>NC_073384.1:9638253-10238253 GCF_028641065.1 Leucoraja erinaceus | reverse complement strand
CATCTTCACTATCTGCAAAACCACCCACTTTTGTATCATCAGCAAAATTGCTAATCTTGCCCTGTATGTTCTCATCCAAATCATTGATGTAGATGACAAACAGTAACGGGCCCAGCACCGAACCCTGAAGCACACCACTAGTCGCAGGCCTCCAGTCCGAGAAGCAACCTTCCACCATCACCCTCTGCTTCCTTCCATGAAGCCAATTTTATATCCATTCAGCTATCTCTCCTTGGATCCCATGTGATCTAACCTTCCAGAGCAGCCTACATTGCAGAACCTTGCTGAATGATTTACTGAAGTTTCCTAAAATGAACACTTAAAAATTGTCCCAACATTCCTTTATAATTTAAACCTTTGGTGCAAACTCAAAACGCTGGCAGATTAAATTAAAAATTGGCATTCATGTCACCTGCATATTGTGTAGAAATGGACAGATGTCTGCTGGGTGAAAGACAAATTTTTGTTGACTTTAGAAATACAGGTAGTGATTGCTGCCAGTTTCGTAAGACCCTAGAGGGGATTTGGGGATTGTCTTATTGGAATGTACGAGGAAGTTGACAATTATGTCTCTTGTGGTCTTCTAAGCTAGACTTGGACAGCTTCCATATCCTTCCAACAACTCCTGTCAGGATTCAGGTTAAAGTAAACGGGAATCCCATTGTTCAAATCGAGTCCCAATTTCCATTGATTTATAATGTAAGACTTTGAACTTCAACTGTTTAAATGGCTCATCCACTTAAATACAATAAATAGTTACAAAGGTAGCCTGTGCAATTCATAGATTCATAGAGTTATACAGAACCAATATAGTACTTCTAGAACATATTGTCCATGTTGATCAAGATGTCCGTCAAAGCTGGAATAACTAGGCGGCACTGTGGTAAAATGGGAGAGTTTAGTTTAGTTTAGTTTAGTTTAGTTTAGAGATACAGCACTGAAACAGGCCCTTCGGCCCACCGAGTCTGCACCGACCAGCGATCCCCGCACATTAACAATATCCTGCATACACTAGAGACAATCTACACTTATATCAAGCCAATGTATCTACATACGTGTACGTCTTTGGAGTGCGGGTGGAAACTGAAGATCTCGGAGAAAACCCATGAGGTCACGGGAAAAACATGCAAACTGCATACAGATGCCACCTATTGTCGGGATCGAACCTGGGGCTCCGGTGCTGCAAGCGCTGTAAGGCAGCAACACTACCGCTGAGCCACCATGCCGCCCTTACAGCACCCTTGCTGCATTACAGCGCCAGAAACCCGGGTTCGATCCTGACCACAGGTGCTGTCTGTACGCTCTCCCCGTGATCTGCGTGGGTTTTCTTCGGGTGCTCAGGTTTCCTCCCACTTTCCAAGGACATGCATGTTTGTGGGTTAATTGGCTTCTCCAAATTGTCCCTAGTGTGTAGGAATAACTAGTGTACAGGTGATCGCTGGTCAGCGCGGAGTCCGTGGGGCGAAGGGCCTGTTTCCCACGCTGTATCTCTAAACTAAGCGTGTTCATGTTTGGCCCACATCCATTTCAACCTTGTCACAACTTTTTCTATCTATGTACCTATCGAAATGCCACAAGATCCTGAGTGCTAAGCAGTCTGGAATTCTGCTTGTGACTGGGTCACCCATGGCGGGCATGTTGAGGGGGATGCTCCGGACAAAGCTTGACCCATGAAGAAGACCTCAACAGTGAAACAATCAGAGGATCATGGCTTGCCAGCAGTTGGAACACCACAATAGTCATACAGAATGGGACCATTGGGCACCATATCTGAGGTTGGATGTACTGGTGCTGGAGAGGGCCCAGAGGAGGTTTACAAGAATGATCCCGGGAATGAGTGGGTTAACACATGATGAGCGTTTGGCGGCACTGGGCCGGTACTCACTGGACTTTAGAAGGATGATGGCTTATCCTCATTGAATCTTATCGAATAGTGAAAGGCTTGGATAGAATGGATGTAGAGAGGATGTTTCCATTACTGGGAGAGTCTAGGACCAGAGGCCACAGCCTCAGAATAAAAAGGACGTTCCTTTAGGAACAAGATGAGGAGGAATTTCTTTAATCAGGGGGTGGAGAATCTGTGGAATTCATGGCTTCAGAAAGCTATGGAGGCCAACTCAATGGATATTGTTAAGGTAGACATAGATTCCTGATTAGTACTGGTGTCGGTGGTTATGGGGAGAAAGCAGGAGAATGGGGTTCAGAGGGGAAGATAGATCAGCCATAATTGAATGGCGGTGTAGACCTCATAGATATAGATATGCCATTTATTGTCACTATACATGTACAGTGAAACTGAAAGCTGCTCGTACTCAGTGCATACATACAATTTAGCACAACAAACAAGAAACAGAAAAAACAAAAAACAGAAGGGAGATGGGGGGTGGAATAGGTGCACAAATTCTGCGGCGCTACATACATATATACATATATACAGATGGAAGTCTGTGTTGGGCGGTGTAGTCAGTGCATGTGTGAATTTGAATTTATAGTAGATATAATTCTCGGAAAGCAACTATTCCTGAGTCTGTTTGTCCTGGATTTGATGCACCTATAGCGCCTTCCAGAGGGCAGCAGGTCGAACAGTCCAAACGCAGGATGGGAGCTGTCTTTGATGATCTTCTTTGCCCTGCTAAGGCAGCGGGAGGTGTAGATGTCTATCAGGGAGGGGAGAGGGCAGCCAATGATCCTCTGCGCTGTCCTGGTTACCCTCTGAAGCCTCTCCCTGTCTGCCATGGTGCAGACATGGGCTAAATGGTCTAATTCTGCACCTATCACATTAACTTATGATACAGGCCTTTCGTCTAACTTGCCCATGTTGACCAAGCTGTCTTATGTACACTAGTCTCACCTGCATGCGTTCGACCCATATCCCTCTCAACCTCTTATTCTTTTATACTTTCCTCACTTTTCTCACAACACTCCCCAGATTCTACCACTCACCTACACATTAGAATCAATTTATTGTGGTTAATTTACCTCCTAAACTCTACGTTACAAGACACAAGAACTGAAGAAAGGTGCGGACCCAAAACATCACTTATTCGCGTTCTCCAGGAATGCTGCCTGTCCCGCTGAGTTACTCCAGCACTTTGTGTCTTTTTACTACGTGTTTGAGCTGTGAGATGAAGGCAGAGCACCAGAGGAAAGCCCTCGTGGTGACAGGGTTTCTCCGGCTGATCCAGTTTCCTCCCACACTCCAAAGATGCACCGGTCAGACATACAGGAAACAAGAAACTGCAGATGCTGGTTTAGCACAAAGATAGACACAAAGTGCTGGAGTAATTCAGCCGGGGCAGGCAGCATCTCTGGAGAGGAGGAATGGGTGGCCTTTCAGGCCGACTTGAAGAAGGGTGTCGACCCGAAACATCACCCATTCCTTCTCTCCAGAGATGCTGCCTGTCCCGCTGAGTTACCCCAACTTTTAGTGTCTATCTTCGATTTAAAACCAGCATCTGCAGTTCCTTCCAGCACTCCTGGTTTCCACAAAAGTACACAAAGTGCTGGCGTAACACAACGGGTCAGCCAGCATCTCTGGAACACATACATTGGTGATGTTTCAAGTCGGAACTGTGGGGGGGGGGGGGGGGAGCTGAGACCGAAGGGGGAACCGGAGACGGGTGTAGGGTGTTTGGGGCGTGAGCTGCAGCCATGTGCAGCTGCAGGCAGTAGGTATTGATCTTCAGTGAACTTTTGTAACTTTGGTGACACTTGTGTCCTGCCTAGGTGATATCGGTCTACGATACTATGTTACCGGGTTATTATGCAAAACAACCATTTCACTGTACTCGGGTACTGGAGACTATAAAGTATCATTGAATCATTGAATTGAATTCTTTGGTCTGAAGAAGGGTCCCCACATTATCAATGTTCCCCAGAGATGCTGCCTGGCCCGCTGAGTTACTCCAGCACTTTGTGTCCCAACGTGTAAATTTCACCCAGACAGCACCGGAGGTCAGTATTGAACCAGTGTCACCTGGAGATATGAGGTTGCAGCTCAACACTCTGCCACCACAGCTTCTTGAAATGCATCTTACTTCAAGGTTAGCAAGGCTGCAAGATCGTGTGCTACTTGTGTATTAGTTCAGCGAGAGTAACTGGATTTGCCTTGTGACTTTCATTAACTGGCAGCTGCAGATCCATGTTTCAATGTAATAATGAGCTGCATATTAGTTAACACTAGCAAACCGCAGAGTGAATTGTATGCTGTTAAATGCCACTTCCACAGCTTTGTTCCTACGAACAGACTGCTTCCTAATTACATGCATCTTCACGAGCTCCCACTTGTAAATTTACATAAGCTTAATGAAGCCTGACCCTGGAGAATGAAGATTAGGACGTATTTACAGACTGTGATGCATTTAGTTTGGGCTGCCAGAGACACACGTGTGTGTGTGTGTGTGTGTGTGTGTGTGTGTGTGTGTGTGTGTGTGTGTGTGTGTGTGTGTGTGTGTGTGTGTGTGTGTGTGTGTGTGTGTGTGTGTGTGTGTGTGTGTGTGTGTGTGTGTGTGTGTGTGTGTGTGTGTGATCATGCCATAACCCATAAAGCCTATTGAAGCTTGATTCTCAATTGGGAATTGGGAAATCCAGCTGAATTACCAGCCTGAAGAACAGTCCCGACCCGAAATGTCCCCTGTTCAATCCTTCCATAGATGTTCCATAGGGATCAGCGGGTATGGAGAGAAGGCTGGTCCAGAACAAGGGATCACAGTTTAAGGATAAGGGGGAAATCTTTTAGGACCGAGATGAGGAAAACATTTTTCACACAGAGTGGTGAATCTCTGGAACTCTCTGCCACAGAAGGTAGTTGAGGCCAGTTCATTGCTATATTTAAGAGGGAGTTAGATCTGGCCCTTGTGGCTAAAGGGATCAGGGGGTATGGAGAGAAGGCGGGTACAGGATACTGAGTTGGATGATCAGCCATGATCATATTGAATGGCGGTGCAGGCTCGAAGGGCCGAATGGCCTACTCCTGCACCTATTTTCTATGTTTCTATGTTTCTATGTTCCCCTGAACCGCTGAGTTTTGTTTAGTTTAGAGATACAGCGCGGAAACAGGCCCGTCGGGCCACAGAATCCACGCTGACCAGAGATCTCCGCACACCAATACTTTCCCACGGACATTTCATAATTTTACCAATGTCTATTAACCTACAAACCTGTATGTCTTGGGAGTGTGGGAGGAAACCGGAGCTCCCGGAGAAAACCCACGCAGATCATGGGGAGAACGTACATACTCCATACAGACGGCACCCGTAGTCAGGATCGAACATGGGTCTCTGGCGCTGTAAAGGGCCTGTCCCACTGTACATTGCCCTTGACTCATACTCGCAGCATGATCGTCATGAGGTCGTAGGAGGCCCTAGGTAGGTTATAGCGGTCGTGATGCTAGTCAAAGGTACTCGTGCCATCAAGTAGGATGAAAAATGTCGATAAGTAAAAAAGGTCGCGAATTAGGTTGTGAAAGTGGGACAGGCCCTTAAGGCGACAACTCTACAGCTGCACCATCGTGCCACCCCACAAGTTACTCCAGCACCTACACTAGATTCCAACACCTGCAGTTCCCTGTATTGTCATAGCCACTTAGATAAACCAGTCAGATAAACAAAATAAGTTGGCCTATAAAAATTAGATTAACGGTTAAAAAGATTTAATAACTGTAATAAGTAATGATAGATTGAACACCAGCTGAGTTAATTGTCACCACTAATCCAGATTACAACTGTATCTGAAAGAATATCAGTACTGTTCCACTGTCAGGTTGGGGGGAGATATCCTCCTGCCACATGTACCATGTAATCCTGTGCTACCTGCTCCATGGTTGGGTAGTTGGCGACTAAACCGTCTCCCCAACCTGGTTTGCCTGGTGAGGAGCGGGGGGCTGTGGACCCCCAGCAGGATAAAAAACAAGACCTGTCAAATGGTGGATGAGCTCCTAGCGGCCATCCACACTTCAGTAGAAGTTGCGATCAATGTCGTACATGGCATTGTAAGGCACCACGTCCGTTGATGTTGATGACCATGATGATGATGATGTTCCACTTAACGTCACATAAAATTCTGAGAGGCATAGACAGGGTAGACAGTCAGAACCTTTTCCCCAGGGTGGAGCTGTCCAACCATAAGAGGACATAGCTGTTGGGTGAGAAGGAGGAAAGTTAATTGGAGATGTGTAGGGAAGATCTTTTACTCAGAGATTAGTGGTAACCTGGAATGCAATGCCAGGGATGTTGGTGGGTAGTGATA
This sequence comes from Leucoraja erinaceus, assembly GCF_028641065.1. Taxonomy (NCBI): domain Eukaryota; kingdom Metazoa; phylum Chordata; class Chondrichthyes; order Rajiformes; family Rajidae; genus Leucoraja; species Leucoraja erinaceus. The sequence continues at coordinate 10,232,007 of NC_073384.1, read as the reverse complement.
ATAGTTTAGTTGAGCTTACTTTAGAGATACAGTGTGGAAACAGGCCCATCAGCCCGCCGAGTCCACGCCAACCAGCGATCCTCACACACTAACACCACCCTACACACGCAAGGGGCAATTTCAGCACAAACATTATGGGCCGAAGGGCCTGTTCCTCTACTGTACTATAACCATAAAACCATATAACAATTACAGCATGGAAACAGGCCATCTTGACCCTTCTAGTCCGTGCCGAACACGTATTCTCCCCTAGTCCCATACAACCTGCGCTCAGACCATAACCCTCCATTCCTTTCCCGTCCATATAACTATCCAATTTATTTTTAAATGATAAAAACGAACCTGCCTCCACCACCTTCACTGGAAGCTCATTCCACACAGCCACCACTCTCTGATTAAAGAAGTTCCCCCTCATGTTACCGTTTGGACCTAAACTTCTGTCCCTTAATTCTCAAGTCATGTCCCCTTGTTTGAATCTTCCCTACTCTCAGTGGGAAAAGCTTATCCACGTCAACTCTGTCTATCCCTCTCATAATTTTAAAGACCTCTATCAAGTCCCCCCTAAACCTTCTGCGCTCCAAAGAATAAAGTCCTAACTTGTTCAACCTTTCTCTGTAACTTAGTTGCTGAAACCCAGGCAACATTCTAGTAAATCTCCTCTGTACTCTCTCTATTTTGTTGACATCCTTCCTATAATTGGGCAACCAAAATTGTACACCATACTCCAGAATTGGCCTCACCAATGCCTTGTACAATTTTAACATTACATCCCAACTTCTATATTCAATGCTCTGATTTATAAAGGCCAGCACATCAAAAGCTTTCTTTACCACCCTATCTACATGAGATTCTACTTTCAGGGAACTGTGCACAGTTATTCCCAGATCCCTCTGTTCACCTGCATTCTTCAATTCCCTACCATTTAACATGTACGTCCTATTTGCATTTGGCCTGCCAAGATGTAGCACCTCACACTTATCAGCATTAAACTCCATCTGCCATCTTTCAGCCCACTCTTCCAACTGGCATAAATCTCTCTATAGACTTTGAAAATCTACTTCATTATCCACAACCCCACCTATCTTAGTATCATCTGCATACTTGCTAATCCAATTTACCACAACATCATCCAGATCATTGATGTACATGACAAACAGTGGACCCAACACAGATCCCTGTGGCACCCCACTAGTCACTGGCCTCCAACCTGACAAACAACCATCCACCATTACCCTCTGGCATCTCCCATTCAGCCACTGTTGAATCCATCTTGCTACTCCACCATTAATACCCAACAATTGAACCTTCTTAACCAACCTTCCGTGAGGAACCTTGTCAAAGGCCTTACTGAAGTCCATATATACAACATCCACTGCTTTACCCTCATCAATTTCCCTAGTAACCTCTTCAAAAAATTCAAGAAGATTAATCAAACATGACCTTCCAGGCACAAATCCATGTTGACTGTTCCTAATCAGACCCTGTTTATCCAGATGCTTATATATATTATCTCTAAGTATCCTTTCCATTAATTTGCCCACCACTGACATCAAACTAACAGGTCTATAATTGCTAGGTTTACTCTTAGACCCCTTTTTAAACAATGGAACAACATGCACAGTACGCCAATCCTCCGGCACTATTCCCGTTTCTAATGACATTTGAAATATTTCTGTCATAGCCCCTGCTATTTCTACACTAACTTCCCTCAATGTCCTAGGGAATATCCTGTCCGGACCTGGAGACTTATCCACTTTTATATTTCTCAAAAGTGTCAGTACTTCCTCTTCTTTGAATCTCATAGTTTCCATAACTACTCTACTTGCTTCCCTTACCTCACATAATTCAATATCCTTCTCCTTGGTGAATTCCGAAGAAAATAAATTGTTCAATATCTCCCCCATCTCTTTTGGCTCTGCAGATAGCTGTCCACTCTGACTATCCAATGGACCAATTTTATCCCTCGTTATCCTTTTGCTATTAATATAGCTGTAGAAACCCTTTGGATTTACTTTCACCTTACTTGCCAAAGCAACCTCATATCTTCTTTTAGCTTTTCTAATTTCTTTCTTAAGATTATTTTTACATTCTTTATACTCCTTAAATTTTAAATCCAACATTTGCTATCATTGTTTCATTATTCACCACTTTCATGTATCATTACCACTTTCAATAGAGCATAATTAATCTACCTTTTTTTTTTAAAGTTTGCTGCCTGTTTGTGGGGAAAGAAAATCAATGAATGGAAGCTCCTGGGTGTCCTTATTGATTGTTAGTCAATTGATTGTTAAATTGCAGCAATCAGTCTTGATCAGTATAAAACTCACTCATGAAGAAAGCCTCTTAGCGGCTTACCAGCAGGCATTCCCTCCCATTGTGATATGGAACACGCAGGTATTACTGTGCAGGTGCAGCTGATGGGCACGGAAAGTGGGAAGGATATTTATTAAAGCTTAAAATGTGAATAACTCTTAAAATATAACAACAATTTAAACGTTAAAGAGAAGATCTATTCAGTCCATTCTTTCTTGTTGCGTTCTGTAGCTGGGGGAGGGAGTCGGCGGATTTCAGGCTAGGGCTGTGGGCGGTGGCCAGTGGGGGAGGGGTGAGTGTCACTGCAGCAGGGGGACTCGGGGGAGGGGGATGGCTTCACGGCTTCCGGTGACTGGCCCAGCCTCTGGGGGTGGGACTTTCTGGAGGGCTAGTATTGGTGTTATGGGCTGAAGGGACTGATTTCCAGAGGACTAGTATGGATATTGTGGGCAGAATGGATTCTTGGACTCACAGTTCACTCACTCACAGCTGGTGGGCTCACAGTTCACTGGTGGACCTCTGGACTCCAGACCTCTGGACTCGGCACGACTTCCGGACTCACAGTTCATTCACTCACGGCTTGTGGACTCGCGTTCACTCACTCACGGCTTGTGGACTCACAGTTCTGGACTGAACTCTCACTCACGGCTTCTGGACTGACCGACTCATGCCCAGCCTCTGGGGTTTTATTCACCTCGCCCCCGGAATGGGCGTTGCCTTCATGTTGACTGACAGGTGAGAAGACCAATCTGCCGATATCACGATTTTTTAAACCTTCATAATTTTTCTAATATTCCACCGATCAGAACAAAACTTGGTGCGCTTGGAGCAGAGGAGAAAGTTGTGCAAGGTGGTGACATAATCCTAGCGATATAGGGGTTTTGTGCAAATTTAAATGTGGTCAAGATGAGACTTTGAGTAATAGTTTAGATATATGTATATATATTTTTGTCTTACTTAAATGACAAAGGTATAGAAGCTATAAAAGTGCACGCAAACAGGATCAGCAGACAAAATGTGTAGGGTGGAACTGCAGGTGCTTGTTTAAACTGAAGATAGACACAAAAAGCTGGAGTAACTCAGACAGCATCTCTGGAAAGAATGAATGGGTGACGTTTTGGGTCCGAGGAAGGGTCGCCAGAGATGCCGCCTGTCCTACTGAGTTACTCCAGTTTTTGTGTCAAAAAACAGTATCAGCAGTTGGGACAGAGTAAGTCTAAATGTCTGTTTCTATACAGCATAACTTGATTATCACATGCCACTGTTGACCTGTTCACTGTTCAAGACCAGACTTCTCGCCATTGACAGCATCCACACCACATGCTGTCTTGGAAAATGCAGCCAACATAATCAAAGACTTGTCCAGCCCCAGTCATTTCTTCTAATCCCTGCTCCTGTCTTGTGGAAGTACAGAAGCTTGAAAGCGTGCAATATATATATACTAGACTAAGTGGGACCCGTTGTGGTCTCCCAGCATCATTGCAGGAGGGCTGGTGCCCCCAACGCAATATTCCACCTCTCCACCAATTCCAATACTGGTGTCCAGTGGGTGGGGTGGGGGTGGGGGGGGGGGGGAGTTTCTGGAGCACTAGTATGGGTGTTGTGGGCAGAAGGGAGTGGTTTTCAGAGGGTTAGTATGGACATTGTGGGCCAAATGGATTATTGGGCTGGTGGCTCAGTCACTCAAGCCTGTTGTGCTGGCAGCACACTCACTCACGGCTGGTGGGCTGGCAGTTGACTCGCGGCTATTTCTTGAAATTCCATTTCAAGCAGGGTGCAAGGCTACCAAATTCATGTGCTGTTTCTTATCACTTCAAGCAGGGTGCAAGGCCACCAAATTCAAGTGCAGTTTCATACCATTTCAAGCAGGGTGCAAGGCCACTAAAGACAGCGAGTCATGACCTCTCCCTCCTCCATCTTGCAGAGACTGATCCACAGCCACACATCTTGGTTTTATAGTCCCATTTTTAAACTATATTTTCAAACCACATTAAGGGCACTGACAGGCCAGTAAAATCACTCACAGTTTAGTAGACATGTGTTCAGTGTTATTCACAGCTCAGACTGAGAGATGTGACCCTCTCGCTCCCCCATCTTGCAGAGACTGACTGAGGCACTCAACACTTCCGGGTTTTATAGACCCTCTGGAAGGGGCGTGGCCTTCAGGAGAGAGAATCTCAACAATTTTTAAACACTAATAACTCTTTTATCTTTAATTGATGGCAAAAATCCTCGTCCTGCGCAGCAGAGGGGGACTCTGAGTAAGATGGCCAAAAATCACAGCCGTAAGTGGCAGCTTTTTTCTAAAATCAATATACAGAACAACAGGACGTGGTCAAGATCAGACTTTTAGTATTATAGATGAATATATAAGATAGACACAAAAAGCTGGACTAACTTAGTGGGTCAGAGAGCATCTCTGGAGAAAAGGAATAGGTGACGTTTGATAAATAGACCCCTTCAGGTTTGAAGAAGGGTCTCGACCCAAAATGTCACCTTTTCCTTTTTTCCACAGATGCTGTCTGATCCATCGAGTTACTCCAGCATTTTGTGTCTATCTTCGGTTTAAATCTGCAGTTCCTTCCCACATAATTATGAATAAGATTTATTTTTGAAATTGAGCATTCAATTCAGTCTGAAGAAGGGTCTCGACCCGAAACATCACCCATTCCTTCTTTCCAGCGATGCTGTCAGTCCCGCTGAGTTACTCCGGCTTTTAGTGTCTATATTTAATTTACCTCCACAGATGCTGCCTGACCCATTGAGTTCCTCCGGCAGTTTGCTTTTGTGTTGCCCTCTACTAGACTCATTTGACTGAGTTTCACATTAATAATTAGCATTCAGCCTTTCGTATCTTGTTTGAATGGGCGGAGTAGTTTTTGGAATCCACGATGTTCTGGCAATTGTTAAATTCAGTTTAAAAAACAATAATCTAAAGTGTCTTGCCTTCAACCCGTTTAGAGTGACTCTGGATCAACCGAATGAGAAGCTTAATAGCTAATGTGCTCTGGTGCATCTTAGCTGGGGTAGATTAAAATGGATTGCAGCCAGTTAAGGAAAGGTTAAGTTATTATCATGGGCAACTTGTGGGTGGCGTGACGAATGTCGCAGCGGCCTCTGCAGTCCGTCGGTCTTTTTTTTTTTTTTGTCCTGTTGAGTGTATTTTGTAGAGTTTGTTAAATTGTTTTTAACTGTGTATGTGTGGGGGGTAGGGGGGGAAGGGGGTGGAGGAAACTTTAAAATCTCTTCCCTTTACGGGGTCCCGACATTTTCCCTGTCGGGTCTCTATTGTCGTTGGGGCCTAGCACTGTGGAGCGGCCTCCAACTGGAACGACCTGGGGTCTCCAGTCGCGGAGCCTGCGGACCTACCATCGTGGAGGTGGCCGAGTTTGGAGCATGGCGAGCTGTGGTGGCGCGCTGCTGCGACCCGACCGCGGAGATTCGGAGGCTCCTGCCGCAGGCCCGGTGGACGGTGACATCGGGAGCTCGCGGGTCCCTGATGGGAGACCGCTTTTCGGAGCTCCCGCAACGGCAATTTCTCTCACCCGAATTGCGGGGTTGAAAATGACCTGGAGCGGGGCCTTACATCGCCCGGCTCGGCTTTAACGGCCGCTGGACTTGCTAGCGCCCGCCGGGGGCTCCAACACCAAGACCTGGAGCGCGGCCTTGCATCGCCCGGCGCGGCCTTAATGGCCGCGGGACTTACTTACCATTGCCCGCCAGGGGCTTTGGCTTTGACATCGGGAGACGAATGGGGAGTGCAGGGGAGAGATAAGACTTTGCCTTCCAGGAGAACATTCACCGTGATGGATGTCTGTGTAAATGGTGTTAATTGGTTCTTTTCTTGTTGTATGACTGCAGAAACCCAATTTCGTTTGAACTTCATTTGAGGTTCAAATGACAATAAACGGTACTGTATTGTATTGTAAGAGACCAGGAAACATTATTCTCTGCTTCTTTATTGATGTGATGTGTGAAATTTGTATCTAATCTTGCCACAGTTGATACAGCATCATCAATTGCTAAAGAATGATGAATGAATCTGGAGAACAAAGGAGGACCTGGCGCGGGATACTTTGTAACATTGTTGGCGCCCTTTATGTGGCAACTATTTGCACACCTTGGGTATATAAAACAAAGAATTTTTGTTTTTTCCTCCAACCTGTTCTTAAAGCTAATACCCTTTAATCCAGCAACATTTTGTAAAACCTCCTCTGCACCTTCTACAAAGCCTCAAAATTCTACCTGTAATGGGGTGATCGGAACTGTACACAATACTCCTAATGCAGCCTCTGAAAAGTCCTATCATTCAGTTCTATTGTTCATGTTTTAGCTCAGAAGGTATGTAGGCATTTTGGTGTAATCATAGTATTGCACTGCCTCAATGGCTTCCTATAGCTGTAATCCTGAACAATCAACGTTACTCAACCATTACGCTAATGTTAGTCATATCTGATTCAACTTTCTTCTAACAATCGACATACAGTTAGTGTTTGCTTAATAACCATCAAAAGTTAATAATGAATAATAAATGCCAGCATTAATGTCACAGGAAATGGTCGTTGGCACATGACTTATCTTATATCCACTATTTTATACCAATGCCTGAATTCAGACAGTAACCGTAGTACCCTTCGAAGGGCCGAATGGCCTACTCCTGGATCTATTGTTTCTTGTCTATTGAATTCATAATGATATCCCGCAACTTGCGTATTTTAATAGAGTTTACTTCTCTCCAGAGATGCTGTCTGTCCCGCTAATATAGCCCAATGACTCATCGAATCTATAATATTAACAAGGGCAATCTCACGATTAGGCTGATAACCGATAATTCTGAAGAATGAATTGTGTACATTACAGCCAAGGAAACTAATTCCAGGAAAGACATTAAATTATCAAATAAATGTAAACAAACTGAAAGTGCAGGAGAGTTTTTATGTTTTTAATTCAAAGTATTTCCTTCTATACCAGACACAGTAGCAGAATTTTAATTTTAACAGGCACAAAGTACTGTGTTCAGTTATGGTCACTGGGCAATAGTGGAGCTAGAAAAACTGCAGAGAGAATTTGCAAGGATATTGCCAGGGCTTGGGGACGAACTAGGGAGAGGATGGGAAAGCTAAGACTTTATTCCTTGGAGCACACGAGGGCTGATCTTATAGATGTTAATAGGGATTGAATAGGAATCTGAGGGGTAACTTTTTCACGCAAAGGGCGGTGGTTGCATGGAACAAGCTGTCAGAGGTGGTCGTTGAGGCTGGGACTATCCCAACGTTTAAAAAACAGTTAGACAGATACATGGATAGGACAGGTTTGGAGGGATATGGACCAAGCGCAGGCAGGTGGGACTAGTGTAGCTGGGACATGTTGGCAGTTGGTCCGAGTGGCCTGTTTCCACAATTCTTCTTTTGTGTCCGTCATCTATGTTTCAAATGCTCGGCCAGGCTCTTGCGCAGTGGACAGCCTTCTTGTTTGCCACCACTAGATCTTCCAGGCAGAATTGTTCACCAACAAGTGGCCATCTTAGTAGGTGTGGCATGGATTGTACAGATGTTCCACATTCACATTCTGTGCCTGCCGCATCTGCAGAGCCCCGTTTGCTCATATTGGTCTTGCATCGGCCCATCCCTGTATGAAGCCTATTGAGGGACTTCCAGGTCTTGCAGACACACCTGTGACCTGGTGGTAGCTGTTCCTTGGTTGGGATTGGCATCATTACGTGGTGGTGGTTTTCACTGCTTTTCTTTTCCCCACAAGGCTAGTCTGGTTGCTTGGGGAGACTGCAACAGTGGCTGGACTGTGTGAAGCTCTTCCTCGACTTCAGCCGTTTTGGGGCTGGGTGATGGCAGTGACACTGTATCACTCTATGATGCTATGACTCGAAGAGGTGTATAAGATCATGAGGGGAATAGATAGAGTGAATACACACAGTCTCTTTCCTGGGTAGGGGGATAGAGAATTACAGGGCATGGAATTAAGGTGAGAAGGGAAAAATTTCAGTAGGGCAAGTTGAACCGAAGGGCCTGTTTCCACACTGTATGACTCTATATGTGTAAATGTATGTGTGTGTATGTAAATGTATGTGTGTGTGTGTGTATGTATGTGTGTGTGTGTATATATGTGTGTGTGTGTATGTATATGTGTGTGTGTGTATATATATGTGTGTGTGTGTATGTATGTGTGTGCGTGTGTGTGTGTATATATATACACACATAATTAACTTTTTGTCTCATTTATTATATTGTTTACAGTGTACTATGTTTACATATTCTGCTGCTGCAAGTAAGAATGTTATTGTTCAATCTGGGATATATGACGATAAAACACTCTTGACTCGTATTGTCTTTCCGCTGACTGGATCGCACGCAACAAAAGCTTTTCACTGTACCTCGTTACACGTGACAATAAACTGAACTCAACTCAATTCAAACAACTCTGACATCTGGCTGAAAAGGAGAGCGAGATGTGCAATTTAAATACATTCTTCCAAACTTCCTGACCCGTAGTAAATAAATAGACAGGGCAAGGCTGCTGGGAAACATCTCAAAGAATCCCAAACTACACACACACACCACTAAAAGACAATATTTTTTTTGTATTGCTTAGGGACATTTTTTATCAAAGACTTGCCCCCGTCACAGAGTTAAGGGCCTGTCCCACTTGGTGATTTTTTCGGCGACTGCCGGCAACATTGATTGACGTAGCAGGGTCGCCGAAAGATTTTGAACATTTTGAAATCTTGCGACAGTTGAGGAAACACGGCACGTCTCTGCCGGTGCTGATGCGTCAGTCAATGATGCCGTCAGTTGCCGACAAAATCGCCAAGTGAGACAGGGCCTTTACAACTGCTCAGAAGGCATGTGGAGTGCAGAGTAAAATCAACCATTAAGACAGTAGTGCAGTGGTAGAGTTGCTGCTTTACAGTGCCAGAGACCCAGGTTCCATCCTGACTACGGCTGCTGTCTTTACGGCGTTTATACGTTCTCCCTGTGACCGCGTGGGTTTCCTCTGGGTGCTCCGGTTTCCTCTCACACTCTAAAGAAGTACAGGCTTGTAGGTTAATTGCCTTCTGTAAATTGTCCCCAGTGTGTTGGATAGAACTAGTGTACGAGTGATTGCTGATCAGTGCCGACTCAGTGGACCAAAGGGCCTGTGTCCATGCTATATCTCTAATCTGGGCGGCACGGTGGCGTAGCAGTAGAGTTGCTGCCTTACAGTGCCAGTCTGTACGGAGTTTGCACGCTCTCCCCGTGACCTGCGTGGGTTTTCTCCGGGAGCTCCGGTTTCCTCCCACACCATAAAGACATACAGGTTTGTCGGTTAATTGGCTTCAGTAAATTGTAAAATGTCCTTAGTGTGTAGGATATTGTTAATGTCATGTCATGTTTTATGTGCCATGTTTTTGTTACTTCTCCAGCGCTTTTAACACCATCCAGCCTACATTGCGAGGGTGCAAACTGACGAAGATGGGGGCAGATGGTCCATTGGTGTCCTGGATCACCAACTACCTGACTGGACGACCACAATATGTCAGGAACTGTGTCTCGGACATGGTAGCGAGCAACACAGGGGGCCACACAGGGGACGGTCCTCTCTGCCTTCCTGTTCACCATCTACACCTCGGACTTCAGATATACTGTAACTTCCTGCCTCCTGACACCTGCAGAAACTTTCGGAAGACTCTGCAGTTGTGGGCTGCATCAGTGAGGGCAGGGAAGCTGCATACAGAGGTGTCGTCAACGACTTTGTTGAATGGTGCGGGCTGAATCACCTGCAGCTCAACACCGACAAGACTAAGGAGTTAGTGATGGACTTTAGGAGGAGAGGAACACCCCTGTCCCCTGTCTCCATTAATGGTGTGGATGTGCAGTTTATCAGGGAGTACAAATACCTGGGAGTTCACCTGGCTAGTAAACTGGACTGGTCCAGGAACGCTGAGGCCCTGTGCAAGAAGGGACAGAGCCGGCTGTACTTTTTGGGAAGGCTCCGCTCCTTCAACATCTGCCATAAGATGGTGCAGATGTTCCACCAATCGGTGGTAGCCAGCGCCATCTTCTTCGCTTCGCTGCCGTGCCCTGGGGCAGGCCACGGACGTCAGTAGGATCAACAAACTCATCAGGAAGGCGGGCCTTGTCCTGGGGGGCAGAGATGGATTCATGGGAGGTGGTCTTGGAGGGGAAGATGCTCCTCAAACTGCGGAGCATCCTGGACAATACAGCTCACCCCCTCCATGACCTAGTCTAGGCAACCTGAGGACCATCCTAGTCAACCTGAGGAATACCTTCAGCAACAGACTGGTTCCACCAAGATGCAGTACAGAACGCCACAGGAGATCCTTCATCCCTGTGACTATCAAACCGTACAACACCTTCCCCCCCCCCCCCCCCCCCCCCCCCCAACCCCCCCCACCCCCCCCCCCCAACCCCACCCCCCCCCCCCCATCCCCCAATCTTTGCACATCTCCAATCCTTTCCACTCATCACCTTAATTTAATGTTTCATATATCTTGTGTTTTTACAACTGTTGGCAGATCAATTTCCCTCCTGGGATAAATAAAGTTCTATCGTAGCGTATGTGCGGAGATCGCTGGTCGGTGCGAACTCGGTGGGCCAAGGGGCCTGTTTCTCGTATCCCTAAACTAAACTAAACTAAACTAAATTAAACTTGATCTTGCCTTACTCACTCTCTGAGCTGCACAAGTACGTAATCAAAGCACAATAGACTGAACTCTGTATTTCCACTCACTTCTAATAAAAAAAAATAGTGAACTATTGAGAACATTCCTTGCTGTGACTTATTTGAGAAAACTGTGTTGCTTAGGAACTTGTCATTGTTCAACACTGTTGTCATTTCTGGGTGTTAATGTTTTCACAGAGACTGTGTGGTGACTCACTCATCCTGTAGCAATGTACAAAGTCTTTAATCAGCCTCCCAACACTATATTCAGAAACATAATATATAGGTGTTTTGGTTTGATCCGTTAACACCTTTACAATTAAAACATTTAAATTAAAGGGAGCGGGAGCAGAAATTGAGTTCTAGGTCTAAAGGCTGCATGTGTTAAGGATGTGAGGGTGTGTGCGTTTTAAGCCACTTAGATAAGATATTTATGTTCCTACAATGTGAAGAGTTCAAACATGGAATGAGGGCAGTATTGACACCGACAGCATCGCCAGGCCAACACCTGCAGCATTGATAGACACAAAATGCAGGAGTAGCTCAGCAGGACAGGCAGAGACGCTGGAGAGAAGGAATGGGTGACGTTTCAGGTCGAGACCATTCTTCAGATCAAAGCTCATCATACTGCTGGGGTGTGAGCTGCAACATCGATCCAGAGCTTCAGCCATTACAACAGGACTTATAATGCTCTATATATTTAATAGGTTCGAACTTGAAGAATAGAAGATTGCACTGGAAACATCACGACTGTTGTGCACTGCCTCAGTGTAATCGACTATTCTTACACTCTTATATTTAAATGGGCAGCAAAGTGGCGCAGAGGTAGAGTTGCTGCCTTATGGCGCCAGAGACCTGGGTTCGATCCTGACTACGGGTGCTGTCTGTACGGAGTTTGTACATTCTTCCCATGACCTTGTGGGTTTTCTCCAGGTGCTCCGGTTTCCTCCCACACTCCCAAGATATACAGCTTTGTAGGTTAATTGGCTTTGGTAAAGATTGTAAATTGTCCCTAGTGTGTCAGACAGTGCTAGTATATGGGGATCGCTGGTCGGCACGGGCTCGATGGGCCAAAGGGCCTGCTTCCACCCTGTATCTTTAAAACTAAAAATTAAAACTAAAGTATGATTGTGGTTATGTACAGTAAGATTTTTATTGAATTTAGGTTACTTTTGTTCGAGATACAGTGTGGAAACAGGCCAATCGTTCCACCGAGTCCATGCCAACCAGCGACCACGCTTGCCAGTTCTACCCTACACACAAGGGATAATTTATTACCAAACCCAATTAACCTACAAACCAGCACATTTTTGGAATGTGGGAGGAAACCGGAACGCCTGTAGAAAATTCACGTGGTCATGGGGAGAACGTACAAACTCCATACAGACAACACCCGTAGTCGGGATCGAACCCTGGTCTCTGGCTTTGTATGACAGCAACTCTGCCAATAAAGTATCTTTAAACCAGCAGGCAGATCATACCAAAGTCAGCTCTGTAAAAAGCTATCCCTTTGTTCCATAAAGCCTTTCCTGTTAGTTGCTATCTTGTTATAGAATCTACAATAGCCCTTTGGTCCAACTCATCTATGCCGACCAAGATGTCCCATCTAACCTAGACTCATTCACCTGTGTTGGGCCCAAAAGAGCCCCATAGATGGTACCTTGCTCCTGAGGAAATGGTCTTGAGCCATTGCAAAGATTGGTGTGCAGGTATTCACACAGTGCTGGTGGCATCTGTAGTACTGAGACCCACTATGTTTGTTTTTTTTTTGTTTTTTTTAAATCAAAAAATTTATTCAATTATTAAAAAATAATATTTACACTACAATAAAACAAGCCAGAACCCACCACCATAAATACAATACAAACATATATCCATAATAAACTATTATACAATTATGATACAATCCTTATTGAGGATACATTCAACACCCTGCGGAGCCCAGCGGTCCCGGAACTCCCTCACAGCCCACAGACAGAAAAGGGCGTATTCCCTTTCTAATCCCACCCCACTATGTTTGTTGGAATGGTGATACATTTTTGGACAGGATAGTGTGAGACTTGGAAGGTCATGTTGATGGTGCTGCCAAATGGCTTGTCATAGAGTTGTAGAGTTATAGAGCGTGGAAACAGGCTCTTCGGACCAACTTGCCCACACCACCCAACATGCCCCATCTACACTAGTCCCATCTGCCTGCATTTGGCCCATAATCACTCCAAACCTGTCCTATCCATGTGCCTGCCTAAATGTTTCTTAAACTTTGCAATTGTACTTTCCTCAATTATTTCCTTAGGCAGCTCATTCTGTACACCCACCACCCTTTGTATGAAAAAGTTACCCCTCAGATTACGATAAAATCTCTCCCCCTTCATCTTGATTCCCTTACTCTGAGCAAAAAACGTTATGCTTCTCCCTGACCTATTCCTCTCAGGATTTTGTACCCCTCAATAAGATCACCCCTCATCCTCCTGCACTCCAATGAATAGAGTCCCAGCCTGCATAACCTCTCCCTATATCTCAGACCCTCGGGTCTTGGCAACATCCTTGTATATTTTCTCTGCACCCTTTCCAGCTTGACAACATCTTTCATATAACATGGTTCCCAAAACTGAACACAATATTCTAAATGAGGCCTCACCAACGTCTCATACAAGTGCAGTATTACCTCCCAACTTCTATACTCATGGATAGATACAAAATGCTGGAGTAACTCAGCGGGCTAGGCAGCATTTATGGAGAGAAGGAATGGGCGACGTTTCAGGTCAAGACCCTTCTTCAGATTTATGGCTTGTCTTCCATGTCAGATTTGGGAAGTTCATGCATTCACAAGTTGTAGGAGCAGAATTAGGCCATCCGGCCCATCAAGGCTGCGCCATTCAATCATGGCTGATCTATCTCTCCCTCTTAACCCCATTCTCCTGCCTTTTCCCCATAACCCATGACACCCGTACTATCAATCTCCACCTTAAAATCTCCATTGACTTGGCCTCCACAGCAGTCTGTGGCAATGAATTCCACAGTTTCACCACCTTCTGACTGAAGAAATTCCTCCTCATCTCCTTTCTAAAGGTGCGTCCTTTTATTCTGAGGCTACTGCCTCTAGCCCTGGACTCTGTACACTAGTGGAAACATCCTCTCCACAACCACTCTATCCAGGCCTTTCACTATCTAAGTCTAAGAGAACATTCACTCGTTGCTGCTGTTTATAGTTAACTGAATTCAAATATATCTGATGACTAGGCTGGAAGTTGCAAAAATAATAATATGAAATATGAAGTTTTGGGACGAGATCCTTCTTCAGTAAAATAGGTGGTGCGAATAGAAAAATACCAGATTGCAGAATATAGTGTTTAAGTATTGTAGTACAGGTATTAAAAATGAACCCAGAGTGTAAAAATATATCGACTAGCCCCGGGGTTTAGTTTCGTTTAGTTTAGAGATACAGCTCGCAATCAGGCCCTTCGGCCCACCGAGACCATGCCTACCATCAATCACCCCGCACACACGCACTATCCTACACACGCTAGGGACGATTTACAATTCAAATTAATAAGAGGCACCTCTGGATATTCATGATGTTAATATATTCATAAATAATAAACATGATATTACTATTTATCCAACAGGATTGAAATGTCTGAATTTAAGGTCTACGTTCAAGAGCAAACAACCTCCATGGTATACAATGTTTCTGTGGTATGCATTAATCTTTTCAGCCTGGGACTTAACCCAATGTTTAGTTTAGTTTAGAGATACAGCACGGAAACAGGCCCTTCGGCCCACCAAGTCAGTGCCGACCAGTGATCCCCGCACACTAACACTATCCTGCACACAGGAGGGACAATTTTACCAATGTCAATTAGCCCACAAACCTGTATGTCTTTGGAGTGCGGGAGGAAACTGGAGCATCCGGAGAAAACCCACACAGGCCACGGGGAGAACATACAAACTCCACACAGACAGCACCCGTAGTCAGGGTCGAACCCGAGTCTCGGGCGGTGTAAGGAAACCACTCTACCGCTGCGTCACTGTGCCGCTCTATGGGATGAGGCGTTTGATATATTTTCCTTGAATAGCAATGAAAGCAGAGTCTGAACATTTTAAAGTCAGAGGTAGATAGATTCTTGATAACCAAAGAAATGTAAAGTTACGGGCAATGTGGCGTTTTTACAATCTGCTCAACTGGGATCTTACCTAACGATGGAGCAGACTCCAGGAGCTGAGTAGCCTTCTCCTTTTACTCATTTATATGGTCGTATTGAGTATAGGAGCAGGGAGGTTCTACTACAGTTGTACAGGGTATTGGTGAGACCACACCTGGAGTATTGTGTACAGTTTTGGTCTCCAAATCTGAGGAAAGACATTCTTGCCATAGAGGGAGTACAGAGAAGGTTCACCAGACTGATTCCTGGGATGTCAGGACTTTCATATGAAGAAAGACTGGATAGACTTGGCTTGTACTCGCTAGAATTTGGAAGATTGAGGCGGGATCTTATAGAAACTTACAAAGTTCTTAAGGGGTTGGACAGGCTAGATGCAGGAAGATTGTTCCCGATGTTGGGGAAGTCCAGGACATAGGGTCACAGTTTAAGGATAAAGGGGAAATCCTTTAGGACCGAGATGAGAAAAACATTTTTCACACAGAGAGTGGTAAATCTCTGGAACTCTCTGCCACAGAAGGTAGTTGAGGCCTGTTCATTGGCTATATTTAAGAGGGAGTTAGATGTGGCCCTTGTGGCTAAAGGTATCAGGAGGTATGGAGAGAAGGCACGTACAGGATGATCAGCCATGATCATATTGAATGGCAGTGCAGGCTCGAAGGCAGTGGAGGCCAATTCACTGGATGTTTTCAAGAGAGAGAGTTAGATTTTGCTCTTAGGGCTAATGGAATCAAGAGATATAATGGGAGAAAGCAGGAACAGGGTACTGATTTTGGATGATCAGCCATGATCATATTGAATGGCAGTGCTGGCTCGAAAGGCAGAATGCCCTACTCCTGCACCTATTTTCTATGTTTCTATGTTTCAGACTGAATCTTCAGATTGACACATCCATCCTTTTTCTTCAGCGATGCTGCCTGTCCCGCTGAGTTACTCCATCACTTTGTGTTATCCTAGATTCCTTCCTACACAACACTGCAGGGAGTTTGTGGGACCAGGTTTTACTACCTCCCACGGCTATCGGGAAGGAGGCCTGGGAGTAATAAAGTTCATTCCCTCCAATTTGAAGAATGGTCCCGACAATAAACAACACCTATCCATATTCTCCGTTGAGTTACTCTAACACTTTGTGTCTTTATTTGGTAAACCAGCATCTGAAGAAGGGTCTCGACCTGTAACGTCACCCATTCCTTCTCTCCAGAGATGCTGTATAGAAGTTGGGATATAATGTTAAAATTGTACAAGGCATTGGTGAGCCCATTTTGGAGTATGGTGTACAATTTTGGTTGCCTAATTATAGGAAGGATGTCAACAAAATAGAGAGAGTACAGAGGAGATTTACTAGAATGTTGCCTGGGTTTCAGCAACTAAGTTACAGAGAAACGTTGAACAAGTTAGGGCTTTATTCTTTGGAGCACAGAAGGTTAAGGGGGGACTTGATAGAGGTCTTTAAAATGATGAGAGGGATAGACAGAGTTGACGTGGATAAGCTTTTCCCAATGAGAGTAGGGAAGATTCAAACAAGGGGACATGACTTGAGAATTAAGGGACAGAAGTTTAGGGGTAACATGAGGGGGAACTTCTTTACTCAGAGAGTGGTGGCTGTGTGGAATGAGCTTCCAGTGAAGGTGGTGGAGGCAGGTTCGTTTTTATCATTTAAAAATAAATTGGATAGTTATATGGACGGGAAAGGCATGGAGGGTTATGGTCTGAACGCAGGTGTATGGGACTAGGGGAGAATACGTGTTCGGCACGGACTAGAAGGGTCGAGATGGCCTGTTTCCGTGCTGTAATTGTTATATGGTTATATGGTTATATGGTATGTACAACATCTCTGGAGAGAAGGAATGAGTGACGTTTCGGGTCGAGACCCTTCTTCAGACTAATAGCCCTGTCCCACGGTACGAGTTCATTCCAAGAGCTCTCCCGAGTTTAAAAAAAAAATCAAACTCGTTGTAATCATGGAGAATCAACGTAGCGGGTATGTCGGAGCTCGGGGACGTCTCCTAGCGGCTCGTAACTCTAACGGCAGGTACTCGGGAAGACTCGCAAACAGCAGGTAAGCTCGGGAAGACTCGTGAAGATTTTTCAACATGTTGAAAAATGTCCACGAGAGCCCCGAGTATCGACGAGGGGCCATTACCGTAAATCTCCGAGTTCGAATCAGGGCAAACTCGGGAGAGCTCTTGGAATGAACTAGCCCCGTGGGACAGGGCCATTAGATTTATTCAGAATTAGATTTAAGTCAGTGAAAACAATTAAGTGCATCAGGGCATGGATCAAGCTTATATCTCAGTACAGTATGGCTCGGGTAATTCATATACAACTCCTGTTTCTCAATTTGCAGTTGCAATGAAACGTTACCCTTTGAAAATAATTCTCAACAGCACCATCTGGTGTATTTACTCACCGTAGCATTCAACGTCTCCAGTCATAGAAACATAGAAACATAGAAATTAGGTGCAGGAGTAGGCTATTCGGCCCTTCGAGCCTGCACCGCCATTCAATATGATCATGGCTGATCATCCAACTCAGTATCCCGTACCTGCCTTCTCTCCATACCCCCTGATCCCCTTAGCCACAAGGGCCACATCTAACTCCCTCTTAAATATAGCCAATGAAGTGGCCTCAACTACCCTCTGTGGCAGAGAGTTCCAGAGATTCACCACTCTCTGCGTGAAAAAAGTTCTTCTCATCTCGGTTTTAAAGGATTTCCCCTTTATCCTTAAGTTTCCCCTTTATCCTTAAGATCGGAGACCTCCAGTCTCCATTTGTCACTATTTAAAAAGAACGACACACCACTTCCATTGATGTTTAGTTTAGGTTAGCAATACAGTGGGAACAGGGCATTTGTGCCACAGAGTCTATGCCAACCAGCTATCACCCATACATTAGTTCTATCCTACGCACTGAGGGAAATTTACAGAAGCCAATTAACCTACAAACCTGCACCCCTTTGGGATGTAAGAGGAAACCGGAGCACCCGGAGAAACAAACGTGGTCCCAGGGACAATGTGCAAATTCCATACAGACAGCACCCATACTACGGATCGAACCCAGGTCTCTGGCACTGTAAGGCAGGAACTACCGCTGCGCCACTGTGCCGGGTGGTGGGTATATGGAACGAGTTGCCAGAGGAGGTAGTTGAGGCAGGGACTATAACAACATTTAAAAGACACTTGGACATGAACGTGGATAGGAACGTTTTGGAGGAATATGGGCCAAACGCAGGCAAATGGGACAAGCATTATGTCAGCATGGACTAGTTGGGCCGAATGGTCTGTTTCCGTGCTGAATTACTCTATCATTCTAATTGTGCCGCCCTATGCTGCTGATGTATGAATAAGTGGAAGATAATCACTTGATCTTAGGCTTCAGCAACAACCCATAAAGTCCCAAAACTTCAATCCGTGAGAAGGGCAGACTAGCTTGTGGAAACAGCCGCATGTGACCGCAGTCACACACTGCTACCGAGACACGCAAATCGGAAATTAAGTAGCGGGCTTATAGAATTGTTTACATAAATGCAAGTCGCTTATTACGTAAGTCGGGGAGTGCCTGGAAGTGTATGGTGGGGAAAGTAAGAGAGGGATTTGTTGAACGAGTTTGGGTCTCGACCCGAAACGTCACCCATTCCTTCTCTCCAGAGATGCTGCCTGTCCCGCTGAGTTACTCCAGCATTTTGTGTCTCTTTGATAAGGAAAGCTAGGAGGATGCCAATGAACTCCTTGAACAAAGGGAGACCTCATTGAAACTTACCGAACAGTGAAAGGCCTGGATAGAGTGGATGTGGAAAGGGTGTTTCCACTAGTGGGAGAGTCTAGGACAAGAGGCCATAGCCTCAGAATAAAAGTTTCTTCAATTTCAGAGGGTGGTGAATTTGTAGAATTAATTGCGTCATCAGATGTCTGTGGAGGCTAAAGGGCCTGTCCCACGAGCATGCGGCAAGTGCGGCAAGCGCGACCAAACCGGAAGCGGGTGCCGCGCGGAGGTCGAGTGAGTGACATGAAGTTCGAGTGAAGTCCGCGGGACTGTTGCGCGTGACGTACGGTGTCGAGGCGCTGCGTGCGCCCGTCGAGGCGGTGCATATGGCGTCGAGGAGGCTGTGGGCCGGCAGGCCGTTGCCGCGCGGAATTTTTGAACAGTGTCAGTTTTTCGAAGCCCCGCACGATGTCGGGACCAGCTCCGCACAACTCCATACAGCTCCGGCGATCGAAGTGGGACCGGCCCCGCGAGGCCGTACGGCTCAAGCGACCACGTTAGGTCGCGCTTGCCACATGGAGTCACATGCTCGTGGGACAGGCCCTTAAGTCATTGTGTATTTTTAAAGTGGAGATTGACAGATTCTTGGTTAGTGCTGGTGTCTTGGTTAGTACGGGTTATGGGGAAAAGGCACGGGAATAGGATTGAGAGGGAAAAATAGATCAGCCATTATTGAAGGGCGGAGTAGACTTAATGGTCGAATAGCCCAGTTCTGCCCCTAGAACTTATGAACTAATGAACTCTGGAAAGGCCCTGTGGGGCTGAGTGGCCTGTTTCGATATTTTAAGCATGTTTGAAGCGTTTTACTAGCGAACCTCTAATAAAAGCAATATAACATTTGCCTAGTTTTGTTGATCATTTGTTACAACTATTGCAATGCAAGGAAATGGATCAGTTAGCATAATAAGTTACATAAATCATTGAGACATCTTAATGAAAAATATGGCCTTGCCTGAGTAACTTACAGAATTCTATTAGCAGGTTTCATTTTAATAAACTTTTTTTACGCAAATTAATTATCAATGGTATATGGACACACTTATCTGTTTTGTAGTAAATGCCTACTATGTTTTGTGTGCTTAAGCAAAGCAAGAATGTCATTGTCCTATACAGGGACACATGACAATAAACTCACTTGAACTTGAACTTGAACTTGAAATACTTCCCTGTATATTTTATACTAATTGGGCTACCAGAAATATCTGTTTCTTTCATCTGCCATACAATCCATACACCGTGTTACTTGGCTATATCAAAAAAACAATTTGGTCCTCAACAATATATCTAATTTACCTTGATTGCTCCTTAGAGCAAATTAGTCTCTACATATCTCAACGCAATTTGTTCCAGTGTCAGGCGCGAATGTTATAAGAATTCTGTGATTCCTTTTTCCTATATTTTTGAAACACTATTACTATCGGAAAATTAACCCTGAGCTTATAAAATCAACTTTTTCTTGTGAACTTTTATGGCAGCACAGTCCCGTAACTATAGAGGTGATGCCTTACAGAGCCCGAGACCCGGGTTGTGCCCTGACTACAGGTGTTGGCTGTATGGAGTTTGTTAGTTCTTGCTGTGACCACGTGGGTTTTCTCCAGCTGCTCCGGTTTCCTCCCACACACCAAAGACGTAAAGGTTTGTAGGTTTCATTGGACTCGGTAAAATTTGTCCCTAGTGTGTGTAGGTTAGTGTACGGGGTAATCACTGGTCAGCACATACTTGGTGGGCTGAGGGGCCTGTTTCTGCACTGTATCTCTAAAGCGTAAATTCTAAACCCTACTGAAGACTGAGTCTGAAGAAGGGTCTCGATCCGAAACATTGCCAATTCCTTCTCTCCATAGACGCTGCCTCTCCCGCTGAGTTTCTCCAGCATTTTGTCTCTACCTCAGCTATGAACTGCTATGGACAGTCTTTGATTGCAATAGGGACTGTGCGTTTTTTTTTTCACTAGGGTTAAGGTTATTAATTTTTTTGACTTATTATATCTGTATATATTGTACTTACCGATGTACCGGGTGACCGATGGTTGGCGTGGACCCAGTGGGCAGAAAAAATATGGCGTATCTTTCAATCAATTCAATCAATCATTCTTTCAAACGATGTTGGGAAAAAATGTTGAATGCAATGAATAGATTTATGAAGTTAGTAATCTTCTTTCTGAACTATGACATTCTCACTTGCAGTGACACCGTTATTCATTCTGAGATTTCAAGGTTGACTTTCAAATTATCAGATGAGCTTCAGGCTTCTCTGTTCGACAGTCCAGCAAAGGCTGGCAGCATCATCAAGGACCCTGGGAGTCAACATCTCTGATGACCTCTCTTGGACCCACAATACCTCTACTCTGATCAAGAAGGCTCATCAGCGTCTCTTCTTCCTGAGGAGACTGAAGAAGGCCCATCTGTCTCCTCAGATCCTGGTGAACTTCTACCGCTGCACCATCGAGAGCATCCTTACCAGCTGCATCACAGTATGGTATGGCAACTGCTCTGTCTCCGACCGGAAGGCATTGCAGAGGGTGGTGAAAATTGCCCAACGCATCACCGGTTCCTCGCTCCCCTCCATTGAGTCTGTCCAAAGCAAGCGCTGTCTGCGGAGGGCGCTCAGCATCGCCAAGGACTGCTCTCACCCCAACCATGGACTGTTTACCCTCCTACCATCCGGGAGGCGCTACAGGTCTCTCCGTTGCCGAACCAGCAGGTCGAGGAACAGCTTCTTTCCGGCGGCTGTCACTCTACTCAACAACGTACCTCGGTGACTGCCAATCACCCCCCCCCCACCCCCCCCGGACACTTATTATTATTTATTCAAATCGTTTGCTATGTCGCTCTTCCAGGGAGATGCTAAATGCATTTTGTTGTCTCTGTACTGTACACTGACAATGACAATTAAAATTGAATCTGAATCTGAATCTGAATCTGACCCACACCATCCTGGCCACTCATTCATCTTCCCGCTGCCTTCAGGTAGAAGGTACAGGAGCCTGAAATCTGCAACATCCTGGTTCAGGAATAGCTACTTCCCCACAGCCATCAGGCAATTAAACTCAACTCGAACAAAACTCTGATCATTAATAGCTCATTGAACTTTATCTGTTTATTTATGTGTGTATATATTCATTGGTACATGTTTATTTGTGTGTGTATATATTTATATCCGTTGTGTATTTATTTATGCCTACTATATCCTGTTGTGCTGAAGCAAAGCAAGAATTTCATTGTCCCATCTGGGACACATGACAATAAACTCTCTTGAATCTTGAATCTTGAATCTTGAAAGAGAGAGATTTTAATCAATGATTTGGTGTCTGGACTCTGAGCCCCATCTCCGGACTGATCTGATTGTCTTTTTATACCCCGTAAGATTATCAATTCTTTCTAAATATCTTCATGTTGAAAATATTGAAAACCTGTTGAAATGTGTTTAAAGAATAATTATTATTCATGTGAAAACTAAAAGGAGGAGTTGAGTACAGGAGCAAAGAGGTCCTTCTGCAATTGTATAGGGCCCTAGTGAGACCACAGCTGGAGTATTGTGTGCAGGTTTGGTCCCCTAATTTGAGGAAGGACATTCTTGCTAGTGAGGGAGTGCAGCGTAGGTGTACAAGATTAATTCCCGGGATGGCGGGACTGTCATATGCTGAGAGAATGGAGCGGCCGGGCATGTATACTCTGGAGTTTAGAAGGATGAGAGGATATCTTATTGAAACATATAAGATTATTAAGGGTTTGGACACGCTAGAGGCAGAAAACAAGTTCCCGATGTTGGGGGAGTCCAGTACCAGGAGCCACAGTTTAAGAATAAGGGGTCGCCATTTAGAACGGAGACGAGGAAACACTTTCTCACAGAGAGTGGTGAGTCTGTGGAATTCTCTGACTCAGAGGGCGGTGGAGGCCGGTTCTCTGGATGCTTTCAAGAGAGAGCTAGATAGGGCTCTTAAAAATAGGAACGGGGTACTGATTGGGGATGATCAACCATGATCACATTGAATGGCGGTGCTGGCTCGAAGAGCCGAATGGCCTACTCCTGCCCCTATTGTCTATTGTCTATTGTCTAAAACAAATATTTCATTCAAAATGCATTTAATGGATATAAACGATTTTAAATATTAATTTAAATTAAAATAAGGGAAAACTTCAAACCAATTTCATGCCAGTGATCATACCCCTCTCTCTGTCCCTCCCCACTCTAGTCGTCATACTAGTTACACTGTCGTCCTGTCTGTATAACTCGTACCTACCCCACTTATACCTACCCCTCAGCCAACAATGGACCATTGTGGACTCCATCTTTTCTTGATCGCCGTTGGTTTCTGCATACCTTTCATTCATTTGTTCTATGTAACATCTACATCTGTCGTTTCACTGTAAAGAATTCCCTCTCACTACTTTAATTAAATATGTCATTGGAGCAGAATTAGGCCATTCAGCCCATCAAGTCTACTCCACCATTCAATCATGGCTGATTTATCTTTCCCTCTCAACCCCATCCTCCAGCCCCATAACCCCTGATACCCCAACCCCAATCCCTGAATATAAAGACATTGGATGGCACAGAGGCACAACGGTAGAGTTGCTGCCTTACAGCGCTTACAGCGCCAGAGACCCAGATTCGATCCCGACTGCAAGTGCTGTCTGTGCGGAGTTTGTACGTTCTCCCCGTGACCACGTGGGTTTTCTACGAGATCCTGGTTTTCCTCCCACACTCCAAAGACGGACAGGTTTGTAGGTTAATTGGCTTGGGTTTATATACTTGGTATAAAGGGCCTGTCCCACGAGCATGCGGCAAGCACGACCAAACCGGAAGCGGGGGCCGCGCGGGGACCGCGTGGAGGTCAAGTGATCCCCGTACAGGGCCTGTCCCACCGACATGCGACTGCATGCGGCGAGCGCAACCAAACCGGAAGTGGGGGACGCGCGGAGGTCGAGTGATCCCGTACGAGTTGACGTGAAGTTCGAGCGAAGTCCGTGGGAAGTTCGCGCTAGGCGTCCGCCGCCAAGACGCTGCGTACGCCAGTCGAGGCGGTGCGTACGGCCTCAATGTGGCGCGGAATTTTTGAACAGTGGCAGTTTTTCGGAACCCCGCGTGATGTCCACACAACTCCATACGGCTCCGGCGATCGAAGTGGGACCGGCCCCGCGAGGCCGTACGGCTCAAGCGATCACGTTAGGTCGCGCTTGCCGCATGCAGTCGCATGCTGGTGGGACAGGCCCTTTAATGTAAATTGTTCCTAGTGTGTGCAGGCTTGTGTTAATGTGTGGAGATCGCTGGTCGGGGCCAAAAGTGTCTGTTTCCGTGCTGTGACAATACTAAACTGAACATTTAATTTCCTAATTATACGATTGGGAAAGATGTAGTTAGTTAGAAGCAAACAATGAATGTTGGTCAGGAAATTACAGGCAGTCGGCATCGAAAAATGTGGCTTAAAAATGCCAATTCCAAATGTGGACAGCATTGGTTTTTTTTCATGAAGTACGTTTGTTTAATTTCATGAAAATATACTTAGGAAATGACTCAAGATGCAGGAAATTAAATTGGGCTGCTTAAAAGAAAATGTTGATATTTTAACCTAGAAATGACAAATGAAATGTCTTATTGGAACCGTTCACCATACCTAGATCATCCAAACTTTATTGGAAACAGATTCAATTGTTTTCTGACTCACAGCATTACAATTTCCTTCAGAGATGAATGAAAGTTGCAAGATGTCCCTCCCTAAGCTTGCATTTCAAAAGCGTGATGCACTTCGTAACTTGTTCATTGGGGAAGACAAGATTGTAAGATCGTAAGAGCATAAAATGATAAGTGATAAGAGTAGAATTAGGTCCATCAAGTCTACTCCGCCATTCAATCATGGCTGATGTATCTCCATCTCCTAACCCCATTCTTCTGCCTTCTCCCCATAACCCTCTGACACCCATACTAATCAAGAATCTGTATTAAATATGGATACAAAATTAAAAATATGGAAACTACACACAAAATGCTGGAGTACCTCAGCGGGTAAAGGCAGCATCTCTGGAGAAAAGGAATGTGCGACGTTTCGGGTCGAGATCCTTCTTCAGACTCAACCCGAAATGGCGCCCATTCCTTTTCTCCAGAGATGCTGCCTCACCCGCAGAGTTACTACAGAATTTTGTGTCTACCTTCGATTTAAACCAGCATCTGCAGTTCTTTCTTATAAAATATGGAAATATGGACATTAAAAATGCGTGCTAGGCAGAAAATGTTGGACACAACTCAGCGAGACAGACAGCATCTATGGAAAGAGGGAATGGGTGGCGTTTCAGGTCGAGACCCATCTTCAGACTTGGGACATAGAGTCATAGACCAATACAGCACAGAAACAGGGCCTTTGGCACAACACATCCACACTGACTAAGTTGGTTAACTGAGCTAGCTAATCCATTAAAAACAACATCATCCTATGTTTGAAAGATTATCATATACAATTACAAGGTTGTTGCCTGGACTTGAGGATCTGAGCTACATGAGGAGATGTTGGACAGGCTAGGACTTTTTTCCTTGGAGCGCAGGAGGCTGAAGGGTGACCTTATGGAAGCATACAAGATCATGAGGGGAATAGATAAGGTGAGTACACAGAGTCATTTTACCCAGGGTAGTGGAATAAAGAGGACTTTAATTTTAAGGTGAGGGAGGGAAAGATTTAATAGGAACCTGAGGGGTAACTTTCCACTCAAAGGGTGGTGGGTATATGGGTTAATTAGCATCTGTAGAATTGTCTCTAGTGGGATAACATGGAACTACTGTATGGGTGATCGATGGTCATTATGGACTCGGTGTCCCGCAGAGCCTATTTCCTAAACAAAACTAAACTAAAAGACTTGAGACTTCGTGTTTTCTCAATAAGAGAGAAGGCCAAGAGTAGATATTAATTGTGTTTAGATGATTTTATTTTTGTAAGGAGTAATTGATCCCCCCAGTGGGAAGTTAAAAACCAAGTACACAAATATAAATTAATTGGCGTAATTATATCAGATATTGACACAGAAAGGTGGCTATTTGGCCAATAGTCCATGCATTATCCACCCTAAGCTCAATCCCTTCCACCCTGTAGGTCATGCCTCTTCAGGAGGGTATTCAATTGACACAATTTTGCACAGCAATTTGTTATGATCTGGAATGCACTGCCTTGGAACCGTGGTAGAAGTGGATTAAAAAGAGTTGCAATGGTGGCGCAGTGGTAGGGTTGCTGCGTTACAGCGCCAGAAACCCGGGTTCGATCTGACCGCGGGCGCTAAGTAGTTTCTACGTACTCCCTGTGACCTGCATGGGCTTTCTCCGAGATCTTCAGTCTCTTTCTACACTCCAAAGACGTACAGGTATGTAGGTTAATTGGTTTTGTATAAAAATTGTAAATTGTCCCTCGTATGTGTAGGATAGTGTTAATGTGCGGGGATCGCTGGTCGGCACGGACACGGTGGGCCGAAGGGCCTGTTTCCGCACTGTATCTTAATTTAGTTTAGTTTAGAGATACAGCTTGGAAACAGGCCCTACGGCCCACCGAATCCGCACCGACCAGCGATCCCTGCACATTTACACTGTCCTATATCCTATGGGGTATTCTTACCAAGGGTGTACATTCATACCAAGCCAATTACTCTACAAACCTTTTCCTCATTAAAGTGTGAGGGGAAACCGAAAATCTCGGAGGAAACCCACGCAGGTCACGGGGAGAAGGTACAAACTCTGTACAGACAAGCACCAGTAGTCAGGATCGAACCCGGGTCTTAGGTACCATAAGGCTGTAGCTCTATCGCTGTGCCACCGTGTATCTCTAAACTAAAAGTAGTTAAAATGGGGGGGGGGGGGGGGGGAAGGAAAGGGACCAACATCCATCTGATGTTCGTGATGTTATATGAGACAGACACGACTTCCCGATAAACCCACAATGTGGTAACCGTTACTCAAGGACGTTTTTGCACTCTGTCTGGCTGCTTAGAATAAACGGGGAGGCCATTTAAGACTGAGGTGAGAAAAAACGTTTCCACTCAGAGAGTTGTGAATTTGTGGCATTCCCTGCCACAGGGGGCAGTGGAGGCCAAATCACTGGATGGATTTAAGAGAGAGTTAGATAGAGCTCTAGGGGCTAGTGGAGTCAAGGGATATGGGGAGAAGGCAGGCACGGGTTATTGATTGGGGATGATCAGCCATAATCACAATGAATGGCGGTGCGGGCTCGAAGGGCCGAATGGCCTCCTCTTGCACCTATTTTCTATGTTTCTATGTTTCTACTTGCTGCGATTACTGGAACACGTTTCAATTAACCTATCTTAGGAAACTAGAAAGTAACAAACACTGAACTTCATCATAGCTTGGACCATGATCTTAAGAACAGGTTGCTTCTTGCATAAGTTCATGAATCACAGGAGCAGAATTAGGCCATCCGGCCCATGGAAGAATGAGGGGGGACCTCATTGAAACGCACAGCACAGTGAAAAGCTTGGATAGAGAGGACATGGAGAGGATGTTTCCACTGGTGTGAGAGTTTAGGACTGGAGGTCATAGCCTCAGAATTAACGGTTGTTCTTTTAGGAAGAAGATAAGGAGGAACTTGGATGATCAGCCATGATCATATTGAATGTCGGTGCAGGCTCGAAGGACCGAATGGCCTACTCCTGCACCTATTTTCTATGTTTCTATGAACTTATTTCGTCAGAGGGTGGTGAATCTGTGGAATTCATTGCCACAGAAGACTGTGGAGGCAAAGTCAGTGGATATATTTAAGGCAAAGATAGATAGATTCTTGATTAGTACGTGTGTCAGAGGTTATGGGGAGAAGGCAGGAGAATGGGGTTAGGAGAGAGAGATAGATCAACCATGATTGAATGGTGAAGTAGATGGGCCAAATGGACTAATTCTGCTCCTATCACTTATGATCATATGGAGTCTACTCCCCCAACTATGATCCCCTACTGCAACTTCCATTAAAGATTCTCCTGCATCATCACATCTTTTGCTGGGATAAAATAACCCATGGCATCTCTCTGCCAGTCCATCCTTTCTTAAATAGAGAGTCTAAAGCTGGTCCCAGTCCTTTGGGTTTAGCCCCACCAGCACCCCATGCAACTGTACCCTGTTTATTACTTTATTACTCCCTGCTCCGCAAGCAAGATTGAAGACAGACTATCATTGCAACCAATAAGGCATTGCATTCATAGAAAGGCTATGAATTGTCACAGTAGGTGGTGGAGACCAAGTCAATGGATATTTTAAAGAAAGAGATTGGTAGATGCTTGATTAGTACGGGTGTCGGGTTTTACGGGGAGAAGGCAGAAGAATGGGGTTCGGAGGGAGAGATAGATCAGCCATGATTGAATGGCGGAGTAGACTTGATGGGCCGAATGGCCTAATTCTGCTCCTATCACATGACATTATGAACTTCTGAACATTTAAAAAAAAATGAAGCAAGGATTCTGGCACCTACGCCTCCCTTCCTCCTGGTGCTTCGGTGCGGCATTCCAGTAGAGTAATGTTTGATTCCCGGAGATTACGGAACACACCAGGCAAACTGCCAGCCCTCGCATCTACAGGATGCCCCTGGACCATAACCATTACACAGCGCAAGCCAAAAAGTAGAGTGATGATATACATGTAGAAATAACATTTATACAAGGGCACGCTTGTATTTGCAGTTAATTAAGAATAAAATAAGAAAAGGAACAATAAAGCATAAATTAGTTTCTTGAAATGTCCGGGAAAGTCAGCTGCCTTAATTTAGTTCAGAGATACAGCGCGGAAACAGGCCCATAGGGCCACCGAGTCCACACTGACCAGCCATCCCGTACACATTCCTCCAGCTTATTATCAATTGCTATCCGTGCCTTATTTAGTCAATGGTTTTGTACTGACATTTAATTTTTTAAGAGGGAGGATGTAGATCAGTATCACTCATGTTATGTGTCACCGTGTCACTCAGTGGCTCCGCCCACTGAGTTAATAGAAAGCCTTCTTTCCCTTTCTTCCCCAGTCTTGAGTTGTGTCTTAAGATGAAGTTACCTATGCTGTATTGCTAATAAAGGTCTTTGGATCTTAATCACTGTACGTGAGTTAAGTCATTCCAACACACTATCCTACACACACCAGGGACAATTTGCATTTATACCACGCCAATTAACCTACAAATCTGTACATCTTTGGAGTGTGGGAGGAAACCGACGATATCGGAGAAAACCCACGCGGTCATGGTGAGGACGTACAAACTCCTAGAATAAATACAAATTCTTAGAATAAAGGGGAGGTCATTTAAGACTGAGGTGAGAAAAAACGTTTTCACCCAGAGAGTTGTGAATTTATGGAGTTCCCTGCCACAGAGGGCAGTGGAGGCCAAATCACTGGATGGATTTAAGAGAGAGTTAGATAGAGCTCTAGGGGCTAGTGGAGTCAAGGGATATGTGGAGAAGGCAGGCACGGGATATTGATAGGGGAAGATCAGCCGTGATCACAATGAATGGCGGTGCTGACTCGAAGGGCCGAATGGCCTCCTCCTGCGCCTATTTTCTATGTTTCGAAGTAACTCCGTACAGACAGCACCAGTAGTCGGGATCAAACCCAGTCTGAGACACTGTGAGGCGGCAGCTCGACCGCTACACCTCCGTGCCGCCTTTAAGAAAGGTGTCTATGTGAGGATGTGGACAAGATTGCAGAAAAGTATATTTAGAAAATGGAAAAACAATTCAAGGTCAAATAGTAATTTTGGACCCAAGTGAAACTTCCTGTATTTCAGGAAATCCCTAAGAAATTATATTATTTTGGAAAAAAATTGACCTTAGAAATCAATCATCTGTACTCTGATGAAGTAAACATAACATCATTTTCATGGAACTGAGCAGATATCCCAGCAGCTGACTTTTATTGCAGAAACGGCCTTTTGTTGTGGCAATATTTCACTTCCAAGATGATTTTCAATCTGAAATATGTCAAAACTAGCTAGTGGATAAACTAGATGTGAATTTAAGTCACGCCGTACTTAGATGCAGGAAATTATGAAGATCTGTACATCCAATGACATGTTCAAATCTTGCAGTCCCTGCTGTGATGTGGAAAACACAGCAATCTGTTTGTACAAAACTAAAATGGTAATGGCCAGGAGATGATCTGTTTTAGAGGTAGTGCTTGAGATCTAAGTAATACCTCAGACACAAAATACCAGTTATATAGAACATAGAACATGGAACCGTACAGACACAAAATGCTGGAGTAACTCAGCGGGCCAGGCAACTTCTCTGGATAGAGGGATGACATTTCAGTTCGAGACCCTTCTTCAGACATCTGAAAAAGGGACTCGACCCAAAACAACACCCATTCCTTCTATCCAGAGATGCTGCCTGTCCCTCTGAGTTACGCCAGCATTTTGTGCCAATCTTTAGCATAAACCAGTATCTGCAGATCCTTCCTACGCATGGAACGACACAATGTCTGTGCCAAACATGATGCTAAAACCAACTCTTATTCGCCTGTACATAATCCATACCGCCCTTATTACCGGATAGTGAAAGGCCAGGATAGAGTGGATGTGGAGAGTACATTTCCACTGGTGGGAGAGTCTAGGACCAGAGGCCATAGCCTCAGAATTAAAGGACGTTCCTTTAGGAAAAAGATGAGGAGGAATTTCTTTAGTCAGAGGGCGGTGAATCTGTGGAATTCATTACCACAGAAGCCGTCAAGTCAATGGATATTTTTAAGGCAGAGATGGATAGGTTCTTGATTAGTACGGGTGTCAGGGGTTATGGGGAGAATGCAGAAGAATGGGGTTAGGAGAGGTAGATCAGTCTACTTGGTGGAATAGGCTTGATGGGCTGAATGGCCTAATTCTGCTCATGTCACTTACGAACGTGTTTAGAACTTGGAACTGCACAGCACCGTAACAATGTCTGTACCGGATGTGATACTAAGACCAACTCTTATCTGCCTGCACATAATCCATATCCCTCCATTCCCTGGTACAGACAGGTGCCCATCCATAAGCCTCCTAAATGCCACTATCGTATCTGCCTCAACCACCACCACTGTGATGCGTTCTAGACACCCACTACCTTCTGTGTAAAAATCCTGCCCCACACAAAGAACATAGCACAGTACAGCACAGGAACTGGCCCTTCGGCCCACAATATTCGTGCCGAACATAATGGCAAGTTAGACTGCTCATCTACCTGCACGTAATCCACATCCCTCTATTCTCTACACTTCCACGTGCCTATCTAAATGTCTCTTAAATGCCACTCTCCTATCTGCCTCCTTTAAATTATGCCCCTTTCATCTTAAAACTATGCCCTCTAATATTTGATATTTCTATCCAGGGAAAAAGAGTCCAACTGTCTGCCTACCCTATCTATCGACTATCTACCTCATCGGAGACCCTCAGACTATCTTTGATCAGACTTTATCTTGCACTAAAAGTCATTCAGGTTGCTCCCTTTATCGTGTATCTGTACACCGTGGAAGGCTCGATTGTAATCATGTACAGTATTGTCTTTCCGCTGACTGGTTAGCACGCAACAAAAGCTTTTCACTGTGCCTCAAACTCAAATTCAACTATGTTCTTCCAAATTGAATGGTGTATTTTCCTTGCACCTATCCAAGATACAAGATACAAGATACATTTAATTGTCATTTGGACCCCTTGAGGTCCAAACGAAATGCCGTTTCTGCAGCCATACATTGCAAACAAATAGACCCAAGACAAAACACAATTTACATAAACATCCATCACATCGCTGTGATGGAAGGCCAAAATAAACTTATCTCTCCACTGCACTCTCCCCCCCCCCCCCCCGATGTCAGAGTCAAAGTCAAAGCCCCCGGCTGGCGATGGCGATTGTCCCGCGGCCATTAAAGCCACGCCGGGTGGTGCGAGGTCGCACACCGGGAAGTCGCACGAGAGAGGACAGCCTCAACTATCCCGTAGAAATGACTCCAACTCTAAAGGTTGAGAGCAATCCTTCAGAAACACACTAAGGACCAGCCTAGATTATCATCTTCAAGTTTCCAGAGGGGAAAATTAGTTTCATTTAGTTTAGAGATACAGTGCGAAAACGGGCCCTTCTGCCCACCGAGATTGCTATCCCCGCACATTAACACTATCCTACACACATGGGATAATTTACACATACACCAAACCAATTAATCTACTAACCTGTACGCTTTTCGAGTGCGGGAGAAAACCGAAGATTTCGGGAAAAACCCACGCGGTCACGGAGAGAATGCACACACTCCGTACAGATAGCACCCGCTGTTGGGATCGAACCTGCGTCTCCGGCTCTGCAAGCGCTGTAAGGCAGCAGTTCTACTGCTGCGCCACTGTGGCTGCAAAATAAAAATAGAAAATGCTCACCAGGTCAGGCAGCATCCGGAGAGGTGACATTTTAAGTTCTGCTCACCTGAAGTGTTAATGAAAAACATATGAAGACCACTCTTGCCTCCAGGGCCATCATGGTCGGCTGCAGGCTGCAGCAGGCGAACCTGGGACCCAGCGGCAGTCGGGCAAGGAGAGAGACATCGTTTTGCAGGCTGAGCTGGTCGAGGGCAACGGAGGAGACCCAGCAGCAGCCTGGGGCTGACCTGGATCGGGGGCATTCCAGTACATCCAGCACTGGACTTTGGACTTTGGACTTTGGACTTTTTCTTTTGGAAATGGTGCAAAAATATAACAACTTGTGCAGGTGTGAGCTATGCAAAAATAATTTCACTGTGCAATGACTACGTGACAATACAGAACCATTGTACCAGTGAACATGCTGTAATTTGAAACAAAAACAGAAAATGTTGGATGAACTCAAACAGACCGATCCTTCCCTGACTTGAAATATTGACTGCTTTCTTTTTCGACAAACGCTGCTTGACTTTCTCACCATAAATGCGATTTCTGTTTTAGTTTAGTTTGGTTTAGTACCATCATTTCAGACTCAGATTTTTTCACACAAAAGGTGATGTGTGCATGGAACAAGCTGCCAGAGGAGGTAGTTGAGGCTGGGACTATCCCATTGTTTAAGGAACAGTTCGACAGCTATATGGACAGGACAGGTTTGGAGGGATATGGACCAAACACAGGCAGGTGAGACTAGCGTAGATGGGAAATGTGGGCCAGTGTGGGCAAGTTGGGCTGAAGGGCCTGTTTCCATGCCGTATCACGCCATGACAATGACTATTGGATATGTGACAAAGTCAACAACATGCGAGGATTGATGAATATTGGTAATGCAAACTAGCTGAGATTAGTGGCACAAGGGCAGCGAGCTCCAATTATATGCTGGACCCACCGTCCCCTGAGGCCTGGTGGGTGGACAAGGTTGTCACTGTTAACCATGCTTTTGTCGATGATGTTCGTGCCGTCTGTCTCTTGGATGAAAAGCTCTCACCTGAGATTTATCTCCCGTTGACATTCCCCGCATTGTCATGTCGATGGCAATTATGCACAATCATGAAAAGGGAATTAAAGTTGATTTGGCAGAGGAAGGGGATGAAAAACAATGTCATTAATTGGTTGGAAGTACTGCAGGAAGGATGACATGAAACGCCTTATGTCCTGGCTAATCACACCTTGCATGTGCAGATTATTATGATATTAAAAGTCATCAGCAAAAAAATGATTGCCACATACATTAGGATTCAAAATTCTTGAGTTGGTAAGGAGGCAAATAATAGCTCAGGACTAATGTCATGGAGGTGTAGCGGTAGAGTTGCTGCCTTACAGCAGCTGAGACACGGGTCCGATCCGAACTACGGGTGCTGTCTGTATGGAGTTTGCATGTTCTCCCCTCGACCGCATGGGCTTTCTCTGGGTGCTCCAGATTACACCCACACTCCAAAGAGGTACAGATTTACAGGTTAATTGGCTACGGCAAAATTGTAAATTGTCCCTAGTGTGTAGGATAGTGAACAAGGCGATCGCTGGTCAGCATGGACTCGGTGGGCCGAAGGGCCTGTTTCCACACTGTATCTCTAAATTAAAGTCTGAAGACTCCTTCTGAATCTGTCTTAGATGGTTGAAGGCCAGGGGTTTCATCATGATTTCATCCAATGACTTCGTTAACATGTTCAAGTAAAGGACACAGGGCTTCAATGAAGAGGCATTAAAAAGGCAATGATGTCTATTTGTTCCTACGTACATTATTTGACTAATTTTGCTCATTTGTTAAATGGAAGTGGATGGAAAATGTTTAAAAAAAATAGACTGTATAAAAAGCTTTGATTTGTGGTTGAGGCTCTGTTAACATTAAGGTCTGAAATTTCTGTGATATAGCAACATCTCTGCATGACAGGGATGACAGTCTGATGAAGGGTCTCGACCCAAAACGTCACCCATTTCTTTTCTCCAGAGATGCAGTCTGACCCGCTGAGATACTCCAGCTTTTTGTGTCTATCTTTGGTTTAAACCAGAAACTGTAGTTCCTTCCTACACCAAGCTTTGGTAGTTTTGTAAAATGGATACCACACCTTGCGTCGTGGTGTGTTGTGTCTGAGTTCCATCAAAATCAAAAACCTTTATCAAGAATTAAAACAAGGTTTCACTTCAAAACAAAAACTATTACAAAAGGCATCATAATCCTTAAAGGCCTGTCCCACACGTATCAGGTAACTGAAACATTTGCGGCGTGATGCACCGTGATGACGTATTGACGCGCAGAGTTTTTCAAGTGTGTCGCAACATTTTTTTTGTCGCCACTGGATATTGAAATCTTTTGGCGACACTGATTTAACGCCGAAAAAATCGCCAAGTGGGGCAGGCCCTTAAAGGAAATTTACATATCTTATGGTCGGTGCTAAACCTTTCAAAGCAATTATGTTATTTAGTTTAGGGTACACAAAAAGGCTGGAGAAACTCAGCGGGTGCAGCAGCATCTATGGAGCGAAGGAGATAAGCAACGTTTCGGGCCGAAACCCTTCTTCAGAGTCTGATCCTATTTCCTTCGCTCCATAGATGCTGCTGCAGCCGCTGCGTTTCTCCAGCATTTTTGTGTACATTCGATTTTCCAGCATCTGCAGTTCCTTCTTAAACATGTTATTTAGTTTAGTTTAGTTTAGAGATACTATGAGGAAACAGGCTTTTCGGCCCACCGAGTCTGTGCCGACCAGCGATCCCCGCACATTAACACTTTCCTACACACACTATGGACAATATACAGTTTTACCAAAAAAAATGAACTTACAAACCTGTACGTCTTTGGAGTGGGGAAGGAACTTGAGGCAAACCTGCGCAAGTCATGGGGAGGATGTACAAACTCTGTACATGAGCACCCGTAGTCAGGATCGAACCCGGCTCTCTAACGCTGCGAGGCAGCAACTCCACCACTGCACCACCGTGCCGCACAGACATTCAGGCACTAAACTCAGAGCCCCCTAATATAAAAATAGTATGATTTTTCATAAATCCCTTGATTTAGATGAGGCAATTAAAATAAATAAAAACACACTTGGCATATGTCACTTATTGTCTACTGCCAATGCCTTCAATGGAGGTTCCCTCTTGTACAGAGTCCAATTGACGAAAAGCAGGAAATTGGGTGTGCTGATGGGACTTGGACTTCAGTTTTCACTTTAACAATTGGAACAGCAAGAGAACTGTACATGTGTTGCCAAAATGGTAAAACAGTCACAGGTTTAGAGGAAACCCTGACTGTTCAATAATGGCTCACATGCTCGGAAACTGATTCAAGATTATGGTTGCTAGTGAAGCAATAGAAGTCGTGCGGTTTAGTCACAAATGCTGTTAGCAATCATCAACTTCACATATACGTAACTAAACTGTGTACAATTTTGACCTCAGCCCTTGCATTTAGCCAACTCCTTTCTGATTCATCCCCATTATCCCCAGCCCCAAGAGTACACTTACAATTGAATTTAGAATAGAGCGTTTCTCTGTTAGATTTTAAATATAGTTCTTCTACTTTTCACTATTGCGGTGACTCATCAAGGCATTCAGTTATCAAATTTCTTTTTTTCCGCACAAACAGTCCTAATGAAAATCAACTAAGTTCTAGATGCTGGAGAAATGAATTCAAAACGAAGTATAGAAACACTCAGCCAGTCAGGTAGCATAATGGAGTTAATATGTAGGAAGGAATTGCAGATGCTGGTTTACACCAAAGATAGACACAAAAAGCTGGAGTAACTCAGCGGGTCAGGCAGCATCTCCAGAGAGAAGGAATGGGTGATGTTTCGGGGTTGGGCGGGGTCTTAAGTCTCGACCCGAGACGTCATTAATTCCTGTTCTCCAGAGATGCTGCCTGACCCGCTCTGTTACTCCAGCCTTTTGTGTCTAGAATGGAGAATGTTTCATTTGAAGACCCTTTGCCAGAACTGGGCGATAGAGAGAGCAGAGAGGATGGAGGGAGGGAAGGATAGGATGAAGGGAGAAGGAAGGAACTGCAGATGCTATTTTTTTTTAAAAGACACGGAGAGCTGGAGTGACTCAGCAGGTCAGGAAGCATCTCTGGAGAACGTGGATAGGCGCCGTTTCGGGTCGAGACCCTTCTTCGGACTGTGATCTGACCCATTATGAAGAAGGGTCCCAATCTGAAACATTATCTATCCATACTGCAGATAGACATAAAAAGCTGGAGTAACTCAGTGGTAGATGCAAAATGCTGGAGTAACTCAGTGGGTCAGACAGCATCTCTGGAGAAAAGGAATAGGTGATGTTTTGGGTCGAGACACTTCTTCAGACTGAGAGTCATGGGAGAGGGAAACGAGAGATATAGACGATGATATAGAGAGATATGCTGCAAATGAATAACTGAAATGCCAAAAAGTAATGATGACAAAGGAAACAGGCCATTGCCAACTGTGGGCTGGGTGAAAATGAGCTACAGACAATGAAACACCAGGAGGATATTGAAACTAGTAGAATGACATGGGTGGGGGAGGGATATCTCTCATTTCCGACTCAGTCTGAAGAAGGGGCTCGACCCGAAACGTCACCCATCCCTTTGCTCCAGAGATGCTGCCTGACCCGTTGCGTTACTCTAGCTTTTTGTGTTTATCTTCGGTTTAAACCAATATCTGCAGCCCCTTGTGTAGGAAGCTGGAGTAACTCAGCGGGACAGGCAGCATCTCTGGAGAGAAGGAATGGGTGACGTTTTGGGTCGCGACCTCCAGCTTTTTGTGTCTATCTGCAGTTCCTTCCTTCACAATACCTCTCTGCATGTTCTCTTGAGATTCTGCCTGACCCGCTGTGTTACTCCAGCACTGTATCTTATTAAAGGATGAAAGGAGTATCTCCAATAGTGTGTGGCCAGGGCCATTGTGGAGATAGAATTATTGGTGCAGCCAACTGGTTGAGAGTTAAACGAGGGCAATGAGAAAACACCAACAGTGAAACGAGCAAAAACCCTGTGAGATGCAGAGTTTAGAAAACACCATTCAGGCAATTTCCGAGAACCGACCATTCGGTATCTGAGAGGGGGAGGTCAGGGGGGGATGGTGAACACATGGCAGGGATGGGGGTTGGGGCCGGAGGAAGGCAGGTGAGTGGACTGAGGCCCAGGCGATGTCTGGGGGGGGGGGGGGGGGGGTGGTCAGGGGGTAGGGGGGGGGTTATGAGGACTGTAGTGTGCGTGAGGAAGAGCTGGGGTCACATAGTTTGAGGGGATTGGGGAAGACCCAGTGGAACAGCCACTGAGGTTATCAGGGTTGGGGGCTAGCACTAGGACCCAGCGCAGTCAAACCCGGGGTAGTGGGAATCTGCAGCGTGGAAACAGAGTCACCAATGGTAGGTTTTGTAACAACGCCACTATGTCAAACGTTTTATACACCTTGGTGGAGCGGGCCGAGCCCCCCTAGATCTCAAGGCCCTAAGCTTAAGCTTGTCTAGCTTATACGTAAATCCGAGATACAACATGTAAACAGGTCCTTCAGCCCACACAGTCCATGCTGACCATCAACCACCCCTACACACTAGTTCCATGTTATCCCACTTTCACATCTACTCCATGCACATTAGGAGCAATTTACAGAGGGCCAACTAACCTACAAACCCGCACGTCTTTGGGATGTGGGAGTTAGCCGAAGCACCAGGTAGATTAAATCTATTAAGTTATTAAGTTGTGCTAAACGATAAAATGTTGTTTTGATGGACCCTTATCATTATTGTACTGTACATCTGGCAATGCACCATCAATACGTAATAACTTGACCATCGCAATGATAAATGAGCATGCTGCCTGCTCATTAACATTGTTGCTTCAGGGATAAGAGACGAATGATGTGCAAGGCACAGGAAGACACATCTTTGGACTAAGTGGTGGGACATTTACTGTCTAGCCAAGCTGGAAGCTGGGATTTAAGTTCATCAGAAGCAAAAGGGTTGCTACAAGCGGGGAGGAATATTTAATAAAAACCAGGCTGACAAATAGAGAGGGTTTTGTAACTCTGACCTTTCCCTTACTTTTCCAATGGACCTCAAGCTGTTTTGTAATCTTAAACATTTACTAAAGTAACACAACCGTTTTGAACCTCAATATGACACACTGTGAGTTTAGCTCATTGAACAAAAAGTCACCATTACAGGATTGCATAAATACATTATCATCAGTGTGCAAACGTTACTTCAAGGATCATTTCCAATAAGTTAGAAAATTTGTAGGAGCAGGGAGGTTCAACATCAGTAGTACAGGGTCTTGGTGAGACCACACCTGGAGTATTGCGTACAGTTTTGGTCTCCTAATCTGAGGAAAGACATTCTTGCCATAGAGGGAGTACAGAGAAGGTTCACCAGACTGATTCCTGGGATGTCAGGACTTTCATATGAAGAAAGACTGGATTGTACTCGCTAGAATTTAGGAGATTGAGGGGGGATCTTATAGAAATAGAAATTCTTAAGGGGTTGGACAGGCTAGATGCAGGAAGATTGTTCCCGATGTTGGGGTAGTCCAGGACAAGGGGTCACAGCTTAACGATAAAGGGGAAATCCTTTAGGACCGATATGAAAAAAACATTTTTCACAGAGAGTGGTGAATCTCTGGAATTCTCTGCCACAGAAGATAGTTGAGGCCAGTTTGTTGGATGTATTTAAGAGGGAGGGAGATATGGCCCTTGTGGCTAAAGGGATCAGGGGGTATGGAGAGAAGGCAGGTACAGGATACTTAGTTGGATGATCAGCCAAATCATATTGAATGTCGGTGCAGGCTTGAAGGGCCGAATGGCCTACCCCTGCACCTATTTTCTATGTTTCTATGTCTGTGGTTCTCAACCAATTGTTTAATACTTAGATGACATGCTTTCATTTAATCAGCTTATTGGATGGAAGCGCAACGCTGTCAAGGATTTTGGGAATAAATGATCTTACTTTGATTGTTTGCAAACATATCAAAATTAAAATCTTTATGGAATGTATGTTTAGACAGTTGAATCTTCCAAGCAACACGTACAAAGCCAACATTTTAAATCAACATTAAATTGACAACTGGACCTGTGAGAAGTTCAAGATAAATCACTCACACAAATATTATGTAGGAAGAAAGAACTGCAGATGCTGAATTATGCCAAACACAGGCACAGAAGGTGTCAGGGGTTATGGGGAGGAGGCAGAAGAATGGAGTTAGCAATGGAGTCAAGGCGCCAAACATCAGATGGGCAATCGACACTTGATGTTGGAGCATTGGGGAGCAGGCAGGAGAATGGGGTTGAGAGGGAAAGATAGATCACCATGTTTGAATGACAGAGTAGACTTGATGGGCTGAATGACCTAAATCTGCTCCTAATATTTATGAACTCATGAAAGTGCTGGAGTAACTCAATGGGTCAGGCAGCATCTCTGGAGAAAAGGGATGTGTGATGTTTTGCGTCGGGACTTTTCTTTTAACACTTGTTCAAGTCAGTGTATTCCTAAGCAATCTCGCTGACTAAATGGAGCAGTGCCTTCTTTCCCATAGTCAAGCATATTGGCATCGAGCCCTGACACATAGAAGGTGTCCACCTAATATTCTGTCCCAAAACCAACAGTAACTGGAGCATGGTTTCTTCCCTGTCTTATTTTGCCCTCTTCCAAGAGACAATCGTCGATAAATGATTGCCTCTAATGTCTGCGGGGTCTCTGTTGTGTGCCAAAGTCATCCATCAAGAGGAGCGGTCAGCTGGATAAATCCTCAGAGTGCTACACAGTGATGCAGCTGGTAGAGCTGCTGACTCACAGCGCCAGAGACCCTGGTTCGATCCTGACCTTGGGTGCAGTCCGTGTGGACTTTGCACATTCACCCTGTGTCCATGTGCGGTTTCTCCCACATCCCAAAGATGTCTGTAAGTTATCTGGCCTCTGTAAAAATTGCCCCTAATGTGTAGGAAGTAGATGAGAAAGTGGGGTAACACAGACCTAGTGTGAACAGGTGATCGATAGTGGGTGTGGATTCCACGGGCCAAAGGGCCTCTTTGCATGCTGTACCTCTAAACTAAACTTAACTATAAGGGGTGCAGTGGAAGAGCTGCTGCCTAACAGCACCAGATGCCCGGGTTCAATCCTGACTAGGTTGCTGGCTGTGTGGAGTTTGCATGTTCTCCCCATGACCGCATGGGTTTTCTTTGGGTGCTCTAGTTTCCTCCCACACTCCAAGGACGTGCATGTTAAATTCGCTTCGGTAAAATTGTAAATTGTTAACAGAGTGTAGGATAATGTTAGTGTACGGGGTGATCGCTGGTCGGCACGGATTCAGTTGGCCAAAGGGCCTGTTTCCGAGCTGTATCTCTAAACTAAATGAAATTCAATTGTCCTAGCTCTCAGCTGATGAAGGCTTTCTCTTCGATAAACTGTAGGATGAAACTCTCAAGTCTTAGTTACTAGTGTGAGCAAAATATCTTACAACAGAAAAATCATTACTTAGTGAGGTAATGTTGTCATAACAGAATCTTATCTCTCATTATTGATAAACTGTCTACATTTTTTAGGCCTAACGCCCACTGCATCTTAAACTAGTTAGAGTCAAACTCTTCACAGCAAACTCATTCCCCTCTTGTGTGACCCAACAAATGTTCCTCAAAGAGCCCATTTGAGAACACTTGCATTCAAGTAATGTGAAAGATATTTAGGACCATAATAGAAACATTTTAACATAGAAACATAGAAAATAGATGCAGGAGTAGGCCATTCGGCCCTTCCAGCCTGCACCGCCATTCAATATGATCATGGCTGATCATCCAACTCAGTATCCTGTACCTGCCTTCTCTCCATAAATCATAAAAGGTAGCCTGGTCACTCATTGAGGTCACGTCAAGAGAGTCAAGAGTATGTCCCAGACAGAACAATGAAATTCTTACTAAAGATAGACACAAAAACCTGGAGTAACTCAGTGGGACAGGCAGTATCTCTGGAGAGAAGGAATGGGTGATATGTCTGGTAAGGTGCCAAGCATCAGATGAAGATCAGTTTGAAGAAAGATCTCGACCCGAAACGTCACCCATTCCTTCTCTCCAGAGATGCTGCCTGTCCCACTGAATTACTCCAGCTTTTTGTGCCTATCTTTGGTTTAAACCAGCATCTGCAGTTCCTTCCTACACACAATGAAATTCTTACTTAAGGGGCTGTCCCACCGTGGCGACCTAATTGGCGAGTTTAGAAGAGTTTGCCCTCGACTCTTACTAGCAGCATGGTCGATACGAGGTCCTAGGAGGTCTTTGTAACTCTCCTTCATGCTCGAGAGTAGTCCCCGCGTAGTCGAGGCCTCAGCTAGGTCGCGGCGTATTTTCCAACATGCTGAAAAATGCCCGTGAGTAAAAAAAGGTCGCCATGGAAAAGATCGATAATTTTATCTACTCTTAGGTTTAGTCGAAGTAGGTCGTAGTAGGTCGACATGTTATTTGAAGTAATCGAGGGTAGTCGAAGGTAGTCGTAGAAAGTCTTCAACATAGTCGAAGGGAGGTCGAAGAAGATCGAAGGAGGTCATCTTCACTTCACTATTCGGTATCCAATTTTCCCGAAGCTAGTCGTAGCTAGTCGAAGCTAGTCTTCAACATAGTCGAAGGGAGGTCGAGAGATCGAAGGAGGTCGTCTTCACTCTCCACTATTTGGTGTCCAATTTTCCCGAAGCTAGTCGAAGCTAGTCTTCGACAAAGTTGAAGGAGGTCTTCAACATGACACTTTTTCAAACTCTCCTAAACTCTTCTAAACTCACCAATTAGGTTGCCGCAGTGTGCGACAGCCCCTTTAGACAATAGACAATAGACAATAGGTGCAGGAGTCTGCCATTCGGCCCTTCGAGCTAGCACCGCCATTCAATGTGATCATGGCAGCACAACAAAATATGTAAACATAGTACAGTGTAAACAATATAGCAAACAAACTTAAACAAAGCTCAGGTCTGAAGGGCACAATATTCTCCTCAATATTTCACACTCAGTCGCCTCATGGTCTCTTGTGAAACTGCAGCAAAAACCCTAACACCAGAGTGAAGTTTGGTGATCATTCCTTTCCTATGTGTACCTAAGATCTTATTTGAACAACTAAACCACATCCTAGCATTCTGACAAAACTGAGCAATAATTTGCTCCAAGCAACTCGATCCACCAATACTGCTGAGATTCTTCTAACAAAAACATATGGGTGACAGTCATTATAAGTTCATAAGTCATAGGAGCAGAATAAGGTCATTCGGCCCATCAAGTCTACTCCGTCATTCAAAAATGGCTGATCTATCTCTCCCTCTCAAACCCATTCCCCTACCTTCTCGCCAATGCTCCAACATTATGTTGATTGCCCATCTGATGCTTGGCACCTTACCAGTATTCACAATATGAGACTTTTCAGGAGAAGCCAGGAACTGCAGATGCTGGTTTACAGAAAAATACAAAAAGTGCTGGTGCAACTCAATGGGTCAGGTAACGTCTCTGGGGAACATGGATAGGTGACCTTTCAGATCAGGACCCTTCTTCAGACTGGGTCAAATAAGGTGCCTGTTCATGTTCAGAGCTGCTGCCTGACCCTGAGTTACTCCAGCACTTTGTGTCTTTTATTAGATCTTTTATACTTCAAAGGTACGTCAGTTCCCTGCGCTTCCTGTTGGATCAGACTTGTCCAATAGTCACTATGCTATTATTGGACTTCCAAACGAAAGCCTACCTCTATAGTGGATCACCATTATAGGTTAGTTGGAAGGTTGACACAAAGAGGAGCAGTAACTCAGCAGTTCAGGCAGCATCTCTGGAAGAAAAAGGATGGGTGATGTTTTGGGTCAGAGCCCTTCTTCAGACTGAAAATAGAGGGGAGGGAAGTGGAGGTAAGAAAAAGTCTACCTCCTCTACCTCCAGTTTCTACCTCCAGTTTCCTCCCCTCAACCTCCAGTCTGAAGAAGGGTTCCAATCCGAAACGTCACACTGCCATTTTCTCCAGAGATGTTGCCTGACCCACTGAGTTATTCCAGCACTTTGTATCTACCTTCAGTTGTAAACCAACATCTGCAGTTCATTTCTACACGTTAGTTGGAAGGTTAGTTGGTCAATATAAGTTGCTAGTAGAATGAGAGGGAGTTAATAGGAATGAGAGGAGAATTAAAAAAATTGAATCAGTTTAGCATTAGATGGCGTGTGATTGTTAGTGTGGACCCAGTGACCCAAAGGAATTGGACATTTCCACGAAATGTTGAACCACCAGATTTAGTCTCTTTTTTATTGTTGACGTTGAATCATTATGTTGCAAGGGAGTGCCTTAACAGCAGGTTCCTAATGACTACACTGATTGCTCTCTTATGCTAGACTGCATTTAGCTTAATTAAGATAGTGGCTACTTACATTGTTGGTGTGGACTCAGTGAGCCAAAGGTACAGTACATTTCCATCCACAATCCAGGGGCAACTTGTATTGGCCAACTAACCTCCCAGGAGACAACGGAGAGGC
Source organism: Leucoraja erinaceus (assembly GCF_028641065.1). NCBI lineage: Eukaryota > Metazoa > Chordata > Chondrichthyes > Rajiformes > Rajidae > Leucoraja > Leucoraja erinaceus. The sequence continues at coordinate 10,188,259 of NC_073384.1, read as the reverse complement.
CGGGTGGCGAAGCCTGCCTGAGCCGGTGGACTGTGGTGGGGCCTCAGGGGTCGGAGGAGCCTGGGTGGTGGTGGAGCCTCAGCAGTCGGAGCCTCAGCGGTGGTGGGGCCTCAGGGGTCGGAGGAGCCTCCCGGGATGGTGCGGCCTCGGCAGTGGCCAGATCTTTGGATTGAAGGGGCTTTGCAGATGACAGTGTCTCGTGGGTCGACCCGTGGTTGGTAGTGCGGTGGTCGTTGAAGGCACGAGGGGACTGCCGTGAGGGAGGTGCCCATTTATATGGTGACTATTTGCATACCGAGGAGGCTGAGAAATAATTTTATAGAGGTGTATAAAATCATGAAGGGAATACACAGCCTTTTTGCCAGGGTAGGGGAGGCATGAACTAGAGGGTGCACTTTAGGTTTAAAGTGCAACAGGGAAGATTGTCAGAGCCTTAGCCGCAGCTTTGTCAAATAGAGAGTGGTGTGTATATGGAACGAATTGTCAGATGAAGTAGTTGAGGCAGTTACAATAATAACATTAAAAAAACATATTTATACAATTTCACTATTTTTTTTACCAAAGCCAATTAACCTACAATCCTGTACGTCTTTGGAGTGTGGGAGGAAACCGAAGTTCACAGAGAAAACCCACGCAGGTCACGGGGAGAACATACAAACTCCGTACAGACAGCGCCCGTAGTCAGGATCGAACCTGGGTCTCTGGCGCTGTAAGGCAACATTTTTTACCGTTTGTGCCACTGTGCTGTGCATTTTAACTGGGTACATGAAAGGGAAAGGTTAAAGAGATGAGACAAAATGGGGTCAAATGGGACTAATTTAGATAGACATCTTGCTTGGCACGTGTGAGTTGGGCTGAAGGGCCTGTTGCTGTGCTGCATGAATCTATGACTTTACGTAGACTGGGTAGCTTCATGAGAGAGGACAGGGATCTCTGTTCCTCACTGCCATCTGCGCTCCCATGGGACTGGGCAGCCAACTGCAAGCACATCCCACCCAGATTGGAGAACTGTGCCAGTGCCAGGCATGTCCCTTGTGAAAATAGAAAAGAGACAAAATGAGAAATAATCCCAGGCGCGGTGACGCAGTGTTAGAGCTGCTGCCTCACAGCGCCGGAGACCCGGGTTCGATTCTGACTACGGGTGCTGGCTGTACAGAGTTTTACATTCTTCCTGTGACCTGCGTGGGTTTTCTCCGGGTGCTCCGGTTTCCTCCCACGCTCCAAAGATGTGCAAGTTTGTAAGATAAATGGCTTGGTATAATTGTAAATTGTCCCTAGCGTTTGTGGACCTTTGGCCCGGAAACAGAGTCCGCGCCGTATCTCTAAACTAAACTAATTTAATACCTTGTAGACACAAACAGCTGGAGTAACTCAGCGGGTGAGGCAGCATCTATGGAGAGAACGAATGGGCAACGTTTTGGGTCGATAGATGCTGCCTCACCTGCTGCGTTACTCAGGCATTTTGTGTCTATCTTCGATTTTTCCAGCATCTGCAGTTCTTTCTTCCACATAATTTAATCCCTTTCCTCACCATACTTGTACTTGACCTGCTCCTCCCGACCAAGCCTTGCTCTTCCTCTAGCAAGCAGTTCCTGTTTTACTTCCTGCTCCAGAAGACTTTAAGACTCCTTTATGGCAACAGACCTTTGACTCATGCATCCCTCTCCGCACCCATGATGACATAAAGCTAAGAAGCTAAGGATTGCCTGGTAAGTCCAGCAGCAAAGTTCACCATTAAGCCAATGGAGAACACAATAGATATCTCCTTAGGGATCTGCAAGAAACAATAAAGAGCTTGCATGCCATAGTTGTTTAGATTCCGACAATTAATTTCACATTTCCTTTCCTGAGAAGTATTAGTGCACAGGGTGGGTTTTCAATGAAAAGTCAGTCACTTCCTACAGTCACTGATGCCAGCTTTTCCGTAAATCCCATTGAACTCGGGTTGCAAGGGTACCCAACCTCTCTTTAAGTCCAACGATAGAGAACTGATGCGTTAGGGAGTGATACTTTGCTCATGAACCCTCAGCTTTAACCCAGAGATCAAAGTAACTAATTGGTTGATTGATTAATGTTTATTGGCCAAGTATTCACATACAAGGAATTTGCCTTGGTGCTTCGCCCGCAAGTGACAACATGACGTACAGTGACAGTTGGGAATGACACATAAAACATTAAACATTAATAATAAAACATTATTGATTAACCTTGTGAATTAAATTAAATACCAGAGCAAAAGGAGGTGAATGAGATGATATTCATTTGAATAAGATCAATAATTCTCTGGAAAGGTTTAAAGTTGGTAAATCAGAAAGCAAAATACTGCAGATGCTGGTGATCTGAAATAAGAACAGAAAATGTTGCAACAACTGAGATAGTCTGTGCCAATCAATGTGATGAACCTGAAATATCAATTCTGTTTCTCTCTCCACACACTTTGCTTGACCTTCTGAGTAGTTTAGTTCAGAGATACAGCGCCGAAGCATGCCCTTCGGCCTTGTTTGCATTATTTTAAATAATGTTTCTGTTAAATATTTAATCTATATTGAACTCTTTTCTGTGGTTCAATAAGTGGGTATTTAGATGAAATTCAAAGGTGTTTGACAACAAACTAGGTGTCCACCAACCCATTTCAAAACAGAGCCAAGATACCTTTCTGAGCTCTGGACAATTACTTCTGTCTATAAAAATCTAAGCTTCCAACCTGGGCATCTTCAGGCTTTGGACTTCTCCCAACAGATATTACTTGCTGAGGAAGACATGGGGTTATGCCCCTGTCCCACTTAGGAAACCTGAACGGAAACCTCTGGAGACTTTGCGCCCCACCCAAGGTTTCCGTGCGATTCACGGAGGTTCCCAGAGGTCTTTGTCTCAAATAGCGAAAGCTAGTAGACAGAATGGGAGGCAGGAAGCAGAAATGGGAAGCACTCGGACACAAGAGGAGAAAGAAAAAAAAGGAAATAAACAGAGAATAAGAGACGGGGGGTTTCTTAAATGTGCATATTTTAATGCTAGGAGCATTGTAAGAAAGGTGGATGAGCTTAGAGTCTGGATAGACACCTGGAAGTATGATGTTGTGGCGATCAGTGAAACATGGTTGCAGGAGGGCTGTGATTGGAAACTAAATATTCCAGGATTTCATTGCTTCAGGTGTGATAGAATTGGAGGGGCAAGAGGTGGAGGTGTTGCATTGCTAGTCAGGGAAGATATTACAGCAGTGCTTTGGCAGGATAGATTGGAGGGCTCATCTAGGGAGGCTATTTGGGTGGAACTGAGAAGTGGGAAAGGTGTAGCAACACTTATAGGGGTGTATTATAGACCGCCAAACGGGGAACGAGAATTAGAAGAGCAAATATGTAAGGAGATAGCAGATATTAGTAGTAAGCACAAGGTAGTGATTGTGGGAGATTTCAACTTTCCACACATAGACTGGGAAACACATTCTGTAAATGGACTGGATGGGTTGGAGTTTGTAAAATGTATGCAGGATAGTTTTTTGCAGCAATACATAGAGGTACCTACTAGAGGAGGGGCAGTGCTGGACCTCTTGTTAGGAAATGAGACGGGACAGGTGGCGGAGGTATGCGTTGGGGAGCACTTCGGGTCCAGTGATCACAATACCATTAGTTTCAATATAATTATGGAGAGGGTCAGAACTGGACCTAGGGTTGAGATTTTTGATTGGAGAAAGGCTAACTTTGATGAGATGTGAGATGATTTAAAAGGAGTGAACTGGGACATTTTGTTTTATAGGAAAGATGTAGAAGAGAAAAGGAGGACATTTAAAGGGGAAATTTTAAGAGTACAGAATCTTTATGTCCCTGTTCAGTTGAAAGGAAACAGTAAAAATTGGAAAGAGCCCTGGTTTTCAAGGGCAATTGGACATCTTGTTCGGAAAAAGAGGGAGATCTACAATAATTATAGTCAGCATGAATTAAATGAGGTGCTTGAGGAGTATAAGGAATGTAAAAAGAATCTTAAGAAAGAAATTAGAAAAGCTAAAAGAAGACATGAGGTTGCTTTGGCAAGTAAGGTGAAAGTAAATCCAAAGGGTTTCTACAGCTATATTAATAGCAAAAGGATAACGAGGGATAAACTTGGTCCATTGGAGAGGCAGAGTGGACAGCTATCTGCAGAGCCAAAAGAGATGGGGGAGATATTGAACAATTTATTTTCTTCAGTATTCACCAAGGAGAAGGATATTGAATTATGTGAGGTAAGAGAAACTAGTAGAGTAGCTATGGATACTATGAGGTTCAGAGTAAAAGAAGTACTGACACTTTTGAAAAATATAAAAGTGGATAAGTCTCCAGGTCCTGACAGGATATTCCCTAGGACATTGAGGGAAGTTAGTGTAGAAATAGCTGGGGCTATGACAGAAATATGTCAAATGTCATTAGAAACGGGAATAGTCCCCGAGGATTGGCGTACTGCGCATGTTGTTCCATTGCTTAAAAAGGGTTCTAAGAAAACCTAGCAATTATAGACCTGTTAGTTTGACTTCAGTGGTGGGCAAATTAATGGAAAAGATACTTAGAGACAATATATATAAGCATCTAGATAAACAGGGTCTGATTAGGAACAGTCAACATGGATTTGTGCCTGGAAGGTCATGTTTGACTAATCTTCTTGAATTTTTTGAAGAGGTTACTAGGGAAATTGACGAGGGTAAAGCAGTGGATGTTGTCTATATGGACTTTAGTAAGGCCTTTGACAAGGTTCCTCATGGAAGGTTGGTTAAGAAGGTTCAACTGTTGGGTATAAATGCAGGAATAGCAAGATGGATTCAACAGTGGCTGAATGGGAGAAGCCAGAGGGTAATGGTGGATGGCTGTTTATCGGGTTGGAGGCAGGTGACTAGTGGGGTGCCTCAGGGACCTGTGTTGGGTCCTTTGTTGTTTGTCATGTACATCAATGATCTGGATCAAGGTGTGGTAAATTGGATTAGTAAGTATGCAGATGATACCAAGATAGGGGGTGTTGTGGATAATGAAGAGGATTTCCAAAGTCTACAGAGTGATTTAGGCCATTTGGAAGAATGGACTGAAAGATGGCAGATGGAGGTTAATGCTGATAAGTGTGAGGTGCTACACCTTGGCAGGACAAATCAAAATAGGACGTACATGGTAAATGGTAGGGAATTGAAGAATACAGTTGAACAGAGGGATCTGGGAATAACCGTGCATAGTTCCTTGAAGGTGGAATCTCGTATAGACAGGGTGGTAAAGAAAGCTTTTGGTATGCTAGCCTTTATAAATCAGAGCATTGCGTATAGAAGCTGGGATGTAATGTTAAAATTGTACAAGGCATTGGTGAGACCAAATCTGGAGTATGGTGTACAATTTTGGTCGCCCAATTATAGGAAGGATGTCAACAAAATAGAGAGAGTACAGAGGAGATTTACTAGAATGTTGCCTGGGTTTCAACAACTAAGTTACAGAGATAGGTTGAATAAGTTACGTCTTTATTCTCTGGAGCACAGAAGGTTAAGGGGGGACTTGACAGAGGTCTTTAAAATGATGAGAGGGATAGACAGAGTTGAATTGGACATGCTTTTCCCTTTGAGAATAGGGAAGATTCAAACAAGAGGACATGACTTCAGAATTAAGGGACAGAATTTTAGGGGTAACATGAGGGGGAACTTCTTTACTCAGAGAGTGGTAACGGTGTGGAATGAGCTTCCAGCGGAAGTGGTGGAGACAGGTTCGTTGGTATCATTTAAAAATAAATTGGATAGGCATATGGATGAGAAGGGAATGGAGGGTTATGGCATGAGTGCAGGCAGGTGGGACTAAGGGAAAAAAAGTTGTTCGACACGGACTTGTAGGGCCGAGATGGCCTGTTTCCGTGCTGTAATTGTTATATGGTTATATGATTTGTCAGTCTCCCTACCTGCTTCCACTGCCTGCAACCTCCGGCAACCACCTGCGACCTCCGGGAACCGCATGGAAACCTTGGGTGGGGCGCAAAGTCTCCAGAGGTTTCCATTCACGTTTCCTAAGTGGGACAGGGGCATTAGGAGGGAGAGATAGATCAGCCATGATTGAATGGTGGAGTAGACTTGATGGGCCGAATGGCCTGGTTCTGCTTCTATCACTTATGACTTTGTGAGGTGTTTGAAAACCACTAGGTGTCCACCAACCCAATTCAAGAGAGATTCATTAAACCCCTCTGTCCTGTCTCTTCTGGTTCATAAATCCCAACCTTATTAGGCTCTGGACCTTTTCCCAGCGGGTGTTACTAACTGAGTAAGACATGACTAACCCAACATCTCCCATTCATCATCAACTGGTCAAGCCACAGGTCGACATTACAGATTGGGCTTTGATGGCCACCTCACAGGCTCCTGCTCAACTGTTCCAAAGAGCAGACTCAGTTGGAAGAAAGGTCTTGACCCGAAACATCACCCATTCCTTCTATCCAGAGATGTTGCCTGTCCCGCTGAGTTACTCCTGCATTTTGTGTCTATCTTCAGTTTAAGCCAGCATCTGCAGTTCCCTCCTGCAAAAAGACCAAGTGGGAACGTGGGCGGCACGGTGGCACAGCAGTAGAGTTGCTGCCTTACAGCGCCAGAGACCCTGGTTCGATCCTGACTCAGGGTGCTGTCTGTATGGAGTTCTCACATTCCCCCGTGTTGGATTTCTCTGGGTGTTCCAGTTCCCGCCCACATTCCAAAGACATACAGGTTTGTAGGTTAATTGCCTTCTGTAGACGGATGCTAGTTTGTAGGGTAGTGCTAGCGTATGGGGTGATCGCTGGTCAGTGCTGTCTCGGTGGGCCGTGGGGTCTGTTTCCATGCTGTATCTCTGTAAACTAATTGATGGGGAAGCAACTGGCTTGAAAAGCAAGAAGAAATTCCATCTATTTTAACTCACAACCAACCCAACTCTGCCCTTCCCCAACAAATGCTTGCAGTCAAAACACACAGAGTCAGTAGGAATTTGATGGAGAAAAGAGTGCCCTTTCTTGCAGTGATTCTTTGAACACTGGGTCCAATGGACAATTAACAACCCAGTTCACATATCACTGTTGCTGGTGGATCAATGGCATTTGATATTGACATCATAATAACCTATCTCACTGCAGCGATGAACTGCTTTAATTCAACTCTATGTTCAATGTTATATCTTTGCACTAAATGTTGTACCCTTTATCCTTCATCTGTGCACTGTGGGTGGATTGATTAACATTAGACAATAGACGATAGGTGCAGGAGTTCAGCTCCATTCAGCCCTTTGAGCCAGCATCGCCATTCACTGTGATCATGGCTGATCATCCACGCTCAGTACCCCGTTCCTGCCTTTTCCCCCATATCCCCTAAACCGCTATCTTTAAGAGCTCCATCCAACTCTCTCTTGAAAGCCTATAGAGAATTGGCCTCCACTGCCTTCTGAGGCAGAGAATTCCACAGATTCACTACCCTCTGTGTGAAAATGTTTTTCCTCATCTCCGTTCTAAATGGCTTACCCCTTATTCTTAAACTGTGGCCCCAACATCGGGAACATGTTTCCTTCCTCTAGCATGTCCAAACCCTTAATAATCTTACATGTTTCAGTAAGATGCCTCTCATCCTTCTAAATTCCAGAGTGTACAAGCCCAGCCGCTCCATTCTATCAACATATGACAGTCATTTGTATTCATAGATAGCCCTTTCCTTGACGGCATAGCACACAAATAAAAGCTTTTTACTGCACCTCGGTACACGTGACAATAATAAACTAAACTAAATTAAAACTAAACTAAAAGTCTAGTTGATAAATCTCGCAGCTCAGTCACTAGATGGTTTTCATATCCATTACATACAGTGGTTCATCAATTTGCTGCACAGATATTAATGCAATTAAATAGAAAACTGGACAACTGGGCACCACTGTGGTGCAGCGGTAGAGTTGCTGCCTTACAGCGCCAAAGACCCAGATTCGATCCTGACTACGGTTGCTGTCTGCACGGAGTTTGTACGTTCTCATCGTGACCTGCGTGGGGTTTTCTCCGGGATCTCCACAGACATTCCACAGACGTACAGGTTTGTAGGTTAACTGGCTTGGTATCATTGTAAATTGTCCCCTGGTACGTTTACGACGATCTTAATGTGCGGGGATCGTTGGTCGGCGCGGACTCGTTGGGCCGAAGGGCCTGTTTCCACGCTGTTTTTCTAAACTATTAGTATTTCAAACCTATTATGGAAATACAGTTAATAAACTATCTGTATTTCAAAGCTATTATGGAAATATTTCTAAAATGCTTAGAGCAAGTACATTGTGAAAAAAAACCCTCAAAGGTGCAGAAGTACCCTGGAGAATTTTCTACAGATATGAAATGACAAATGAGATGTTCATTCTATGGAAATTAATTCTAAGCTATATTTCAATTCAGTCTCTAGCTCTTCCTGATCTTCAGCTTAGACCTTCATATCCTCAGGAATTTCTACAGATGATGTAAGAGAGCTGTTGGAATGTTGCTGTTTTGAAATGCAAGCTCAGATCACATTTTAGTTTAGTTTAGAAATACATTGCAGAAATAGGCACTTCGGCCCACCGAGTCGGTGCCGACCAGCGATCCCCGCATATTAACACTACCCTACGCACACTAGGGACTTTTTTTACATTTACCAAGCCAATTTACTACATACTTGCACGTCTTTTGAATGTGGGAGGAAACCCACGCAGGTCACGGGGAAAACGTACAAACTCCCTACAGACAGTACCCGTAGTCGGGATCGAACCCGGGTCTCCAGCGCTGTAAGCTCTGTGAGGCAGCAACTCTACTGTTGCGCCACCGTGCCGCACGTTCCGTGACTTAAGAGAGAACAGGATTGGAGACACAAATATTACTTGGGATGCACCGATTTTCCAGAAACTGGTGGTCCAGCCACACATTTAAATCCGGAAAAAAAAACCCCACCCCTCTGGAAGTTCCCCCTGATGATTTAGCACCCCATTGAGCCTTCCGCGATCGATTGGTGGGCTGAATTTCCCCCTGCAGTCAAGGCTCGGGAACTCTGGCCCGGCCAGAGCCAGCAGATCCATTCTCATAGGTGACTTATCTCGGCCCGCCCAAGGCCTTGATCTCTGTTGGTCCGGGATAATACGGCAAGGCTCTGGAACCAAGGGTGCTGCAAAATTGGTGGTGGATTTGTACTTATTGAACCATGCCATCTGACACATGTAGTGTTCTTATTGCTGGCCCTTATACTCCTGCAATAAGGAGGAGGACATGTTAGCAGCCAGGTTTAATTGAGGTTTGTATCCTTTGGACAGGTAGCAATAAAATTCAGATTCAGTCCAGGTATGATGCTGTAGTGTAAATAAATATATCAGATTGGAAAGAAGAAATTAATTTGCAGTACCGACTAACAAATAAACAAGTTTAGATTTTTCACAGGGATTCTCCTTTTAAGTTACTTTTTAGACTTTTTAGACATTAGACATCAGAGATACAGCGTGGAAACAGGCCATTCATCCCACCAATTCCGTGCCGACCAGTGAAAACCCCGTACATTAGCCTCAATACACTAGGGACCATTTTACATCTCACTGAAGCCAATTAACCCACAAATCTGCACGTCTTTGGAATGTGGGAGGAAAGCAGAGCACCTGGACAAAACGCCACGCAGTCATGGGGAGAACGTCCAAACTCCGTTCAGACAGAACCCATAGACAGGATTGAATCTGGGCCTCTGGCGCTGTAAGGCAGCAACTCTACCACTGCACCACTGTGCCACTATTCAGTGGAAGATCGGTAGAAATCAGTAGAAATGCTGCAGGTCGATCAAGAGGTTCTGCCAGTCTCCGACTGAAGTTATTGTGAATAAAAGAACAATGATCAAAATGAATGGCAGAGCAAACTTGTGCAGAAGGATGGCCTTTACTGTCTGTACGTGTCACATCAGTACACAGGATCAGGTGAAATGCTGCTTGTACTCTCCAGCTAATACATGCGAGTTCAACATCAAGAACAATAACAGTGGCGCAGCGATAGAGCTGCTGACTCACAGCTCCAGATATCCAGGTTCGATTCTGAACTCAGATGCTATCTGTGTGGAGTTTGTCCTCCCTTGATTTCAGAAGGGAAGCGGGATGGAAAATTGCAACCTTCACATGGTCACCCTGTTTCGACAAATGCAATCAACCCGGCGGGCACAATCAAATAAGATCAAATAGAACAAGTTATCCTACAACAAGATACAAGATACAAGATACATTTATTTGTCACATGTGCCAGTTGGCACAGTGAAATGAGATAACCAGAGAGCCATACAATAAAAATAAAGAACACAACACACGATAGAATTCAATATAAAAACATCCCCACACAGCAGAATCTAAGTTTCCCACTGTGAGGGAAGGCACCAAAGTCAGTCTCTTCCTCCAATGTTCACCCGTGGTTGGGGCCTCCCCGAGCCCTCCACAGTCGCCGCTACTGGCAACCCGATGTCCAGGCGTGCTCGCCGGAGTGATGTAAGTCTGACGTCGGGGCTGGGAGACGTCGTCAGCGGCCTGGACATCAGAGTCGGCCACCTCCTACCCGAGTCCGCGGCTCCCAAAGTCCGCAGGCCACGCCGGGCAGAGACTCATGCTGGCGGCCCTCTGCAAGGAGCCCCAGGACTCCGCAATGACGGTCAGCGCCGCCCGCGTTGGAAGCTCTCCCAAACCGCAGCTCCACGATGTTGGCTGTGCACGCCATACGCAAGAAGAAGAAGTAGAAGAAGAAGAAGAAGAGAAGCAATGCACATGCCCCAGTATACATTCTGTAGGAAGGAACACCAGATGCTGGTTTAAAGATAGATAGACACAAAAAGCTGGAGTAACTCAGTGTGAAAGGCACTATCCCTGAAGAGAAGGAATGGGTGACGTTTTGGGTCGAGACCGCCGCCTGAAGGGTCTCGACCCGAAACATCGCCCATTCCATCTCTCCAGGGATGCTGCCTGTCCCGCTGAGTTACCCCAGCTTTTTGTGTCTGTCCCCAGTATACATTAATGGCATCAAAGTACAGATGGTTGAAAGCTTCAAGTTCCAAGGAATAAATATCAGCAGCAATTTGTTCTGGACCAGGCACATCAAAGCTATGGTCAAGAAAGCACATCAATTCCTCTATGTCTTTAGAAGGCTTAGGAAGTTCGGTGTATTCCCAGCAAGGCTCACCACAGTTGCCTCGTAGAATGCATTTTATCGGGAAATGCATCACAACCTGTTTTGGGAACAGCTCCATCAAAAAGAACAAGAAATTACAGGGAGTTGTGGACGTAGCCCAGACCATCACACAAACCAGCCTCCTTTCCATTGACTTCGTCCACACTTCACGCTGCCTCGGCAAAGCCACCAGCATATTCAAGGATTAGTTTCACCCCAGTCACTCTCTCTTCTCTCCTCTCCCACCAGGCAAGAGATACAGGTGTACAAAAAACGCATACCTCCAGATTCAGGGACAGTTTCTTCCCAGCTGTTGTTAGGCTCTTATCAGCTAGAGTTTGGTCCTGACCTCCCATCTACCTGATTGGGGACAGTTGGATTATCTTTAATCAGACATTAATGGACTTTATTTTTGCACAAAACGTTATTCCCTTTGTCCTGTGTCTGTGTACTGTGGCTCCCTGTCCTCTCTCATATTGTCCCTCCCAGCATACGCAGAAGGGAGAGGATGTTGAAAGATTGGTACACCATCGATGCTCACCCTGACCTTCCCATCCATGCTGAACAATCCACACTTGAACAATCTGCCCAACATGCACCTGAAGTCCAGCAAACCCTTCTGGTCTTCCGTTAAATCCATGGAAGACTTTGACTCCAAGACGCAGGGCCTGGAAAGATGCCAACACCAACAATGGAGAGGCCATCACAGACCCCCCAGTGAAACCACCGGGTTTTAACTTTCATAGGACAACAAAAGGAAACAAAACGGGCAATACGGGCTGACAAGATGAAGTATGAAGGGAAGCTGGCCAGGAATATAAAGAAGGACAGTGAAAGCTTCTTTAGATATGTTAAGGGAAAAAGAGTAGCAAAGTCAAATGTGGGTCCCTTGAAGGCAGACACGGGTGAAATTATTATGGGCAACAAGGAACTGGCAGAAGAGTTGAATAGGTACTTCGGATCTGTCTTCACTGGCTAACCCTGAACAGAATCCGCACCCTCCATGCAAGAACAGCCCATCACCTGCATGAGTGGGGGATGACAGAAGCCTTGCTTGCGACTGCGGACATCCAAACCAGACCATCCCACACATCGTGAATGACTGCTCACTGAGGCTTTCCCCTGGGGGCATCAAAACCCATCCACCCAGTAACTGATGCTGTCCTGGCCTGGATGGCTACCCTTGATCTACAACTTTAGGCGGTGCACGCTACAAGCAAGAAGAAGCTGGGGCTGTAAACTATTTGGTTGCTGTTCAAGACGGCGTTTTACAGTGACTACAACTTAGAAGTATTTAATTGGATTGGGAACTACTTTGTAATAACCCAAAGACATAAACGACATTATTATCAATACCTACCTTTCTAATTAAGCTGCCTTGGTTTATTGTGCCCGATAGCAATTATTAAACTATCCCATAGAAAATGAGCTAATGCATACTAAAGCATGCTGTATACCATTAGTAATGCTGCTTATTAATTTTAAGTATTGTTTCTTCAGGGTAGCGTCTGGGAATAAATGCATCCTTGTGGTTATTACATTACTGAAATCATACCTTATTATTTGACAGCACAGTGGTACAACTGTAGCTGCTGCCTCATAGCCGGATTTGAACCTGACTACGGTTGCTGTCTAGCGGAGTGTGTATGTTCTCCCTGTGACCGTGTGGATTTTCTCTGGGTGCTCCGGTTTCCACACACACCTCAGCAATGTACAGGTTTGTAGGTTAATTCCTCCCACGTCTTGTTGTTAATTCCTCCCACGTCCCACGTCCCAATCACCAGACTGATTCCTGGGATGTCAGGACTGTCTTATGAAGAAAGACTGGATAGACTTGGTTTATACTCTCTAGAATTTAGAAGATTGAGAGGGGATCTTATAGAAACTTACAAAATTCTTAAGGGGTTGGACAGGCTAGATGCCGGAAGATTGTTCCCGTTGTTGGGGAAGTCCAGGACAAGGGGTCACAGCTTAAGGATAAGGGGGAAATCCTTTAAAACCGAGATGAGAAGAACTTTTTTCACACAGAGAGTGGTGAATCTCTGGAACTCTTTGCCACAGAGGGTAGTTGAGGCCAGTTCATTGGCTATATTTAAGAGGGAGTTAGATGTGGTCCTTGTGGCTAAGGGGATCAGGGGGTATGGAGAGAAGGCAGGTACGGGATACTGAGTTGGATGATCAGCCATGATCATATTGAATGGCAGTGCAGGCTCGAAGGGACGAATGGCCTACTCCTGCACCTAATTTCTATGTTTCTATGTTTCTATGTCTTTGGGATGTGGAAGGAAATCCAGAGAAAACCCATGCAGTCACAGGGAGAACGTACAAACTCTGTACTGACAACACCCATAGCCAGGATCGAATCCGAGTCTCCTGTGCCGAATGACAGCAACTCATAGCATGCATATATACATGCATTGTACTGTTGGATAGTAACAGCGATAGCATTTCACTGTGCCTCGCTGCCTAAACCTAAACCTAAACATTGGGTGACAACAGGCTATGATGATGAGTACAGCCAGAATTAGATAAAGTGTGATGAGGCCACTCAGTCCCCTTTAAAACTGCTCTACCAATCAATAAGACCAGTCATCATTCAAAAAGAGGTTTAAGAAGGAACTACATATGCTGGAAAATCAAAGGTAGACAAAAATGCTGGAGAAACTCAGCGGGAGAGGCAGCATCTTTGGAGCGAAGGAAATAGGCAATGTTTCGGGTCGAAACCCTTCTTCAAAAAGAGGTGATTTTTTAATCTCAGCTCCACTTTCCTGAGCTGACCCCCATATGCCCTGATTACCTTATTCTCGAACAAAAGTATCAATCCTTGAATGAGCATATTCACTGACTCTCGAAACTCTATTTCAACAAATGGCAGGAGTTACTCGGTTAGTTTAACATTAAGTCTACGACTAATAGGCTTTTGGTAATGAATGAATGATTGAATGAATGATTGAATGAATGATTGAATGTATGCATGAATGATTGAATGAATGATTGAATGTATGCATGAATGATTGAATGCATGAATGGATGAATGAATTGTATGATTGAATGAATGATTGAATGTTGGAATGAATGAAAACTTTATTGTCATTCAGATATACACCTAGACACAGTGCACCTTGAACAAAATTTCGTTGCATTTTACTCTCCAAAATCAGATAATAGTTAAAAGTTCTAGGTGTGTCCATAAAAATGCCTCATGTGCATGGTTCTGTAAAATAAATATATATAAAAAGTTTTTAAAAAGTGTCGATATTTAAAAAATTCTAGCCTCGGTTTTTTTGATTGTTCAGTAATCTTATGGCCTGGGGGATGAAGTTGTTGCAGAACCTGGTTGTCCCGCTCTTCATGCTGCGGTACCTCCTCCCAGAGTTAAGCAGTATGAACAGTCCAAATTGTGGGTGTGTGGGGGCTCTGGTAATGCCCTTAGCTCTAATCAGACAGCGCTTGTACCCCATGTCAATGATGGAAGGAAGAGAAGTCCCAATGATTTGTTAACTGGATATAACAACATTTAAAATATATTTGGACGTACATGGACAAGAAAAGTTCACCAGTTCACAAGTTCACTAGTTACAGGAGTAGAATTTGAATCAAGGATTTGTCTATCTCTGCCTTAAAAATATCCATTGACTTGGCCTCCACAGCCCTCTGGGGCAATGAGTTCCACAAATTAACTACCCTCTGACTAAAGAAGTTCCTCCTCACCTCCGTTCTAATAGAGCGCCCTTTATAGGAGTAGAATTAGGTCATTCGGCCCATCAATTCTACTCCACCATTCAATCATGCCTGATCTCTGCCTCCTAATCCCTTTTTCCTACCTTCTCCCCATAAGCATTGACACGCATTCTAATCAAGAATTTATCTATCTCTGCCTTAAAAATATCCATTGACCTGGCCTCCACAGCCCTCTGTGGCAATGAGTTCCACAGATTGACTATCCTCTGAATAAAGAAGTTCCTTGACTCCTTTCCCCACCTCCTTTCTAACAGGGGAATCCTTATAGCCCTTTAATTCTGAGGCTATGACCCCCTAGACTCTCCCACCAGTGGAAACATCCTTTCCACATCCACTCTATCTATGGCTTTCATTATTCTGTAAGTCTCAATGAGGTCCCCCCACAACCTTCTAAACTCCAGCGAGTGGAGGCCCAGTTCTGTTAAGCGCTCATTATATGCTATACAGTTTATAGGGATGTGGGCCAAACGCGGGCAAGTGGGACTAGTGTAGAAGGGGCATCTTCGGCCTGGGTAGGTTGGGCCGAAGGGTCTGTTTCCATGCTGTATGACTGAGTCTCTATAACGATGATATGATTGAAAGCAGATTGATGTTTGGAATCCAGATCAGCCACAATCTCATTGAATGGCAAAACATATTGAAGGATTATCCAAGTTCTCTAGAGATGCTGCCTGACCCGTTGAGTTACCCCAGCACTTTGTGTTCCAGCATCTACAGTTTCTTGCGGTAGGATTAAATTAAAGGATTAAATGATTACCCGACACCTGAATTTATGTGTTACTAGATTTCTATGCTGTTGTTAACAGGGGGAATAAAATTAATGGTATTAAAAGTTAATTGGATTAAGGTCTCAAAGGTTTCAAAGGTCTTTTATTGTCACATGTAACAATTAAGGCACAGTGATATGCGAATTACCATACAGCCATATGATAAAAAAAGCAACAAGGCACACAACTACATAAAAGTTAACATAAACTTTCACCACAGCGGATTCCCCACATTCCTCACTGTGATGGAAGGCAGAAGAATCCAATCTTATTTCCTTTTATTCTCCTGTGGTCGGGGCAATCGAGACATCCATCGAGGCGATCGAAGCTCCCGCAATCGGGGCAATTGAGTCCCCCGCATCGGGGGGGTCAAAACTCCTGCAGCTTGGAGTTAGAAACATAGAAACATAGAAAATAGGTGCAGGAGTAGGCCATTCGGCCCTTTGAGCCTGCACCGCCATTCAATATGATCATTGCTGATCATCCAACTCTGTATCCTGTACCTGCCTTGTCTCCATACCCCCTGATCCCTTTAGCCACAAGGGCCACATCTAACTCCCTCTTAAATATAGCCAATGAACTGACCCCAACTACATTCTGTGGCAGAGAATTCCAGAGATTCACCACTCTCTGTGTAAAAAATGTTTTTCTCATCTCAGTCCTAAAAGATTTCCCCTTTATCCTTAAACTGTGACCCCTTGTTCTGGACTTCCCCAACATCGGGAACAATCTTCCTGCATCTAGCCTGTCCAACCCCTTAAGAATTTTGTAAGTTTCTATAAGATCCCCCCTCAACCTTCTAAATTCTAGTGAGTACAAGCCGAGTCTATCCAGTCTGTCTTCATATGAAAGTCCTGACATCCCAGGAATCAGTCTGGTGAACCTTCTCTGTACTCCCTCTATGGCAAGAATGTCATTCCTCAGATTAGGAGACCAAAACTGTACACAATACTCCAGGTGTGGTCTCATCAAGACCCTGTACAACTGCAGTAGAACCTCCCTGCTCCTATACTCAAATCCTTTTGCTATGAATGCTAACATACCATTCGCTTTCTTCACTGCCTGCTGCACCTGCATGCCTACTTTCAATGACTGGTGTACCATGACACCCAGGTCTGGTTGCATCTCCCCTTTTCCTAATCGGCCACCATTCAGGTAATAGTCTACTTTCCTGTTTTTGCCACCAAAGTGGATAACCTCACCTTTATCCACATTATACTGCATCTGCCATGCATTTGCCCACTCACCCAGCCTATCCAAGTCACCTTGCAGCCTCCTAGCATTCTCCGCACAGCTAACACTGCCCCCAGCTTCGTGTCATCCGCAAACTTGGAGATGTTGCATTAAATTCCCTTATCCAAATCATTAATATATATTGCAAATAGCCGGGGTCCCCGCACTGAGCCTTGCGGTACCCCACTAGTCACTGCCTGCCATTCTGAAAAGGACCCATTAACTCCTACTCTTTGCTTCCTGTCTGCCAGCCAGTTCTCTATCCACATCAATACTGAACCCCCAATACCGTGTGCTTTAAGTTTGTATACTAATCTCTTATGTGGGACCTTGTCGAAAGCCTTCTGAAAGTCCAGATATAACACATCCACTGGTTCTCCCTTATCCACTCAACTAGTTACATCCTCGAAAAATTCTATAAGATTCGTCAGACATGATTTACCTTTGATAAAGCCATGCTGACTTTGACCAATGATTTCACCACTTTCCAAATGTGCTGCTATCCCATCTTTAATAACTGACTGTAGCAGTTTCCCCACTACTGATGTTAGACTAACTGGTCTGTAATTCCCCGTTTTCTCTCTCCCTCCCTTTTTCAAAAGTGGGGTTACATTAGCTACCCTCCAATCTTCAGGAACTACTCCAGAATCTAAAAGGATTTGAAAAATTATCACTAATGCATACACTATTTCTGGGGCTTCTTCCTTAAGTACTCTGGGATGCAGCCTATCTGGCACTGGGGATTTATCGGCCTTTAATCCTTTCAATTTACCTAACACCACTTCCCGGCTAACCTGGATTTCACTCAGTTCCTCCAGCTCATTTAACCCCCGGTCCCCTGCTATTTCCGGCAGATTAATTAAGTCTTCCTTAGTGAAGACAGAACCAAAGTAGTTATTCAATTGGTCTGCCATGTCCTTGTTCCCCAGGATCAATTCACCTGTTTCTGACTGCAAGGGACCTACATTTGTTTTAACTAATCTTTTTCTCTTCACATATCTATTAAAACTTTTGCAGTCAGTTTTTATGTTCCCTGTCAGTTTTCTTTCATAATCTATTTTCCCTTTCCAAATTAAGCCCTTTGTCCTCCTCTGCTGGACTGAATTTATGTCAGTCCTCTGGTAGGCTGCTTTTTCTGGCTAATTTGTATGCTTCATTTTGTTTTGAAACTATCCCTGATTTCCCTTGTTATCCACGGATGCACTACCTTCCCTGATTTATTCTTTTGCCAAACTGGGATGAACAATTGTTGTAGTTCATCCATGCAGCCTTTAAATGCCTTCCATTGCAGATCCACCGTCAACCCTTTAAGAATCAATTGTCAGTCTATCTTGGCCAATTCACGTCTCATACCCTCAAAGTTACCTTTCTTTAAGTTCAGCACCATTGTTTCTGAATTAGTTATCACTCTCCATCCTAATGAAGAACTCAACCATATTATGGTCACTTTTGCCCAAGAGGCCACGCACAACAAGACTGCTAACTAACCCTTCCTCATTACTCAATACCCAATCTAGAATAGCCTGCTCTCTCGTTCCCGACAGTCGGTCTCTAACCAGGGACCGCGAGCTCCATGATGTTCAAGTCCGCGGGCAACCACAGTTGGAGCTCCGAGGCTGACCCCTGGCAAAGGGATCGCCAGCTCCATGATGGTACGTCCTGCAGGCACCCACGATGGCACTCGAAATCGGTCTCCAGCAAAGGCCGCCAACTGCTAGATGTCAGGCCGCAGTGCGGACGGAGATACGATATGGAAAAAAAAATTACATCTCCGTCGAGCTAGGCGATTCATTAACAAAAGGATCCTGAGATGCTGCCTGACTCACTGAGTTACTCCAGCTTTTTGTGCCTATCTTCGGTTTAAACCAGCATCTGCAGTTCCTTCCTACACATTTATTCTGAACAATTGGCTGGACTTTTGCAGGGGAGATGCATATCCTGAGATCTCCCAATATTGCAAAGGAAGTTATACACAGATCTATTAGTCAGCATTCAAGGACTTTGAGTGTCAGTCAGCCATCCTGCGAAATTGAATTTAGTCTCCTTTAACCTTCCTCTTGTTTTACCATGCTGGTTAATGTTTGCAAGCAACTGGGAGATTTAGAACATTCTTATCAATATCCTTTTGAGATTTATCTTGCTACAAAAAGCAATTACTTGACACCTGACGTTACAGGTTTGAGAGCAGTAGCTAAAGAGCAGATTTAGAGTCGTGTGGTCATAGAGTTATACAGCACGGAAACTAGCCCAACTTGCCCATGCCAACCACAAGCTCATACATAAGCGATCGGAGCAGAATTAGGCCATTCGGTCCATCGAGTCCATTCAATCATGGCTGATCTATCTTACCCTCACAACCCCATTCTCCTGCCTTCTCCCCATGACTCCGTTTAAATGTCGTTCTAGTCCCTGCCTCAACTACCTCCTCTAACAGCTCATTCCGTATACCCACCACACTCTGTCAAATCTGCCACTTCAAATTTTATTTCACTTCCTTTGCATCAAGTAACGACCAAGAAAATAAATAAAGACATTTTATTTGTGGATTCATTCATAACCTCATGCAGTGCAAGATGCATGGTTACCAATAAACCATAGTCACAGTTTTCATCCACCTATCACTTGCCAGGCTTTGAATCACCCTCCATCTCTCTATTCTATGTTTCTCTCTCCCCTCCCCCCCCACCCCTATTTCAATCAGTCTAAAGAAGGGTGGACACAAACCCTACAAACAAGAGATCAACAAACTAATCAAGAAGGCTGCCTCCATCTTGGGGGCAGAGTTGGATTCATGGGAGATGGTCTCGGAGGGGAGGATGCTCCTCAAACTGCGGAGCATCCTGGACAATACAGCTCACCCCCTCCGTGACACACTGGTCAACCCGAGGAGTGAGCACCTTCAGCCACAGACTGGTTCCACCAAGATGCAGCACAGAACGCCACAGGAGATCATTCTTCCCTGTGGCTATTAAACTGTACAACTCCTCCCCCATTCTGTCGTGGGGTAGACTGACTCCCCTCCCCTCCCCGTGTCATAAAGTACTGGAGTAACTCAGCGGGTCAGGCAGCATCTCTGGAGAAACAGGTCAGGACCCTTCTTCAAACTGAACCGAAACATCGCCTGTCCATTCCCTCCACAGAGGCTGCCCAGCCCGATGAGTTCCTCCAGCACTTTGCGTTTTGCGTTGAGTCCAGCATCTGCAGTTCCTTGTGTCACAGTTTTCATTTTGGAAACATAAAACCTTCAATATTAACCAGCAAATCCATAAATTGAATACCAGACTCTTTTGTGGCCTTCTGCAAAGCCACATGGAGTCCTGGAATAATGACTCATCAGATTACTGCAGTATTGAAAGAACATTGAATTAAGTGTCAACCTAGATTTTCCACTCTGTAGTAGCATTAAGACTCATACAATGGTTAAGGCGAGTCCAATCTACAATTACGCCATTGTATGGGTGTCAATGCAACCTGCCACTTCGATATTGAAGACGAAAAAATGACAAGGAATTAAGCCAAGCGATTGACGCTGCTGTAAAGGACGAGGATGATGCATTTAGTTCAGTTTAGTTTATTGTCACGTGTACCGAGGTACGGTGAAAAGCCTTTGTTGCGTGCTGACCAGTCAGCAGAAAGACAATACATGATTACAATCAATGCATTTACAGTGTATAGATACATGATAAGGGAATAACGTTTAGTGCAAGGTAAAGCCAGCAAAGTCCGATGAAGGATAGTCGGAGGGGAAGAAACTGTGCCTGCATGTGGAGGTATGCGTTTTCACTCTTCTGTACCTTTTGCCCTATGGAAGAGGGGAGAAGGGGAAGTGGCCAGGGTGGCCATGTGTACAGTCATGTTGTCAGGACTTGAGGACCTGAGCTACAGGGAGAGGTTGAGCAGGCTAGGACTTTATTCCTTGCAGCGCAGGAGAATGAGGGGTGATCTTACAGAGGTGTATTAGATCATGAGAGGTATGCATCGGGTAAAAGCACAGTCTTCTACCCACCGAGAGTAGGGGAATTGTGAACCAAAGGAAATAGGTCTAAGGTGAGAGGGGGAAGAGTTCACTCTCTTTCTCTCAGCACAGATGACGCTTGGCCAGCTGAATATTCCTGGTATTTCCTGTTTATATCACTATTTAAGTATCGTAAATAGATATTTTGGCCTCCCTTTCTGAGCACGAGTTTGAGATGAACAAGGTTATCCGTCCCCAAATCTTCATGGCTTCATGGCTTGGTTTTTGCTCTGACATGCACTGTCAACTGTGGGACTCGTTGGGCCGAAGGGCCTGTTTCCATTCTGTATCTCTGAACTAAACCAAACTAAACTAAATTCCCCCGGCTTATTCCAGGGGCGAAAGAATTCTGCTGACAAGGGAGGCTGAACAGTCCAAAGAAGGGTCCCGACCCAAAACTTCACCTGCCCATGCCCTCCACGTATGATGCCTGTTACTCCAGCACTTGTGTCTTTTTTTTGTAAACCAACATCAGCAGTTCCTTGTTTCTACTAAACAGGTTGGGTCAGTGTTCTTTGGAGTTTATAACAATGTGGGATGGTCTTATTGAACCATAAGACGCTGAGGGGGCTGAACCATTTGAAGGTGGAAATATTTGTGTGGCGTTTCTCCCATTCTCCTTCTGGGAGATAGTTCAAAGGCTTGGGATGTGCTTTTAAAGAAATGTTAGTGAATGCAATCAGATACACAATTTTGGTTTGCATTGTCAACATGGCTCCAAATCTCATCATTAGGTCATGTGATAGGTGCAGAATTAGGCCATTCGGCCCATGATGTCTACTACACCATTAAATCATAGCTGATCTATCTCTCCCTCCTAACCACATTCTCCTGCCTTCTCCCCATAACCTCTGACACCTGTACTATTCAAGAATCTATCTATCTCTGCCATAAATATACCCATTGCCTTAGCCTCCACAGCCTTCTGTGGCAAAGAATTTCAGATTCACCACCCTCTGACCAAATAAATTCCTTCTCATCTCCTTCTTAAAGGAACATCCTTTATTTCTGAGGCTATAACCTCTAGTCCTAGACTCTCCCACTAGTCCTAGACTCTCCCATCCTCTCCACATCCACTCTATCCAAGCCTTGTATTATTCTACTACTACTAGTCCCCCTCATTCTTCTAAACTCCAGCGAGTACAGGCCCAGTGCCAACAAATGCTCATCATGCGTTAACCCTGCTCATTCCTGGGATCATTCTTGTAAACCTCCTCTGAACCCTCTCCAGTTAGCACGTCCTTCCAAAATTGCTCACAATATTCCCAATGTGGCCCGACTAGTGCCTTATAGAGCCTCAACGTTACATCCCTGTTTTTTTTCTCCAAGCCCTCTTGAAATAAATGCTAGCTTAATGATCACTCAATACATGTTTCCCCTCTGTGTCTCTAAACTAAACTAAACTAATCTAAAGGTATACCCCATTTACTCAGAAACCCAGTTGGTTACAAAACATGTGGGATAGAACTGCAGATGCTGGTTTAAATCGAAGATAGGCACAAACTGCTGGAGTAACTCAGCGGGACAGGCAGCATCTCTGGAGAGAAGGATTGGGTGACATTTTGGGTCAAGACCTTTCTTCAGACTGATGTCAGGATTTTGTGTCTATCTTAGGTACAAAACATCATGGACTATGTGGTGCAAATGGTGGAGCCAGAGACCTGGATTTGATCCTGACCTCGGCTGCTGGCTGTGTGGAGTTTGCACACTCTCCCTGTGACCATGTGGATTTCCCTTGTGTACTCTAGTTTTCACCCACATCCCAAAGGTTCATTGGACTTTGGTAAATTTCCCAAAATGTGTGGGAAGTGGATGAGAAAGTGGGAATACATAGAACTTGTGTGAATGGGTGATCGATGGTCAGCTTGGACGCACTCTGCCACTAGGCCTGTTTCCTCACTGTATCACTAAATTAAACTATACTAAATGAAACTAAACTAAACTGAACTAAATTAAGTTAAACTAAACAGTGCAGTACTATACATAGAACTTAATTCTGGAAAATAATGGACCAAAGTGTTGTTGATGTTAAAACCACAGGGGTAAGGTCAATAGGTCACGTGATAGGAGAGGGTGGGAGATTGCAACCTTCACGTGGTCCGCCCTGTTTCGACGAATGTAATCAACCCGGCGTGCACAATCAAATAAGATCAAATAGAACAAGTTGTCCGACAACTTTAGGCTGTGCACGCCATATGCAAGAAGAAGAAGAAGTGATAGGAGCAGAATTAGGCCATTCGGCCCATCAAGTCTACTCCACCATTCAATCGTGGCAGATCTATCTCTCCCTCCTAACCCGATTCTCCTGCCTTCACCCCATAACCTCTGACACCCGTACTAATCAATAATCTGTCCATCTCTGCCTTTAAAATATCCACTGACTTGGCCTCCACAGCCATTTGTGGCAAAAAGTAGTAAAATATATATATAATATAATAATCTGTTCATATTGCGGTTCAATGTTCCCTTGAGGAAATGAGATGTTTGAGTTATGAATTCCTTCTCTCATATTTCCTACTCTGCATAATACTTGGTGGAATTGAATGGAATCATCACATTGTTGCAATTCTAACCATTCCATTTCTTTCTCCAAGTTATCTAGTTTTTGTTTTAAATATATAGAAATGAAGTGGGGGAAAAAGTAATAAAGGCACTGACAATATAAACCCTCCCCTTTCTGAGATTCCTACATCTATGGCATAGTCTAACATGCAGTAACAAAATTATATTCTTTCTTAGCTATTAACGGATTAATGTCAAATACAGTATTTCAGTATTTACTTTAATGACATTTTCACTTACATACACAGAGGAGACAAAAAATTGTTTCTCAATTAGTTCCTGTCAGTGCAGTTAATAAAAACAGAATAAATACATACCTTTAACTTCAACGTATCTAAAATAGACTTTAAAATTGAACTAAAAACAGACATTCAGGTGTCTAGCTGTCAAAGTATGGGCGAGGTTAGGTGTGTTGGTGTATGATGTATGTGGAGGGGACACAGTCCGTTAGCCAGTCTTATTGCCCGTGGGAAGAAGCTGTGTAGCATCCTGCTGGTTCTGCAGCTGATGCTCCTGTACCTCTTCCCAGATGGCAGATTGGAGAAGATGTGGTATGATGGGTGATAGGGGTCCTTGATAATGGAGATGGCTCTGCGGATGCTGCACTTCTGACAGATTCCTCGGAGTGAATCAGATTCTGACAATTCCTCGGAGTGCATATCTCGGAGGAAGTCCCTCAACACCTCCAAGTGGAGCACGCAATGATCCTAGGCTCAAGAAAGCCCACCTGTGATCTGACCACTTTTATCGCTGTTGTATCCTGACCACCTGCTTTTGTGTGGGCAGGCACTGCTGCGGGAAAGCACTGGGGTGGTGAAAACCGCGGCACATCATCGTCATCCCTGCCATGGATGCCCTGCTGTTCTACGGGCATCATCAAAGACAACCATTGACTGTTTTTTCAGGGAGGCGGTACAGGAGCCTCAGGTCACGTCAGGATAATCATAACAACACAATGACACTGCAATCGGAGTGCATAGATTTTCTTCCGTCCCCCTTTGAAATCATTCATAAATTAAGCATTTTGCCCGTTTTTTTTTGCTTTATGTACAACTACTACGGACTGACGCAAAACTGCATTTCGTTGTACTGATACTTGTATTTGTGCGATGACATTAAAGTTGAATTGAATTGAGATCTCCAACAAGAAAGGGAGTGGAGCACCAATGATCCTACTGGCTGTCTTCTCTATTCTGTTAAGTTGTTTTTGTGTGGGGGATTGGGGGTGGGGTGGTGAAGGGGTCTCGTCATCTCCCATCTGCTGTTCTAGGGCAACAGACGCCATTGATGTTTTTTAGAACAGTCTAATCATTGAACCAATCTGTAATTTAGGAAACATAAATTAAGCATTTTGCCCATTTTGCTTAGAAAACATCAATCAATTGATGTATTCAAGAGAGAGTTAGATATAGCTCTTGGGGCTGACGATATCAAGGAATACAAATAGAAAGCACTGATTTTGGATCAACCATATTGAATGTAGGAGCTGGTTCAAAGGGCCGAATGGCCTACTCCTGCACCTATTTTCTATGTTTCTACGTTTCTACGCCAATGATCTGTCTATCGCACTGAAGTGTGTAGGAAAGAACTGCAGATGCTGGTATAAACCGAAGATGGACACAAAAAGCTGGAGTAACATAACAGGACAGGCAGCATCTCTGGAGAGACGGAATGGGTGGCGATTCGGTCCGAGACCTACCGATTAGTTAGGGATAAGGGAAATGCGAGATAAAGACGATGATGGAGAGAGATAAAGTACAATGAATGAAAGATATGCAAAAGAGTAACAATGATAAATATGTTTCTATGTTTCGGTTAAGTCATTTTACCAAATTTTGCATTTGAAATGTCTCTTTCCCAGGGTGGATATATCAAGAACCTGAAGATGTAGCTTTAAGGTGAGAGGGGGAAGTCAAGTCAAGTCAAGTCAAGTCAAGTTTATTTGTCACATACACATACGAGATGTGCAGTGAAATGAAAGTGGCAATGCTCGCGGACTTTTGTGCAAAAGACAAACAACAAAACAACCAAACAAATTATAAACACAATCATAACACACATATTCTTTTACATAATAAATAATGGAAGGAAAAACGTTCTGTAGAGTTAGTCCCTGGTGAGATAGGCGTTTACAGTCCGAATAGAAAGTTTTAATGGATGTGCATGTGCAGGTGCATTTTTTGTTGTTATACATGTAGCGGTGGGTGCATGGAATGCACTGCCTGTGATGGGCATGGAGACAGATTATGGTCGGTGCAATAGACGGTCAGAACCTTTTTCCCAGGGTGGAAATATCAAAGACCAGAGTGTATGTCTTTAAGGTGAGATGTTCGAAAGTTAGAGGAGCAGGTTTTTTACACAGAGGGTGGTGAGTGCCTGGAACGTGCTGCTGGGGGAAGTGGTGGGGTCAAACAGAATGGTGGTGATTAAGTGGCTTTGAGAAAGACATGGATGGAACGGAATGGAATTGTTTATTGCCACACGTGACAAGGCACAGTGAAATACTTTGCTTGCATACCCAACATGTACAAATAGCGGCCGCCTACGGTGCTGGCAACGTTACAAATCACGCCGGCTCCTCCTTTTGTTCTCTCCATTGTCCTTTGTTCCAGGTAAGGAACAGTGGGTACACAAAAATGCTGGAGAAACTCAGCGGGTGCAGCAGCATCTATGGAGCGAAGGAAATAGGTAACGTTTCGGACCGAAACCCTTCTTCAGTACCTTCGATTTCCAGCATCTGCAGTTCCTTCTTGAACAAGGAATAGTGGGACATGGATCACATGCAGGCAGAGGAGATTAGATTGGTTTAACCAGGCATTATGTGCAGCTTGGACATTGTGGGCTGAAGGGCCAGTTCCTCGGCTGTACTTTTCTATGTCTCCATGCCACTCGTTCTTACGTCAATAACTGTATTTATTGCGCAGTCACGGTGGTGCAGCGGAGTTGCCGCCTGACAGCAAATGCAGCGCCAAAGACCCGGGTTCGATCCTGACTACGGGCGCTGTCTGAACAGAGTTTGTGCGTTCTCCCCGTGACCTGCGTGGGCTTTCTCCGAGATCTTCGGTTTCCTCCCACACTACAAAGACGTACAGGTTTGTAGGTTAATTGGCTTGGCAAAGGTAAAAATTGTCCCTCGTGGGTGTAGGATAGTGTTAATGTGTGGGGGTCGCTGGTTGGCACGCACCCGGTAGGCCGAAGGGCCTGTTTCCGCACTGTATCTTAAACTAAACTAAACCAATATTTGACATCAACCTAGATTCAATCGCTTGACTCTAAATTAGAAGGTTGTACTTCACATCACGCAGCGGTTCAGAAAGAATGTAGATGTAAGCAACAGCAAATGCTTGAGTCTTGCATCGAACACAAAGTACTGGAGTAACTCTGCGGGTCAAACAACATCTTTGAGGACAGACACAAAATGCTGGAGTAACTCAGCGGGACAGGCAGCATCTCTGGAGAGAAGGAATGGGTGACGTTTCGGATGTGAGCCTTCTTCTTCAGTCTGAAGAAAGGTCCTGACCCAAAATGTAGCCAATCCATGTGCTCCAAAGTAACTCGATGAGTTACTCCAGCATTTTGTGTCCTTCTCTGAATTGGCAGAGACTTGCTGAGATGTTAAATAGACAAACATACTTTTCTAAAAGGTAGATTGTGCATCATATAACGCTTCTCATGAAGACATTCATATTCTTGATTAGTACAGGTGTCAGGGGCTATGGGGAGAAGGCAGGAGAATGGGGTTGAGAGGGAAAGGTAGATCAGCCATTTTTGAATGGCAGAGTAGAATTGATGGGCCGAATGGCCTAATTCTGTTCCTATCACATGAACATGATCATAGCTTAACATTAAAATGGTTTCTCAGATGTAAGGAATACAATTGTGTAAATAAACCGTTTTTCGTTAGTGTTTATAAATTAGAATGAGAAATCGAAGGAAGGTGGGTCTAGAGAAAATATATTACTTTGAAATGGGATGAAGCAAGAAAATTTGGGAAGTCAGTTAACCAAATCATTAAACATAGAAACATAGAAAATACTTGCAGGAGTAGGCCATTCGGCCCTTCGAGCCAGCACTGCCAATCAACATGATCATGGTTGATCATCCAAAATCAGTACCCCATTCCTGCTTTCTCCCCATTTCCCTTGATTCCATTAGCCCTAAGAGCAATATCTAACTCTCTCTTGAAAACATGCAGTGAATTGGCTTCCACTGTCTTCTGTGACATAGAATTCCACATATTCACAACTCACAAAGTTTTTCCTCATCTCAGTCCTAAATGGCCTATCCCTTATTCTTAAACTGCGATCGGACTGGATAAACTGGATAGACTCGGCTTGTACTCGCTAGAATTTAGAAGATTGAGGGGGGATCTTATAGAAACTTACAAAATTCTTACGGGGTTGGACAGGCTAGATGCAGGAAGATTGTTCCCGATGTTGGGGAAGTCCAGAACAAGGGGTCACAATTTAAGGATAAGGGGGAAATCTTTTAGGACTGAGATGAGAAAAACATTTTTCACACAGAGAGTGGTGAATCTCTGGAATTCTCTGCCACAGAAGGTAGTTGAGGCCAGTTCATTGGCTATATTTAAGAGGGAGTTAGATGTGGCCCTTGTGGCTAAAGGGATCAGGGGGTATGGAGAGAAGGCAGGTACAGGATACTGAGTTGGATGATCAGCCATGATCTTATTGAATGGCGGTGCAAGCTCGAAGGGCCGAATGGCCTACTCCTGCACCTATTTTCTATGTTTCTATGACCCCAACATCGGGAACATTTTCCCTGCATTCTAGCCTGTCTAATCCCTTAAGAATGTTATATGTTTCTATAAGATCCCCTCTCATCCTAAATTCCAGTGAATATAACCCCAGTCGACCCATTCTTTAAAGAATTTGTAGTTATTTATTTCTACTGGTTGTGGGATCACGTTGTGTATAAATTGTACAAATAGGCAACCATCCTTCTCTACATCACAACAGCAACTATCTAGCAAACATTTTTTATTTGATGATTAAATGACACGATATCTCAATATCAAACCCATTTGAATCTACCTTTCCATTATATTATAGAAACACAGAATTAGCCTATGACATAACAGATACGTGTCCACAATATTTAGAAGCTTGGAGATATTTTTCATGTTTAATTCATCGTCTTGTTTATTCTTCTGGTAGCAAATGCAACATCCTGAGGT
The DNA here is from genome assembly GCF_028641065.1 of Leucoraja erinaceus. NCBI lineage: Eukaryota > Metazoa > Chordata > Chondrichthyes > Rajiformes > Rajidae > Leucoraja > Leucoraja erinaceus. Next base: position 10,159,617 of record NC_073384.1, on the reverse strand, counting down.
TTGGCTCAGGAGAAAGCGCTTTAATTTGATACCACTGGGAGAGGTTGTGGTTTAGCAGCATTCCTTCCAAACTGATGAAGTATATTTTTAACCAGGGAACATTTGCAAGCTTATGGCGAAAGGATGGGGGAGTGAGATTAGTTAAATACCTCGCCAAGATCTAACGGAGACTCGAAGCCCTCAACCTACACTATAAAACAGAAGCACATCAGCCTGAAGAAGGGTCTCGACCCGAAACATCACCCATTCCTTCTCTCCAAAGATGCTGCCTGTCCCGCCGAGTTACTCCAGCATTTTGTGTCCATCTTCGGAAGCAAATATTGCAGATATTGGGCTTTGAGGGGCATTTGAGGATGAAAGTCCCTTAGTTTAGTTTCATTTAGAGATACAGCACGGGAACAGGCCCTTTGGCCCACCGAGTCCATGCCGACCACCGATCACCCATTCACATTAGGTGTGTCCGAACTGATACAACTGCTAAAGGGGTGAAAGGTAAGGACTAAGGGGACTCTGTCTCTATTGCCATTAGGGGGAGGGGGAGCCAGAGCAGAGTTGTGGGGTACCAAGGAGACACGTGTGAGGGCCTCATCTATGATAGAAGAGGGGAACCCCCGTTCCCTAAAGAATGAGGACATCTCAGATGTACTGGTATGGATGTGATGGCTGATGGGGTGAAAGGCATTAGTTGTGTGTTATCCCACGTTCTCATTCACTCCCTACACACCTGGGGGCAACTTTACAGAGGGCGGCCGAGTGACCTACAAACCCACATGTTTTTAGGATGTAGGAGGAACCTGAAACACCTGATGGAAACCCACGCGATCACAGGGAGAACGTGCAAACTCCACACTGAGACCACCCAAGGTCAGGATCGAACCCGGGTCTCTGGTGCTGTGAGGCAGCGGCTCTCTACCAGTGGCACCACTGTGTCGACCCCAAAGGTACCCCTGGCATCTTTTACAGATATGAAGATTTCAGGAAACAAAATGAACAACAGAATTCCCCAGAAACCCCAGAGTCAGGAGGAGAGGGTAGGGGAGCAGGGGACGCCAAGTGGTGGTGGCGAGGAAATAACCAACGTGGCCATCAGCAGTGGCGGAGTAGGCAGGTCATATTTGAATATATAAACTGAGCGTTGATGACTGAACATGGTCCATGTATTCTTATATAATTTAACCATATAACCATATAACCATATAACAATTACAGCACGGAAACAGGCCATCTCGACCCTTCTAGTCCGTGCCGAACACGTATTCTCCCCTAGTCCCATACACCTGCGTTCAGACCATAACCCTCCATACCATTCCCGTCCATATAACTATCCAATTTATTTTTAAATCATAAAAACTAACCTGCCTCCACCACCTTCACTGGAAGCTCATTCCACACAGCCACCACTCTCTGAGTAAAGAAGTTCCCCTCATGTTACCCCTAAACTTCTGTCCCTTAATTCTCAAGTCATGTCCCCTTGTTTGAATCTTCCCTACTCTCAGTGGGAAAAGCTTATCCACGTCAACTCTGTCTATCCCTCATCATTTTAAAGACCTCTATCAAGTCCCCCCTTAACCTTCTGTGCTCCAAAGAATAAAGCCCTAACTTGTTCAACCTTTCTCTGTAACTTAGTTGCTGAAACCCAGGCAACATTCTAGTAAATCTCCTCTGTACTCTCTCTATTTTGTTGACATCCTTCCTATAATTAGGCGACCAAAATTGTACACCATACTCCAAAATTGGCCTCACCAATGCCTTGTACAATTTTAACATTACATCCCAAGGTAATCCCAAAGTATATTCTTCAGGTACTGAGCTGAAATTTAAATAAATATCTAGGTACCTCCAAACCGGTGTTCTTGAGAAATTCCTTTTGAATCCATATAACCAGGTTACGTTTAATTGCCCGGATTTTCCTCAGAGGCATCAAACGCTAGGCTGGATGAAGATTGGCTTTCTTGCAAAGTCAAGTTTTCCCAGTTGTGTTGAAGTGTTGTAGCTGGGATGAAAGACCAGGGTGAAAATTACAAGCAGCTATCAGTCCGTGACGATCAATGAAGAGCAAACACAAGGCGCTACCTGGATGAAAAATGACAGTATCCATATTATGAAGGCTATCTCAGTTGTACTCCAGTGTTAAAAAAAAATGACTGCTCTTATATAAAGCAAATCTTTTTATATCTGGAATGGATCTGGATTATAATGAAACTTTATTTTATGGTGGATTGCAGTAAATAAATCTTAATGTCAAATCGATCCAAATGCGGACTTTATTATTCAAAGTAAAAGCTGAGGAATTATTTCTTGAATTATTCTGAGCTACCTTTTAACTTTAGTCATTTTCCTCTGAATTTTCTATCCAGTTGGTGCTATTTCATCTTCAGAAACAATCAGTGTATATTGTAATCAAACACATGATTACGATCGAGCCATAATACAGATACATAATAAATTATAATGTTAGTGCAAGATAAAGTTTAATGAAGTCTGATTAAAGATAGTCTGAGGGTCGTCAATTCAAGTTCAAGATTCAAGTGAGTTTATTGTCATGTGTCCCTGATAGGACAATGAAATTCTTGCTTTGCTTCAGCACACAGAACATAGTAGGCATTTACTACAAAACAGATCAGTGTGTCCATAGACCATAATATAAATATATATACACATGAATAATAAACAGATAAAGTGCAAATAACAGATAATGGGTTATTTATAATCAGAGTTTTGTCCGAGCCAGGTTTAATAGCTAGAAGGCTGTGGGGAAGTAGCTATTCCTGAACCTGGTTGTTGCAGTCTTCAGGCTCCTGTACCTTCTACCTGAAGGTAGCAGGGAGATGAGTGTGTGGCCAGGATGTTGTGGGTATTTGATGATACTGCCAGCCTTTTTGAGGCAGCGACTGCTACCAATGAGATAGATAGTAGGATCACTCTCTCATTGTTGGTAGGATGATTCAGTTGCCTGATAACAGCTGGGAAGAAACTGTCCCTGAATCTGGAGGTGTGCGTTTTTACACTTCTATACCTTTTGCCTGATGGGAAAGGAGAGAATAGTGAGTGGCTCATCCTTGATTATGCTGCTGGCTTCAATGGAAGGGAGGTTGGTTTGTGCGATGGTCTGGGCTGCGTCCACAATTCTCTGTAATTTCTTGCGGTTGTCTTGGATGGAATTGCTGTGATGCATCCAATAAAATTATTTCCACCAAAATGCTTTCCACGGCGCATGAGAGAGGTTGTGGGGGGACAAAGAATAGGATTGACATAGGATCGGTGGTTGATGGTTGTCACTGAGTCGGTGGGCCAAATGGCCTGTATCCATGCTGTATCTCTGGATGGCACCCACCACCACCACCACCTCACCTCCCCTAAAATCAAACATCCACTTCAATTGAAATAAGATTACAAGACATAGGAGCAGAATTACGACATTCAGCCCATTGCGTTTCACTGCCATTCCATCATGGCCGATCTATATTTTTCTCTCAATCCCATTCTCCTGCCTTCTCTCCATAACCTTTGCCACACTTACTAATTAACATAGAAACATAGAAACATAGAAATTAGGTGCAAGAGTAGGCCATTCGGCCCTTCGAGCCTGCATCGCCATTCAATATGATCATGGCTGATCATCCAACTCAGTATCCCGTACCTGCCTTCTCTCCATACCCTCTGATCCCCTTAGCCACAAGGGCCACATCTAACTCCCTCTTAAATATAGCCAATGAACTGGCCTCGACTACCCTCTGCGGCAGAGAGTTCCAGAGATTCACCACTCTCTGTGTGAAAAATTAAGAACCTATCAATCTCCGATTTTAAAATACCCAATGATTTGGTCTCCACAAATATCTGTGACAATAAATTCCTCAGACTCTCCACCCTCTGACAAAAGAAATTCCTCCTCATCTACAGTTTAAAGTACGTCCTTTTATCTGAGTCTGTGCCCTCTGGTCCTAGACTCTCCTACTAACGGAAACATCCTCTCCGCTTCCACTCCACTCCATCTAGGCTTCAGATGCTCAAGGAAGTGTGGAGACAAGTATGAACACTCGCTGTTAGATTAATTGGCCACTGTGTGTATCAAGATGGTGGGGGAGAGAATGGCTTGTCGGAGAGTAGCTGCAAAATGGGATTGAGTGGAGATGGAGAGGATGTTTCCCTTTGTGAGAGAGTGGCTGGGAAGCGGGATTGCTTTGCAAGCAGGTATAGAACCTATGGGCCAAATGGCCTACAAAAACATAACTGGCCCCCTCCACCACTAAGTTAAAGTTAAGGGGCTGTCCCACTTGGGCGACCTAATCCGCGAGTTAAGAAGAGTGTCTTCGACCTTCAAGCTCGAGGGCACTCGCCTGGAAAACCTCGAGCTGGATCGACCGTCCACGCTGAAACCACCAGCTGGATCGACCGACCGCACACACAACCACATCGCAAAGGTGGGGCCAGGGAAAGCGGAGGAGCGCTGTCTGAAATTCACACCCGCGATGAAGAGGAAAGTAAAGGGGCTGTCCCACTTGTGAGACCTATTATGTGAGTTTAGAAGAGTGTCTTCGACCTTCAAACTCGCAGCATGGTCGTCACGTGGTCCTAGGAGGTCCTATGAGATCGCTGGAACTCTCCTTAATGCTCGAGGGAAGTTCCCAAATACTCGTGGCCTCAGCTAGGTCGCGGAAAAATTTTCAGCATGTTGAAAAATTTTCCACAAGTAAAATTTGGTCGGCATGGTTCGTAGTGCAGTGGAGTGGGGTCGCTATGCTGTTACAGGCAGTCGAGGGCAGCCGTAGGCAATCTCCTCTGCTGACCGGGCATTTTGATTGGCTCATTGGAGTTTTCAGGACCGAGGAAATCCTACCGGTAGGTAAAATGCCCGCTAAACTTTATTATACTTCTTAAAAGTGTCCCCACTCCTTCTCCCCCCCTCCTTCTCCCTCCCTTTCTCCCCCCCCCCCCCCCTCCACTTCTCCTCCCCTTCTCTCCCCCCCCCCCCCCCCCACCCACCTCCGCGCTCTCTAAAGGACTGTTACTGTGCAGCTGTTTTACCTTCCTCTTCATCGCGGGTGTGAATTTCAGACAGTGCTCCCCCGCTTTCCCTGGCCCCCGCCTTGCAATGTGTTTGTGTGTGTGTGTGTGTGTGCGGTCGGTCTATCCAGCTCGCGGTTTCAGCGCGGACAGTCGATCCAGGTCGAGGTTTTCCAGGCGAATGCCTTTGAGCTTGAAGGTCGAAGACACTCTTCTTAACTCGTGGATTAGGTTGCCCAAGTGGGACAGCCCCTTTAGAGATCACGCATAAAACACAAGTGCACTTCACTTAACAGCAGATCCTAATACAGTGGACAACAAAAGCAGATGTATGAATCCAGATGTATGAATCCATGAACTATTGCAGTATTACTTCAAGAGTCAAGTGTGTTTTATTGTCATATGTCCCGGATGGGACTGAAATTCTTACTGAATATGTGAATATGTAAACATCGTACATAACAGGGGAAGAGAAAGAATAATAAACGTTCTATAAATGACAAATATAGTGCAATAATAATATAGTCTTTTGCAGTTCAGAGCTCAGAGCTTATTTCTGACATTCTCATAGTTCTGACAGCCTGACCGTTATAAGTAACGTTCACAATGAATGTTTATATGTGGGCCTCATTGTAGAGACTGTTCATTCTCAAGCAGTGAGTTAATGTCCTCTGGAAATGTGCACAAGGACATTTTCCATTTTCCTTGTTTCCTGCGTCAGCCTCAGTTTATTTTGTTACTCTGCCAGTCGTGACCTGCTGGGAACGCCACAGGGATCAGAGGTTTTCTCCGTGTTCACTATTTCGAACAAGTTTGCATGTGAATTTAACTGAATGTAGCGATTTGCAGAACAGGGATTGCTCGGCATACCCAACAAAGAGCGTCCGCAGAGACCATTCCCTCCGCAACTCCCTGGTTCACTCATCCTGGTTCATTCAAATCGTGGCCGCACCTAATTAAACTCTATGACTCTAATTATGTATCTCTATGGCTCAAATTATGTATTTCTATGAGTCTAATTATGTATCGCTGTGACTCTATGTATGGAAAATGGCCAGTGTGGGCAAGTTGGGCTGAAGGGCAAGTTTGGCTGAAGGGCCTGTTTCCACACTGTATCACTCTGTGACCGCCGTGAGTGGGGGGGGGTGGGGGGGGGTGGGCAGGAGAACAATGGAGCACCCAGAGTTGGGGGGACCGCCATGAAGGGAGGGGGGGGGGGGGGGTGCTGGAAGAACAATGGTGGACCCAGCACAGTGGAACTGCCAGAGGCGGGTCGACCGGGGAGAACAGAAGGGGGACCTGGAACGGAGGTACTTTGTAAATTTATCTGTGCCCTTTATGGGTGACTATTTGCATGTGTTTATGGGCAACTATTTGCAAAAATTCCACTGTGACATTAATGTATTCATGCATTCATTCATTCATGCATTCATTCATTCATGCAATCATTCATTCATTCAATCATTCATTCATTCAAACCGCCTCCTCAGGTACTTTCCCCAGCAAACACAGGTGAGGCAACACCTGTCCCTATACCTCCTCCCTCAATTCCATCCAGGGACCCCGACGTTCCTTTCAGGTGAGGCAGAGGTTCACCTGCACCTCCTCCAACCTCATCAACAGTATCCGCTGTTCCTGTAAATCGGCGAGATCAAGCACAGACTCGGCGATCGTTTCGCTGATCCCTCCCACTCAGTCCGCCTTGGTCTACCCAATCTCCCAGTTACCAAACACTTTAACTCCCCTTCCCATTCCCACACTGACCTTTCTGTCCTGGGCCACCCCCATTGTCAATGTGAGGCCATATGCAAATTGGAGGAACAGCACCTCATATTTCGCTTGGGTAGCTTACACTCCAGTGGTGTCAATTTTAATTTCTCTAGCTTCAAGCAACCCTTGCATTCCCTCTCTCTCTGTCCTATCCCCACCCTAGTCCTCTAGCTAATTTCACTGGTTGGATTATCACCTCGTCCCCAGCTAATAATGGACCATGGTGGACTCCACAATAGACAATAGACAATAGGATCAGGAGTAGGCCATTCGGCCCTTCGAGCCAGCACCGCCATTCAATGTGATCATGGCTGATCATCCCCAATCAGTACCCCGTTCCTGCCTTCTCCCCTTATCCCCTGACTCCGCTATTTTTTTAAGAGTCCTATCTAGCTCTCCATTGAAAGCATCCAGAGAACCGGCCTCCACCGCCCTTTGAGGCAGAGAGGCACATTTGGATAGAGTGGATTTGGAGAGGATGTTTCCTCTAGTGGGGGAGTCTAGGACCAGAGGTCACAGCCTCAGAATAAAAGGATGTTCTTTTAGGAAGGAGATGAGGAGGAATTATTTTAGTCAGAGGGTGATGAATCTGTGGAATTAATAGCCATGGAAGGCTGTGGAGGCCACGACAATGGATATTATTTAGGCGGAGATAGATAGATTCTTGATTAGTAATGGTGTCATGGAATTATGTGGAAAATGCAGGAGAATGGTGTTAGGAGGGAGGGAGGGAGAGATCAGCAGCTAGGACTCGACGATGGGCCAAATGGCCTAATTCTACTCCTACACCTTACGAACATGAAAAAGGGAACCATCGATGCTGGTTTACACAAAAGGATACAAAGTGCTGGAGGAACTCAGCGAGTGAAGCAGCATCTCAGGAGATCATCGATAAGTGACGTTTCAAGTGTTTCGGTCTGACGTTGATGAGATGCTGCTTGACCCGTTTAGATACTCCAGCATTTTGCGCCCATTTGTGCAGTGTCTGAAGAAGCGTCACAACCCAATACGTCTCCTATCCATGTTCTCAGGGGATGCTACCTGACTAGTTGAGTTGCTCCAGCATTTTGTGTTCCTTGGATTCTTATATGAATTAAGACTCTAAGCAACAGTAGATACAATGCATAGCTGTCTGACCATTCCAGATACAGGTGTGTTTAAACCTTCTCTGACCCAACTCCAATGCATACACATCCATTGCATTTTATTCAATAATCTTCGAGGTAGCACCTTAGCAAAAAAATACTCTTTTTATGAATATTTGATTACCAGAGGTTACCTTCGATAACATTTTACAAAGTTACAAAAGCCGAAGGCCATGTGTACCTTCAAGTCTCAGATTCAATTTCGACAAGGTCAGATTCAGATTCAGATTCAGATTCAATTTTAATTGTCATTGTCAGTGTACAGTACAGTCTGCACTGCAATCAATGAATCACAGCTAAAACCCACACGTCCAGATTCAGGGACAGTTTCTTCCCAGCTGTTATCAGGGAACTGAACCATCCTACCACAACCAGAGAGCAGTGCTGAACTACTACCTACCTCATCGGTGACCATCGGACTACCCTTGATCGGACTTTGCTGGCTTTACCTTGCACTAAACGTTAGTCCCTTATCGTGCATCTGTACACTGTAAATGGCTCGATTGTAATCATGTATTATCTTTCCGCTGACTGGTTAGCACGCAACAAAAGCTTCAAACGGTACCTCGGTACATGTGACAATAAACTAAACTGTTAACTGTTAATCGCAAATCGTTTTGCAACGCAGCAACTGAACCATCCTGTCCAGTGCTTGCCCCCTTCAAAGACCAAAAACCTATTGATCTCACGTCTAATTATATTCAACAACTGACTGCCTTTGGGCTCAAGAATTCCAGAAATCGTTTCTTCTGATGTTTCCCCAATTAAAGCCCGCATTTAAACTCTACCCAGAAAATTGATGACATGTGAGATAAGTTGAACTCTAATTGAGAGGTTGGTCATATAACAATGAACTGTTTAGACTGGGAACCAGCGTCGGTTTTGATACAGATGGAATCTTAATGAGGACAGCAGCTTTTGCCCATCTGCCTTGAGCTGCAAAAAACAAGTTCTCTTGTCACAGAAAGATACAAAATGCTGGAGTAACAGCAGTGTCCCTAGAGAAATGCATACCTCCAGATTCAGGGATGGTTTCTTCTCAGCTGTTATCTGGTAACTGAACGATCCTATCATCAACTAGCGAGTTGTCCTGAGCTACCATCTACCTCATTGGAGACCCACGAACTATCTTTAATTAGACTTTAACTTGCACTAAACGTTATTCCCTTTATCCTGTATCTGTACACTATGGACGGCTTGTTTGTAATCATGTATAGTCTTTTCGTTGACTGCATAACATGCGATAAAAAAGTTTTTCACTGCATCTCGGTACACGTGACAATAATAATCTAAACTAAACTGGAGTCCCACCTGCCTGCATTTGGCCCATATCTCTCTAAACCTGTCCTATTCATGTACCTGTCTAAATATTTCTTAAACATTGCAATAATACCTGCCTCAACTACTTCGATCGGCAGCCCGTTCTATACACCCACCACCCTTTGTGTAAAAAACGTACTCCTTACGTCCCTATTCAATCTCCCCCCCCCCCCCCCCCCCCCCCCCCCCCCCCCCCCCCCCCCCCCTCACCTTAAACCTATGTCCTCTACTTCTCGATTACCCAACCCTGGCCAAAAGACCGTGCGGTTCCCCGATCTATTCCTTTTTTTAAGTGCTTAAAACTTTTTATTTAGGCACATAGGTTAAACGGTATTACAACAAAACATTAAAATATCCGCAGAACCTAACTAACAGTGGGTGGGTTTTCTCCGAGAACTTCGAATTCCTCCCACACTCGAAAGATGTTTGGCTTGGTATATGCGTTTCAATTGTCCCTAGTGTAGGATAGTGTTAATGTGCCTGGATCGCTGGTCAGTGCAGACTTGGTGGGCTGAAGGGCCTGTTTCTGTGCTGTATCTCTAAACAAAATGAAAATAAACTAAACTAAACTAAACTTTCACACAGAACACATTGCTGAAAAACAGGCTTCCTTGTATATATATATAGGGTGACTAGGATGTATATAGCACCCTTGTGTTATTGAAGGGATTATTGTTCACAGTACTGCCCCGGTTCTTATCAGTTTAGTTTAGAGATACAGCGCAAGAACAGGCCCTTCGGCCCACGGAGTCCGCACCGATCAGCGATCCCCGTACATTAACACTTTCCTACACACACTAGGGACAATTTACAATTCATACCAAACCAATTAACCTACAAACCTGTACGTCTTTGGAGTGTGGGAGGAAACCGAAGATCTCGGAGAAAACCCACGCAGTTCACGGGGAGAACGTACAAACTCCGTACAGACAGCGCCCGTAGTCGGGATCAAACCCGGGTCCCTGGCGCTGTTAGGCAGCAACTCCAACGCTGCGAATTTTGGGATTTTTTTGTTCACAAGCTGTTTTTTGTCAAAGTGTTCAGTAGACGTACACAGACAGTTGTTTTACAATGCAAAAACCAGAAACTGTGACACGGCCACCCAGCTCCGAGAATCCGCACTGAATCAGGTTCAGTGTTGAATGTATGAAATGTGTACTCCAGCTTTTTGTGTTGAAAGTGTGAATGCAGAATTCAGTCAGAGGAAGCCTCTATTCTGCTCTGCTGTTGTATTTCATTAGCTCACTGGCCTTGAAAGGAAGCATGTAAGCGCATGACACAATTTAAATTGACACCAACCTTTGCAACGAGTAACGTTATTATAAAATGCTAAATAAGGCCAGCTATCTGACGTCAACTGTTTGAAAGAACTACCAAATTAGCACCACTGGTTTTGCACCATAATCCTGATTTCCTGGACAGATGCTTCAGATTTGAAAACTCATTATTCCAGACATCAACTTCAAACCATGAATTTTGCTGCAATAAAAAAAATCTCCTCATTTCCACTCAATTTCATTTTGCAATTACCTGCAGCGTACATCCTTCAGTGACTTACTGCCAGTGGAAATAACTTTCCCCTGGTCAAAAACCCGTCAAGACTTTCAATTTCCATCATCTCTCCACTTTGTGAATCATTTTGTGAATTCTTCAGTACTTCTTCAGTGGTGTGGCATCGGGGATGATGCTGGGTCCAGCAGTAACCACACCGACACTTGCAGAAGGGTGATCTCACGTGGTGTGCCATCGGGGATGATGCTGGGTCCAGCAGTAACCACACCGCCACTTGCAGAAGGGTGAGCTCACGTGGTATGTTTTATTTAAACTGACTGTCGAGAAAGTCCATGGATATATTCGAATGGGGGCGCTGTCCCTCGTCAACAGAGAGCCTGGGCAGTGATGCTGGCAATCTTGGGCTTATCCCGACAGCTCATTCCTGGGTACACAAAAATGCTGGAGAAACTCAACGTGTGCAGCAGCATCTATGGAGCGAAGGAAATAGGCAACGTTTCGGGCCGAAACCCTTCTTCAACTCATTCCTGGTCTCGGTGGGTAGGAGGGGGGGCAGTTCACCCTTACCTCGAGAGGAGGCGCTGGAGGTAGCTCAAGCTTATCCTGGCAGCTCGGTCCATGCCTCTGTGTATGGGCGCAGTCCCTTATTGGCTGTGGATGCAAAGAGGCACTGGCATCTCAGGCTTGGCCTGGCCACTCAGAAGCGCTGGCTGTCTAGGGCTTCTTCCAGCAATCCACATGGTGGCGAGGGTGGTCTCAGGTTTGACCCAGTGGCTCAGTCTTCCTCAACAGGGAACAGGGAACAGGGAACACAGCCCCCTCCTAGTCAACCACAGCAGGACATGCAACCGCAGGTGAAACATTCCCCTCTCCAAGCAAGACCACGTCAAAGCCACACCATCATCTCTCGCAGATGGACGGATGACAACTACCACACCAACCACCCCTAATATAAAGATCTAGTCAAACAACAGCATATTCCATGCCATTTGGGTCTGAATAACACACTTAATTAACAAAAGGTTTCAATTAGCCTAATGGGGAATGGAGGGATGTGTCCTATATGCAGGCAGATAAAAGTTGGACACAAAATCCTGGCATATGGTGCGAAGGCAGGAACGGGGTACTGATTGAGGACGATCAGCCATTGAATGGCCATGCTGGCTCGAAGGGCCGAAGGGCCTACTCCTGCACCTATTGTCTATTGTCTATATCTCAGCGGGTCAGGCAGCATCTCTCAAGAAAAGGAATGGATGACGTTTTGGGTCGAGTCCCTTCTGCAGACTCTTGATAAATGTGTAAATGAATTCAGTGGGACAGGATCAGGCAAAACCAATGGGTCTGTCAGGGCAGTTATGTTTACGGATTTTGGAGAAAAGTTAAAACCGGGCCACGTGGGGCTGGGAAACGATAAGGTTGGAGGCTACGGAGCGCAGACAGCCAGAAGTGATAAAATCAGAAATGGTCTGTGAGATTAATTTCTTGGTGCTCATCTGTGGGATCATGGACCAAGGATAAGTAGGTGGAGGTGTCTGAGAGCTGGCGCCTGGCCTCAGATAAAGGTTTGTCTAGGTGTGGCATTTTGGGACAGACATTGTGGTCAGGACGGCTTCGTCCTGTTCTGTCCTGTAAGATGTCTATGTCTGGAGCCACATTACAATTTTGTCTATTGCTTATCGAACAGTTGTCCTCGAATTCAGAACAAACATTACAGGTTCCAGTATTAATCATGACAAAGTTCAATATAGTATTCAATGTGCGGCATGGTGGTGCAATGGTAGAGTTGCTGCCTTACAGTGTCGGAGACTCGGGTTCGATCCCGACTACAGGCGCTGTCTGTGCGGAGTTTGTACGTTCTCCCCGTGACCGCATGGGTTTTCTCCAAGATCTTCGGTTTCCTCCCACACTCCGAAGACGTACAGGTTTGTAGGTTAAATAGATTGGTATAATAGTAAATTGGCCCTAGTGTGTGTAACATAGATAGAAACATAGAAAATAAGTGCAGGAGGAGGCCATTCGGCCCTTTGAGCCAGCACCGCCATTCATTGTAATCATGGTGGATAGTGTTAAGGGCCTGTCCCACTTGGGTGTCATTTGCGCGACATGCAGGTGGCGCGCGAAGATTTTGTGAATCCCAAAATCCTGGCGCACTGTGCGCTACCGCGCGTCACTGCCTATGCGTAATGCACGCCATGCGCGCGTCGTGCGTCGTGACGCATAAATGATGTCGTTTAAATAAAGGGCAAGTAATGCCCAAGTGGGACAGGCCCTTCAATGTGTGGGGATTTCTGGTCGGCGCGGACTCGATGGGCCGAAGGGCCTGTTTCCGCACTGTTTCTCTAAACTAAAAAAATTTAAAACTAAAAATTTCAGGCAGACTAAATTAGCATTAACCTCAGAAAGTATATATTGTTGTGGTAGTTGATAGTGACTACAGTCACTAAAGTTTAATCTTATCATCCCATCTCCATTCTATCACCAACTAGAGAGCGGTCTACCTCATTGTAGACCCTTGGACTATCTATAATCGGACTTCACTGGACTTTATCTTGCACTAAACATTATTCCCTTTACCCTGTATCTGTACACTGCGAGCAGCTTGATTGTAATCATGTATTGTCTTTCCGCTGACTCGATAGCACGCTACAAAAAAGCTTTCACTGTACCTCGGTACACGGGACAATAAACAAAACAAAACTAAATTCAACTACAGTAAACAGACCTAATCTTGAGGTACATGTTGAGCTGATTCCATACAATATATACAGGGATGATTATTGGTTATTAGTGCAAAATGTTATCATAAAATTAGATGTTTCCTGATATATGTCACAGGGCATACACAACATACTTGCAGAGCCACTGCCTCACAGCACCAGACACCCAGGTTCAATCCTGACCTCGGGTGCTGTCTGTGTGGAGTTTGCACATTTTCTCTCTGACCGCGTGCTGTAAAATTGCGCGTAATGTGTAGGGAGTGGGATAGCATAGAACTAGTGTAAATGGATGATCGGTGGTCGGCATGGACTTGTGGGCCAAAGGGCCAGTCCCCATACTGTATCTCTTAAAGAAACTAAACTAAAGTGCTTTCCTCCCCCCGATGTTTCTCAAAAAACACAGTATCCCCTTCTGCAATTTTGACTTCAATTTTACCGTGTGGGACGAGAGATTCAAGTGTCCGTAACTTGTAGAGTTATTCAATTAATTTCACTCCCCCATGTTTTTGGGGATGGACTTACTCCCTTGATCAGTACGGGTGTCAAGGTTTATGGGGAGAAGGCAGAAGAATGGGGTTGAGAGGGAAAGATAGATCAGCCATGATTGAATAGCGGAGTAGACTTCAGGGGCCGAATAGCCTGACTCTGCTTGTATGACCTATGAACTTGAACTTTCAGCATGGCCTTGCAAATAGTGTCATAGAGTTAGTGCCATATAGCGCGGAAACAGGCCCTTCGGCCCTTCATGCCCACACCGACCAACATGTCCCATCTACACTCTGGCCCATATCCCTCTAAACCTGTCCTATCCATGTACCTGTCCTATTGCTTCTTAAGCATTGCAATAGTCCCTGCCGCAACTACCTCCTCCAGCAGCTTGCTTCATGCACTCACCACCCTTTGTGTGAAAATGATACCACTCAGATGCCCATAAAATCTTTCCCCCTTCACCTTATACTGATGCCCCCTGGTTCTTAATTCACTTACTCTGGCCACGATCGCCTGCCTAATTTATTCCTCTCAAGATTTTAAACATCTCTATGAGATCATCCCTCTGCACTCCGGGGAATAGGGTCCCAGCCTACTCAACCTCAAATCTTCCCTGGTTAAAAATATACTTTAATCTTCTTGAATGAAATGCTGCTGAACCACAACCACTCCCAGTGGTATCAAATCAAAGCACTTTCTCTTGGGCCAAACCTCATGACGTTGCCATTTGCCACCAGAAGTATAGAAAACACGATGCAATAAACATTAACTCATCTCCAAGCTTCCAAATATCGTGGGTACATTTCTGTTACGTCATTGGGTGATTCTTTGTTTTAAAACATAATGATTGAAAGGTAGATTGAATTGTATCGTCTTTTAGATATCGTGTCATTTAATAATTGATTAAACATGTTTGCTAGATAGTTGCTGTTGTGATGTAGAGAAAGAGGGTTGCCAATCCATACACCAGCATGATCCCACAGACGCCAGAATTAATTAACAACAAATTCTTGTTTAATGATTTGGTTTAATTATGTTCCCAAAGAAGGCTATATAGAATGGGAAGCTTACAACCCAGCGGTAGGAATATTGATTTACCTAATTTCAAGTAACTCTTGCATTCCCTCTCTCTCTGTCTGTCCCTCTCCCACCTTAGTTATCCTGCTAGTTTCACTGTTTGCATCCCTTCGTTATCACCTCTTCCACAGCCAACAATGGACCATTGTGGGTTCCACCTTTCCTGAGTCATCAGGTGCCAGATCCGATTTGTTCTGGACCTCTAGTTTCTCGCCTCCCTGACTAACAGTCTGATGAAGAATCTCAAATGGCAACATCATGAGGTTTTGCCCAAGAAATGTCACCCATTCCTTTCCTCCAGAGATGCTGCCTGAGCTGCTGAGTTACTCCAACATTTTGTGTATAATAATAATAATAATAAATACTTTATTACGGACTCAAGGTCCAGACAAGGGGCAACATTACATTAAAAATGCATTGCATATCAAATATCATAAATACATATAAAATCTTTGTATATCACTTATAAAAAACATCATAATTTATATATTTTTTAAAAAACAATACTTAAGTTAAAAATCCAGATTAAAAGATGATCAATGTCCTACAACAAGACAACGATACCAGTGTCTCCACAGCTGGGATTCGTAGCGTGTAGTGCTAACCCTTATGTTTGTCAAGGCCACAATAAGCACATTTTTAGAGTCATTTATCCTGCAAATGAATTTATACATGTGGTGTCTTAGGATAGCTTCTAAAGTACTGACTCCTGCAGCCACAAACATATTACTGGCACTACACCATCTAGGTTGCCTTAGCAGTGTTCTCATGGCATCGTTATATGCCACCTTTAGTCTCTGCATATTTGTCTTTAAATAGTTCGACCACAGGTGCGCAGTGTAGAGTGGTGTGCAGTATGCTGTAAATAGCGACATCTTCACCACATCTGCACACTCACCAAATTTACGCAAGAGGATATTCGCCTGCACATACAGCATGCGTCGTTGCCTATAAATATCCTCATCATCTGTCATTTGTTCTGTAATAATATGCCCTAGATATTTTATCTTATTACAGACACTAAGATTGTTGTCAGACAATTTAAAATCAGGATATTTTAGGCATTTATCCTCTTTGGTTCTACAGATCATAGCAGCACTCTTACTAGCATTATATTTAATGTCACGTTTTTCCACGCCATACACAGAACATATAGTCAGGAGCTGCTGGAGACCAGCGCTAGATGGACTAAAGACCACAAGATCCTCTGCATACATAATGTGGTTCACTAAAATATTACCAATCACGCACCCAGTGTTACAGGCTTTCAATTGTTTAGAGAGATCATCAATATATATATTAAAAAGGACTGGGGACAAAATTCCCCCTTGTCTAACACCATTGCTAACCCCAAATGGGGCTGAGACCCTATTGCCCCATTTTATTTGCATAGTCTGGTGGGCATACCAGTAAGCCAGAATTCTAACAATGTATTTAGGCACCCCTCTTTGACTCATTTTACCAAACAGCTTTCTGTGATTAACACGGTCAAAGGCTTTGGAAGCATCAATAAAGCACATAAGGACGCCCACCATTGGCTTTGGAAGCATCAATACAAGCACATTGAAGAACCCATCACATTGTTTTATCTCTCCATTGCACTCCCCCCCCCCCCCCCCCCCGCCCCGATGTCAGAGTCAAAGTCAAAGCCTCTATATTTGTTTACAATCTCCTTTAAGGCATATATGCATAAGTCAGTGCCATGTTTAGCTTTAAAGCCAAACTGGTTGTCGGTGGAGTTAACAAACTCATTGATTCTATCCAACAGAACTCTTTCCACGGAGAGAATAAAATTGGATTAGATTGGTGTTGGATTATTGCAAATCGGTTGTCGATGGTCAGTATGGACCAAGTGGGCTGATGGGCCTGTTTTCATGCTATATTTCTCTATAACTGTAACAACCTACAATCTGAAAACATGTCAAGATTAAGATGCAAGTCTTCATGGACAAAGAATAAGAAATTCTGGTCTGATACATCTTTCAACAATTGTTTTCTGTTCAGAATTAGAAAATTGAGAGTAAACACTGGTTAATCATTTTTTGTCCAAATCTTACTTTAATGAAGGCCGTAGGTTCCACAACATTGTACCGCATCTTCTCTAATTATTCTTAATAATATTTGACATTTAAAATATGCTCATCTTATTTGCACAAATATTTAATTTCGCACAATGCGCCTACTTTGGAAACTAAAAATAATTTTACATGCTCAGATATTTAATTGCAAAATTATGACAAGCTGTGAGATTGAAAGGTTCAACTAGAAAAAAAGCAATGATGTTCTTAGTGGATGCAAGGAACTGCAGATGCTGAAAACTGCAACAAAAGATAAACTGCTGGAGGAACTCAGCGGGTCAGGCAGCATCTGTGAAGAGAGGGACTGTCAATGATTTGGGGAGAGATGCTTCATCAGGACTGAAAGAGTAAAAGGGAGATCGATGGTGAGAGGGGGTGGTGTGTTTAGGGGCTGGTGAGTGATAGGTGGACCCAAACTGCTGGAGTAACTCAGTGGGACAGGCAGTATCTATGGAGGGAAGAGGGTGACGTTTTGGGTCGAGACCCTGCTTCAGACTGATCCTCTTTGCTGGCTTTGATTTGTGCTTTTGCATATCTTGCAAATATTTGTTCTATATACCTTTTCATATCTCTTGTTTTCCCCTCTCCCCTGACTCTCAGTCTAAAGAAGGGTTCCGATCCGAAACGTCACCTATTCCATTTTTCCAGAGATGCTGCCTAGCCCGTTGAGTTACTCCAGCAGTTTGTGTCTACCTTCGATTTAAACTAGCATCACCCAGAGAGTTGTGAATCTGTGGAATTCTCAGCCTCAGAAGGCAGTGGAGGCCAATTCTCTGGATGTTTTCAAGAGCAAGTTAGATAGAGCTCTTAAAGATAGTGGAGTCAAGGGATATGGGGAGAAGGCAGGAATGGGGTACTGATTGTGGATGATCAGCCATGATCATAGTGAATGGCTGTGCTGGCTTGGAGGGCCGAATGGCCTACTTCTGCACCTATTGTCTATTGCAGTTCTTTCCTACACATTTTGTCCGCTCCACTGCAAAATCTCCTCAGGTATGTCTACTTTGAAGAAGTTTCTCTTCCTCTCTCCGGCGAGAGTTCAGCAACATCTTTTCTAACTGCCCCCCTGTGTGATTTCTCCTGCCCTCAAGTCTGAAGAAGGGTTTTGACCTGAAACGTTGCCAATTCCTTCTCTCCAGAGATGCTCCCTGTCCCGCTGAGTTACTCCAGCAGTTTGTGTCTACCTTCAATTTAAACCAGCATCTGCAGTTCTTTCCTACACATGAGGAGGAGTTGATTGGCAAAATGTGTAGGAAGGAGCTGCAGATGCTGGTTTACCTGTACACTGTTAATGGACCAATTGTAATCAATCATGTATTGTCTTTCAGCTGACTGGTTAGCATGCAACAAAAGCTTTTCACTCTACACATGAAAATAAACTAAAACTAAATTAAACTTGTTGGTTTAAACCTGACTCTCAGTCTGACGAAAGGTCTCGGCCAGAAATGTTACCTATATACTTTTTCTCCAGAGATGCTGCCTCACCAGTTACTCCAGCTTTTTGTGTCTTTCTTCGGAGTTGATTCGCAAGGAAAATGTGGAGACAGTGGCAGAAGCTGGGAGATTTAGCTTAGATTAGTTTAGAATAGAATGCTATTTATTGTCATTATGAAATATAATTTCTACAGTTTTTTACATTACAAAACAATCCAAGACCCACATTTAACGCAGTTTACATAAACATCCATCACAGTGAGTCTCCAACATCTCCTCACTGTGATGGAAGGCAAAGTCTTTATCTCTTCCCTTTGTTCCTTCTCCCGTGGTCCAGCAGTCCAACTGCAGTGTCGAGGCGAACTGGGGCTCCGATGTTAAAGCCCCCGGCGGGCAATGGTAAGTCCTGAGGCCGTTTAAGCCACGCCGGGCGATGTTAGGCCCCGGCTCCATGTCCTTTAAACCCGCGGTTCCAGCAGGAGAAGTCGCCGTTGCGGAGCTCGGAAAAGCGGTCTCCCACCAGGGCCCTGCGAGCTCCCGATTTAGTTTAGAGATACAGCGCAGAAGCAATCCCTTCGACCCACTGAGTCTTTGCCGACCAGCGATCCCCATGGATTAACACTAATCTGCATGCCCCAGGGACAATTTACATTTATACCAAGCCAATTAGCCTACAAACCTGTAGGTCTTTGGAGAAACCGGAGCTCCCGGGGAAAACCCACGCAGGTCACGGGAAGATCGTACAGACTCCATACAGATAGCACCCATAGTCAGGATTGAACCCGGGTCTCTGGCACTGTAAGCGCAGAAACTCTACCACTGCACCACCGTGTCTCACATGTGCAGGACAAGTTTTTATTGCATAGCTTATGGGTGTCTGGAACGCACTAATAGCAGTGATGGTGGTATGAATTTTAGGCTTTAATAGGCTTTAAATTGCAGGGAGTGGAGGGATATCTGTATGTTGGTGAGGGCGCTGCAAGCCGGCAGCCCTGCCAGCAGCATGTTAGTTTTTTTTGTGTGTTTTAATGTATGTTTTTGGTGTCTCTCTGTGTGTCTTGTGTGGGGGGTGGTGTGGGGGGGTAAGGGGAAACCGTTTTGGTCGCTTCCTCCACGGAGAAGCGTATTTTCCATGTCGCCTCCCCCGTGGCCTAACATCGAGGATCGGTGCGGCCTTTCCCGGGGACGTGCTCGGGGCTTCTGCGGCGGGCGCAGCGTGGACTCTCGTCATGGAGCGGGCGAGCCCTCGCCTGGGGTCGCCAGAGCTTCAGCCGGCGCGGCGTCCTGGGCCTGGGATCCCTCGTTGGGGACCCAGGAAGGACAAAAGCTCCGACCGCCGGCCCATGGCCTACTTCTACCGCGGGCGCGGTGGGGACTTACAATCAGGAGCAGGGTCCCTCGCCGGGGACCCCTGGAGAGGAGCTCCAACCGCCGGCCCTGCAGTCTACGGTGCTTGAATGCTGTGATGGATGCTGTGGTGGATGTTTATGTTAATTTTTATTGTGTTTTTGTGTGTTCTTTTTTTCATTGTACCGCTGCTGGCAATTCACTTGCACTTTATGTTGGGTAGAGTGGTCATAACCTCAGAATTAAAGGATGTTCTTTCTGGCAGGAAATGAAGAGAAATGCCTTTATTGAGAGGGTGGTGAATCTGTGGAATTATTTGCCACCGAAGGCTGTAGAGGCCAAGCCAGTAGATATTTTTTCAGGCAGTGATAGATAGATTCTTGATTAGTACAGGTGTCAGAGGTTATGGGTAGAAGGCAGGAGAATGGGTTTAGGAGGGAGATATACAGTAGATTGAATGGTGGAGTAGACTTGATAGGCCGAAAGGCCTAATTCTACTCCTATTCCTTATGACCTTATGACAAATAGGTGAAAAATAATATTATTTTGTCAAATGTGATGAAGATGTAGGATTTTCTTTTCTTTAAATATTAAACTCTTTTTTTTGTTTGAATGCATGTGTGTTGGAAAGAAAGTTGTAAAATCACCAAGGAAGCCTTGTAATTCAGTTCAGTAATTTCCTTTTTAAAGAAAATGTACAGTGAGAATAAATGAATTCAAATTGCATATATTAGTCTTTTTTTATAGGTAGATTCTGAATATATTAACCTTTAACTCCATGATAATTATAGTCCTTGGACAGGAAATTGTACAATTAAACACACTCAATGCCCAGTTTTATTTCGATGATAAATGCTGTATGTCAGATTTTTAAGAGAGGGATTATCACATATTCATTTTTCAGGACCTGTACAATGAAGGCAAATTATGACCTTACTTCCCTGTAAACATCCTCTCACACATATCCATTAATATCCCTTTGATTTTTCCACTAGTTTAGTTTGGAGATACAGCGCGGCAACAGGCCCTTCGGCCCACCGACTCCGTACCAACCACAATACTCGCAAACTAACGCTATCCTACACACACCAGGGACAATTTACAATTATACCAAGCCAATTAGCCTACAAACCTGTACGTCTTTGGATTGTGGGAGGAAACTGGAGATCCTGGAGAAAACTCATGCGGGTCACGGGGAGAACGTACAAACTCCGTACAGACAGCAACCGTAGTCAGGATCGAACCCGGGTCCCTGGCGCTGTGAGGCAGCAACTCTTCCGCTGCGCCACCGTGCCGCCCCACTACTTCCTCACTAAGGATAACCTAGAATTAACTGAGCAGCCTCCACATCTGTGGGGTATAGAAGGAATGACGCCCAGGATACGCTGCACAGTAGCAGAAAGTTCTCAGGATGCGGCAGACAATAGACAATAGGTGCAGGAGTAGGCCATTCGGCCCTTCGAGCCAGCACCGCCATTCAATGTGATCATGGCAGATCATCCCCAATCAGTACCCCATTCCTCCCTTCTCCCCATATCCCCTGACTCCGCTATTTGTAAGAGCCCTATCTAGCTCTCTCTTGAAAGCATCCAGAGAACCTGCCTCCACTGCCCTCCACTGAGGCAGAGAATTCCACAGACTCACCACTCTCTGTGAGAAAAAGTATTTCCTCGTCTCCGTTCTAAATGGCTAACTCCTTATTCTTAAACTGTGGCCCCTGGTTCTGGTCTCTCCCAACATCGGGAACATGTTTCCTGCCTCTAGCGTGTCCAAGCCCTGAACAATCTAAAGGGAAGGTCCTTCATCAGATCTGAGAAAGAGAAAGGGCAAGTTTGTTTTCAGTGGTCGGGAAGCTGGGGGAGAGTGATGGGCAAAACAGAATGAATATTACTTTCAAAGTACCTGTCACCTGCCTATCTCCATGACAACGGAACCATCCTACCAACAACTAGAGAGCAATCCTGAACTACCTTCGTTCGGACTTCACTGGCTTTTTCTTGCACTAAATGTTGTTCACATTATTCCCTTCAGATCAGGATAGAACCCGGGTCCCCGGTGCTGCAAGGCAGCGACTCAACCGCTGTGCCACCCAACCCGACTTCTCCAGTGTCCTCCCACACTCCAAAGACATGCAGGTTTGTAGATTAATTGGCTTCTGTAAATAGTAAATTGTCCCGAGTGTGTAGGATAGTGCTAGTGTATGGGGTAATCACTGGGACTCGGTGTGCAGAAGTTTCAAAATTATGCGCTATCAAGATGGGTAGGAAATCACTTCAAGTGGTGCTGCTTTGGCCCCACTTTCTGGGCTGTTTGGTTTATTTTTAAGTAAAGCTATCACATAGTTCAAGGCAAACAAGATACAGATGTTGTTGTGTGTTGTTGCAGGTACAGTTTGTGGACTCCTGTAGATTTAGTTCAGAGATACAGTGCGGAAACAGGCCATTCGATAAGTTTCAATGAGGTCCCCCCCTCATTCTTCTAAACTCCACGGAGTACAGGCCCAGGGTCAACATACGCTCATCATAGGTTAACCCACTCATTCCTGGGATCATTCTCCTCTGGACCCTCTCCAGAGCCAGCACATCATTCTTCAGATATGGGGCCCAAAACTGTTCGCAATACTCCAAATGCGGCCTGACCAGTGCCTCAGTATTACATCCCTGTTTTTGTATTGAGGTCCTCTCAAAATAAATACAAGCATTGCATTCACCTTCCTTACTACCGATTCGACTTGCAAATTCACTTTTTGGGGATCCTGCACCAGCCCATCCCAAGTCCCTTTGCACCTCAGATTTCTAAATCCCACCCCCCCAGATGCTCTCTCCAAAGGTAGGGTGAGAGTATGATGACATGGATTGACGTCCGGCAGATGACAATTTCCTGATGCGAGTGAGAATTTGGATGAGAACAATAAACGCAAGGGAATGGTGGAAAAGGCAGCAGGAGGCACAACGTGTGAGAGTAGATTAGCACATCACACACAAGGCAACGCAAAGGTCTTCTATAAGCGTAGTAATAGTGAAAGGATTATCAGGGGAGCGACAGAACGATGACAGACTCAAATGGAAATCTATTTGTGTCGGCAAGCCAGAGCAGAGGAAATGCCAAGCTGATGATAAATGAAGATACTTAATGAGATAAATATAAATAGAGGAGATCAGATGTTGTTTTGAGAGTAAATGGGCTGGATGGTTTGGAGTTTGTAAAATGTGTGCAGGATAGTTTTTTGCAGCAATACATAGAGGTACCTACTAGAGGTGGGGCAGTGTTGGGCCTCCTGTTAGAAAATGAGATGTGACAGGTGGCGGAGGTATGCGTTGGGGAGCACTTCGGGTCCAGTGATCACAATACCATTAGTTTCAATATTATTATGGAGAGGGTCAGAACTGGACCTAGGGTTGAGATTTTTGATTGGAGAAAGGCTAACTTTGATGAGATGTGAAATGATTTAAAAGGAGTGAACTGGGACATTTTGTTTTATGGGAAAGATGTAGAAGAGAAATGGAGGACATTTAAAGGGGAAATTTTAAGAGCACAGAATCTTTATGTTTCTGTTCGGTTGAAAGGAAACAGTAAAAAGTGGAAAGAGCCGTGGTTTTCAAGGGAAATTGGACATCTTGTTCGGAAAAAGAGGGAGATCTACAATAATTATAGGCAGCATGAAGTAAATGAGGTGCTTGAGGAGCATAAGGAATGTAAAAATAATCTTAAGAAAGAAATTAGAAAAGCTAAAAGAAGACATGAGGTTGCTTTGGCAAGTAAGGTGAAAGTAAATCCAAAGGGTTTCTACAGCTATATTAATAGCAAAAGGATAACGAGGGATAAAATTGGTCCATTGGAGAGACAGAGTTGACAGCTATCTGCAGAGCCAAAAGAGATGGGGGAGATATTGAACAATTTCTTTTCTTCGGTATTCACCAAGGAGAAGGATATTGAATTATGTGAGGTAAGGGAAACTAGTAGAGTAGCTATGGATACTATGAGTTTCAAAGTAAAAGAAGTACTGACACTTTTGAAAAATATAAAAGTGGATAAGTCTCCAGGTCCTGACAGGATATTCCCTAGGACATTGAGGAAGTTAGTGTAGAAATAGCCGGGGCTATGACAGAAATATTTCAAATGTCATTAGAAAAGGGAATAGTCCCCGAGGATTGGCGTACTGCGCATGTTGTTCCATTGTTTAAAAAGGGTTCTAAGAGTAAACCTAGCAATTATAGGCCTGTTAGTTTGACTTCAGTGGTGGGCAAATTAATGGAAAAGATACTTAGAGATAATATATATAAGCATCTGGATAAACAGGGTCTGATTAGGAACAGTCAGCATGGATTTGTGCCTGGAAGGTCATGTTTGACTAATCTTCTTGAATTTTTTGAAGTGGTTACTAGGGAAATTGACGAGGGTAAAGCAGTGGATGTTGTCTATATGGACTTTAGTAGGGACTTTGACAAGGTTCCTCATGGAAGGTTGGTTAAGAAGGTTCAACTGTTGGTTATAAATGCAGGAGTAGCAAGATGGATTCAACAGTGGCTGAATGGGAGAAGCCAGATGGTAATGGTGCATGGTTGTTTGTCAGGCTGGAGGCAGGTGACTAGTGGGGTGCCTCAGGGACCGGTGTTGGGTCCTTTGTTGTTTTTCATGTACATCAATGATCTGGATGAAGGTGTGGTAAATTGGATTAGTAAGTATGCAGATGATACCATGATAGGGGGGTGTTGTGGATAATGAAGAGGATTTCCAAAGTCTACAGAGTGATTTAGGCCATTTGGAAGAATGGGCTGAAAGATGGCAGATGGAGTTTAATGCTGATAAATGTGAGGTGCTACACCTTGGCAGGACAAATCAAAATAGGACGTACATGGTAAATGGTAGGGAATTGAAGAATACAGTTGAACAGAGGGATCTGGGAATAACCATGCATAGTTCCTTGAAGGTGGAATCTCATATAGATAGGGTGGTAAAGAAAGCTTTTGGTATGCTAGCCTTTATAAATCAGAGCATTGAGTATAGAAGCTGGGATGTAGTGTTAAAATTGTACAAGGCATTGGTGAGACCAAATCTGGAGTATGGTGTACAATTTTGGTCGCCCAATTATAGGAAGGATGTCAACAAAATAGAGAGAGTACAGAGGAGATTTACTAGAATGTTGCCTGGGTTTCAACAACTAAGTTACAGAGAAAGGTTGAATAAGTTAGGTCTTTATTCTCTGGAGTGCAGAAGGTTAAGGGGGGACTTGATAGAGGTCTTTAAAATGATGAGAGGGATAGACAGAGTTGATGTGGATCAGCTTTTCCCTTTGTGAATAGGCAAGATTCAAACAAGAGTACATGACTTCAGAATTAAGGGATAGAAGTTTAGGGGTAACATGAGGGGGAACTTCTTTACTCAGAGAGTGGTAGCGGTGTGGAATGAGCTTCCAGTGGAAGTGGTGAAGGCAGGTTCGTTGGTATCATTTAAAAATAAATTGGATAGGCATATGGATGAGAAGGGAATGGAGGGTTATGGTATGAGTGCAGGCAGGTGGGACTAAGGGAAAAAAGTTGTTCAGCACGGACTTGTAGGGCCGAGATGGCCTGTTTCCGTGCTGTAATTGTTATATGTTATATGGTTATATGGTTAATAATAATAATAATATAATAACTTTATTTATAAAGATTATATGAGAGCCACACTTTAGAAGTTTATAAAGTTTACTTGAAGAGGGAGTTACGTTTGTGGACAGATTAGAGGAACTGTTGTTCCTTTATTGTGAAAAAATGGGGAAAAAATATATTTATATATATTAAATCAAAACCAGCTGAAAATTAGATAAGGGGGTGGATAAATTGGAAAAAGTAACTAAGACAACGTGAATTAAAAATTTCACACGATGCATGTTTAAGATTGGCTTGGTATAAATGTAAACTGTCCCTAGTGTGTAGGATAGTGCTAATGGGTGGGGATCGCATGTCGGTGCGGAATCGGTTGGTCAAAGGACCTGTTTCCACGCTGTTTCTCTAAACTAAACTAAAACTAAACCCAAGGAAGACCCAAGCGGTCACGGGGAGAACGTCCAAACTCCGTGCAGACAGTGCCCATGGTCAGGATTGAACCAGGGTTCTCTGGTGCTGTAAGTCAGCAACTCTATTTCTGTGCCACTGTGCCATCCTGTGCCATCCTGTCACTGACCCATCCTCTCACCAACTAGAGAGCTGCCCTGACCTCCCGTCTACCACATGGGAGACCTTTGCACTATCCTTAATTGGACTTTACTGGACTTTATCTTGCACTAAACATTATACCCTTTAACCTGTATATGTACACTGTGGACGGCTTGATTGTAATCATGTACAGTCTTTTTTTAAATAATAATAATATTGTCATTGTAAATACATTCACAACAAAATTCAGGCGAGTGGATAGCTCGCAACAAAAAGTTTTTCACTGTACCTTGGTATACGTGACAATAATGAACAAAAGTAAACATTTCCCTTCACTAAAGTGTATCTGTGGTCAGATGTCATGAAACCAATGTCTAATTCTAACATGCACCTGAGAAGGATTATTTATTTTTGCTAATTGGGAAACTGCACCAAACAACATGAAGGATAAATAATAAGGTCCAGTTAACCTGTTCATATTACAACAGAAAATAGTTTCTAATAGAGAAAGGAAGGTTTAAAAACACTGTTCAAAACTAATTATCGTGATGGATGAGATTAGGAAAGACTGTTTCCGTTGGCGAAGAATTAATAAACAGGGGACACAGACTTAGAATTGTTAAGAATGCATGAAATGTTGTTTAAATGGGCGTGATGTGTAGAAGAAGCAAATTTAGTCATCATGTTTTAAAGAGAATGGGACAATTTGAGGAGAGAGTAACTGGCTTTCAAGGGGCCAGCACGATTACGATGGGCTAAACGGTCTCCCACTGCATTGCCTCATTTGCTGTTCCTGCTCTAAACACAGCGAGAAAACTTAAAATAGCATTAACATGGCACTTATTTCTCTGAGCATTTCCTTCACTGATCTCTACCCCATTCAATGATAACCTAGATGCAGGTATTTAATTGGTGAGCTTTCGGTTTCGAGAACTCTCTTCAGTCTGAAGAAGGGTCTCGACCCGAAACTTCACCCGTTCTTGCTCTCCAGAGATGCTGCCTGAACAGCTGAGTTACTCCAGTATTTTGTGTCTATCTGCAGTTCCTTCCAACACAGAATATATTTAAGGAAAGCCACTAATTGCAACAACAATTCTCTCTCTGCTGCATTGCTGCAGTTAGTTCTGTGCAAAGCTGTTTTTGGTAAATTGCATTTCAGTTCAGTTCAGTTTAGTATTGTCTATTGGCACGTGAACCGAGGTATAGTGAAAAGCTTTTGTTGCGTGCTAACCAGTCAGCGGAAAGACCATACACCATTACAATTGACCCATTCACAGTGTACAGATACATGATAAGGGAATAACGTTCACGGCAAGATAACGTCAGTAAAGTCCGATCAAAGATAGTCCGAGGGTCACCAGTGAGGTGTCGATAACCAAGTTACCCTGTAAGTTGTTTACCAAGTTTACCCCATAAACGAGTTGCAAGAATGGTGTATTTAATTGACTTTGTTTTGGCAGATTTATATCAGTTATGTAACCAAATGACTGAGGAAAATTAGAGATTTATTGTCTATGCAGCCACTTCTGTTAAAAACGGTCTCTTACAAATCATATAAATCATCAAAGGTGATAAGCTGCAATGAAAAAAAATGTAGTTCACACTGTTTAGAATAAGGTAGTCCAGAACTGTTAGCGCTGTTTAGAATAAGGTAGAATATGGCCCTTGTGGCCATAAATTTCGTTGTACCATGTGCAATGATAATAAAGAGATTCATTAATTCATTCATCCATTCATTCAGTCATTCATTCAGTCATTCATTAATTCATTCATTCATTCATTCATTCAGTCTTTCATTCAGTCTTTCATTCAGTCATTCATTCATTCAGTTAGTCATTCAGTCATCATACATTAATTCATTCATTTATTCATTCATTCATTCAAGGGATCAGGGGGTATGGAGAGAAGGCAGGTATAGGATACTGAGTTGGATGATCAGCCATGATCATATTGAATGGCGGTGCATGCTTGAAGGTCCGAATGGCCTACTCCTGCACCTATTTTCTATGTTTCTATGTTTCTATGACCTGAGAGGAAGGGTTGGTTGAAATAGTGTTAATACTATTAGTTCATAAGTTTATGTTCTCGGAGCAGTATTAGACCATTTGGCCAATCAAGTCTACTCCGCCATTCAATCATGGCTGATCTATCTTTCCCTCTCAACCCCATTCTCCTGCCTTCTCCCCATAACCCCTGACACATGTACTCATCAGGAATCTGCCAATCTCCACCTTGAAAATATCCATAGACGGCTTCCACAGCCTTCTGTGGTAATGAATTCCACAGATTCACCAGCCTCTGACTAAAGAAATCCCTCCCCATTTCCTTTCTAAAGGTATGTCTTTTTATTCTGACACTGTGCCCTCTGGTCCTGGACTCTCCCACTTAAAATAAATTCCTTCCGAAACAGCTATTGTTTTAATATCTATTTGAAAATAGGAGCACAGCACAAATGCAAACTCCTGGACATACAAGGAACGAAGACAGTTGTATTTCTATCCTACTCTTTTATTTTATAATTGAGGGCAGTCTTAGCCAAGAATAATATTAATGATGGCAATAAGCAGAGAGTGGAGATATTTAATATTAATTCAACCATGCATGAAATGTAAAATCCCAATGAAATCTATGTTTTACCATTTGATTTTTTTTTTTGGTGATTAAAAATATTAAAAAGATGACCATTATAGAATATCTCACTGCACCAGTGTTTGCTCTTTCAAAATATGGAATGCATTCATGACAATTGTTTAGTTTAGTTTAGTTTAGTGATACAGGCCCTTTGGCTCCCGAGTCCACACCGACTAGTGATCACCCGAACATTAGCACTATCCTACATACTAGGGACAATTTACCATTTTTATCAAAGCCCAGTTAACCTACAATGCCTTTTGAGTGTGGGATGAAACCGGAGCACCCGGGGAAAACCCACTCAGTCACAGAGAGAGCATACAAACTCCTGTACAAACAGGGATGTCAATGCTGAGGCTCTATAAGGCGCTGGTCAGGCTGCATTTGGAATATTGTGAGCAATTTTGGGCACCATATTTGAGGAAGGATGTGCTGGCTCTGGAGAGGGTTCAGAGGAGGTTTACAAGAATGATCCCAGAAATGCGTAGGTTAACGAATGATGAGCGTTTGACGGCACTGGGCCTGTACTCACTGGAGGTTGAAGAATGAGGGCGGACCTCATTGAAACATAGAGAATAGTGAAAGGCTTGGATAGAGTGGAGAGGATGCGTCCACTAGTGGGAGAGTCCAGGGCGAGAGGTCATGGCCTCAGAATTAAAGGACGTTCATATAGGAAGGAGATGAGTAGGAATATCTTTGGTCACAGGGTGGTGAATCTGTGGAATTCTTTGCCACCGAAGGTTGTGGGGGCAAAGTCAGTGGATATATTTAAGGCAGAGATAGATAGATTCTTGATTAGTACGGGTGTCAGAGGTTATGGGGAGAAGACAGGAGAATGGGGTTAGGAGGGAGAGATAGATCAACTATGATTGAATGGTGGAGTAGACATGATGGGCCGAATGGCCTAAATCTGCTTCTATCTCATATGATCTTATGATCACCCACAGTCAGAATCAAATCCAGGTCTCCGGAGCTGTAAGACGGCATCTCTACCGCTGCACCACCGTGCCATCTCTAATGCCCCTGGACATAGGGGATGAATCACTGTGTCAGAGGTTATGGGGGGAAGTCAGGAAATGGGGTTAGGAGGGAGAGATAGATCAGCCACGATTGAATGGCGGAGTAGACATGGTGGGCTGAATGGCCTATTTCTACTCCTATTCCTTATGACCTAATGACTGTGCTATACTCCTGCAGTTTGAGGATTAACTCCCTCCTGGTGAGGAGCTTTGTACAACAAATGAGCCAAAGAACCAGCAGACTGAACAATACCTGGAAACACAAAGGCTGCAGATGCTGCAAAATACCTGCAGTCAGCCCATCAGTATTTACGGGCATTTGAGGTTCAACAGGTATGACTGCATCACAGAAGCTTACCAGAGGGGAATCTTAGCTTTTCTAAATTAGCCTTTTCTCAGAAGATTGGAAACGTGAGCTGAATTGTAACTACACAGATCCATTTTAGTCCCATAAATGAGATTTTCTTTGGCGACTAAAACCGCAGCTTATCCCTCTGTGCCTTTGCATCCATCAATCATGCCCCCATTGAATCCAGAAGCACTTGTTTAACCATTCAGAGAAACCGTCTCAAAGGACAGACAAGTGTACGGGATTCGAGACGACACTTAGCGGCCAATTAGGTTTTGATCTTTGACCTTTCCACACTCGTGATGGCAAACACTCATGAGTGCAAATGGTTTGTGTTAAGGGCGGCACGGTGGCACAGCGGTAGAGTTGCTGCTTTACGGCGCCAGAGACCCGAGTTCGATCCTGTCTACAGGTGCTGTCTGTACAGACTTTGTACGTTCTTCCCGTGACCTGCGTGAGTTTTCTCCAGGTGCTCCGGATTCTTCCCACACTCCAAAGACGAACATGTTTGTAGGCTAATTTGCTTGGTATAAATGTAAATTGCCCCTGTTTAGGAAAGAACTGCAGATGCTGGTTTAAATCGAAGGTAGACACAAAATAATGGAGACTGAAGAAGGGTCTCGCTCCGAAACGTCACCCATTCCTTCTCTCCAGAGATGCTGCCTGTCCTGCTGAGTTACTCCAGCGTTTTGTGTAAATTGTCCCTAATGTGTCGGATAGTGCTAGTGCGTGGAGATCGCTGGTCGGCGCAAACTCGGTGGGCCGAAGGGCCTGTTGCCGCGCTATATCTCTGAACGAAACTAAACTAAACAGTTTTACATTCAGATGAGAGCATTGACAGAACCTGGAACAGCACGGCACAGGAACAGGACCTTCGGCCCACAATGTCTGTGCCATACATGATGGCGAGACCAAATCGTCTCTGCCTGCAATCTCTTTAGAATGGAGATGAGGAGGAATTTCCTTAGCCAGAGGGTGGTGAATCCTTGGGATTCCTTGCTACAGATGGCTGTGGAGACCACGTGATTGAGCAGTTTTCAAAGCTGACATTGAGAGATTCGTAATTAGAAAGGGCATCAAATGTTACAGGGAGAAAACAGGAGAATAGGGCTGAGTGGAATAAATAAATCAGCCATGATTGAATGGATGAGTGGACTCGAAGGGCCATTTGGCCCAATTTGCTCCATTGTCTTATGGTCTTTTGGACTTATGCACTCTTTCCAGCTTCCTGCTATCATTCCTATAGCAGGTGACCAATGCTGAAGACAATATTCCAAGTACAGCATCATCAATGTCCTGTACAACTCCAACATAACTCGTTAACTTCTATTCTCAATTCCCTGCGAGCAATTGTGAGCAATTTTGGGCACCATACCCGAGGAAGGATGTGCTGGCTCTGGAGAGGGTCCAGAGGATGTTTACATGAATGATGGGAAGTTCTGATGGGAAGAGGGATGCTGTTCCATAGTCTAGGAGCTGCCACCGCAAAAGCGCGGTCGCCCCTGAGCTTATGCCTAGACCGCGGGATGTTCAGTAACCCCAAGTCGGCCGATCTAAGGGACCTGGAGGTGGTGTGGTGGGTAAGCAGCTTTTTGATGTAGGTGGGGACAAGCCCGTTAAGGGCTTTGTGGACATAAAGAAGGAGCTTGAAATTGATTCGGAACCGCAGTGGGAGCCAGTGGAGAGAGGCCAGAATCGGGGTGATGTGGTCCGTTTTTCGGGTGTCCGTCAGGAGTCTCGCTGCGGCGTTTTAGACCAATTGCAGACTGGACAGGGCTGATTGGCTGATGCAAGTGTAAAGGGAGTTGCAGTAATCTAGGCGGGAGGAGATGAATGAGTGGATGATCTTTTCGAGGTCGTCAAATTGGAGGAATTGTTTTGTTTTAGCAATCGTCCGAAGCTGGAAGAAGCTAGCTCTTACCACGGCATTGACTTGTTTGTCAAATTTAATCGCAGAGTCAAATATCACGCCAAGATTTTTGACGTGAGGTTTGAGTAATGGGGTAGGGCTTCCGAGGCTGCCTGCTATCGTTTTGATTGAGTCCGAGGGGCCGAGTAAGATGACCTCAGGCTTACTCTCGTTTCGTTGGAGGAAGTTCTGGGCCCTCCAACACTTTATATCCTCGCGGCAGTGGATAAGGCTGAGTAGATTAGATTGGGTGTTGGGCTTCAGGGGTAGATAGAGTTGTGTATCGTCTGCATAGCAGGGGAAGGAAATTCCGTGCCTTTGAATTACTTGGCCTAAGGGGAGCATACACAGGGAGAAGAGATATAGGGGCATAGGTTGGAACCTTGTGGAACCATGCAGCAAAGGCTAGCTGGGGAGGAGAAAGAGTTGCCTATGCTTGTAGAGAAACTCCTATCTATGAGGTAAGAGAAGAACCAGCTCAGGGCAGTGCCATCAATACCAACCCCGTACCGGAGACGGTCAATTAGGATGGTGTGGTCGACAATGTCAAATGCTGCGCTGAGGTCAAGAAGGAGCGGGATTGCACAGTCGCCGGAGTCAATGGTGAGAAGTAGGTCGTTATGAACCTTCAACAAGGCAGACTCCGTGCTGTGGTGGGCCCTGAAACCTGATTGGAAAATTTCAAGGATTGGATTTTGGTGAAGGTAAGGTATAAGTTGACATGAAATAAACTTTTCAAGGACTTTTGAAAGGAAAGGCAGTTTGGAAATAGGTCTGCAGTTGCTGGGCAAGGTGGGGTCTAGGTTAGGATTTTTCAGGAGGGGCTGGACCACCGCTTGCCTGAAGCAGGTAGGAACAGTGCCAGTGGCCAGAGAACTGTTGAAGATGGCGAGGATGCTGGGACTGGCTATTGCAATGACACCCTTCAGAAGGGCAGAGGGGACAGTGTCGAGCGGGAGGTAGCTGGTTTCGTGGTGGTGATCAGCTTTACAAGGGAGGGTAGAGTAACGGGTTGGAAACAATCTAATTTTGAAGAACAGGAAGGCACTACAGGGGGTGGTGAAAACCGCGCAGCACATCATCGGTGCCCCGCTCCCTGCCATGGATGCCCTCCACCGAAAACGGTGTCTGAGACGGGCCGGGAAGATCATCAAAGACCCCTCACACCCCAACCATGGACTGTTTGCCCTTTGCCCTCCTCCCATCAGGGAGGCGGTACAGGAGCCTCAGGTCACGTACTAGTAAGATGAGGAACAGCTTCTACAACAATACAATCACATTGCTGAACTCGGAGTCCCGCCGATAGATTTCTCCGGACCCTCCGTCCCCATTGTTTAATTATTCTGTATTTTTTGATTATTCTGTATCTTCTCTCTTTCTATTTTTTTTATTTCTTTATGCACAACTACTATGGACTGACGCAAAACTGCATTTCGTTGTACTCATACTTGTATTTGTGCGATGACATTAAAGTTGAATTGAATTGAATTGAATTGAATTGAATTGAATTGAATTGAATTGAATTGAACAGACCAATGAGACAGCTAGGTCACGGATGGGAGGGGAAATATTCGATCTGATGTTCTTAACTTTGCTGGTGAAAAATGTAGTAAATTCTTCGCACTAGGCAGGGGACCCAGCTAAGCTGGTACTGGGGGCAGGGCATATGATAGAGGAAGTGGTACTAAAAAGGACCTTGGAGTTTTGGGAAATAAGGTCGGAAAAGTATTGTGTTCTCGCAGACTTTACTGCTTCCTTGTATTTGAGAAGATTGTTTCTCAGAAGTTCAGAGGAAATTTGAAGCTTATCAGATTTATACTTCCGTTCTGATTTTCTGCACTCTCTCTTGTTAGGGCTCTGGTGGGTCATTGAGCCAGGCCCAGCCTTTAGGCTTAGGCTTTTTATACTTCACTGTCCACGGCACCACCTATTTCTGTGTCATCTGCAAATGCCCCTGTCCCACTTGGGAAACCTGAACGGAAACCTCTGGAGACTTTGCACCCCACCCAAGGTTTCCGTGTGGTTCCCTGGAGGCTGCAGGTGGTTGCCGGAGGTTGCAGGTAGCGGAAGCAGGTAGGGAGACTGACAAAAACCTCCGGGAACCGCACGGAAACCTTGGGTGGGGTGCAAAGTCTCCAGAGGTTTCCGTTGAGGTTTCCTAAGTGGGACAGGGGCATTACTAATCACGCCTTGCACACGCTCATCCAAATCATTAATAGAGCAGACAATCAGACAAATTATGTTTGACAATACCTGCCATAAAATGAAGCGGGATGTTTTGTTTTGTGGCAAATGCTATATAAATGCAAATCACTTTTGTTGTCTTTCGTTCTGTCAGTGGAGGCTTTATGTAAATTATTTAAATGACTAAACTACCACATTTTTGGTAAAATCCCCGACTAATCTTTCTGCAAAAATATTGTTCACTATAACGTCAAAATATAATTTGCCAATCTCCTACAAGCTTTTTCAAAACGTTGCCAAAGAATGGACTAGATACATTTTCATTGTATTATTTTCGAAGGCAAAATGATAATAGTTCAATAGGCCTTTATTGCTACGTATACCCTCGGGTACAATTACATTTGATTTACCATATAGTCACACCAAAAAAAGCAACAAGGCACAATATTACATAAAAGTTAAAGATAAACAGTCACCACAGCAGCTTGTGAGAATCCCTAGGCACACAGCATAAGCGGAGACCCACAGCCATCAGTCCAATGTCCGGGCGACACACATGCTCTTCACCATGATGTGACCAGAGTTGAACCGATCGCTTGTCGCTCTCGCTGCAGTCCCTGTCCGCCCGAACAGTCAGAAAGTCGTCCGCACTCGCACCAGACTCCAGGATGCTCCTGTGGCGCGACGTCCCCGCAAACACCGATACCACCGCACTCAGGGCAATCCCTCCGAGTCCCCATCAGCGCAGGCAGCATACATCATGCTTTCGATTACCTCGCAGTCCTCACGATGATGGAAGGCGAATAACTTTTACTTTCTTCCTCCTTTTCTCCCACGGTCGGGGCGATCGAAAAACATCCGCAGTCGGGGCGATCGAAACTGCCGCAGTCGGTGATCGAAGCCTCCGCAACGGGGCGATCAAGGCTCCCGCGATCAGGGCGGTCGAAGCTCCTGCGGCTGGAGTTCCTGAAGTCAGTCCCTAACAAAGAGACCGCCAGCTCCTCGATGTTAGGCCACAGTGCGGACGGAGATACGATCGGAAAAAATTGCATCTCCGCCCGCGGAAGAGATTTTTAAAAATTCCCCCCCCCCCCCCCCCCCCCCCCCCCCCGCGCACCCCCCACATAAAGCAAAAACTAAAGATGAAATAAAACATACAAATAAAACGGACGAAAGAAGAAAGGGGCAAGACAGGCTGTTGGCATGGCTGCCTCTCACAGCGCCACCAAAATTCAGATGGAGGGTGAAATAGTCTAATAATACATAGTGTTGGAATAAGTATAGAGAATGACCTTGGCTGACAACCTGAACAGCTCTACAGATCTTGATTTTTTTCAATTGTTATTGTCTGGAGAGGATGTTTCCACTAGTGGGAGAGTCTAGGACCAGAGGGCACAGCCTCAGAATTAAAGCACGTACCTTGAGAAAGGAGATGAGGAGGAATTTCTGTAACCAGATGGTGGGCAATTCATTCCCACAGACGGCTGTTGAGGCCAAGTCATTGGGTATTTTTAAAGCAAAGACTGATAGGTTCTTGATTAGTAAGGAGGTCAAAGGTTATGGGGAGAAGGCAGGATAATGGTGTTGAGAGGGACAGATGGATCAGCTATGATTGAATGGCAGAGTACTCTCGATGGGTAAGATGGCTTAATTCTCCTATTGTGACTTATGAACATGAACTATTGGCTCATATCATTTTCTTCCCTTTTCACCTAGCTGGAGATAAGCTTGTGAAAGAAGCTACATTAAAGATGCTTGTTCATATGAAACTATTCAAATAACCAGCGATAATCTCCTGGGTCAACTTAGCATGCCATCCCTTCACCTCACTGCACTGAACTAGTAAGGTACCACAACATTTAAAAGATACTAGACCAAGTGCAGACCCGTTGGGTCTGTTCCTCCAATGCGCGGTTGCGGGGGGGAGGGGGATTGAAGGTACGATGACAGCGTCTGCTTGAATGGAGAGCGGGTGGCGGTGTTGCGAGCGCAAGGGCATTGTGACGTCCGCAGCTGCTGATTTATAGAAAACAGTAAGTTTTGTGAGGGATTTTATTGAAAATGTGTACAGAAAAATTACCAAATTTAATGAGGAGTGGATATGCGAATGTAAAAGTAAAATTGCTAGCGAAATGGTAAAAATCCCGGAGTTTTTGGGTCTGGTTTTCGCGGAGTAACGAATCAAAGGCAAAATAGCCGTACACACACACACACACACACACACACACACACACACACACACACACACACACACACACACACACACACACACACACACACACACACACACACACACACACACACACACACACACACAGTTTTAAAAGTATATAGATATAGATTTGGACAGGTGCATGGATAGGAAAGGTTTAGAGGGATATGGGCAAAATACAGTTAGGTGAGACGAGCATAGATAGGCCATCATGGTCAGCATGGTCAATTTGGGCCGAAGGGTCTGTTTCCACGCTGTATGACCCAATGACTCAATGAGCCTTCAAACCACGGAATGGAGACAGATATGAGTTAGCTTTAAAAAAAAAGTGATAATTTTTGCATCTCATTCAATCCCTATCCATTTTCCAGGATTAAAATTCCCATTGCGTTCTGCATCTGCCGTAGAATTAACTCATATTTACAATCAGTTCTGCATTAATTTAGAACCTGTTCAATCAAGCATAGAAATGTGCTTCTCCCCACCGTTATTTCCAATCAGCATTTATTTTTTGACACCAATAATCACTGCTACTGCGCAAAAAATTGTAATTATATTGTGAAATATTTATTTCGCTTTGAATGTACCGAAGGAAATATCAAACGATTACGGTTTTCTTTCCACCAAAGTTAATTACTTTGACATTTTTGTTCCAACAATCCAGGAAAACTAATTATGACAACCAGGGAACAAAGCCTCAGGAGAAACTATGGCAATAAATTATGTATTATTGCTCTGCTAATCTAACAGGAAAGGCTGTCAAAATGCAAATCGATTCATTACCAAAGCTTGAATTATTTCATCTTCAGTTAAAGCTGCATTAAGTGTTCAGCTTGTTTGTTCGGTGTTCAGGGTGGGTCCCAATCTTGACTGATGCTGAGTAAGACCATCTCGGCTGAAAATATGAAGTACCACAACTTGGCGACTGTGAGGTGGATACAGGAACATGGTTTGGGAACAGCTCCATCCAAGACTGCAAGAAGTTGCGGAGAATCGTGGATGCAGCCCAGACCATCACCCAGTCCCTTCCATTTACACCTCACTAGAGGACATACTGTAGGTTTAAGATGGAGGGGAAAAAATGTAATAGGAATCTGAGGGGTAACTTTTTCACACAAAGTGTGTTGGGTGTATAGAACAAGCTGCCAGAGGAGGTAGTTGAGACAGGTGCTATCCCAACGTTTAAGAAACAGTTGGACAGGTACATGGATAGGACAGGTTTGGACGGATATGGGCCAAATGCATGCAGGTGGGACGGGTGTAGCTGGGACATGTTGGCCAGCATGGGCAGGTTGGGCCACTAGACTCTATGGCTCTATAATGGATTCAAATCAAGTAGCGGCACAGTGACGCAGCAGGTAGAGCTGCTGCATCACAGCACCAGAGTCAAGAGTCTGTTCCTGACCTTGGGTGCTGTCTGCGTGGATTTCGTAGGGATGTGGGTTTGTAGGTTATTAAGTATTGTAGTATTAAGCAACCACATTTGGTCCAATTTGACAGGCTGATCAACCTTCAAACTGGTATAATGATTTTTTATTTTTTTTTATTCCATTATCCCTGGATCACTCTCACCATATTGAAATGGTAGTATCCATATAATCTGATTGTTGACAACAGCCTACAACCAAATCTTTATTCACACCAAATCTGCCAAGACTGGAAACATATCATTATCATCATGGTCTGGACCTTATTGAAACGATTGGATAACATTAGAATCCTACCCTCCACCCTGGTATGTTCTGCTGAGTGCCAAAGTCTCAGCACTTACAGTCAGTGACTTTATTTGTTATAAAAAATAAAGTTATTGACCATAAATATTCACAGAGATAAATAACCCAAAGGCAGCGACATGAAGGACTCACAACAGTTTAGTTGCCTGGGGCTGCTATTCAACTTTGGCCTATTTTCTAACCATGAAAACTAACCAACGAGGAGGGAAGAGACAAGGACTTTAAGGCATTTGCCTTCCATCACAGTGAGGAGGTGCCTGGTAGACTCACTGTGGTGAATGTTAAACTGTGTTAAGTGTGTGCTTTGTTATTTTATTCTATGTTATGACTGCAAGGTATACAGACTGAAATGTCTGAATGACAATAAAGGATACTTTACTTTACTTTAAGTTGGCTGATAACAATCTTAGTGTCTGTAATAAGATAAAATATCTAGGGCATATTATTACAGAAAAAATGACAGATGATGAGGATATTTATAGGCAACGACGCATGCTGTATGTACAGGCAAATAACCTCTTGCGTAAATTTGGTGCGTGTGCAGATGTGATGAAGATGTCGCTATTTACAGCATACTGCACACCACTCTACACTGCGCACCTGTGGTCGAACTATTTAAAGACAAGTATGCAGAGACTAAAGGTGGCATATAACGATGCCCTGAGAACACTGCTAAGGCAACCAAGATGGTGTAGTGCCAGTAATATGTTTGTGGCTGCAGGAGTCAGTACTTTAGAAGCTATCCTAAGACACCACATGTATAAATTCATTTGCAGGATAAATGACTCTAAAAATGTGCTTGTTGTGGCCTTGACAAACATAAGGGTTAGCACTACACGCTACGAATCCCAGTTGTGGAGACACTGGTATCGTTGTCTTGTTGTAGGACATTGATCATCTTTTAATCTGGATTTTTAACTTAAGTATTGTGTGGGTTTTTGTTAAATATAAATTATGATGTTTTTATGTGATATACCATGATTTTATATATATTTATGATATTTGATATGCAATGCATTTTTAATCTAATGTTGCCCCTTGTCTGGACCTTGAGTCCGTAATTAAGTATATTATTATTATTATTATTATTATTATTATTTACTTTACTTTACTAACTCCTGAGCAGTTTCTACCTGACAGATTTAATGTATTGCATCCTGTCGTGGTGTGAATGGTATTATGACAAAACAGATTTTGTCGTGAGCCCTGGCAGTTTAGTACCATTGATTTCTCACCCTGGAAACGGCGCAGAGAAGGTTTACAAGGATGTTGCCAGTACTCGAGGGTCTGAGCTATGGGGAGAGGTTGAGCAGATTAGAACTCTATTCCTTGAGCGCAGGAAGAAGAGAGCTGACCTTATAGACGTGTACAAAATCATGAGAGGAATAGATCGGGTAGATGCACAGAGTCTCTTGCCCAGAGTAGAGGAATCGAGAACCAGAGGACATAGGTTTAAGATGAGGGGGGGGGAAGATTTAATAAGAATCTGAGGGGTAACTTTTTCACGCAAAGGGTGGTGGGTGTATGGAAGGAGCTGCAGAGGAGGTAGTTGAGGCAGGTTTATTGCAACGTTTAAGAAACATTTAGATAGGTACATGGATAGGACAGGTTTAAAGGGTTATGGGCCAAAGGCAGGCAGGTGGGACAAGTGTGGATGGGACATATCGGCCGATGTGGCCAAGTTAGGCTGAAAGGCCTGTTTCCACGTTGTAAGACTCTATGACTATGACTAATAGACTCTAGACTCTAAAGTCTAAAGTGTAATAGTTTCTCTTACATCTTTCTTGGTGTAAATGGACATTTTGACTTCCTCTGCGACAGGTTCCTGCCTCATTTCTCGCTGTTCTTAATTTAGTTTAGAGATACCGTGCAGAAACGGTCACTTCAGCCCATTAGCACTGTCCTGCGCGCTAGGGATAATTATCAATTTTCACCTAAGTCGATTAATCTACAAACCTGTACATCTGTGGAGTGTGGGAGGAAACCGGAGCAGGTCACAGGGAGAACGTACAAACTCCGTACAGTCGGCACCTGTAGTCAGGATCAAACCCGGGTCTCTGTTGCTGTGCGGCGGCAACTCTACCACTGCGCCACCCGTACCGCTGCTGCTTCTTCCTGTATTTTGCTTTTCAGAAAATATAGCCTGGGATCTCTCGCCAAAATCGCCAGTGTCAGAATTCCGACCAGCGCGGCCTGTGGACTTCGGGAGCCGCGGTCTCTGGTAGGAAGCGGCCGTTCCAGACACTCCAAGCCGCTGAAGAGTGTTCGCCCGACGCCATAGCTCCATCAACCGGCGAGAGGGCCTGTAACATCGGGCCGCCGTTGCGGCGACTGCAGATGCCTCAAATAGGCCCCGACCACGGGGTGAACAAGAGGAAGAGGACTGGACTTTGCTGCCTTCCCTCACAGTGGGGACCATTGTGGGGGGCTGTATTTATGTCTAATGTTAAATTCTTCTTTAAAGTTGTGTCTTATTTTTATTGGTGTGCTGCAAATGGCAACTCAAATTTCACTACACCAATTGGTGTATGTGACAATAAATGTCCTTAGTCCTTTGTCCTTTTTTGTTTGAGGAAAATACACACAGGTCTCGGAGAGAAGGTACAAACTCCGTACAGAAGCACCCGCAGTCTGGATCGAACCCGGGTGTCTGGCGCTGAAAGGCAGCAACTCTACCACTGCACCACAATGACGCTTATTTCCAGTATTTAAAACATATTTTTTCTACCAAACTAACATTTACTATAATTTTCCTCATGCAGTTGGACAAGGTCACCAGGACATGAGGCCATAATGTGATAGGAGCAGAATTAGGCCATTTGGCCCATCAAGTCTACTCCGCCATTCAATCATGGCTGATCCATCTCTCCCTCCTAACCCCATTCTCCTGCCTTCTGCCCATAACCCCTAACACCCGTACTAATCAAGAATCTATCTATCTATGCCATAAAAATATCCATTGGCCTGGCCTCCGCAGCCTTCTGTGGCACAGAATTCCACAGATTCACCACCCTCTGACTAAACAAATCCATCCACATCTCATTCCTAAAGGAACGTCCTTTAATTCTGAAGCTATGACCTGTAGTTCCAGACTTTCCCACCGGTGGAAACATCCTCTCCACATCCCCTCTATCCAAGCCTTTCACTATTCGATAAGTTTCGATGAGGTTCCCCCTCATCCTCCTAAACGCCAGCGAATACAGGCTCAGTGTCGTCATATGCTCATCATAGGTTATCCCACTCATTCCTGAGATAATTCTTGTAAACCTCCTCTGGACCCCCTCCAGAGCCAGCAAATCCTTCCTCAGATTTGGAGCCCAAAATTGCATTAAGCACAAAGAGATCAGTGGAATTCATAAAGCCTCCAACGTGGCAACAGAATATTGAGTACAGTCCTTAGAACAATGATGACATCTTCTGCTTTTCTAGTTTATATACAGTATGAAGAATGCAATATTTACAAGAGTTTGTATTAAAATGTGTTCAATTAGATTGCTACTACATTTATCTCGGACAAATGGTTACCCCTTTAATAACATCACAATCACCTCAACTTAATTATGCAGACAATGTATTTTCCAGTGCTGGGTTATTTGTCAATATATTTCAGAAGGCTTGGCACTATATATTTAAATATCTATACGAGAATGCAATCTCCCTTCAAATAACAATAACATTTAATAATAGTTCTATGGTGGGGTTTTCAATGCCATGGGAGATAATCAGTAATTTCTGCCAACATTAGTACTTTATTTAAGATATAGATCACATTTCCAAAAGTAGCATTTCTCACGATGAGAACTGGCAGCCTTTATATAAAATTAAACTGAATAAATCACATAGTTGTTGGTCAAACAAATACATAAAGCGCTGGAGTAACCCAGAGGGTCAGGCAGCATCCCTGGAGAACATGGATAGTTATATGTCGGGGCCCTTCTTCAGAATGGCCGTCAGGCTAAAGAAGGGTCCCAACCCGGAACAACACCTCTGCACATTCTCCATAGATGCTGCCTGATCGGCTGAGCTACTCCAGCATTTTGTCTTCCCCGTGATGTTCAATGTGTTAGAGTAACATTGCTGTAATTTCTTAGCTTCTCTCTGAGTTGCTCATCGTATTCACTAATGTGTTGACCTTCGCGGGGAAAGGGTTAATTCTGACATGTACGCAATTGGAACCAAGATTTGACCCATTTGACAGTGACGCAGCTGCAGAGCTACTGCCTTACAGCGCCAGAGACCCGGGCATCGATCCCAACTACTGTGCGTGCCTGTACGGAGTTTGTACATTCTCCCCGTGACCTGTGTGGGTTTTCGCTGAGATCTTCGGTTTCCTCCCACAATGCAAGGACGTTATGTCAGTTAATTGGCTTGGTGTAACTGTAAAATTGTCCCTAGTGTGTGTAAGGTAGTGTTAATGTACAGCGACTGATGGTCAGGGTGGGCCGAAGGGCCTGTTTCCGCTCTGCATCTCTAAATTAAACGAATAAAATCGGGCGTTAAAATGCTTATGAGCTGTCTGACTGTCTTCCTAAAATCAACCCAATCGATAAGTCAAAACTTCCCTCACCTGAACAATGAGAAGACCTTTCATTGATCAATATGCTGGACTTTGGCGTTCTGTTCAAACCAAAACTCAATTACAAAGGTCACGATCGGTTTATTGCTCCGACAACTTAGTTCCACCGATTCAATACAGTTGGTCTTCACTGTTCATCTTCTGAAACAAAGGTTGAAAGAAAAGCACTGCTTATATCGATCTAGAGTAGGCTTACGTTTGTTTGTTAAAGCACACAGCATTGGGGGTTCAGTATTGATGTGGATAGAGAACTGGCTGGCAAACAGGAAGCAAAGAGTAGGAGTAAACGGGTCCTTTTCACAATGGCAGGCAGTGACTAGTGGGGTACCGCAAGGCTCAGTGCTGGGACCCCAGCTATTTACAATATATATTAATGATCTGGATGAAGGAATTGAAGGCAATATCTCCAAGTTTGCGGATGAAACTAAGCTGGGGGGCAGTGTTCGCTGTGAGGAGGATGCTAGGAGACTGCAAGGTGACTTGGATAGGCTGGGTGAGTGGGCAAATGTTTGGCAGATGCAGTATAATGTGGATAAATGTGAGGTTATCCATTTTGGTGGCAAAAACAGGAAAGCAGACTATTATCTAAATGGTGGCCGACTAGGAAAAGGGGAGATGCAGCGAGACCTGGGTGTCATGGTACACCAGTCATTGAAAGTAGGCATGCAGGTGCAGCAGGCAGTGAAGAAAGCGAATGGTATGTTAGCTTTCATAGCAAAAGGATTTGAGTATAGGAGCAGGGAGGTTCTACTGCAGTTGTACAGGGTCTTGTGTGAGACACACACCTGTTCTGGAGTCCAAATCTGAGGAAGGACATTATTGCCATAGAGGGAGTGCAGAGAAGGTTCACCAGACTGATTCCTGGGATGTCGGACTGTCTTATGAAGAAAGACTGGAAAGACTTGGTTTATACTCTCTAGAATTTAGAAGATTGAGAGGGGATCTTATAGAAACGTACAAAATTCTTAAGGGGTTGGACAGGCTAGATGCACGAAGATTGCTCCCGATGTTGGGGAAGTCTAGGACAAGGGGTCACAGCTTAAAGATAAGGGGTAAATCCTTTAAAACCGAGATGAGAAGAACTTTTTTCACACAGAGAGTGGTGAATCTCTGGAACTCTCTACCACAGAGGGTAGTCGAGGCCAGTTCATTGGCTATATTTAAGAGGGAGTTAGATGTGGTCCTTGTGGCTAAGGGGATCAGAGGGTATGGAGAGCAGGCAGGTACGGGATACTGAGTTGGATGATCAGCCATGATCATATTGAATGGCGGTGCAGGCTCGAGGGGCCGAATGGCCTACTCCTGCACCTAATTTCTATGTTTCTATGTTTCTATGTTTATTGTCACATGCGGTGCAGTGAAATGCATTCTATCCAAGCAGGGGCGGCACAGTGGCACTGCGGTTGAGTTGCTGCCTTACAGTGCCAGAGACCCGGGTTCGATCCTGACTATAGGTGTTGTCTGTCTGAAGTTTGTACGCTCCCCCTGTGACCACGTGGGTTTTCTCTGGGTGCTCCAGATTCCTCCCATATTCAAAAGACAGGCAGGTTTATTAGTTAATTGGCTTCACTAAATTGTTCCTAGTGTGTGAGATAGAACTAGTGTACGGGGTGATACTTGGTCGGCGCAGACTCAGTGGGCCGAAGGGCCTG
Source organism: Leucoraja erinaceus (assembly GCF_028641065.1). NCBI lineage: Eukaryota > Metazoa > Chordata > Chondrichthyes > Rajiformes > Rajidae > Leucoraja > Leucoraja erinaceus. The sequence goes on along the minus strand of NC_073384.1, from coordinate 10,115,322 downwards.
TTTCTGCGCTGTATCCCTAAAATTAAAATTAAAGATCAGACACACCCTACATAGATACATTCAGTTCTAACTCAAGTACAGAGCAAAGTGGAAGATACTGTGTGCAGAATATTGTTTGCAGCATCAGTTCCTTAGACAAAGTATTATGTCCTCAGTGGAGTGGAGGTGAATCGAACAGTATGAAGTCTTATTATGAATGATGGAACCAATCATCCAAAGAAAGGATCAATAGAACATAACTCTTTATTGATCAGCTCAACATAACTACTTCCAGTCACCAGTCTTTGAGAGTTCAGATGCATTCCGAAATCCAATTGTGGGCGGAACGGTGGCGCAGCGGTAGAGCTGCTGCCTTACAGCACCAGAGACCTGGGTTCGATCCAGATTACGGATGCTGTATGTACGCAGTTTATACGTTCACCCCGTAACCGCGTGAGTTTTCCCCGGGTGCTCCGGCTTCCTCCCACACTGCAAAGACATGCAGGTTTGTTGGTTAATTGGCTTTGGTAAAATTTGTAAATTGTCCCTAGTGTGTAGGATAGTGCTGGTGATCGCAGGTCGACACGGACTCGGTGGGCCAAAGGGCCTGTGTAACGCTGTACCACTAAACTAAAACTAAACATAAATGCTACCTTCTCGAGCTAACGTATCTTTCTGGAAAATAAACTGACTGCTCTTCTTAGGGTCAAAGAGTTATTGATTTACAGAGCGTGGAATCAGGCCCTTCGGCCCGCCAAGCACGTGTCGACCTGCGACAACATGTCCCAGCTACACGAGACCCACATGCCTGCATTTGGCCCAGATCCCTCCAAACCTGTCCTATCCATGTACCTGTCTAACTGTTTCTTAAACATTGAGATGGTCCCAGCCTCAACTACCTCCTCTGGCAGCTTGTTCCATACAACCACCACCCTTTGTGTGAAAAAGTTACCCCTTAGATTCCTATTAAATCTTTTCCCCTTCATCTTAAACCTATGTCCTCTGGTCCTCAATTCACCGGCTCTGGGCAAGAGACTGTGCATCTACCCGATCTATTCCTCTCATGATTTTATACACCTCTATAAGAATAATCCTCATCCTCCTGCTCTCCAAGGAATAGAGTCCCAGCCTACTCAACCTCTCCCTACAGCTCAGACCCTCTAGTCCTGACATTGATAATTTTGGTATTTAAACAAGTCCGCTGCTGAATGACTATTTTTCTAAAGGCTTTGAAATATCCAGGAAATCACTGCAAACAAGCCCTGGAAACAAAAATGGGTGATTTTGCACGTTCATCTCTCGTGACAGGGAGATAAAAGTTAGGTGAATATGCTCATGCTGAAAATAAATAATGCATGAATCTATTAGCACTTAACAGATATACTCGGATGATTTCAATGTCTCTTGACAGAAACTATAATTCCCCTTCCTTCCCACAACTATCAAAGCCCGTGATTGAGAATAATAAGAATGCTGTTTAGGGGGTAGCAGGTTTGTACAACACAATTTATACGTGCAGTATGACAAAAATAATGTCTTTTTATAAGATGGAATATGCAATCCACAGTGACCCTCCTGTACTGAAACTCTTTTGTTTAGTTTAGTTTGGAGATACAGCGTGGAACCAGACCCTTCGGCCCACCGTGTCTGCACTGTCCAGCGATCCTCGCACACTAGCACTATGCTACACACACTGGGGACAATTTTACATTTTATACCAAGCCAATACGACATTGGAGTGTGGGAGGAAATGGTAAATCTCGGAGAAATCCCACGCAGGTCGAGAATAAGTAAGTAAGTTTATTGGCCAAGTATTCACATACAAGGAATATGCCTTGGTGCTCCACCCACAAGTAACAACATGACAAACAGTGACAGTTACGAATGACTCAGATAACACTAAACATTAATAATAATAAAACATTCATGATAAAACGCCATTGATCAAGCATGTGAACCAACACAATACCAGATCAAAGGGAGGCTACAGATTTTTGGCTGTTGAGTAGAGCTTGTGGATAAAAACTGTTTATATGTCTGGCTGTGGCAGCTTTGACAATCCGGAGTCGCCTTCCAGAGGGAAGTGAGTCAAAGAGTTTGTGGCCAGGGTGAGAGGGGTCAGAGATGACCTTGCCCGCTCGCTTCCTGGCCCTTGCAGTGTACAGTTCATCAATGGAGGGAAGGTTGCAGCCAATAACCTTCTCTGCTGATTGGACGATTCGCTGCAGCCTCCAGGTGTCGTGCTTGGTGGCTGAGCCAAACCAAACCATGATGTAGAAGGTGAGAACAGACTCTACGATGGCCGTGTAGAATTGGACCATCATTGCCTGCGGCAGATTGTGCTTCCTCAGCTGCCGTAGGAAGTACATCCTCTGTTGTGCCTTTTTGACTGTGGAGTCGATGGTAGCCCCCCACTTAAGGTCCTTGGAGATGATGGTTCCCAGAATGTACAAACTCCGTACAGACAGTACCCATAGTCAGGATTGAAACCGAGTCTCAGGCGCTATAAGGCAGTAGCTCTATCATTGTGCCACCGTGCCACACTAGACACTTAGACACGAAAAGCTGGAGTAACTCAGCGGGTCAGACAGCATCTCTGGAGGAAAGAAAAAGGTGACGTTTCGGGTGAAGAAGGGTCTCGACCTGAAACGTCACCCATTCCTTCTCTCCAAAGATGCTGCCTGATCCTCTGAGTTAATCCAGCTTTTCGTGTCTATCTTCAGTTTAAACCAGCACCTGCAGTTCCTGCCCACACTGTACTGAAACTCTTCATTGCAATTCCATCACTTTGGATTTTGAACAGTTCCACTATCTTCACACTATATTTAGTTTAGTTCGGAGGTACAGCATGGCCACCGAGCCCACACCAACCATCTCCATTATCCCTAGTTCAATCTTATCCCACTGGGCAAGTGGGCTGAGGAATGCTTAATGGAGTTTAATGCAGATAAGTGCAAGGAGTGGCAAATTGGGAAGTCAAACCAGGGCAGGGTGAGGATCTTCACAACGAATGACAAGGGGAGTGCTGCAGAGCAGAGCGCTCTGTCTCACCCATATCACCCATCACTTCTCCCCAGAGATGCTGCCTGTCCCGCTGAGTTACTCCAGCATATTATGTCTATCTTCGATTTAAACCAGCATCATGTAAGTGATAGGTGGAGAGACACAAAATGCTGGAATAACTCAGGCTTTGTCCAGCCCTCATCTCTCACCAGTTTTGAGCAACGTATCCATTTTTGAAGGAACTGTAAATGCAAATGTTATATTTGTGCCTTCGACAAGAATCGTTGAATCGATTCAATTATTATTTATCTGCTTACATGGTCGAGATTTGCAGTTTTAGAAACAAAATCAATGGCAGAAACAAGACACTGAACTCTGCGCATTCCACAGTTAAACCAATGTAAATGTATTTCTTCTTTCGTGTTTATCTGTTATTAACATTAAAATATGCAATGGCAACTGTTATAAGCCCCTCGCTAAAATATTCCATGTCCCAACAACTTGGTCTGAAATATTTCTCCTAACATCTGTCTCACTCACTCTGCGTGAAAAATTAACTTCACCAGTATATCATTATTGCAAAACTCGTGTGGGTTTTCGCCAGGTGCTCCGGTTTCCGCCCACATTCCAAAGATGTGCAAATTGGGGTTTAGAAACATAGAAACATGAGAAATTAGGTGCAGGAGTAGGCCATTCGGCCCTTCGAGCCTGCACCGCCATTCATATGATCATGGCTGATCATCCAACTCATATCCCGTACCTGCCTTCTCTCCATACCCCCTGGTCCCCTTAGCCACAAGGGCCACATCTAACTCCCTCTTAAATATAGCCAATGAACTGGCCTCAACTACCCTCTGTGGCAGAGAGTTCCAGAGATTCACCACTCTCTGTGTGAAGAAAGTTCTTCTCATCTCGGTTTTAAAGGATTTCCCCTTTATCCTTCAGCTGTGACCCCTTGTCCTGGACTTCCCCAACATCGGGAACAATCTTCCTGCATCTAGCCTGTCCAACCCCTTAATACTTTTGTAAGTTTCTATAAGAACCCCTCTCAATCTTCTAAATTCTAGAGAGTATAAAATAAGTCTGTCCCCAACAACAGTCTTTCTTCATAAGACAGTCCTGACAACTTCCCAGGAATCAGTCTGCAAAAACGTGTGGGTCTCTGCCACTCCCTCTATGGCAATAATGTCCTTCCTCAGATTTGGAGGTTTGTAGGTCAATTGGCTTCAGTAAATTGTCCCTAATGTGTAGGCTAGTGCTAGTGTACAGGGTGGGCTAGTGCTAGTGTACAGGGTGATCGCTAGCTGGTGCGGACTCGGTGGACCAAAGCGCCTGTTTCCACGCTGCATCTCTAAAGTTTAACGGTACATGTGACAATAAGGTGCCATTGAACCATTGATTTTTGAATTGCTACATCTTTAGCGCCGTTTAAGAAACATTTAGACAGGTACATGATAGGACACGTTTGGAGGGATATGGGCCAAACTAGTGGGACTAGTGCAGATGGGAAATGTTGGTCAGTGTGGTCACATTGGGCCGAAGGGCCTGTTTCTAGGCTGTATGACTCTATGCCTCTATATACAAAAAAATGAATGAATGTCTCAGCTTATAACTGGTGTCAGAGGTTATGAGGCAAAGGCAGGAGAATGGGGTTAGGAGGGTGATATAGATCCACCATGACAGAATGGCGGAGTAGACTTGATGGGCCAAATGGCCTAATTCTGCTCCTATTATGACCTTATGATGGTTCAGTTTCCCAGAAGCTCGTGTGACACGTTAGCCCACGGCAACACAAGATTTGAAGAGCGAAATGAAATCCTTATCCAGAATAAACATAAAATCTCTGCAGGTTGACACAAAATGCTGGAGGAACTCAGCGTGACAGGCAGCATCTCTGGGGAGAAGGGATGGGTGACATTTTGGTTCGAGACCCTTATTTGCAGTTTCCTCAAAATCTCTGCAGTCAAGTCTCCTGGTTATAACTTGCAACATAAAATATGGAAGGTTGTTAATTAAATCTATGCGGCGATCACTGCAATCATTTGTTTTATAGATGGCTTATAAGGATTTCAGTGAATTGTGACAAGGTGACCACGATCAAATTCTGGACCACAAAATGGAGCTCTGGCTGCTTAGATTAGTTTTAGTTTAGTTTGGAGATACAGAGTGGAAACAGTCTCTTCGGCCCGCTGAGTCTGCACTGACCAGCGATCCCCACACACTAACACGATCCTATCCTAAAGGCAATTTTTTACATTTATACCAAGCCAATTAACCTACAAACCTGTACATCTTTGGAATGTGGGAGGAATATTAAGTTCTCAGGGAAAACCCACGCAGGTTACGGGGAGAACGTACAAACTCAGTACAGACAGCACCCGTAGTCAGGATACGCCCTGATGATATTACAGTCACAGTCACAAAGGTCAGAAGATCCTTCAAGGGGGTGAACTCTCGGAAAGCGCCTGGACCTGATGGTATACCCAGTCGAGTTCTCGAAACCTGTGCAGACCAACAGGCTGGAGTTTTTGCGGACATTTTCAACCTCTCGTTATTGAGGTCTGGGGCTCCCACCTGCTTTAAGAGGGCATCAATAATACTAGTGCCCACGAAGAGTAAAGTGATGTGCCTCAATGACTATCGACCAGTGGCACTAACGTCTGTGGTGATGAAGTGCTTTGAGAGGTTGGTTATGGCGCATATCAACTCCTACCTCAACAAGAACCTCGACTCATTACAGTTTCCCTACCGTCACAACAGGTCAATAGACAATAGACAACAGGTGCAGGAGTAGGCCATTCGGCCCTTCGAGCCAGCACTGCCATTCACTGTGATCATGGCTGATCATCCACAATCAGTATCCCCATTCCTGCCTTCTCCCCATATCCCCTTGCTCCGCTATCTTTAAGAGCTCTATCTAACTCTCTTTTGAAAGTATCCAGAGAATTGGCCTCCACTGCCTTCTGAGGCAGAGAATTCTACAGATTCACAACCCTCTGTGTGAAAAAGTTTGTCTTCATCTTCGTTCTAAATGGCTTACCCTTTATTCTTAAACTGTGGCCCCTGGTTCTGGGCTGATGAAACTGAATTTGCAGTTGTTTTTCCAAGTCCGCCTTGAGGAAGCTATTGAAAATATTATTGTTGCATTGATCGTAATGAATCCTTTGGAAATGCTGCAAGATGTTGAGATTTTTTGTTGGAAAGTTTAAAAAACTTGGAGCCAAATCTTTCTGGCTTCTGGATTTTCTTGATAGAAACATAGTAACATAAAAAATAGGTGCAGGAGGAGGCCATTTGGCCCTTCGAGCCTTCGAGTCTGGAAAGATTAATATATAGGCAGCCCAGAGGCGCAGAGGCAGAGCTACAGCCACACAGCGCCTGAAATCCGGGTTTGATCTTGAATACGGGTGCTGTCTGTCTGGAGTTTGTACTTTCTCCCCGTGACCTGCATTGGATTTTTGGCTTCCTCCCACACTCCAAAGACAAACAGTTTTGTAAGTTAATTGGCTTGGTATAAATGGTCATTTGTCCCTAATGTGGAGGGATCACTGGTCGGTGTGGACTCGGTGGGCCAAAGGGCCTGTTCCGTGCTATATCTCTAAACTAAACTAAAAATATATTAAAAACGAATAAGCACACTTCAATCTTCATATGTTCGTCACAAGTTGAAGAAACAAATGTGTACATGACAGAAAATTTGGACAAGATAAAAGTTTCTATTTGTCATATAATTTCTGAACTAATTATTATTTTATAAATACCATAAATATTTATAAATATTCATTTCTTAACAGTCAAAAATATTGACCAAATTAACAAATATTTTGTCCTATCTCCTTCTTTTCATAAGAATCTACCCACAAAGTGCACTTTTTGGGAAGAGAATTTGTCATCGAGTCTTTCAAATCGACTCATTAATCAGTGCAGGCTGAGTCTTATATTAATTGCTTATTTTTCCATTTTATGTCATTGGTAAATATTATCTTTACAGAATTGTGTTTGCTTTGATTTTTTTTTCTTTTTTAATCTTTTTTTTGTTTTTCCCCCCCAAAAAACCCCAAAATAAAACATAAAAAACTGAGCAAAAAGAATAATGATAAACATAACAATGGTATTGATACATAGGGATCAGGATTACATTAATAACAGGTATAACCTAATATGAGACCAGTGTCAAAATACACAGTGAATATAGACCTCCCGGTCTCTAGGTAAATATAGTTAAATCTTTAAAAGGAAACTTATAAATGTTAAAAAAAAGCACACAAAGATAAAAAGACAAAAAAGAAAAAGAAAAAAGGAAAACAGAAAACCCCCCTAAACTAAAGAGAAAAAAAAAAATTAATAATAATAAAATAAGAATAAAAATAAAATAAATAAATAAACAAAGCAAAGCAAAGCAAAACAGAATCTGAACTGAGAATTTCAACAATTTAAGTCTGTTTGTCGTCAAGTCCGTTCCACCCTATAGAGGTAATATAATTTTTATAACGGTTTGAAGAGGGAGCAATTTATGTTGTATGAAAATGTTCAATAAATTTTCCCCAAGTCTTATCAAATTTGACCAAGGGTTCAACAATGTCACTCTTGATTTTTTTCTAAATTTAAACATGATAGCGTTTCAGAATACCACTGGAGTGTGGTCGGAGGGTTGGAGTCTTTCAATTTAAATAAAATAGATCTTCTGGCGATTAATGTGGTAAAAGCAATCAAATGATACCATTTTTATAATTTCATTGTTTTTTTTCTTCTTTCTTTCTCTTGTCTCCCTCTCGTTGTTATATTGCTTACAGTGTACTATGTTTACATATTTTGTTGAGCTATCTGTTCTATTTGGGACATATGACAATTAAACACTCTTGACTTTCTTGACTGGGATCTGAAATCCTTGCGTTTAACCAGATGCTTGAGTATGATGGGAGGACATGACTTCAGAATTCAGGGACAGAAGTTTAGGGGTAACATGAGGGGGAACTTCTTTACTCAGAGAGTGGTAGCTGTGTGGAATGAGCTTCCAGTGGAAGTGGTGGAGGCAGGTTCGATTTTATCATCTAAAAATAAATTGGATAGGTATATGGATGGGAAAGGAATGGAGGGTTATGGTCTGAGTGCAGGTAGATGGGACTAGGGGAAAATAATTGTTCGGCACGGACTTGTAGGGGCAGAGATGGCCTGTTTCCATGCTGTAATTGTTATATGGTTATATGGTTATTACTATCTGACATCTATCTTTAGCAGATCCAGATACACAAGTTCCTTTACTCTGGCTACAAAATATTCCTTAATCTCAAACTTCCATTAGCTGTCTCTGTGTGAGAAGGGGATCGATTGTCGGTGTGGACTCGGTGGGCCGAAGGCACTGTTTCCATGCTGCTTCTCTGTGATATCTGAACTAAGACACCTACTTTGCGATGGTGTTAGCCAAAAAAAAATCAAATACCCTGGGATGATTCTTCAAAACATGAAAGGAAAATCTAATGCACTGTTTTCTAGCTGAGGCGGAGCGGTAGGGGGCCATAGAGTGAAGTTATCACCTGCATCATTTCACTGCATCATTCCAATGGTTACCATGTCAACGTCTGCAGAGAACCACTTAGCTCCATTAAATGAAGTGCCAGGTCTATAACTGTTCAGCCAAGTTACAATAAATAAGAATAAAACAATAAATGCAACAAGCACTAATTCCCTCTAATGAGAAATGTTTTGATGAATGTATAGAACGACAAAATGCACAGAGGATATTTCAGTATCTATCCATAAGCCACAAGCACAAGTTTAGTTCAACGACATTTCATCAGTAACGATCCGTATCCCTTCTCCCAATTGCTTCCATCTGCAGATCACCAACTGGGAACCAATGCGATAGAAACAGCCCTTTGGAGATACAAGAAACAGCCATTGCTGGAATCTTGAGCATAAAACAAAAGGCTGGAGGAACTCAGCGGGTCAGGCAGCATTTATAGAGGGACTGGAAAGATGACGTTCTTCAAACTGAAGAAGGGTTTCGGCCCGAAACGTTGTCTATTTCCTTCGCTCCATAGATGCTGCTGCACCCGCTGAGTTCCTCCATCATTTTTGTGTACCTTCTTCAAACTGAAGACAAGTCCCGACCAGAAACTCCCGTTTCCCCCAGCAGGGCTCAATATTGGTGACGCTGTGTTTCATGTTACATATTAATGATTTGGATTAGGGGATTGAAAACTTTTTTGGCCAAGCTTGCGGATTATACGAAAATAGGTGCAGAGGCAGGTAGAGTGTACAGTAACAGGGACTCTGCAGAAGGACTTGGATAGGTTGAGAGAGTGGGCAGATAAATGGCAGATGGAATATAGTGTAGCAAAGTGTGGAGTCATGTTATTTGTTAGTAGGAATAAAGGCGTAGATTACTTTCTAAATGGGGAGAGAATCCAGAAATCGGAGTTGCAAAGGGACTTGGGAGCGCTGGTGCAGGATTCCCAAAGAGTTAATCTGCAAGTCGAATCAGTGGTAAAGAAAGCAAACACAATGCTAGCATTTATTTAGAGAGGGCTTGTATACAAAAACCTTGATGTAATGTTGAGGCTCTATAAGGGGCAGGTCAGGAGACTTTTTGAATATTGTGAGCAATTATAGACACAATATCTGACGAAGAATGTGTTGGCTTTGGAGAGTGTCCAGAGGAGTTTTACAAGAATGATCCCAGGAATGAGTAGGTCAACCTATGATGAGCGTTTGTTGGCACTGGGTCTGTATCCGCTGGAGTTTAGTAGAATGAGGGGGAACCTCATTGAAATGTACAGAATAGTGAAAGGCTTGGATAGAGTGGATGCGGAGAGGATGTTTCCACTATTAGGAGAGTCTAGGACTGGAGGTCACAGCCTCAGAATTAAAGGACGTTCTTTTAGGAAGGAGATGAAGAGGAATTTTTTTAATTGGAGGGTGGTGAATCTGTGGGTTTCTTTGCCACAGAAGGCTGTGGAGGCCAAGTCAGTGGATATATTTAAGGCAAAGATAGTAGGGGTGTCAGAGGTTATGGGGAGAAGGCAGGAGAATGGGGTTAGGAGGGAGAGATAGATCAGCCATGATTGAATGGCGGAGTAGACGATGGGCCGAATTGCCTAATTCTGTTCCTATCTGTTCTGTTATGACCTTGTGATCTTATTTTGCCTTACCCGATTGCTGAGTTCTCCAAGCCTTCTGTGTTTGTTTTGTTTCAGGCTGCTCCTTGATCAGGACTTCGCCATATTCTTTCCGATGAACTATGAAAAGTTATTGTTCAGAAACGCAGAATTTGTTTCGCCCTCCATAGGTGCTGACTTTGCACACATTTCCAGTATTTTCTAATGCAGGTTCAAGCTTTATTGAAATATGTTTAGTTTACTGTAGATGGTTTATGCATGCAACCTATAATGTAGCTACCTCATCACCATTAACACGCCCTCTCATATCAGTATAACTATGATCTCCTCCCTTCTCCCCCTCCCATTGTGTCCTGGTACGCCTGAAGGCTGGGTGCAGCCAGTACTGGGACGTGTGTGATGCACAAGGGGAACATGCAAACTCCGTACAGACAGCACCCAAGGTCAGAATCGAACCCGGGTCTCTGGCACTGTGAGACAGCGGCTCTACCAGCTGTGCCACCGTGCCGACCAATCTCCATATCTCTAAACTAAACTAAACTAAGGGCACTCAGTATATTAAAGTGAACATTTATCTAATGATCACTTTATTTTCTTTGTCACTCAAGCAGGGAAAAATCAAATGAGAATGGACATTGTTAGAATTGAAAGCATTTTAAGAGATTTATTTGAACAGAGAGAGAAGCAACTGTACTTCAACACACTGCATCTCTCCAAAGTACCTGCAGCTTCAAATACTATTTCACTTAGTCATGTCCTCTTGTTTGTATTCTGTTCACCGGTATTCATGAATAATCTGTTATACTGTTAACCGCTATCTTTCCCAAGGCTGAAGCATTCATTGCAGGGAGATGAATTCCCCATTCAGTCGACTACCAGCAGCTGCAAGCAGCATTAAAGAGAATTGCAAGGGAGAAGACAAACAGTGTGCCATTCTCAGCCCACAGGAGGTCATCAATAATGGTGCCAGGAAGGTGCCGTCTGTAGATTTCATTCTCTTCAAAGATTTTATATTTTTCATTTTTCAACCTCTAGACATCGTTTTGCCTTAATAGTAGCTTCAAGATGATTGCCGAGCGGCACAAGAGGGCACAACAAGCATGCTGGCTGTTTTGCGTCCTAAGGAACCTCAGACCAATCTGTCACTGTCAACAACGTAAGCGGTTTATAAGTCCTGCACAATCTGTCTGAACACTGCTCCTGAGGTGAGGCTGTTGTTGTTGTTCGGCTTGGCAGCTCGCCTAGAAAACTATCTCTTGTTTCCAGACTCAATTTAATCAAAGGTCAATTTAAGATCAATGTGGCAATCAGCAGGATAAAGGTATCACCGTTTCTTCCCAGCTGTTTTCAGGCAACTGAATCATCCTAGCACAACCAGAGAGTACTCCTGAACTACTATCCACCTCTTTGGTGGCCCTTGGGACTATCCTTGTTTGGACTTTGCTGGCTTTACCTTGCACTAAATGTTATTCCCTTATCATGTATCAATGGCTTGATTGTAATCATGTATTGTATTTCCACTGACTGGATAGCACGCAACAAAAGCTTTTCACTGTACCTCGGTACACGTGTCACTAAACTAAACTGAACTGAACAAAAAGAGATCAAGAAGGAACTGCAGATGCTGGAAAATCGAAGGTACATAAAAATGCTGGAGAAACTCAGCGGGTGCAGCAGCATCTATGGAGCGAAGGAAATAGGTAACGTTTCAGGCCGAAACCCTTCTTCAGACTGAGAGCCTGGACTCTATAGCATTAGGGCAATGTGACTTTTTCTAATCCCAAAGGTTCAATGGAACAGTCCTGTAGGAAATGATAGCATTTACAAGAGATTTATTTATGCAAAAAAGCAGCTGTATTTTAACAAAATGACCGCGACCTCGCATACTATTTCCTTTCGTCATCTACCTCTCTGCCAGACATGTCACTTTGAATCGCTTCCCTTGAGTATGGAAGATTAAATGCAAACTTAAACTAATATTTCCTGAAGCATGCATTTGTTTGACCGTGGGAAAACAGTGCTGCATCCATTTCCATCCTAGTGTAAATATATTATATCATTCTTAGCTTTCACCCTCCAAAGAACTATCTATACATAACAAAAACTCTGGTCTTGTGCTCTTCGGTTTTTCTATTTGCGCAAAAACAGTACACGATAGCGCTACGATTTTTCACCGGGTTACTCACAGTTCTCCTGAGCTGCGAGTGCAACAAGTTTTGTTCCGATCGGTGATATATTGTAAAAGTTATCGAGGTTTAATAATCATGAAAACCGCGCGTGCGCAGATTCCTTCAGACAGCCCCATGCAGATTGGTCTCTTCTGCTGTCAGTCAATGCCACGGCCGGGATGCCGACGCCCCTTCCTGCCACAGTGGTGGCGGCCTGTCCCGCCTCACTCACAGTAACTAGTTTATCGTCTCCCCCACCATCGGTGGCGGCCACGGGGGGGGTTCAGTGGAGGTCCAGTGGAGGCTCTGGTACCGTTTCTCTCTCCCTCATCACTCACCCCTCTGCCCCACCCGCCCTCTGCAGCAAGGCAGACCCGTCTGCCCGGATCAGCTGCCGCCGTTGCAGTAACTCACGGCCTTCTTGGAGGAGATTTTCTCCACCAGCTCATCGAAACTTGTGGTGCCCACCGTGACGAACACCGACTCCATCCATCCCCCCCCCCCATGGCTCGGCGGCGGCAGCGAGCAAGCAGTCGGGAAGGCGGGTGGGCAGGGCGGGGACGGGCCGAGTGGCAGCACCGGGCGGTCAGACAGGACGGGGATGGGCCGAGTGGCAGCTGAGCCGGAGTGGGCAGAGGGAGGGAGGGAGAGTCGGGTTGCAGGGTGGCCGAGCAGTTTGCGCAGAGTTTGAGTAACTTACACACACACACACACACACTCACACACACACACACACAATGCAAACTGGTCCAATCGTCAAGTCAACGGGATCTAAACCACAGCTAACAATGAATGACCTGTGGAGGAAGGAACTGCAGATGCTGCTTTTTAAGGATGGAGGGAGGGAGGTATTGACTGAAGGTAGGGGAAAGGAGAGGGAGGGAGAGGTGAGGGAGGGATTTGGGGAGGGGAGGATGAGAGCAAAAAGATCCGTAGGAGGTGAGGAGGGAGAGTGGGGGGACCGAAGGTGAGGGGGAAAGTGGGGGAGGTGAGGAGAAGTGGGGGGTGGAGGTGGAATAGAGGGAGAGGAGGGGGGGAGTGGGGGAGGTAGGGAGTGCGGAATATTGGGAGAGGAGGGCAATGGGGGAGGTCAGGAGGGATAGTGGGGGGGGGGGGGAGGAAGAGAGGGGAAAGAAGAGGGAGGGTGAAGAGGAGGGGAACGGGGCGCTGGGGGATGCGGGGAAATGAGCCGTGCCTGCGCAGTTGGGGGCTATGCGTGAGTGGTGCAATATTGAATTGGGGGGATGGGTTGCAATGGGGGTATGGGTGAGTGGTGGAAAATTGCATTGGGGAACAGATTGCGTTGGGGGACCAGCCCTCCCGTGTGACAGGGACGCAACCGGTCCCACTTAGTCTAGTTTATTGATATATTTATTGTCCAAGCTGCATGTACAGATGTACAATGATTTGTCAGATTACACTTTTTTTTTAAATTACAAGATCTTATATTAGTGTACAATTCCTCATTGAAACTTACCGAATAATGAAAGGCCTGGATTGAGTGGATGTGGAGAGGATGCTTCCACTAGTGGGAGAGTCCAGGACCAAAGACCATAGCCTCAGAATAAAAGGACATATCTTTAGAAAGGAGATGAGGAGGAATTTCTTTAGAGGGTGGTGAATCTGTGGAATTCATTGCCACAGAAAGCTGCAGAGAACAAGTCAATGGATGTTTTCAAGGCAGGGAGTGATAGATTCTTAATTAGTACGGGTGTCAGGGGTTATGGGAAGAAAGCAGGAGAAAGGAGTTGAGAGGGAAAGATAAATCAGCCACGATTGAATGGCAGAGTAGACCTTATAACCATATAACCATATAACAATTACAGCACGGAAACAGGCCATCTCGACCCTTCTAGTCCGTGCCGAACACATAATCTCCCCTAGTCCCATATACCTGCGCTCAGACCATAATCCTCCATTCCCTTCCCATCCATATATCTATCCAATTTATTTTAAATGATAAAAACAAACCTGCCTCCACCACCTTCACTGGAAGCTCATTCCACACAGCTACCACTCTCTGAGTAAAGAAGTTCCCCCTCATGTTACCCCTAAACTTCAGTCCCTTAATTCTCATGTCATGTCCCCTTGTTTGAATCTTCCCTACTCTCAGTGGGAAAAGCTTTTCCACATCAACTCTGTCTATCCCTCTCATCATTTTAAAAACCTCTATCAAGTCCCCCCTTAACCTTCTGCGCTCCAAAGAATAAAGCCCTAACTTGTTCAACCTTTCTCTGTAACTTAGTTGCTGAAACCCAGGCAACATTCTAGTAAATCTCCTCTGTACTCTCTCTATTTTGTTGACATCCTTCCTATAATTAGGCGACCAAAATTGTACACCATACTCCAGAATTGGCCTCACCAATGCCTTGTACAATTTTAACATTACATCCCAACTTCTATACTCAATGCTCTGATTTATAAAGGCCAGCACACCAAAAGCTTTCTTTACCACCCTATCTACATGAGATTCCACTTTCAGGGAACTGTGCACAGTTATTCCCAGATCCCTCTGTTCACCTACATTCTTCAATTCCCTACCATTTACCATGTACGTCCTATTTTGATTTGTCCTGCCAAGATGTAGCACCTCACACTTATCAGCATTAAACTCCATCTGCCATCTTTCAGCCCACTCTTCCAACTGGCATAAATCTCTCTGTAGACTTTGAAACTCTACTTCATTACCCGCAACCGCACCTATCTTAGTATCGTCTGCATACTTACTAATTCAATTTACCACACCATCATCCAGATTATTGATGTACATGACAAACAACAGTGGACCCAACACAGATCCCTGTGGCACCCCACTAGTCACTGGCCTCCAACCTGACAAACAACCATCCACCATTATCCTCTGGCATCTGCCATTCAGCCACTGTTGAATCCATCTTGCTACTCCACCATTAATACCCAACCATTTAACCTTCTTAACCAACCTTCCATGAGGAACCTTGTCAAAGGTCTTACTGAAGTCCATATACACAACATCCACTGCTTTACCCTCATCAATTTCCCGAGTAACATCTTCAAACAATTCAAGAAGATTAGTTAAACATGACCTTCCAGGCACAAATCCATGTTGACTGTTCCTAATCAGACCCTGTTTATCCAGATGCTTATATATATTATCTCTAAGTATTCTTTCCATTAATTTGCCCACCACTGACGTCAAACTAACAGGTCTATAATTGCTAGGTTTACTCTTAGACCCCTTTTTAAACAATGGAACAACATGCGCCTGATGGGCCGAATGGCCCAAGTCTGTTCCTATAACTTATTTAACTTATAATGTGAACTTTCAGAGTGCTAAATGTCATCCGTTTCAGTTACAGAGAATCCAACAAAGTTTTAATATATGTTGTGCGGCTTTGAAAAATTGAAGAGTTCCATATGTTACGGTGGCAGCTGAAATGTGTCTCATCCATCTTGCTGTTAAATCACGGTCCCTACTGTTGAGTACTTTACCAGAAGAGACAAGGCCACAGTCTCCAGATGCATGGATTAATTCAACAATAGTTCTCAGTTAAATTCTAACGATGACAAGGACATTAATAATAATGTTTGAGGCAGTTCCAATTACCAGACCTTGGCACAAACAAATGTCACCAATACTTAATAAGTAGGATAACGTTGAAATGCTCTCACGCTATTGTGCCCATAAATCTGAATGTTATGCCTATTGTTATGCCTATTGATCTATGTGTCTGAAGAAGGGTCTCGACCCAAATCGTCACCCATTCCTTCTCTCCAGAGATGCTGCCTGTCCTGCTGAGTTACACCAGCTTTTTGCGTCTATCTTCGGTTTAAACCAGCATCTGCAGTTCCTTCCTACACATTATGCCTATCGATCTGTGGTTGCTTCATTGTGACGGTTTGCGGCTTAAAAAGGAAAATAAATTATAAATTTACTACGTCATAAAAAGGAACTGAAAATACTGGCTTAAACCAAAGATAGACACAAAATGTGGGAGTAACTCAGCTGGCCAGGCAGCACCTCTAGATACATTTATTACAATTAATTTTATGTAAAAAGTAGAAATGTATTATATTTGTTAACACATTGCAAAGGAAGATAAAACCATGGTTGCAACATAAAAATAAAACCATCACCATAAAACTATAACCACTGTAAAACAATAACAACTATTTAAAAGTCTATAAAATATAACCTAAATATTTCAATGCTGTCTAAAATTGTGGACATGGTAACTCAGGCAGTAGAAGATTTGGAGAAAAGGAATAGGTGACGTTTTGGGTCAGAACCTTTCCTTGATCACCTTTGCTGGCTTTGATTTATCCTTTTGAATATCTTGCATTAATTTGTTCTATATGCCTTTTCATATCTCTTGGTTCCCCTCTCCCCTGACTCTCAGTCTAGAAGGGTTCCAATCCGAAACGTCACCTATTCCGTTTCTCCAGAGATGCTGCCTGACCCGCTGAGTTACCCCAGCACTTTGTGTCCGTCTTTGGTATAAACCAGCATCTGCAGTTTCTTCCTACACAGTAAATGATTTGAATTTTTTGATACTTGATTGATATCCGGGAACCATATCTTTCTTGCACTGATAATAAGATCAAATAATCTTATTTTGGTAGCTTTGTGACTGACATTTATTGCCCACTTGAGATACTTAACTCACAGTGAGTGACCTGGTGGACACTAATTGCTGGAGTAACTCAGCGGGACAGGCAATGTCTCTGGAGAGAGGGAAAGTAAGCATGCAGATACAGCAGGCGGTGAAGAAAGCGAATGGCATGTTGGCCTTCATAAAAAGAGGAGTTGAGTACAGGAGCAAAGAGGTCCTTCTGCAGTTGTACAGGGCCCTACTGAGATCACACCTGGAGTATTGTGTGCAGTTTTGGTCCCCTAATTTGTGGAAGGACATCCTTGCTATTGAGGGAGTGCAGCATAGGATTACAAGGTTAATTCCCGGGATGGCAGGACTGTCATATGCCGAGAGAATGGAGCGGCTGTGCTTATATACTCTGGAGTTTAAATGGATGAGAGGGCATCTTATTGAAACATATAAGATTATTAAGGGTTTCGACACGTTAGGGGCAAGAAACATGTTCCCGATGTTGGGGAGTCCAGAACCAGGGGCTACAGTTTAAGAATAAAGGTAAGCCATTTAGAACGGAGATGAGGAAACACTTTTTCACACAGAGTTGTGGCCTCAACTACCTTCTGTGGCAGAGTTCCAGAGATTTTAAAGAAGCTTTAGTCATTTGAACTACCTCGTGATATTTGGCACATATATTGGCGTTTAAAACAAAATCTGCAAGAAAATGTTATACTTGCATGATGTAACCCTGTGTAACACGATGTTAAAATGATTTTTAAACCTCGCCCCATCCTATTGCAGGGGGAACATCAATATCTGGTATTTTAATATCCCTGTTAGTTCTGAGGTGCATAACTTTGTTAAAAAGAATATTTCAAATATTAAAGGTGTGTTGGTGTATGAGATGGCATTGCAGAGCAGGAGATGAACAAACAGCAGCACACTATTGATCTTTCTCTGTATGAAAGAATCACGGCTTTAACCAGAGACGAATAACAAGAGATTCACAGAAAGCGAAAAAATTGTGCGATATGAAATTATCCAGTTTAATTGCAGAAATGTTTTACTACTATAAGGTATCGATTTGCATTCTAATTTCGATCTCTAAAAGGCTAAGTTACTGAATCATGACATCGCCATTTAGTTTAGTTTAGAGATACAGTGCGGAAACAAGCCCTTTGGCCCAACGAGTTTGCGCCGACCAGCGATCCCCGCACACTAATGCTGTCCTACACACACTAGGGATAATTCACAATTATAGCAAGTCAATTAACTTAAAAACCCGTACGCCTTTGGAGTGTGGGAGGAAACTGGAGCACCCGGAGAAAACCCACGTGGGTCACGTGGAGAACGTACAAACGCCGTACAGACAGCACCCGTAGCCAGGATCGCACCCGGGTCTCTGGCACTGTAAAGGGCCGGTCCCACCTGCATGCGACTCCATGCGGCAAGCACGACCTAAAGGGCCGGTCACACCAGCATGTGACTCCATGCGGCAAACGTGACCAAACGTGGTCGCTTGAGCCGTACGGCCTCGCGGGGCCGGTCCCACTTCGATTTGGAGTAGGGACCACAGTATTTCCCAGCCGTAGGAGTTGTGCGGAGCTGGTCCTGATATCACGCTTGGCTCCGAAAAATTGACCATGTTTAAAAATCCCGTGCGGCAACGGCCTGCCAGCCCGTCATGCACTCGACCTCCGCGCGGCTCCCGCTTCCAGTTTGGTCGCGCTTGCCGCATGGAGTCGCATGCTCGTAGGACAGGCCCTTAAGGCCGCAATTCTACCGCTGTGCCACCATGCTGCAGGTTTACTGCAGCAGGTAACCGGACACAGTGACATGCAGAGACACTATAAACACAGTAAACCCTCGCAATAACAGACCGCTATGTAACGAATTTCAGTTGTGGTGGACCGAGGCTGTCGTTCCACTGGCACTGCTTGATGGGTGAGGGGAGAAGAGGGAGTGGCTGTGGTGAGACTCGTCCTTGATTATACTGCTGGCCTTGCCGAGGCAGCGTGAGATATAGATGGAGTCAATGGAAAATCGGATGTCCGAGCTGTTTGCTTAAAAGTCAGCTTGGGTAATTCATTCCGCTCGTACCGTGGTTGAGTTGAATCGATGCTTTTGAACTCAACAGGAATTATTAGTTAGGTAGTCTGCAGGAGTCAGCTTCCTGCGGTCAGAAACACAAAGCATGGAGTGAAACCAACAATGTTCAGCATTACAGGCTTGGCCCGAGCAGACATGTAAAAACATACAAAATACCAGTTATTTTCTGTAGATACAGCATAGAAACAGGCCCTTCGGCCCACCGAGTCCATGCTAAACATTGACCACCTATTCACACTAGTTCTACCTTATCCCACTTTTACATCCACACTCAACACAGTTTCTGCTATGTCCAGTCCAGGGATATTTAGCACATTGATGAGCTGAGAGGCTGAATATTATTTGCTTTTGCAGAGCCTGTTATCCTATTGAGTGCAGACACAAAATGCTGGAGTAACTCAGCGGGGCAGTATCTCTGGAGAGAAGGAATGGGCGACGTTTCGGGTTGAGTCCATACTGTGTGTTTTTACAGCGGTGTTATGCTGTTGTAAATAAGTGTATCATTGTTCAATTTCAGTACATCTGACAATTAAACCCACTTGACCCTTTTGACTTTAACTGTATGGGGCGATTATTGGTGCTACTTTACTCTGACCCATAAATTAATACTTTTGCTTTGGAAGGAAAGCCGATAAATTATTTGCAATATCACTGTCGAAATGCTAATCACCATCTTCAAGCTCTTTGGAAGTATTAACCTATTTACTTTGAATTTTAATTGGCTAATTGGAATTGAAATAGCTTAGTGTTGGTATTTATTCACATAAAAAATAGCAATTTTTAAGGTTCATTTGAAGTGAATGCATTTCTTCTTGAAAATAATTGCACGCTCCTTTTCCCAAGGTCAAATTCACTGTGTATAAAATATCTCTGAATATCAGACACTTAAAAGCAGTTGAAATTAATAAATATAGGCATGGAAAAATGTTTAAAATTTTTTTTTAATGACAATGCCTAAAGTTGTGTTAAAATGCCGCAAAATAATTACAATTCTAAATGTGTATTGGCATAGAGAAAAATATGCTAAAATAAAGGGAAAAAAATAAAAATAAAGTAAAATATGGGCCAAACATGAGCAGGTGGGTCTAGTGTAACTGGGACATGTTGGCCAATGTGGGCAAGTTGGACCGAAGGGCCTGTTTCCATACCGTATCACTATGACAATGACTCTAAATGTAAGAAAAATAAAATAAAGACTAGGACATGTATGTGTAATGAAAAGCCATAGCGAAAGAAATGTACATTTGTTCAATTGTCTCTGTCTACATAGAAATGACATTTAAACAATTATTGGGTCCCTTTACATGACAGTGATCAAAACAACTCTTATAGCATTGGAGGCTAGTATGAAGATCACTTGGAAAACTGCTCATGGTCTTTACAAGCTATTAACAATATGTTGCATCTACATTTAAAAGACATTTGAACTGGTACATGAATTGGAAAGGTTTAGAGGGTTATGGGCCGCACATGGATAGGTGGGACTAGCGTAGATGGGGCATCTTGGTCGGCATGGACAAAGGGCCTGTTTCTGTGCTGCATGACTCTATGACTGTGGAGACTCTACACGACGAGATACATATTCTTGTCGACTTTGGATAAAGGGAGTTCACGCATGGTGCTCTGCTGGTATTGCAGGCTTCAGGATAGCTAGCGCAGGGTGCTATTGACCTCAGCAAGACCTTTACAACTTCTCCTCAAAATTCTAAGAAGTACTGCAATCACAAGAGAGTTCTTCAGGTGTGCTGCCATCTTAGAAACTTAGACATAGAAACATAGAAAATAGGTGCAGGAGTAGGCCATTCGGCCCTTCGAGCCTGCACCGCCATTCAATATGATCATGGCCGATCATCCAACTCAGTATCCTGTACCTGCCTTCTCTCCACACCCCCGATCCCTTTAGCCACAAGGGCCACATCTAACTCCCTCTTAAATATAGCCAATGAACTGGCCTCAACTACCTTCTGTGGCAGAGAATTCCAGAGATTCACCACTCTCTGTGTAAAAAATGTTTTTCTCATCTCGGTCCTAAAAGATTTCCCCCTTATCCTTAAACTGTGACCCCTTGTTCTGCTTCCCCAACATCTGGAACAATCTTCCTGTATCTAGCCTGTCCAACCCCTTAAGAATTTTGTAAGTTTCTATAAGATCCCCCCCTCAATCTTCAATGGATTGTAACTTCCAATGGCAGACATCCAGGGAGATTTCACAATGCTTTAAACAATTGAACAATCTATCTAACAGATGACTGTTTGGAGAGTAACAACCCCTTAAACTGAGCCCAGCGGGTGTTGCTTTTTACCGTAAGGACATTGTGCAATCTTACTGCAGTCTAACTCAGCAGATTTGCTTTGTTCAAGCTGCCTGGCGGTGCATCTCAGAAAGGGTCTCTAAACTCATTCTGGCTGAATGCATCCTCCACAAATTGGGTGATCTTGCAAACCTGATCCTTGCCAGAGGTTATGATGTTCATTAGGGGAATAATGAGGAAGAGCAAGGAAATAATGTTTGGAAGCACATGGAGGCACATTTAGTTTAGTTTAAAGATATAGCATGGAAACTGGCCATTAGGCCCACCGAGTCCGCGCCGACCAGCAATCCCCGTACACTAGCACTCTCCTACACACACTAGGGACAATTTACCAAAGTCAATTAACCCACTAACCTGTACGTCTTTGGAGTGCGGGAGGAAACCGGAGAACCCGAAGAAAACCCACACGGTCACAAACTCCATACAGACCAGCACCCGGCATCAGGATCGAACCCAGGACTCTGGCGCCGTAAGGCAGCAACACTACCGCTACGCCATTGTCACCCCCTAGTTCATGGGGATCACATGTTCCTGGGGAGTCTGCTGCCAGGCTTTTATGTTTGATTGATTAATTGATTGATTGCAAGACACAGCATGGAAACAGGCCCTTCGGCCCAGCAAGTCCACACCGACCATCAATCACCCGTTCACACCAGTTTTGTGTTACCCCATTATCCAGGCATCCACTCCCTACACACTGAGAAATTTACAGTGGAGCAATTAACCTACAAACCCACACGTCTTTGGGGTGTGAGGAAACCGGAGCACCCGGAGGAAACCCACACAATCGTAGGGAGAACGTACAAACTCCGCACAGACAGCAATCGACGTCTGGTTTGAACCCGGGTCGCAAGCATTGTGAGGCAGCAGCTCCACCAGCTGCGCCACTTTGTTGCCCCTTTATCAATCAGTAATCAATATATTTTTATTATTAATTAAAAATAATATTTTTTAAATTCTGCTGACTGGCAATCAGCACGTGACAGTTGAGGCCGGCAGACAAAGACTCAATCGTTGTCATCCATATCTACATCTTAGAGGAGAAATGCTCAGCAGGAAGATCTTCGGCACATGTGAAAATATATAATCGAGTGCCAAAGGGCGGTGGTTTCAAACAAGGTCAATGTCCGACATATAAAGAACACGGAAATGGAAGAGCTGCCACAAAGGCAAAATTCCACAACTTCAACAAAATGATGCATATTTATGTTCTGGTCTATTTGTGAGGTATAGCCAGCCAACTTTTCTTTTGATTAATCTATTTGATTTGCTGAAATGTGAAGCATGATTTTGAATCTTATTATACCCCTGTCCCACTTAGGAAACCTGAACAGAAACCTCTGGAGACTTTGCGCCCCACCCAAGGTTTCCGTGCGGTTCCCGGAGGTTGCAGGTGGTTGCCGGAGGTTGCAGGTAGTGGAAGCAGGTAGGGAGACTGACAAAAACCTCCGGGAACCGCAAGGAAACCTTGGGCGGGGCTCAAAGTCTCCAGAGGTTTCCGTTCAGGTTTCCTAAGTGAGACAGGGGCATTTGATGCTTCATTTGATCCATGTGAGGGGGACATGATCAGAAGAGATGGCAAGATGCAGGTACAGCAGGCAGCGAAGAAAGCTAATGGCGTATTGGCCTTCGTAACGAGCAGATTTGAGTGTAGGAGTAAAGAGATCCTTCTGCAGTTGTACAGGGCCCTGGTGAGCCCACATCTGGAGTATTGTGTGCAGTTTTGGTCTCCTAATTTGAGGAAGGACATCCTTGCTATTGAGGCAGTGCAGCGTAGGTTTGCGAGGTTAATCCCCAGGATGGTGGGACTGTCATATGAGGAAAGATTGGAAAGAGTGGACTTGTATTCACTGGAGTTTAGAAGGATGAGAGGGAATCTTATAGAAATGTACGAAATTATAAAAGAACTGGACAAGCTAGATGCAGGAAAAATGTTCTCAATGATGGGGGAGTCCAAAACCAGGGGCCACAGTCTAAGAATAAAGGGGAGGCCATTTAAAACTGAGATGAGAAAAAACCTTTTCACCCAGAGAGTTGTGAATTTGTGGAATTCCCTGCCACAGAAGGCAATAGAGGCCAATTCACTGGATGAATTTAAAAGAGAGTTAGATAGAGCTCTAGGGGCTAGTGGAATCAAGGGATATGGGGAGAAGGCAGGCACGGGTTACTGATTATGGATGAACAGCCAAGATCACAATGAATGGCGGTGCAGGCTGTAAGGGCCAAATAGCCTCCTCTTGCACCTATTTTCAATGCTTCAATGTGAAACCACAAGCCAATTGTAATTTTTCTTGGAAGATTTGTTAGATTAGCTATTTGGTGCCTTTCCTTCTGGGTTTCAGCAAGACAAGAAGAATGGATAATTGAATTCATTTCCTCTTTTGGCTCCCTTGTCTCCAATCATTAATGGAGTTTTGTTGATATTTCGTGCAAAATGTAATGTCCGGACTGGTAAAGCCATTCTCAAAACTTTCACAGTCAAGAGGTTTTAAAGTGCAACAGCTCCACCTTAGGAGATTGTGCAGTAATTTAGTACATTCAAGACTCCATTGTTTGGCAATGCCTGCGTAAGCACTTGAAAGACCATAATTTATAGGGCAAAAGGCCAACTGCTGGGAAATGGGATTAACCCAAAATTATCTTCTGACTGACTGGATTTTAATTTACTTTAGTTCAGAAATACAGCGCGGAAACAGGCCCGTCGGCTCACCGAGTCTGCACTGACAAGGAATCCCCACACACTAGTGCTGTCTTATACATTTGGGACAATTTACCAAAGCCAATTAACCTACAAACTTGTACGTCTTTGGAGAGTGGGAGGAAAGCGGAGCACCCGGAGAAAACCCACGCGGTCACGGGGAGAACGTACAAACTCGGTACAGACAGCACCCGAAGCAAGGATCAAACCCGGGTCTCTGGTACTGTAAGGTAGCAACTCCACTGTGGCAGCTGCGCCACCGTGCCGCCCCAACTTGAAAGGCCAAATGTTTCATCTTTTCCAATGAATCCCCATTACTCCATGACAGTGCAGGTTCAAATGTAGCAAGTATCAGCGGAAAATAGTCAAGAGTCCCTTGATCTGTGACTGGGCTTTTACATGCACAAGGAAGAGCAAGGTTACTAAGTTGATTCACCTACACTTTCCCAGAGTAGGTGAAGCAAGGTCAGGAGGACATACGTTTAAGGTGAAGGTGAAAAGATTGAATAGGAATCTGAGGGGTAACTTTTGATTATCAGTATATGTGGCTACAACTTCACACTCCAATCCCATCGGAGTACAATTCATCTACATAACAGGGCGGCACGGTGGCGCAGTGGTAGAGTTGTTGCCTTGCAGCGCTTTCAGCACCAGAGACCCGGGTTTGATCCTGACTACAAATGCTGTCTGTACGGAGTCTATAGGTTCTCCCCGTGAGTGCATGGGTTTAATGGGGGCTCATGTTGTCGACCTCCCTGTGGTGAGCCCAGTCATCTGACCTCAGTCAGACCAACAACAACAAACAGAGGCAGGAGCAGCGCCGCAGCTTGGCGCCCTTTTTACCGAACCGTAATGTTGAACCGGATGGCATCACCCTGCTGCAGACTTCTACTGCCTCAAATGCAAGAAGAAGAAGTCTCCGAGATGTTTGGTTCCCTCCCATGCTTCAAAGACATACAGGTTTATAGGTTAATTGACTTTCTATATTAAAAATATATAAATTGTCCCTAGTGCATGTAGGATAATGTTAATGTGCGGGGATCGCTGATCAGTGGGTGAGGTCTCGGTGGGCCGAAGGGCCTGTTTCCGCACTGCATCTCTAAGCTAAACTAAAACTAAACTAAACAGATGGTACTAATGGTGAAACTCACCATATTATAATCCAGATTTTTCTATCAATTTAATTGAATCGGTAATCTTTGAGTGCAAGGCAATTTCTTCCATTTTGCTGGGGACATTTAATACTGATGTTCCATTATGCTTTCATGGAACATTTTGAAGACTATAGAGCGAGTAGCTCTCTCAATAGGGAGAGAGTTTGATTAGATCTGTAAATAGATTGGCAAGAACAGGTCTTTGTTAGTAAAGCATGACATACTGTTGACAGTACATCTTGCTCAGAGATCTGCTTTGTTCACTAGATGCACTATATGCAGCACAGAAGATGGATATTGTGGCAAGATAAAAAATCATTGTATCTTCTGAACTATGCTTTCATTTTCATTGCCAACCCTTTTTTTAAATCTTTTGTACTTCTCTTTACTGTAACCTTTTCCAAAATTCAAACCACAGTACAACGCCGCTGCTGAAGCTCTGGCCGGTCTCCGGCAGGAAAGGCCGCGCCAATCCAGTTGGTAGGCCGCAAGGGGGGGGGGGCGAAGATGCGACTCAGAGAAAAGACACATCCTCGACCAGGAAGTGACTGAGAAACGGTTTCCCCTCTTCCCCCTCCCCACCCCCCACATAAAAAAGACATCCAAAAACATACTTTTAGACAGACTAAAAATAACAATAAGGGTGAAAGGACGAACAAATTGCTGGCAGCGCAACCCGATGACGCATCAAGTCAGTTCCTGAATGTTCACAATAATTATCTAATAATTCACTGTACGGGACCCTTTCATGGAATTGGTCTGCTTCAATGATAGGATTGTCCTTCAGATTGAGTAATGGTGTTGAGAACCTCAATGGCATGTGTTGTGCATGCATACACAAGTAAATAGATTCTAGATCAGCAAGGAGCTGAAAGATTACTGGAGCAGATGGAAATGTGGAGTTGAGGTTGGAGTCACATCAACTGTAATCCTATTGAATAGCTCAAGTGGCGGTGATGTATTCTTGCTCCAAATTCATACATTTAAATTCAGCAGGTCAGACATTGTCAGGATAAAGAAAGAACAGTGTAGACCCAAAATGCTGGAGTAAGTCACTCCAGCATTTTGTGTCTATATTTGATTAAGCCAGCATCTGCAGTTCTTTCCTACACATAAAGATCAGGGTAAATGTTTTACTTCAATGATCTTTCATAAGAATGGAATGTTTTTGTTTTAGTATAAGAGAGACAATATTTGAGAGCCCAGCAAGTTCCCACTGACTAATTTACACTAGTTCTATGTTATCCCATTTTCGCATCCACTCCCTACACACAATGGGCAATTTACAGAGGGCCGGATAACCTACAAACCTATCCGTCTTTGGGATGTGGGAGGAAACCAGACCATGTGGCCACAGGGAGAACATGCAAACTCCAAACAGACAGCACCTGAGGTCAGGATCGAACCAGCAACTTTGGCGGTGGGGCAGCAGCAATAGCAGTAGCGCCACTGTGCCGCAAATCTTAAGAAGGCTTCTGACAGGTTATTTCCCTCAATTTAATCCTCTGATCCTATACTGATTCCCTTCCCCACTGCCCGTGGTCCAATTTTAGGCAGTCATTTTCATGTCCATATTTGCACAACCCATGTTCAATGGTTCAAAGGTTCCTTTATTGTAAGTTCACGTTCACGTTCTTCTTCCTGAGGAGACTGAAGAAGGTCCATCTGTCTCCTCAGATCCTGGTGAACTTCTACCGCTGCACCATCGAGAGCATCCTTACCAACTGCATCACAGTATGGTATGGCAACTGCTCTGTCTCCGACCGGAAAGCATTGCAGAGGGTGGTGAAAATTGCCCAACGCATCACCGGTTCCACGCTCCCCTCCATTGAGTCTGTCCAAAGCAAGCGCTGTCTGCGGAGGGCGCTCAGCATCGCCAAGGACTGCTCTCACCCCAACCATGGACTGTTTACCCTCCTACCATCCGGGAGGCGCTACAGGTCTCTCCGTTGCCGAACCAGCAGGTCGAGGAACAGCTTCTTTCCGGCGGCTGTCACTCTACTCAACAACGTACCTCGGTGACTGCCAATCACCACCACTGACATTACACTGACAATGACAATTAAATTGAATCTGAATCTGAATCATGTTAGAGGAGCAGAATTAGGCCAATCAAGTCTACTCTGCCGTTCAATCATGGCTGATCTATCTTTCCCTCTCAACCCCATTCCCCTGCCACCCTCATCACCCTCATCACGTGTACCAACAAGGTACAGTGAAATTATTTTTTAGCATACAGATTAGAAGATTATTGACACGCATAGACACATAGGACATCGAAACGTAGAAAATAGGTGCAGGAGTAGGCCATTCGGCCCTTCGAGCCTGCACCGCCATTTAATACGATCACGCTAATTGACATAAGTACAATAAGTACATAAGTACGTAATACACAGAAACAGCCCACTGAGTCCATATGCAATAGTCGCCAGGTTTTGGCGCCACTTCACAGTCGCAACTACAGCTGGCCATAAAGGCCCATTGCAGCCGTCGCCTCCATCCGGTCATCCCGTGAACCATCGTCCCTCCCCTTGCCCGGCCGTCTTCAACCTTCGTTCTCCCGCATCTGGCCTTGAGGGCATGGAAGGTGGGACGCCCGGTTCCTTCTTACTGCCCTTTTGTCCACAGTTTAAGAATAAGGGGTAGGCCATTTAGAACAGAGATGAGGGGAAACTTTTTCACCCAGAAAGTTGTGAATCTCTGGAATTCTCTGCCTCGGAAGGCGGTGGAGGACGATTCTCTGGATGCTTTCAAGAGAGAGTTCTTAAAGATAGCGGAGTCAGGGGATGTGGGGAGAAGGCAGGAACGGGGTACTGATTGTGGACGATCAGCCATGATCACAATGAATGGCGGTGCTAGCTCGAAGGGCAGAATGGCCTACTCCTGCACCTATTGTCTATTGTCTATTGTCTATTGTCTGCTGCCGTTAGAGCTGCTGCTGGTGCTATTATATGCACTGATTTGAACATCGCTTATTTACATGTATAAGACTCCTTGTCGACCACTTCTTCGCAATTGATTTAATGAAAATTTGTGTCTATCAGCAGACTGGAGATTATCAATAAACATGAGGATTGGGGAGAATTTTTTGTTGCGTAGATTTGGTAGATAGGATCTATTGCTCAGGGGCTTCTGACAATTCCCTCTTTTGTGGCACAAAATGCTGGAGTAACACAGCGGGTCAGGCAGCATCTCTGGAGAAAATGAATAGGTGACGTTTCAGGTCGAGATCCCTCCTCACACTGGGAGGGTCTGAAGAAGTCTCAGTCTGAAGAAGGGTCTCAACCCAAGATACAAGATAAGATACAAGATACAATTTATTTGTCATTTGGACCCCTTGAGGTCCAAACGAAATGACGTTTCTGCAGCCATACATTACAAACAAATAGACCCAAGACACAACATAATTTACATAAACATCCATCACATTGCTGTGATGGAAGGCCAAAAAAACTTATCTCTCCACTGCACTCCCCCCACCCCCCCCCCCCCCGGTGTCAGAGTCAAAGTCAAAGCCCCCGGCTGGCGAAGGCGATTGTCCCGCGGCCATTAAAGCCACGCCGGGTGATGCAAGGTCGCACACCGGGTTCTTGAGGTTAGAGCTGCCAGCGTGCGCTCGCAGAGTCCCACGGCCATTCCAAGCCGCGCGGGGCGGTGCTGTAAGGCCCCGCTCCAGGAGCTCTTCAACCCCGCAACTCGGGCGGGAGAAGTCGCCGTTGCGGGAGCCCTGAAAAGCGGTCTCCCTCCAGGGACCCGCGGGCTCCCGGCGCCGCCGTCCGCCAGACCCGCAGTTGCAGCCTCCGAATCTCCGGAGGTAAGGCCGCAGCAGCAGCAGCGCTCTACCACCGCTCCACCCGCTCTGGACTTGGCCAGCTCCGCGACGGTGAGGTGAGTAGTCGGCACCAGAGCCCCCGGTCTTCCTGTTGGAGGCCGCTCCTCGTTGCAGCCCCAACGACAACGGAGACCCGACAAAGAAAAGGTTGGGTCTCCCGTGCAGGGAGAGATTTAAAAGTTACCCCCTCCCTCCCACCCCACCTTCCCCACACACATACCCCAACAAAAAATAACAAAAACTACATAAAAACATAGACAAAAAATAATAAAAACGCAGACGGGCTGCAGAGGCCGCTGCTGACGAGAGTCGCGCCGCCTACCCGAAACATCACCTACAGTATATCTTCTCCCCAGAGATGCTGCCTGACCCGCTGAGTTATTCCAGCATTTTGTGGCTCTCTTCTGTGTAAACCAGCATCCGCAGTTCCTTCCTGCACATTCCCTCTTTTGTAGTGCACGTCAGGGCTGTGAATCTTCTCATAGTTTTTTGTACCACCTAAAATCTTCATGTCTGACAGCAACAGGATTTGACTAAGTGGAGATTTGATCTGAAAAAAATGATCCCGATCTGAAATGCCGCCTGTCCATTCCCTCGACAGATGCTGCCTGGCCTCAGGATTTAGCTAAAGTCGAGAGTGAATGTAATCCCAGTTTCATGGAGTCAGAGAAAGATGCAGCACAAAACATTGTGAATGGTTCTTCGGCCATTCATGGACAAGGTCGTATGTCCGCAATGGGGTAGAGGTGAATTAGACAGTACCCTAGCTTATGGAAGGTAAGTATATAAACTTGTGAGAGGCACAGAGGGGCGGGAGATTACAACCTTCACGTGGTCCGACCTGTTTCGACGAATGGAATCAACCTGGTGTGCACAATCAAATAAGATCAAATAGAACAAGTTGTCCCACAGCTTTAGGCTGTGCACACCATACACAAGAAGAAGAAGAAGAAGAAGAAGAGGCACAGAGGGGGTAGACAGGCAGAACATTTTTTTTGCCAGGGTAGAAATGTCAAAGGCAAAGTTTAAGGGAGATGTGCGGGGCAGGTTTTTTTTTTACACAGAGTGGTGCTTGCCTAGTAGACACTGCCAGGGTTGGTGGTGGAAGCAGATAGTGGCTTTTGAGAGGTTTTTAAATAGGCACATGGAGGTGAATGGAATGGAGGGATACAGATCACGAGCAGGCAGAGGAGATTGATTTAACTTGGCATCATGTTCGGCACAGACATTGTGGGTCACTTGCCCTGTTCAGGGTCTCAACCCAAAACATCACCCATTCCTTCTGTCCAGAGATGCTGCCTGTCCCACTGAATTACTCCAGCATTTAGTGTCTACCTTCGATTTAAACCAGTATCTGCAGTTCTTTCCTGCACATTTAGCCCTGTTCCTGTGCTGTACTGTTCTATATTCTTTGTTATATAAAACAGAAAGAAAGCAAATGTTGGAAACATCTACCATTTAAAACATAACATCTCACTTAGATTATCTGAGCATCAATATTTCATGTTCGTTAAATAGCAGCATCACAGCCACAATCAGAATGTTACTTTGATAATTGTCCTTAGCAATAAAATTGCAGCCATGGTTTTCTGCTCTGGTTAAATAATATTTCATAGCTGCAGTCTGCCCTCTAGTGGGACAACATAGAAACATAGAAACATAGAAATTAGGTGCAGGAGTAGGCCATTCGGCCCTTCGAGCCTGCACCGCCATTCAATATGATCATGGCTGATCATCCAACTCAGTATCCTGTACCTGCCTTCTCTCCATACCCCGTGTATACAACGTGTCCTAACGTGCAGAAGAAACTATCATCCAAGGTGCTACAAATGTGAAATTAAACAGCCTGACCTGCTGAGTGTTTGTTTCCAGCATTTTCTGTTTTTATTGCCCAAAATAGATTTCATGCCCTCACAGCAGAGCGGTGGAGTTGCTGCCTTATGGCGCTGGAGACCCGGGTTCAATCGTGACTACGGGTACTGTCTGTACAGAGTTTGTCCATTCTCCCTGTGACCGTCTGGGTTTTCTTCGGGTGCTGCGGTTTCCTCCCACACTCCAAAGATTCACAGGTTTGTAGGTTAATTGCCTGATAAAATTATAAATGGTCCCTAGTGTGTAGGGTGTTTGGGCGGCGCGACTCACGTCGCAGCGGCCTCTGCAGTCCGTCTGTCTTTTTGTTATTTTTTGTCCCGTTTTAATGTAGTTTTTATTTTTTTGATGGGGTATGTGTGTGTGTGTGTGTGTGTGGGGGGCGGGGGGGGAAACTTTAAAAATTTTTCCCCTGCACGGAGAACCCGACCTTTCCCTGTCGGGTCTCCGTTGTCGTTGGGGCTGCACCGTGGAGCGGCCTCCAGCAGGAACGTCCTGGGGCTCCAGTCACGGAGCTGCGGACCTACTCACCATCACGGAGCTGGCCGAGTCCGGAGCGGGAGGAGCGGTGGTGGCGCGCTGCTGCGACCCGACCCTCGGAGATTCGGAGGCTTACCGCAGGTCTGGTGGACAGTGACACCGGGAGCCCGCGGGTCCCTGCTGGGAGACCGCTTTTCGGGGCTTCCGCAACGGCGACTTCTCCTGCCCGAGTAGCGGGGTCGAGGATGACCTGGAGCGGGGCCTTACATCATCGCCCGGCGCGGCTTCAACGGCTGCGGGACTTTGCCAGCGCCCGCCCGGGGCTCCAACAACAAGACCCGGAGCGCGGCCTTGCATCACCCGGCGCGGCGTTAATGGCCGCGGGACAATTGTTATCGCCCGCCGGGGGCTCTGACTTTGACTCTGACATCGGGGGGAGAGGGAAGTGCAGGGGAGAGATACGTTTTTTTTGCCTTCCATCACAGCGAGGTGGAGATGCGCTGTGATGGATGTCTGTGTAAATTGTGTTGTGTCTTGGGTCTTTTTTTTCTTGTATGTATGACTGCAGAAACAACATTTCACTTGAGCCTCTATGAGGTTCAAGTGACAAATAAATTGTATTGTATTGTATTGTATTGTATAGTGTTAGTGTACGAGGTGATCGCTGGTCGGCGCAGACTCGGTGGACTGAAGAGCCTGTTTCCGCGCTGTATCTCTAAAGTCTAAAATGTATATACAGTGTGCAGGGTGTGAGGCTGAATGGGCATTAGCATGGAAATTCTTGCACTGTGCTTGTTTTTAAATGAAAAAAATCAATATGTAGTCAAACAATATGTAAAAATGGTGTCATTGTGTGGTTTGCATGTTATTCAAAATATTTCTAACTTCTCTGTGGGAGCACAGCCAGCAGAGAGGCAATGACACGCAATGACAAAGTCCACGCAATGTTGGAACTTCTCGGATGAAATTATAACAACTACGCCTGCGATGTCTGCACAGAGTTTCATCTCCAGGGAACCACAGTGCCTGCCATTTTTCAGTTGCTATACAGGGTCTTGGAGGACAGGTCTTGTGTCCATCTCCTTTAACCCTTTCCAGGATGGCGATCGTGTGGCCAAGCCGTGATATAATAAATGGGCGGTCACGGTGGGGCAGCGGTAGAGTTGCTGCCTTGCGGCGAATGCAGCGCAGGAAACCCGGGTTCCATCCTGAGTACGGGTGCTGCCTGCACGCAGCTTGTACGTTCACCCCGTGACCTGCGTGGGTTTTTTCCGAGATCTCCGGTTTCCTCCCACACTCCAAAGACGTACAGGTCTGTAGGTTAATTGGCTTGGTAAATGTAAAAAAAAGTGATATTGGTGAAAAAAAATTGACTTTGATTTTAGTGGGTGTAGGATAGTGTTAATGTGCAGGGATCACTGATCGGCACAGACCCGATGGGCCGAAGGGCTTGTTTCCGTGCTGTATCTCTAAAACTAAAACAAAAAAAACCCGGGTTTCAATCCTGACCATGTGTGAAGTTTGCACTTTTTCCTGTGACTGCGTGGGTGTCCTCCGGGTATTCATGTTTCCTCCCACAGACATGCGGGTTTATAAGTTACCTGGCCTCTGTGATATTGCCTTTGGTGTGTAGGGGGAGGATGTTAAAGTAGGATAACAAATAATACATGTGAATGGGTGATCGATGGTCGGCTCGGATTTGGTGGGCCGATGGGCCGGTTTCCACACTGCATCCTTCAATCAATTAAAAATCAGAAGGCAACTGAATGGTATTTCCGCTATGATGTAAAGAAATATGGAAATATAAAGATTAACCTCGAGGCTCCTGCTGTGGACAGCTCTGAGTTCAGAACCAAAATAAGTTTTTATTTTCCCCATCTGAACAGTTTTGTTGCTAAATTAGAAAAAAAATATTGGCTTCGCTGTGGTAGAGGAATTTATGATTCATTCAATATAAAATAATAAGGAACTGGTGCAGAAGTTTGCCAGTCAGCTGCTTGGGACTGCTCTGCCATTCAGTAAGATCATTGCAGATCTATTGTTGGCCTCAACGTCAGTTTCCCCTGCCTTCCCCGTACCACGTAATTCCCGAGCAATTTAAATCCAGGTGATTGGAGAGAGATCACTAGAGCTAACACCAGCACTATCTACAACCTGATGGCATAGAGCACAGAGACAAGCCCTTAGGATTTATTGAATCCCTGCCAACCATCAACATTCCATTTACACGAAGCCCATTCTTTATTATTTACAATAATCCCATTCCTTTTCATTCTTGCCAAATTACAGTGGCCAATCATCCTATCAACGCTCACATTACTTCTAGAGGTGCACGGTAGAGAGCATTCTGACTGGTTGCATCGTGGCCTGGTTCGGCAACTTGAACGTCCAGGAGCGAAAAAGACTACAAAATGTTGTGACCACTGCCCAGTCCATCATCGGCTTTGACCTCCCCACCGTCGAAGGGATTTATCATAGTCACTCAAAAAGGCAGCCAAAATGTTGTGACCACTGCCACAGTCTGAAAACTGTAACATCCAGGTTCAGGAACGGTTTCTTTGCCACAACTATCAGGCTATTAAACACAACGAATAAGCTATGGCTCTGAACTGCAAAATACTATGTTATTATTTATTATTTGCACTGTATTTGTTATTTATTGAACTTTTTCTTTTTTTTCCCCGTTATGTACAATGTTTACATATTCACGTATTCGGTTGTGTTGCAGCAAGTAAGAATGCCATTGTCCCGTCCGGGACATATGACGATAAAACACTCTTGACTCTTGAAGTAGGAGGAAACTAAAGAAACCTTTGGAGTCAAAGGAAGAACGTGCAGGCTCTGCACAGACAGTAATAGAGGTCAGTGCTGAACTGGGGTCTTGGTTGCAGTGAAGTAGCAGTACCAGTGCCACTGTGCCCCCAACATGAGGAATATATGCAGGACTGCAGATGTAGTCTTTAATTAATCTGCACTTTCCATGCAGCTGTAATATTATACCAAGATGCAGGACAGAATGCCACAGGAGATCCTTCTTCCCTGGGGCTATCAAACTGTACAACTACTCCCCCTTCTGTCATGGGGGTAGACTGAGACTGACCCCCCCCTCCCCCCCCCCACCCCCCCCCCCCCCCCCCCCCCCCCCACCCCCCCCCCCCCCCCCCCCCCCCCCCCCCCCCCCCCCCCCCCCCCCCCCCCCCCCACAAATCTTTGCACATCCCCCAATCCTTTCCACTCGTCACTTTAATTTCATGTTTCATGTATTCTGTGACAGATCATTTTCCCTCTTGGGATAAATAAAGTTCTATCGTATTGTATCGAATTTTGCACTCTGTTCATTTTGCACTGGCTGATGCACTCATGATGGACCTGGAAGGAGTGGGCCAATGCAGACCCTGCAGTAGGTGAGGGATGGATTGGGTCAGGAACCGTTGGAGGTCCCATGGTGGTCTGAGAAACACGCGGATCGGTCGTGGCCTGCAGTAGCACAATGCGGCAGAGCAGTGGTAGAGGACATGGGCAGATTCACCAGGCCGACCACTATAACTCCGACCCAGTGCCACTACCAGGACAATAGGCCTTTAACGGGCAAGTTAAGACTTCATTTTGGAAAAACTTGAAACTTCATTATGGCATTGGATCCGTGGCGACTCTGGTGTATTGCCAACCACCGATTATCCACCAGGCTTTGTCTAGCCCCTCCTCTTTTCCAGTTTCTCTCTGCGTCCCCCCACCTCCCAATGTCTGAGGAAGGGTCCCGACCCAAAATGTCAACTTCCCATGTCCTCCAGAGCTTCTGCCTGACCTGTTGCGTTACTCCAGCACTTTGCGTCTCAGTGTAATCTTCTATTCTTAAGCCCTTATTTTTTAGTATAATTCTGCTGATGTATCGAAAGATTTTTACTGAATCGTATGCAAAAAGGGATATTCACTGTACCTAGTACATGTGACAAAGTACCATTGAACCAAGTAACCTTGCACCTATCCATGTTTAATTTTCAATCAACAGACACAAATCCAAATGAATAGCACCCTTTTTTTGGTCACCTGAGTGCTGTTTTAAGCCCAGATTGATTACCTTATGCAGGTACCCTGCTGGATTTGTCGCATTGGATACACATTGGTAATGTTTTTATTGTCTATACTAAATGAATGCGCACACTGGGAAATTTATACCAATTAACATGTGCCAACCCAAAACATCACTTATTCACGTTCTACAGAGATGCTGCCTGACCCACTGAGTTACTCCATCACTTTGTGTCCAATTGTGTAAACCAGCATCTGCAGTTCCTTGTTTCTACCTTGAACCAATAGGAGCGGCATGGTTGTCAGCGGTAGAGTTACTGCCTCACAGCACCAAAGGCCCGGGTTCGATCCTGACTACGGGTGCATTCTTCCAGTAACCACATTGGCTTTCTCCGGGTGCTCCAGTTTCCTCCCACACTCCAAAAACACGCAGGTTTGTAAGTGAACTGGCTTTGGCAAAATAGTAAATTGTCCCTAGTGTGTAGGATAGTGCTAGTGTATGGGGTGATTGCTGGTTAGAGCAGACTTGGTGGACACGTTCCATGCTATCTCTAAAGTCATATAATGATTTGCCTGAAAAGAAAGTGTTCCACTGTATCTCTGTACAGGTCAAAGGGTCATAAGGTCAAAAGTGATAGGAGCAGACCATTTGGCCCATCAAGTCTGCTTGATCAATGCGGCCTGACCAGCGCCTTACAGAGACTCAGCATTACATCCTTGTTTATTGTATTCTAGCCCTCTTGAAATAAATGCTAACATTGTGTTTGCTTTCTTTACTACCGATTCAACTTGCAGATAGACTTTTTGGGAATCCTGCACCAGCACTCCCAAGTCCTTTTGCACCTCTGATTTCTGTTTTCTCTCCCCATTTAGAAAATAGTCCACGCCTTTATTCCTTCTACCAAAATGTATGACTCCACACTTTGCAGCACTATAGTCCATCTGCCACTTCTCTGCCCACTCCCCAGCCTGTCCAAGTCCTTCTGCAGAGTCCCTGCTTTCTCTGTAGTACTGTACCTGCTCTTACACTTATTTTCTTATCGTCCACAAATTTGGCCACATTCTCCTCAATCCCTTCAAACCTCTCATCCAAAATCATTAATATATAACATGAAGAGTAGCGGTCCCAGCACCAACTGGCAGCCAACCAGAAAAATCTCCCTTTATTGCCACTCTTTGCCTTCTGCCATCCAGCCAACCAGTTATGCATGCAAATATCTTCCCTTTGATACCATGGGCTCTCATCTTCCTTAGCAGCCTCACGTGTGGCACCTTATCAA
This sequence comes from Leucoraja erinaceus, assembly GCF_028641065.1. Taxonomy (NCBI): domain Eukaryota; kingdom Metazoa; phylum Chordata; class Chondrichthyes; order Rajiformes; family Rajidae; genus Leucoraja; species Leucoraja erinaceus. Next base: position 10,078,724 of record NC_073384.1, on the reverse strand, counting down.
AGGCTTTCTGAAAATCACATGAAATTAATAAATTACTAGTAATAATAAACCAACACAAACACTTGTAAAGTTGTGGTCTGAAGAAGGGTCTTGATTCGGAACATCACCCATTCCTTCTATCCAGAGATGCTGCCTGTCCTGCTGAGTTGCTCCACAATTTTGTGTCTATCTTCGGTGTAAATCAGCATCTGCAATTCCTTCAAGATTCAAGAGTGTTTTATTGTCAAATGTCCCAGATAGAAGAATGAAATTCTTCTTTGCAGCAACACCACAGAATTCCTGCACCAAAAACTTTTATCCCCATATACAGAGTTCAGGTGTGTCTATATAGCAAAGACAATATATATACACATAAATATGCAGATAAAGTGCAATAGGCTGTTATAGTTCAGAGTAAATCTCTATCGGACTATGTAAAAATTTCACCATTAACGCGTCGTGTTTTCGAGGAGATGTGAATCGCACACGAACATCACACAAATAAATGCACATCCAAGATCAGAGTTTTATGTATAAAGATTGTGTGTTATTTTTTGATTGTACCGCTGCTAGCAGTTTCATTTCACGGCACTTTATTATGTATGTGATGAATAAAACTTATTGATTGATTGAGAAAGAATATGTGACGTTTTGGGTCGACACTTTTCTTCGGAAGTCTGAAGCAGGGTCTCGACCCGAAACGCCACACAATCCTTCTCGCCTGCGGTGCTGCCTGGCCCGCTGAATTACTCCAGCTTTTTGTGTCCATCTTCAGTTAAAAAACAGCATCTGCAGTTCCTCCCTGCACAGTACTAATCAAGAATCTATCTACCTGTGACTTAAATATATCTTTCTGAAGAAGGGTTTCGGCCCGAAACGTTGCCTTTTTCCTTCGCTCCATAGATGCTGCTGCACCCGCTGAGTTTCTCCAGCTTTTTTGTGTACCTTAAATATATCTACTGACTTTGCCTCCACAGCCTTGTGTGGCAAAGAATTCCACAGATTCACCGCCCTCTGACTGAAGAAATTCCTCCTCATCTCCTTCCTAAAAGAAGGTCCTTCAATATCTGAATGCAACTTGTAGCCAAGTAGTCTTTGCCCAGACAAGTGTTGGTCAATGAAGAACGTCCTGAGCTTTCCTATTGGTGGAATGGGGAGAGAGAGAGGGAAGGGGGATGATGGACATGTCGAGCCGCCAATGGGATGCGGAAGGGGGCGGGACTGGTAGCGTCATCGTTTTAGGGAATCGACCCGCCCACTCTCTTTGCGTCACCGCGGGCGCGGCGGTTGGTCGCGGACGCGCGCGCTCCCTCCCTCCCTCCCTGCTGCCGCTGTTGCTCGTGCACGCGGACGCGCGCCCGCCTGGCCCGCCCCGTGCTCGCGCCTCGTCGGCTCCTCCTCGCGTGAGGGGAGGGAGAGAGAAACGGGCGGCAGCCGTCGACTGGATGGCGGCCTAGAGGCTGCTGGCGCCGCGCCTCCCCTCCCACCGCACCGCACCGCCGGGTAGGTTCTGGTTGCCGGGGAAAGGGTTTAACGGGTTGGTCAGGACCGTGGAGGAGAGGGGTGTGAGGGGGAGGGAGAGGAAGGAGGGGCGGTGTGAGTGAGGGGAGGGGAGGAGAGGTACAGAGGAGGGGCTGTGAGGGAGGAGAGGTAGAATGGAGGGAGGAGGTAAGTGAGGGAGATGGAGTAGTAGGGAGGGGGATAGAAGGGAGGCGGGGGGCTGGCAGCTCAGTAAGAGGCGCCTGTGAGGGAGGAGGGAGGCATAGATGAGGAAAGGGTATTGGGAGGCCAGTGTGGGTAAGGGCGAACAGGTGGGACATGGATGGAGGGCAGGTGAGGAGAAGGTAAGGGAGGCCAGTGTGGGTCAAGGGGAATAGGTCCAGGAGCTGAGAATGTGCTTGCAGGGCTATGGAGGGAAGATATGCAGAACCTGTGTTGGTAGTGAGGAAGAACAAGAGATGACGGTTCACAAATGTAGTAGACAAGTCCCTTTCAGCTCTACTTGTCCATGCCAATGCAAGATACCCCACCTATGCTAGTCCCACCTGTCCACGTTTGGCCCATATCCTTCTAAACCTCTCCTATCCCTGTGCCTGTCAAATGTATTTTAAAACATATCATCGTACCTGCTTCAGTTACCTTCTCTGGCAGTTTGTAACATACACCCTTTGCCCCCTGGGTGAAAAGTTGCCCTTCATGTTCCTATAACCATATAACCATATAACAATTACAGCCCTTAGTCCCACCTGCCTGCACTCATACCATAACCCTCCATTCCCTTCTCATCCATATGCCTATCCAATTTATTTTTAAATGATACCAATGAACCTGCCTCCACCACTTCCACTGGAAGCTCATTCCACACCGCTACCACTCTCTGAGTAAAGAAGTTCCCCCTCATATTACCCCTAAACCTCTGTCCCTTAATTCTGGTCATGTCCTCTTGTTTGAATCTTCCCTATTCTCAAAGGGAAAAGCTTGTCCAAATCAACTCTGTCTATCCCTCTCATCATTTTAAAGACCTCTATCAAATCCCCCCTTAACCTTCTGCGCTCCAGAGAATAAAGACCTAACTTATTCAACCTATCTCTGTAACTTAGTTGTTGAAACCCAGGCAACATTCTAGTAAATCTCCTCTGTACTCTCTATTTTGTTGACATCCTTCCTATATTTGGGCGACCAAAATTGTACACCATACTCCAGATTTGGTCTCACCAATGCCTTGTACAATTGTAACATTATATCCCAGCTTCTATACTCACCTATAAAACTATACTTCCTATAAAATCTTTCCCCCTCACCTTAAACCTATATGATATTGGTAAGGCTGCATTTAGAGTATTATGTTCAATTCTCAGCACCATGTTATAGGATGGATGTTGTTAAGTTAGAAATGATGGAGAGAAGATTTATAAGGATGTTGCCAGGACTCGTGGGTCTGAGCTTTCGGGAGAGGTTGAGCAGGCTGGGTCTCTATTCCCTGGAGCGCAGGACGAAATGGGGTTATCTTATAAAAGTGTATAAAAAGTGTATGAGAGGAATAGATCAGGTGGATGCACAGAATCTCTTGCCCAGAGTGGGGGAATCGAGAACCAAAGGGTATAGGTTTAAGGTAAAAGGGAAAGAATCTGAGGGGTAACTTTTTCACACAAAGGATGGTGGGTGTATGGACGAGTTACGGGAGGAGGTAGTTGAGGAAGGGACTATCGCAATCTCTAAGAAGCAATTAGGCAGGTACGTGGATAGGACTGGTTTAGAGGGATACGGGTCCCAAACATTATGGTGCCCTGAAATGGGGAATATGTATAAACACAGCTGTCATTTCTACATGATGAAACCAAAATGTATAAAAATACCATTTAATAAAATCTGACAATGTGCACTTTAACCATATGTGATTTTTTTTTCTATTACAAATTTCAAATTGTGGACTACAGAGGCAAATAAATAAATGATGGTTCTTTGTCCCAAACATTATGGAGGCACTGTACCTGTTAATATTGGTGTTGCTTGTTAATCCCATTGAGGACAAAATCCAACCCACCCTTCAGCAAGGACTATGGATTAAATAGGAAGGCGCTGATGGTCCAGAGAGTTGCTGTTTTATTGTATCTCATGTAGACTGTGGAAGATGTGACTGCAACAATTGGCTTGGTCCACTTCTAACCAAAGGCAGCTTGCTCCCTGACATCTTGGCAGGCAGTCTACCATGTCCAACATTTTTCTTGCTTTGTGACTGTTGCCAATCCTAACAGGTACCTGATCATGCCAGTGCTTCAGTGCACTTGTCTCTCTAGCATGTGCTTAAATCAACGGTTTCTGCAGAATCGCTCTTAGATAATTAATAAGCCATTTTTTAAAATAACACATTAGTCAAGCCATTAGTGATAAAACTTTAATTATTACCAGACTTCTTTTTACTGAATTCATATTCTCAAACTTCTCGGTTGAGATGCAAACAGGCCTCTGGATATCTATCACTTCTTGCCCCTTTTCACTGTGCATCCGACATCGATCCTAAACAGTAGTATGCAACTAGTGTATGGGTGATTGCTGGTCAGCATGGATTCGATGGGCAAAGGGCCTGTTTCCACACTGTATCTCTAAACTAATTTTTAAAACAACACTTCTTTCTTGTTCTTCCTTATCTGTAAATGTATCATCTACTGTTCCTCTTCATTCTTACCCTCAGTGGATAACGTTTAGCACATAATTTGCGCACAACATTTATCTCTTTGGCTTCAAAACTATTAAATTCATTCTTTCCTACAATTTACTGGATTTTTCCAACTTAAAAACAGGAAGGCCTGAAAACATGCCACATAAATGTGGTTATCTGAATATGTCCCAATCATTGAAGGGCAGATTGAGAAACTGATTACAAAGGCACACAGAAGCTAGGATTTATAAATAAAGGCCAAGAGTGTAGAAGCAAAGATGTTACAATCACCCACTATAAAACACATGTTTTTCTCAGTACTGCATTTAATTCTGTGCATAGTACTCCAGGGAGAATGTGAAGATCTTTTGAGAGGGTGGGAAAAGGTTAATTTGGAAAAACTCCACAGATGAGAAATTTTGATTATCGGGTAAGGTGGGGAAGCAGGTTATTTCCCATGGTTCAAAGAAAATTGTGTGTTGATTTAAAGGAAATATTTGAAATCATGAAGAGTCTAGCCAAGAGAAGATATAGAAGGATCACAAACCAAATGATACAGGTATAAAGTGATAGAATGAGCCATGGACTACATGAGGAAAAACATATTAATGCAACGAGTTGTTATGATATGCATTGTAGAATTTTACTGGCATTTTGAGCGGGTTACTGTACTTGTAACAGCAAGTACTTTGAAGTTTTAGTATTAAATATATATTCTCAGTGTACTCTAACAATCTAAAAAAATAAAATATAGTCACAAGAGATGCGTATGTATTAAATCCATAACAAAGTACAGTAATTAATTTTAGTAAATGTAATCTTACTTAAAATGTTTTAAGAACTCAATCTTTGTTTTCCTTAAGGTTTTTTGGGCAGAGTGTAAAGGACCACAATCTACACATATATCCAATGATGCTCTGGCTTTTGAGAGACATTTATACCTTGAAGTAAAGCTCTATTGAAGGTATTAAAAACCACAAAACTATTTGTTGTGTGTTATTGACTGGGTATAACTGTATGGGGCAAATCAAATTCCTCGTATGTTGTAAAACATACTTGGCTAATAAAGTATGATTATGATTTGTTTATAGATTGCCATAAAATGCCGTCTGATTCGCTAATGTGGAAAGAAACTTTCCCTTACCTAGGCTGGCATATGTGTAACTCCAGGCACACAGCCATGGGTTTGACCTTTACCTCCCTGATTAAACACAAGCTCATCCATAAGGCAGCTCGGCACCATCTATGGGCAACAAGTGTTCGTTTTGGTAGAGATGTTCACATCCTATGTATGGGGATGTTTTTTTTTAAGGAAGATATGTTATTTTAATGGTTCAATGACAATATGCTTAGATGAGAATGATTTGGGGATTTGATGTTTATCTCACGTATGTTTACATAAATGTGGAATATTATTCAAGAAGAAAACTAACTTCCAATCAGATATTCGGGATGAAAGGGAGAATGATATAAATGGGCATATGATAAAAAAAAAAATTTTCTTGTAGAAGAAAGTGTGATTAGAAAATATATGCCTTGCAATGCATTGCATAGCATAAATTATCTTTAGTTTTGAGTATTTAATAAAACATTCAACTAATTTGGAACTTTTAAAGACATTAATGCTGCAGTTACTCTGGAGTCATGCTATGCAAAACATTTTTGAGATCTTTTTCTGTTAAATATTGTGAACATTTGGTTAGTTGCAAAATTTGGAGGATCTCCATAGAAGATTGTCTCAATAAGCATTTGCTCCAAAGGTTTTATTTGATATTAATCTTTCCATTACAATGCAAAACACAATGCCCATTTCACTTTTTATTTCTTGCACTTATACATTGATTTCCTTTGTATACAGTTGCTGTTCATTAAACAAACTTATCACATCAGCTCACCTGCTTCATTCTTTAAAGAAACTACAAAATCACTGCCTTTAATCCTCTGGAAGAAGGGACATTCACACCTTTTTTCATTTCACTGATGTATTGTCAGGAAGAGACTGCTTGCTCTGATTGTCCCTGGTGGGACTTCTGAGAGTGTGCAAAAAGATTTATAATTGAAATTGATGATTAAAATAGCCGACATCAAATGAATAGAGAAACACGTTCCATATGCTGATTCCAGGTTTCAAGCTATCTAAATACTGATCTATTAAAAGGCTGCATCCTTCTCAATCATCTTAGTTGAATGGTATGTTTGCCACTCACAATGTGCATCATCTTTGTTGTTACCTCGTTGTTATTTTTAGGGCTATGCTATGTGCACATCAACAACCATGTTTGCTGCATTAGAGCAATGTGATGCATGTACATTAGTTTTGTTTAGTCTAGATCAGCACAGAAACAGGCGCTTACATCCCATACACAAGCATTGTCCTACCCACGAGGGACCATTTTACAATTTTACCAAACTAATTAACCTACATCTTTGGAATTTGGGAGGAAACCTGAGCACTCTGAGAAAACCCACAGGGTTACAGCAAAAAACATACAAACTCCGTACAGGCACCACCTATAGTCAGGATCGAACCTGGGTCCCAGTTGCTCTACTGCTGCACCACTATGCCACCCACTTATGTATTTCAGGGCATATAGAGAATGAGAATGGTCCTATACTAATGCAAGTTTATAGTCTGTTTCTCTTAGTTAAAACAAACTAAGTTTCGAATTAACATTAGAATTATTGGGGGGGGGGGGGGTTCCCTTGAAATTTCCCAAGATTTGCTGAATTGCATACAAGCATTTGCTATTGCTGTCTGTATTGCTCTTTGGTATTTTATTTAGGTTTTTTTTAAATCCTGAAAGGTTGTGATGACCTTCACCTTATTAATGTCAGATATTAACTCACTCCTCATATCAGCAAGAGATTTCTGTTGGCTGCAATGTCCATCTGGTTCTCAGATGATCACCGTAAATCAAACTATTGACACAGCATAGATTCTAAATGTATTACTATGGCAGTTTGTTTACATGGATAGTAATTGATAGCCCAATCTGTTGTCCATATATGCCTTTCAACAGTAGTCAATGAATAATGATTACAATTGCAACATTTGTTAACAATTAGCTTAATTTCTATATTTTCCTGTTTTTATTCCAAAAAGATGGATCCATCCAAAGTCACTATGGAATCAAAGGATGCTGCTTCAAATCTTTTGAGTGCATTGCATACTTTTTACCAGTTTGGCCATCTGTGTGATGTAACTGTCCATACAGAGCATCTTGGAATTCAAGATGAATTTTCTGTTCACAAAGCAGTGTTGGCTGCCTCAAGCAATTACTTTAAAGAAATATTCCTACGGGATGAGCTATCCGTGAAAAAAGAAGCCACAGTCACCTTGCAGGATATTTATACAGAAGATTTTACCTCATTTTTGGAGTTTGTATACACGACAAAAATAGAGATTGAACCACAGAATGTATATCGAATGCAGGAGGTTGCCGAAAGACTAGAATGTAAGGATCTTGTGGAAGCCTGTGAACACTTGAAGATGAAGCTTTCGACTCAGAGATCCGATGTGAAGGAACAAGTTTGCAAAGAACACAAGCTTGCTGGTAAATCTGAAAGTGATTGGAATAAGACACATTCACGTGATCTGGGTGACCAGGAAACAGAGATGTCATCCAAGATTGTTGCTGCACCAGTGAGAAACAGACTTTGGGACAAATTACCCAAAAAGAAAACACTGGAGAACAGCCAGTCACAATTGGATGAATGCGTACAACAAGGAAACATAAAAGAAGTCAGTGGGTCAATCACTGACATTGATTCGAGCACAGGAATGGGTAAATTAACAACATATGCCACAGAAACTGTGAACCTAAAGAATATTGATATTGTTAATGAATTTCCTGAAAAAGATAATTGCACAATTAGTTCAATAATCCAGGCTGTTTCTCCAGAAACTAGAATTGTAATCAAGAAACTCCACTGTCTGGAGGATGAAGATGGAACACAGGATGAACCCGAAGTTTCGGATGGTTATGAGTTGAAAAAAATAACTCGGAGCGCTTCCAAACGCATGGCTCAAAATTACACATGTGACAAATGTCACCAGACCTTTCCGTTTTTGAAACCCTATCAAGCTCATATGACTTCCGAGCATGGTATAACCATTGTGGTAAAGTACAGCTGCAGTATGTGTTCTCAGCTTTTTTCCAATTATCAGAACCTAAGGCAGCATAGAATGACTGTTCATAACAATGAGCGTCCTTTTGCGTGTTCGTTGTGTGACAAGCGATTTAAACGCCAAAAGGACATCAACGACCACACTAGGAGAGTGCACGAGAAGAAGAGGACTCCTCAGAAGTGTCCATTTTGTGATAAAGTTATTAGCTCAAAATGTGGATTGACGGTTCACATCAGAACACATACGGGAGAGAAGCCCTATAGATGCCAGTACTGCCCTGCCAGCTTTGCTCAGCGGTCTGCATACAACACACACGTAAGGTATTCCAATTCCATATAGATTGTTATTTATCGTAATTCACTGATCTGTGTCTTTTTACAAAAGTGTATCTCATGGATTATTATTTTTTAATTACTGAAATCAAAAATGATACCAATAAATTCTTGAGTACTCTGAAATAAATACACAGCAGTCAGTGGTAACCCCAGTATCTCAGCCTGTGTGGTTTAATATTCAGAATTCCCTTCAATATTGTACCATTGGTATCCTGTATACAGGCACTCCCCGACCCTTATGTAAGTCAGATTTAATATAACTTTCTCGGCTGCACATGGGCGCTTTTGCGGCGAGTAGCCTTCTTGGTAAGCACCGCCACTTTGCCTCCGCCACTTTCCGATCTAAACGTGAATGATCGAACAGAGTTGTGGAAATTACAAACTGCCTTTTATGGCACTGGGGACTGAGTATAGAGTTGTTTATGTAAGTACGAGTTTACGCAAGTCGCCGATTGCATCAGTCAGGGAGTGTCAGTAGAACTGAAGTATTCTTAGTACTGTCGAAGAGGTAAATATACAGCAGTCAGTAGTAAAACCAATTTCTATGCCTGTTTGATTTAATGTTCAGAATTCCCTTCAATATTGTACCATTGGTATCCTGTATATCTCCTCTCAGTAGGATCTATTTGATCTTTGCTTGAATGTGTTTCAAGATTCAAGAGAGTTTATTGTCATGTGTCCCAGATTAGAACAATGAAATTCTTGCTTTGCTTTCAGCACAACAGAATAATGCAGGCATAAATAATACAGAACAGATCAGTGTGTCCATATACCATTGAATAAATAAACATATAAAGTGCTATAGGCTAATTAAAGTTCAGATTTTGTTTGAGTTGAGTTTAATAGTCTGATAGCTGTGGGGAAGTAGCTATTCCTGAACCTGGTCGTTGCAGATTTCAGGCTCCTGTACCTTCTACCTGAAGGCAACGGAGAGATGAGTGTGTGGCCAGGATGGTGTGGGTCCTTGATGATGCTGCCAGCCTTTTTGAGGCAGCGACTGTGGTAGATCCCATCGATGGTAGGGAGGTCAGAGCTGATGATGGACTAGGCAGTGTTAACAACTTTTTGCAGTCTTTTCCGCTCCTGGGCCACAAGTTGCCGAACCAAGCCACGATGCAACCGGTCAGTATGCTCTCTACTGTGCACCTGTAGAAGTTCGAGAGAGTCCTCCTCGACATACCGACTCTCCGTAATTTTCTCAGGAAGTAGAGGCGCTGATGTGCTTTCTTTATGATTGCATCAGTGTTCTGGGACCAGGAGAGATCTTCGGAAATATGCACACCCAGGAATTTGAAGCTCTTGACCCTTTCCACCATCGACCCGTTGATATAAACGGGACTGTGGGTCCCCATCCTACCCCTTCCAAAGTCCACAATCAGTTCCTTGGTTTTGCTGGTGTTGAGAGCCAGGTTATTGTGCTGGCACCATTTGGTCAGTCGGTCGATCTCACTTCTATACTCTGACTCGTCTCCATCAGTGATACGTCCCACAACAGTGGTGTCGGCGGCGAACTTGATGTTTGATGCAGTTTAAAATTATACTCTCATCTGTCCAAGTGGAATACACTTATTAACTGATATTTGAGTTTATATAATAACCATATAACCATATAACAATTACAGCATGGAAACAGGCCATCTCGGCCCTACAAGTCCGTGCCGAACAAATTTATTTTTTTTTCCCCTTAGTCCCACCTGCCTGCACTCATACCATAACCCTCCATTCCCTTCTCATCCATATGCCTATCCAATTTATTTTTAAATGATACCAATGAACCTGCCTCCACCACTTCCACTGGAAGCTCATTCCACACCGCTACCACTCTCTGAGTAAAGAAGTTCCCCCTCATATTACCCCTAAACTTCGGTCCCTTAATTCTGAAGTCATGTCCTCTTGTTTGAATCTTCCCTATTCTCAAAGGGAAAAGCTTGTCCACATCAACTCTGTCTATCCCTCTCATCATTTTAAAGACCTCTATCAGGTCCCCCCTTAACCTTCTGCGCTCCAGAGAATAAAGACCTAACTTATTCAACCTATCTCTGTAACTTAGTTGTTGAAACCCAGGCAACATTCTAGTAAATCTCCTCTGTACTCTCCCTATTTATCTAGTCCCCCACCCTCCCCCTCTCCTTCTACCCCCCTGATTAAGTTTTTAAAAGGCATAATATATTGGGAATTTGTAATCTTTTAACAATTGACTCTGCCACTAGATATTATTTGCTTATTTTGGTTCAATATAGAAAGTATCATTCTAGAGATTTTGCAGAGCTGTCTGAAGACTCTTTTATTGCGTTTCAAGAGACAAATCTAAATTATTTGACACAGCTTATTTCCCAGAGATGCTGCCTGACCCGCTGAGTTCTCCAGCACTTTGCAGTTTTTTTTTTGGCATATACAGTTTACTTTTGTTCAGAAAGAATACATTTATACTTCTCAAACTTTAAGAAATATTAGTTTAAATTGTGTTTTTTTTTTACAGAAAGATACACGAATCTGGTCAAGAGAAGAAACCACCATTTATGTACTGGAAAGTTGTACCACAGGTAGATAAGCCGGATGAAATTGCTGGTGTTGCCATGGAAGTCAGTAGTAATGGAGACAAATGGGATAGATCAGAAGATAATGACTTGGTCATGAACATTAGCGATAACAGAGAAACATGTGATGAAGAACAACAGAATACATCTAATAGAGAAATTAGAGAGTGTAATAATATAAATGAAACGGAAGAAAAGAAAGGCATAGATACAAAATGTGCAAATGCACAAAATATTCTACTAAACAAAGGAAGGCATGTCAGGAACGAAGATAGTGGAGATGATGAAGACGAAGATAGTGGAGAAGATGATGAAGAAGAAGAATCTGGAGTAGAGGGCAATGAAGAAAATAGCACAGAGAATGAAGATGAAAACGATAAAGATGTAGACTACTCAAATGAACATGATCCTGAACCAAATGATTCTGACGAGGACTTTAAAACAAAGAAAGTCAACAAACGAGGAAGATTGCAGAAATCAAATCACGTTATTAAATGTGATAAATGTGATAATGAATTTGAGTCCCGGAAAGAATATGTGATACACTGCAAAGATGTTCACCAGTCCCTACCAGGAAAAGTCTATCACTGTGAGATTTGTGGCAAGGCTTTTGCAACCCACAACAGTTGGAAAGAGCACTGTGCTTGCGTTCACAGTGATGAAAGACACTTTGCTTGCACTCTATGTAATGCAACTTTTAAGAGGAAAAGAGATGTGCGGACTCACTATGCTCGGAAGCATGAGGGGCGTATAAAACGTCCGTTGTGCTCTGTTTGTGGGAAGATTTTAAGTTCACGAACAGCACTGGTATTCCATATGCGGACACACACAGGAGAGAAGCCTTATGAGTGCTCTATATGCCATTCTCGATTTGCCCAACCATCCCAGCTCAAAATTCATACAAGGTCACATCTTTAAGTTTGGTTTATGTTTATTCCCTAATAGCTTTGTGTGGGTGCGTACGTGCGCGTGTGTTTCTATTTTGATAGAAAGGTCAGCCAGGTTTCACCCTAGTCCATCCCCATCTCAATTGGTGGTCATTTGTTTAATTATTTAAAGTTCTGGCTGGCAAATCTACTTCGGTTTGGTCTAATGTGATGCCTAAATAGCTTGGTAAGTGGGAAGGAAGGTATCTCCTCATGTATGCCTACCAGAGTTGGAATTAGATAACTCCTTGCTTAACCATGTTACCCATTTGATTGTATTTCCTCTTCAGTAATATGTGAAAGAAGGTAAAACACATCAAAATCATTGGCTGGCATTATACACATGTTGGAGAGTTCTACAATTTGCAGTAATACTTATATACAAAGCATTTTAATTTTACCTAGCTTTTTAAAAGGTCAGGTGATGTGGTGATAAATCTATTTGTCTTTATATATGTCTGTTTATATATATATATGTACATGTCTGGACAGATATGTCCAGATTTATGTCTGGAATGTTTTGAAATTATTATTGGAGAATGGCAAATGTTTAATGTTCAAATAATTTCATACTAATTGCAGATCACATACTGGAGAGAAACCCTATATTTGTGAGGATTGCGGAGCCTGTTTCACCGATAAAGCTAAATTAAATGGTCACAAGAGAACACATACAGGTATGAATTGGATGGAGTCCACCGGGTGGCGCCAGCAATGGCTGCCTCGCCAACAGTCTGTCCTTTCCTTCTCTGTTGTTTTTTAGTATGTGTTAAATGTCTGTTTTTAGTGTCCTTTAGATTGTTTTATGTGGGGGTTGGGGGAACCTTTTTAAAAAATCTCTTACCTCGATGGACATGCAATTTTTTTCCGTATCGTATCACCGTCCGCACTGCGGCCTAACATCGCGGAGTTGGCGGCCACTGCTGGAGATCGACTTTGGGAGCTCCATCTGCAGGAGCCTGCAGGACTTAACATCATGGAGCTGGCGATCCCTTTGTCGGGGATCAGATTCAGATTCAGATTCAATTTAATTGTCATTGTCAGTGTACAGTACAGAGACAATGAAATGCATTTAGCATCTCCCTTGAAGAGCGACATAGCAAACGATTTGAATAAATAATAATAAGTGTCCGGGGGGGTGGTGATTGGCAGTCACCGAGGTACGTTGTTGAGTAGAGTGACAGCTGCCGGAAAGAAGCTGTTCCTCGACCTGCTGGTTCGGCAACGGAGAGACCTGTAGCGCCTCCCGGATGGCAGGAGGGTAAACAGTCCATGGTTGGGGTGAGAGCAGTCCTTGGCGATGCTGAGCGCCCTCCGCAGACAGCGCTTGCTTTGGACAGACTCAATGGAGGGGAGCGTGGAACCGGTGATGCGTTGGGCAATTTTCACCACCCTCTGCAGTGCCTTCCGGTCGGAGACAGAGCAGTTGCCATACCATACTGTGATGCAGTTGGTAAGGATGCTCTCGATGGTGCAGCGGTAGAAGTTCACCAGGATCTGAGGAGACAGATGGACCTTCTTCAGATCGACCTCTGAGCTCCAACCGCGTGAGCCTGCGGACTTTAACACCGTGGCGCTCACGATCCCTGGTTAGAGACCGACTTCTGGGAGCTCTAGGCCGCAGGAGCTTTAACGTGGGGGCTTATATCACCCTGACACGGGGGCTTCGATTGCCGGCTGCAGGAACTTTGATAGCCCCGACGGATGGTTCGACTGCCCCGACTGCGGGAGAAAAATTAGGGAAAAAGATTAGACTTTATTGCCTTCAATAACAGTGAGGAATGTGATGTTTATGTTAACTTTTATGTAGTTGTGTGTCTTGTTGCTTTTTTCTAGTATAGCTGTATGGTAATACGAATATCACTGTACCTTAATTGGTGCACATGACAATAAAATACCTTTGAAACCTTTGGCTGGATGTGGATAGGATGTTTCCACGGATGTGAGATTCCAGGACCAGATTTAAAGGACATTACTTTAGGAAGGAGATGAGGAGGAATTTAGTCAGAGGTTGGTGAATATGGAATTATTTGCCACAGAAGGCTGTGGAGGCCAAGTCAATTAATATTTTTAAGGCAGAGATAGATTCGTGATTATTAGGGTGTCGGGGGTCATGGGGAGAAGGCAGGAGCATGTGGTTAGGAGGTAGGAAGGAGATAGATCAGGCATGATTGAATGGCAGAGTAGACTTGAGGGGCCGAATGGCCTAATTCTGCTCTTATCACTTATGATCTTATGAAATAATCATGGAGTACATTCTGCCATTTTAAACCGAATTTTGTCATTTTTGCCATATTTTGTGGTTATTTAGTGTACCCCCCCTTCCACTTCAATGGGGCTTCCCCCACACTTTGTTTGAGTTAAATGAATATTTTCACATATTGAATTAAAAATTCTAAATTTATTATGCAATATCTAAAAATTAAATATTTGTCAACTGCTTGTAAATGACCCTGATATTCAGGAACAAGTGGAAGCAGTGGAACAGGCTTTCTGACGGAGGGTCAAATGTGTAATCGATGGGCAGGGCAGTTTCTGCTGGCTACAGCCTCATTGACACTCACAGTCCACTCCCTCTGTAAAACAACCGCAGTAAAAGGTCAGTGTAGCTACTGGTATCAAGCGAGAGGCGAACATCTGGTGCTATCTGTGTCCTGCATTATCTGGCCTATTAAAAAATTAATACCGAGCACATTTTCTCTAAAGTTATCATTTCAAAATTGAATGATGTTCATATGGATGAAGTAATCTTGTGAAGTAATTATTCATTGCTGCAGGGTATCTCACGTTAATAATAATAATAATAATAATAATAATAATACATTTTATTTGTATAGCTCTATTCAAGGACTCAGTCACTTTACATGGTGAGTCAAGAACAAAACAAAATAGAGCAGTAAGACAGAGATGCAAAGGGGAGGGGGACATGGGACTAAGGATATGCAGAGGTGAAGAGATGGGTCTTGAGGCGGGACTGGAAGATGGTGAGGGACTTAGAAGTTCGGATCAATTGCGGGAGGCAGTTCCAGAGCCTGGGAGCTGCCCTGGAGAAGGCTCTGTCTCCAAAAGTGCAGAGGTTGGATTTCAGAATGGAGAGGAGACCGGCTGAAATGGATCTGAGGGACCGTGAGGGTTGGTAGGGGGAGAGGAGGTCAGTGAGATAAGGGGGGGGGGGGGGGCAAGTGGTTGAGGGCTTTGTAGGTGAGGACCAGGATTTTGTAGATGATCCGGTGGGAAATGGGAAGCCAGTGAAGTTCTTTGAGGATTGGGATGATGTGGTGCCAGGATTTGGTGTGGGTAATGAGTCGGGCGGCTACATTCTGGACCAGTTGGAGTCGGTTGATGTTGCTGGAATTAATGCCAAAGAGAAGAGAGTTACAGTAGTCCAGTCGGGAGGAGATGAAGGCATGGATGAGTCTTTCAGCAGCGGGGGGTGTGAGAGAGGGTCTGATTTTGGCAATGTTGCGGAGGTGAAAAAATGATGTTTTGACAACATGGCGGATGTGAGGCTTAAGGGAGAGGGTTGAGTCAAAGATCACGCCAAGGTTGCGGGCCTGAGGAGATGGGGAGACATTGGTGCCGTCAATAGTGAGAGTGGGGTTGTTAATTTTGGTAAGTTGATTTGGAGCCAATGAAGAGAAATTCTGTTTTGTTACTGTTTAATTTAAGGAAGTTGAGTTGCATCCAAGATTTGATGGCTGACAGGCAGGAGTTGATATGGGAGAGAGGGGGGTGGTGGGGGACTTGGTGCTGAGATAGATCTGGGTGTCATCAGCATAGCAATGGAAGTCCAGTTTGAAGTGACGGAGTATATGACCAAGGGGGAGGATGTAGATGATGAAGAGGAGGGGACCGAGAACAGAGCCTTGGGGAACGCCTTGAGTGACTGTGGCTGTAGCAGAGGTATGGTTATGGAGAGAGATGAAGTGGGATCGGTTGGAAAGGTAGGAACGGAGCCAGCTGAGTGCAGAACCTTCAATGCCAAGGTCTTTAAGTCTGGTAAGCAGGATGTTATGGTTCACGGTATCGAAGGCCGCACTCAGGTCGAGGAGGATGAGGATGTTGAGGGAACCAGTGTCAGCAGAGGTGAGGAGGTCGTTGAGGACTTTGAGGAGAGCAGTTTCTGTGCTATGGAGGGGGCGAAATCCAGATTGGAGGGGTTCAAATAGGTTATACGCGAGGAGGTGGGAATGAAGTTGTGACGCGACGATACGCTCCAGGGTTTTTGTAAGAAAGGGGAGGTTTGAGATTGGGCGGTAGTTAATGAGAGAGGAGGGATCAAGACCAGGTTTCTTTAAGATTGGTGTGACAGCAGCAGTTTTGAAAGGAGAGGGGACAATTCCTTGGGACTATGAGGAGTTGAAGAGATTAATGAGGTAGGGGCAGAGAACGAGGAGGCAGCACTTCAGCAGGGGAGTGGGGAGAGGGTCGAGGGAGCAGGTAGTGGGTTTGGAATAGCTAATGAGTTTGGAGATTTCAGTAGGGGTGACCAGGTCAAACTGGGAGAGGAAGCAGTGTGGAGAAGGGTAAGGAGGTCAGTGGAGATGTTGAAAGGAGGGGCCTTGGTAGGTGGTGGAGTAGATGATGGGGAGTCAGGTACAGGGGATAAAGATTGATAGATGGTGCTGATTTTGTCAGCGAAAAAGTGGAGAAATGAGTTGCAGAGATCCGGAGTAGAGGTAGGGAGAGTGTTGGCTCGAGGCTTGAGGAGGTTGCCCACTGTGGAGAAGAGGGTTCTGTGGTTAAGGCAGGGGTCGGTGAATATGGAGGAGAGGTAGGCAGATTTTGCAGCAATGGGGGCATCTTTGTAGGTAGTGAGGTGGTGTTTGTAAGCTTCATGGTGGACTGTGAGAGATGATTTCTTTGTGAGTCGTTCAAGTCGGCGACCAGTCTGTTTCAGCTTACGAAGTGCAGGTGTGTACCAAGGTGAAGATGTGTTAAAAGTTACGGTTCTTGTTTTGAGGGGTCCAGAGCGTTAAGGGAGGTAGACAAGGTGGAGTTGAGATGGTTTGTGAGATATGGGTTGAGTCCAGGGGGAGAGTGATGGAGAGCAGGTCAGAGGGATGGTGGGGATCGATGGATTTTAGATTACGGAAGGTGATTTCTCGGAGGAAGCGGGGGCGAGGTGTCGGAGAAGGGATGGTGAACCATATAAGCTTATGATCAGAGAGGGGGAAGAGGCATGGATGGAGGTCGAGTACCGGTTGATTTGTGGAGCAGACCAGGTCAAGGATGTGACCTTTGTCATGGGTGGGAAAGGTGACGTGCTGAGTGAGAGAGAAGTTGTCAAGTAAAAAGGCGAATTCAAATGCGAGCTTGCAGGTGGGGGTGTCCATGTGAATATTTAAGTCACCAAGTAGCAGCAGACGTGGGGAGAGAGATGAGGCAAGTGTGAGGAGTTCAGTGAAGTCAGATAGGAAGGAGGGGTTTGGTTTAGGTGGCCGGTAAATGAGGATGACTGTCATGGAGGAAAGGTCTTTGAAGGCGAGGAATGATGCTACTGGGGGGAGGGTGAGTTCAGTGATCGGAAAGTTCTGGTTGAAAATAACAGCGAGGCCACCTTCATGGCGGGAGGGGCAGGGTTTGGGTATGTAATTAAATCCAGGTGGGGATGCTTGATTGAGGAAGAAGAAGACATTGGGTTGTTGCCAAGTTTCAGTGAGCAGAAGGAAGTCTAGAGTGTAGTCAAGCATTAGTTCATGGAGGGCAAGGGCTTTGTTGTTGAGCGACTGGGTGTTGAGGAGGGCAAAGTTGGCATTGTGAGAGGGTGGAGGGATGGGGGCAGGCTGGAGAGATCTGAGGTTGTCCCAGTTGACAGTGCGTGTGGTCAGCTGGGATGGGGGGGTGACGCGGTTGAGGGGGGGCAGAGCGTGGTAGTGAGCAGATGGAATGGAATGTCCGTGGTTGAAGTAAACAAGCTTGCGTCGAGAGCCTCTGTGGATGTAACGTGGTCGACGTAGAAGTCTAAGCTGTTTAATGACTGGGATGCAGGATGGGATGTAGTTGTTGAAGAGACCAGTCAGTTGCAGAGTTGAGTATTTGAGCATGATGAGGAGCCCGAGCAACTGCAGGAAGCAGCAGAGAGGTTGTCCAGCAGTGAGGGTGCAGAGAGGTGACCAGCAGAGAAGGTGAAGAGAGGTTGTCCAGCAGAGCGGTGCAGCGAGTATCTAGCGGTGAGGGAGCAGAGAGGTTGTCCAGCAGAGCGGGTGCAGCGAGGTGTCCAGCAGTGAGAGAGCAAAAAGGTTGTCCAGCAGTGCAGGTGCAGAGGTTGTCCAGCAGTGCAGGTGCAGAGGTTGTCCAGCAGTGCAGGTGCAGAGAGGTTGTCCAGCAGTGCAGGTGCAGAGAGGTTGTCCAGCAGTGCAGGTGCAGAGAGGTTGTCCAGCAGTGCAGGTGTAGAGAGGTTGTCCAGCGATGAGGGTGCAAAGAGTATCCAGCAGTGCAGGTGCAGAGAGGTTGTCCAGCAGTGCAGGTGCAGAGAGGTTGTCCAGCAGTGCAGGTGCAGAGGTTGTCCAGCAGTGCAGGTGCAGAGGTTGTCCAGCGGTGCGGGTGCAGAGAGGTTGTCCAGCAGTGCGGGTGCAGAGAGGTTGTCCAGCGGGGCAGGTGCAGAGAGGTTGGCCAGCGGTGCAGGTGCAGAGGCTGTCCAGCAATGCAGGTGCAGAGGTTGTCCAGCAGTGCAGGTGCAGAGGTTGTCCAGCAGTGCAGGTGCAGAGAGGTTGTCCAGCAGTGCGGGTGCAGAGAGGTTGTCCAGCAGTGCAGGTGCAGAGAGGTTGTCCAGCGGTGCGGGTGCAGAAAGGATCAAGCGTCGCTGGTGCAGGGAGGTGTCCAGCGTCGATGGTGCACAGACAGGTAACAGACAGGTTACAAAAGAGGGGGGGGGGGAATGGCGGGCGGAGAAGCGGCGAACAATCAACGCCAGTGTCCTCTCCGGGCAGCGTGCAGGGTTTTAACGGCTAGCGATGAAGGCCGCAGGGCGACAGCCGTCGGCTGTCAGCTGAAGATCGTTCCACAGCCAAGAACGGCCAAAAGCGCTGCAGACCACCGCAATCGGGGCGACCCCCCAGTGGTCCCTCGTCGGTGGTAGGTCCAGGCCTCGTCCCAGGTGGAAATTTACCACATTCGGCAATTGAAGCCGACTCGCTAAAGGGACCGTTATCAATTTGAATCTGCCGCCACGTTAACCATTGAAAAGGCCAGGTATCTAAACCTGTGCAGTTTTTAGGTTTCACCTTATTCAGTGCATCATTATACATTAGGTGTACAATGATTGTGGCAGCTTGCATTAATGTAGCAATGCCCTTTGAGGATACCATGTTTAGAAGCAAAATCAATCAGAATAACTGGCTATTACACTCAAAGAATAAATAGGATGCTTTTCTTCCAGATGCAATACTGGTCCCAAATTGTTTATGTAAGATGATAATTTATTATTAAAAGTAATGCTCTAAAAGATTGCTAGCTACAGAATTCTCATCAGAATTCCTAAATAAGGAATAAATAAGGTGAATGCACAAGTCTTTTACCAAGAACCAGAGGACATGGGTTTAAGGGAGAGGGGAAAGATTTAATAGAAACCTAAGAGACAACGTTTTCACTCAGAGGGTGGTGGATGTATGGAACGAGCTGCCACAGAAGGTAGTTGAGGCAGGTACTTTAACAGCATTTTAAAGACACAGACAGATGCATGGGTAGCAAAGGTTTAGCGGCATATGGCCAAAAGCAGGCATATGGAACTAGTTTAGATGGGACATCTTGGTTGGTATGGATGAGTTGGACCTAAGGTCTGTGCTGTATGACTATTTGTGAACAGTTATCTCTTGCTCTTCCTCACTACCAACCAATATTTTTAAAGAAAGGAGGGAAGAGACAAAGACTTTTGCCTTCCATCACAGTGAGGATGTGACTGGTGAACTCACTGTGTGGATGTTAAATTTGTGTTTATTGTGTGTTTTTGTTATTTTTATTATATGTATGACTGCAAGGCAACAAAATTTTGTGCAGACCAAAAGGTCTGATTAACAATAAAGAATACTTTGACTTTGAGAACACTTAAAGGAAAACCTTGTATTCAGGATAAATTGTATTTGGCTTCTCGAAAAGAAATATTTAAGGAAAATGTTAGTTTTCTTATTTTATTTTGCTCAAATGGTGGTACTTGAGAAGAATGTCTAATTAATCTATTGATTGAACAAAGGAAGATATCATCTTGATTCTTCAAGTAAGCTGAGTTTTTTAATCTTATCACCAGAAGGGAAACTGATCAGTATTAGTGGAACTAAACATGCATGAATATTGGATAAGGAAAAAACTTAGCAATCTTTACTCGGTCTTTTAAATGAACAATGGCCACTTTATCTAATTTGGAGGGGGAAGAAGCATTGCTTTGTTTAGTTTATTCAGGGAAGAACCAATTTAAAACGAGCAGGTAAGAATATGGGCAGAGAAAACTGGAAGGAAATTTGTATTTGTTATAAATGAAATTCTCAATTGGCACGCTTATGGTTAAAATCTGAGAATTAAATAAATTTGGTTTTGCAAGTAATGGACAACGTTGTTTGATTTCTCTTGCAGGGGAGCGCCTTTATGGCTGTGATGTATGCGGGAAGCATTTTGCCACCAATGAGTATTTGAAATGTCACAAGCGATGTCACATGGGAGCAAAACCTTATAAATGTGATGCATGTGGGAAAACCTTTGGTCTGAGAGCTTCCTTGGCACAACACAGCAATATCCATGCAGGTCTGTAACAATTCTATTAAAGGGGATTAATGTATCCACATAATCTATCTGTAAATACAAAGTTTCTGTTAATCCTATTAAATAAAAGGACTCGCTGTGAGGTAGATATTTATTGGAACTTCACAATTTTAAAGATACATTCTCAACTTCTCTATTTTCCCTATGTAACTGGGTTCCCTATCCCTGTTACTATTCTTCATCTTCACCACTACAGGTTCCCAGCTCCAAGTTTGGGTAATATACCTGATGAGCCTGCGCCATTTTAAACCTGGTGTCAATACAGAATGGTGCCAAACAACTGTCAAAAAATCTCAACGTTTCTGTTGGCTAAAAACAGCAAGCATAAGGAATACCGATGCCAATGATCTCAGTGGCTGACGGAGAGGCTAAAAAAGTAATCTCATAACAGGAATCTGATACACTGGTGTGTATCATTTTTTGCTGGATCATTTTTAGGTGGAACATTCCACTTTCCTAGAGTCTGAGGGACTTTAAATTAATGAAATATTTTAGTCATGCTACTCCACCTCACAATACAACAATGCATTCTTAGCAAAGAATAGTTGATTATAAACCATTCCTTCCAAATCAAGTTTCTAATGTAAGACTTCTCTTATTACCCCATGGGGAATGGAGAGGGCCCTGCAACATCTCGTGAAAGCCTAGATATTGATACGATTAACTTAATTGATCAAACAATAGTCAAGAGTATTTTATTGTCATATGTCCTAGAGAGAACAATGAAATTCTTGCTTGCTGCAGCACAACAGAACATGTACACGATGCACTGTAAACAACCCTTTTAACTTCTGACACTGCTCACAGCTGCAGATTGATTTTGAAGTTGCATTTGGCAACATGGTAGATATTGACTAAGGATTTGTTTTAAACTTTGATATTTAAACCTGACGTGACTCTGAGTCGTTTCAATAAGGTTTGTGTCAGCTGTAACAGAAAATAAAAGCTGCAGTTAGAATGCTATTGGGTGGCATGGTGGCGAGTTGCTGCCTTACAGCGCCAGAGACCCAGGTTTGATCCTGACTACAGGTGCTGTCTGTACAGTGTTTGTATGTTCTCCCCATGACTGTGTGGGGTTTTCCATAGGTGCTCTGGTTTCCTCCCACATTCCAAAGGTGTGCAGGTTTGTAGGTTAATTGGCATCGGTAAAAATTGTAAATTGTCCCTAGTATGTAGTGTGTGCTAGTGTAAAGGGGATTGCTGGTCGGCACGGACCCTGGGCCTATTTCCGTGCTGTATCTCTAAACTAAACTAAAAACTACTGTATTTCTCAGCAATGAAGACGCACCTGCGTGGAGGACTCACCCCCATTTTGAGTTGCTAAATTGTGAAAAAGGACTGCCACACAAGGATCAAGGGTTTGGTTTATTCCCCACAAGCTGTGGAACAAACTCTTCTCTCCCCCTCCCCTCAGCAGTGCTGTCTTTTTACAGCTGCTGTACTGAGGGATAGCCAAGTCTATCTTTCTTGGCTAACAATCTAACCTTCGGCCTCCAAGACGCATGTACATTTTCGGGCCTTAATTTAGGGTAAAAATTGCGTCTTCATTGCCAGCAAATGCAGTAATACTGTCTGTCAGCAGCAGTGTTGCCAATTGGAGATGGGCAAATACTCTTAACAGTAGGAGTTAGAATTTCCTCTCATCAAATTGCCACAGGAGCCTTGCAGGTCTTTTGAATACTGGAATTTATATTTCCATGTTTGTATCAGGTTTACTGCTAACTCATGCCGCATGAGATCCATTGATATTCTATCTACCTCACCATGGAAGAATGCATGTGTTGATTGTGCTTTGGCAGATACTTGATCTCTGCCCAGCCTGAGCTCATTTAGCATAATGTAGCCAAGAATCAATGTCCTTGATTCATGCTCACATTTAAATTTGAAAATTTAACACTTAATAAATATCTCCACTTTTCACTCCTTAGAGTGCCAGCAGTAGACATCAATTGGAGCAGCCCTTCACCACCTCATAGAGATGAGATTTGTTCTTGTCATTCTACATACCTTCAAAACAGGCCACAAAGAACTATGTCATAGATCATAGAAACAGCCCTTCCATCCATGTCAACCAAGATGCCCCATCTAAGCTCGTCCCATTTGGCCCATATCCCTCTAAACCTTTCCTATCCATGTACCTGTCCAACTCTGGTTTGAAGATGGACACAAAGTGCTGGAGTAGCTCAGCGGGTCAGGCGGCATCTCAGGAGAAAAATGATTGGTGACGTTTTGGGTCGGGACCCTTCTTTAGACTCGAGGTCTGAGATCAGTTGATTGCCAAGCAACTGGAGATCTGTCACTGCACATTTGGGTTTAATTATTCAGTATGAAAATTGCAATATTTTATCTCTGTTACTTGCGATGGCTTTACTGGAATCTTATTATATTTCACAGACACACGTCCATATTTTTGTGAACTGTGTGGAAAAGCTTTTACCCAACAAGGGGCACTTCGACGTCACCAACGAATTCACACAGGGGAGAAGCCTTACAAGTGCAAGGCTTGTGAGCGGACTTTCACAGATATGTCCACATTGAGAAGACATGTGTCTGTAGGTGCTTCCTATTTTTAGATAATGCATGCTTTCTGCTTAATTTAAAATATATTTTATATTTAAAATATTCTAGTCATGCTGTTCCAAACCCCCCTCCCCCCCCCAAATGTATTCTTGGCATTGAATGGTTGATTATAAGGAGGAATGTTTTGCCCTCTACTTCTTTCTCCTTGAAGGAATGATTCATGTTAAAGCTTCTTAAACTGTTGGGTGACAAAATCCTTCAGCTATTTTGTATTAAGAAACAGTGTGAAAGATTAATGTGTTCAGATTTTTCTGTAAGTCCCAAGGCAGTTCTTAAGTATATTAAGATGAAGAGGGTGAGCAGGGAAAAAGATCAGCCTGGTAAATGACCAGAGGAGCAATATGTACTTGGAGCCACAGGATGTGGGTGAGATCTAAAAATAATACTTTTCATCTGTGTTCACAAAGAAGGATATTTTTAATTTCAGATTTTGGGGAAGTGACAGGGATATTCTAGACCACATTAACATTAAAATGGATGTCTTAACGGCCCACGGTATCAAGGTCTAAGACCTAGTGCTGGTAAATGGGTTAATGTAGAATAGATGGTTACTTGATAGTCAACATGAGCATGGTACACAGATCTGTTTATATGCTGCTTGACGCCATGTTCCTGTTTATGATCCGATTTATTGTTCATGTTGCAATAATGATTATTCTAGGCCTGAATTTTTAATGTCTATTGTTAATCTGTTTTCTTAAGGTTGTCTGGTTATTACATTAATTTTTAGTGCTATTAAACCGTTTACTCGTGACATCTGAACTAATTACAAAACCAGACAGTAATTATTTCCTCACCAAGAGAGCCTACTTGCTTTCTGTGCAGGACTTAAAACCT
This sequence comes from Leucoraja erinaceus, assembly GCF_028641065.1. Taxonomy (NCBI): domain Eukaryota; kingdom Metazoa; phylum Chordata; class Chondrichthyes; order Rajiformes; family Rajidae; genus Leucoraja; species Leucoraja erinaceus. The sequence continues at coordinate 10,054,488 of NC_073384.1, read as the reverse complement.
GTTTAATATTGCGCCCATTTGCATGTTTTTCGATTACGGCTGAATATTTAAAAATTTGATATAGCGAGGGGCGGCACGGTGATGCAGCGGTAGAGTTGCTGCCTTACAGCGCCAGACACTCGGGTTCGATCCTGACTACAGGTGCTATCTGTACGGAGTTTGCACGTTCTCCCTGTGACCACGTTGGTATTCTCCAGGTGCTCCTGTTTCCTCCCACACTCCAAAGATGTGTAGGTTAATTGGCTTCAGTACGAATTGTAAATTGTCCCCGATGTGTAGGACTGTATTAGTGTATGGGGATCGCTGGTCGGCATAGACTCGGTGGGCCAAAAGGCCTGTTTCCGCGCTGTATCTCTTTAGAGAAAACAAACATTTTAATACAATTTCAAATTACATTCACTAATATTTATTTTTATGTTGTATTTTGCTTTTAGGTTCATGACAGAAATGCTCACTGGCGGTCCTATTTGATTGATCTAACCTCAAAGAAAGATCACAATTGGTCAAAAATTGAAACTTTAGCAGACATATGCCTCTCAGATGACCCTGTACCTGTTAGTTGGATGAGCATACAAAATGAACAGCCATTGGAAGGCATGCAACCGAGTCACTGACTGATATTCCATAAAGACGTGAACTTAGCACACAATAAATATATCTATTTCAATCATCATGCAATTTATGGTGAAAAATAGGATATTTTTATTTCTAATTAACTAGTTCTTTAAGAGCCACTTTAACTAAAGGCATCACTGATATACCATTCAGTTAGTTCAATTTGCAAAAATAAGCCACGTTGTAATATTTAAATCTATTATTGTCATCTGGCACAATTTCTGTAGTTTGTCCATTAATGCAAACCTACAAATTAGACATATCTAATTCTTATATTAATTTGGCAAAAACCAATATCAATTTAATAATTGTACTATATCCTTCAATTTATTTATTTTTAATCTAGCTTGTGGAGATCAGGATATTATTGTCCTGTATTGTAAGAATTAAATATATTCATCAAAATCTTCCATATATAAACACAGTTCACCAGTATGTTGAGGCAGAAATGAAAGTATCCTAGATTGGTGCAATGAACAGGATCCCATAGCAGCATAAATTTCCACACCAAATTTGTTGTTATTAATCAGTTCAAGTGTGCATTTCAAAAATGTATCTATATTTGGAATATAACCTCACCTGACATGTAACTTAATTTGGGCAATGCTAATCAGGATAACCTGATTTCTGGAAAGCTGCTGTTTTCATCTGCTTATATCCCTAGATTAATTTAAACTATGATAGAATATATTAAATTAATATAACATTTGACTCCTCAAAGGTTTAGTAGTCCATTGCTGAAAGTTTAAAATAATTTCATTAAATGCCATGGAACTTTATTTTTGGTATTGATTTACTGTGTTTAAGCTCTTAACAATTGGTGCAATATTATGAAGGAAAGGCTTATAAGCAAGAAGCAAATCGGCAACAATGTTGTTCATAAAATATTTGTGCACTTAACAGGATGTCATGGTAATTTCTACTGTTGAGGACTGCCCTCTGACATTGCGACAAATGCCTGAAAATCAAACGTTATTTCCTACACTGATCAAATGTAGGTGACATTGTACTTGGTGGAACATAATACATAAACCCTGATGCTCATATGATCCAGAGGAGAGTTTGTTAGTAACCTGTTTCCTCGGAATCTGATGGGACTAAGCTGTTTTGTCTGCCAATAATATAATGTGACCACATAGTAAAGTTCTTTGTTAAATTTAACAGCTATATAATACCTCATAACTGAGCTTCTGTGAATTGTGCACCATTTATTTGTATGGGTTATAATGAGTGAACATCCAGGGTACAAGAATTTTTACTATAACAAGGCATACACTATAATTTAAGGAGGTATTAATCTTGGTCTGCTAAATATGTAATTCAAAGTATATTTAAAGTTTTTGAAGTCGCAATGATAGAAATGTGTCATTAAAAAAAGTTAATGCAAAAATCGCAAAACATATCATTGATCGATTGCAATTAGCTGGACGAAATCGAGAATCATTAAAGTCTTTCATTTTAAAAAATATTGAATGATTTTGGTTTGAATTCATCTTTCTTTCTTTTAGATGCATTAGTTAGTGTATAACGGTTAGATTTTTAATACTTTTGATTTTTTCCAGTTAATCTTGTAACCAAATGAATCAAAAGAATAAAATTCTGCAATTCAAAAATTAAACAATTTTGCCGTTTAATATATATATATATATATATATTAATATATATATATATATATATATATATATATATATATATATATATATATATAGGCATCTAACTGTCCCAAATTCCAACAAAGATTTAGAGAGGAAATGTTCCAACCTACCAAGTCAGGGGAGAAGGATGGAGAGAGAGGGAAGGCAGAGGTTACTTGAAGTTAGTGGTCAATATTCTTACTGCTGAGGAGGAAGCTGCCCAACCAAAATGTGAGGTGTTCCTTCAATTTGGGTTGGGCCTCAATCTGACAATGGAGGAGACCCAGGACAGAAAGGTCAGTGTGGGAATGGGAGGGGGTTATCCACCACCTGCTTATGAATTAGAGACAAAAATTATATATATAGTGCAGGGGGGGGGGGGGGGGGGGCATTCTGGAGCACTAGTATGGGTATTGTGGGTTGAAGGGACTGGTGTCCCGAGGGCTAGTATGGACATTGTGCGCCAAATGGATTCTTGGGGTGACAGCTGAGTCACTCAGGCCTGATGTGCTGGCAGCTCACTCACGGCTGGTGGGCGAGCAATTGACTCACGGCTATTCCTTGAAATTCCATTTCAAGCAGGGTGCAAGGCCACCAAATTCAAGTGCAGTTTCTTACCACTTCAAGCAGTGTGCAAGGCCACCAAATTCAATTGCAGTTTCCGACCACTTCAAGCAGGGTGCAATGCCACCGAATTCAAGTGCAGTTTCATACTACTTCAAGCAGGGTACAGGGCCACCAAATTCAAGTGCAGTTTCATACCACTTCAAGCAGGGTGCAAGACAACCAAATTCAAGTGCAGTTTCATGCCATTGCATGCAGGTAGCAAGGCCACCAAATTTAAATGCAATTTCATACCATTTCATGTAGGGTGTAAGGCCACCATATTCAAATGCAGTTTCATACTATTTCAAGCAGTGTGAAACCACCATAAAACCACACAAAACACCACACTTACAGTTCAGTAGACATTCAATGTGTTCAGTTGATTCACAGCTCAGGCAGAGTCGAGACCTCGCCCTCCCCCATCTTGCAGAGACTGAGCCACACCCACACTTCCGGGTTTTATAATCCATCCCACCGGAAGGGGCATGGCCTTCATGGCGTGATTGACAAGAGAGAGATTCTCAACATTTTTTTAAACACTTATTTTCCATTGATGGGAAGAATCCTCTGCATCTGATGAGCTGAGGGGGACTGAGTAAGATGGCCAAAAATCACAGCCGTAAATGGGAGCGTTTTATCAAAAATCAATATACAGTGCAAACAGGAAGTTGTCCAGTTACCACCACCGACAGCCATTTGCAGTGCAGCATTTCAAAGCAGTTACCACCACCGACAGCCATTTGCAGTGCAGCATTTCAAAGGAGTTACCACCACTGACAGCCATTTGCAGTGCAACATTTCAAAGCAGTTATCACCACCGACAGCCATTTGCAGTGCAACATTTCAAAGCGACCACATTTTCATTTTCAAACCATATCAAGAGCACTTACAGTTGAGTAGACATGTGTTCAGTGTTATTCACAGCTCAGAGAGACGTGACCCTCTCACATTGTCCATCTTGCAGAGACAGAGAGGCACATAATTTCCGTGTTTTATAGACCCTCCCCCCTCCCAACAGCAGGGGCAGCAGAGAGAATGTCAACATTTTTTAAACATTAATAACTTTTATTTTTCATCGATGGGAAAAATCCTCTTGTCCTACGCAGCGGAGGGGGACTGAGTAAGATGGCCAAAAATCACAGCCGTAAGTGGCAGCGTTTTTATAAAAATCATGAAACAGAAAAACAGGAAGTGGTCAAGATCTTACTTTCAGTAATATAGATAATAGAATTACTATCTGCTTCTGTCAATGTTTGATCGGAAGTCACTGGCTTTATCTTGCACTAAATGCTATTCCCGTATCGTGTATCTGTACACTGTGAATGGCTTGATTGTAATCGTGTATAGTCTTTCTGCTGATTGCATAGTATGCAACAAAAGCTGTTCACTACCTCAGTACACCTCACAATAAACTAAACTAGATTAGGAGGCATGGTGGCACAGCGGTAGAGTTGCTATCATACAGCGCCAGAGACCCGGGTTCGATCCCGACTACGGGTGCTGTCTGTACGGAGTTTGTACGTTCTCCCCATGACCGCGTGGGTTTTCTCCGAGATCTTCAGTTTCCTCCCACACTCCAAAGACGTACAGGTTTGTAGGTTAATTGGCTTGATATAATTATAAATTGTCCCAGGTCTGTGTAGGATGATGTTAGTGTGCGGGGATCGCTAGTCAGTGCGGACTCGGTGGGCCGAAGGGCCTGTTTCCACACTGTATCTCTAAGCTGAACAAGACGTGGAAATAAAACTGAAACTGCGCATGCTGAAAATCTGAAATAAAAAAGCAGACTGCAGGAAATCTGTTATCAAAGCAGAAAAGGGTGGAAACACACAGCAGGTCAGGCAGCATCTGAGGAAGGACAAATCTGAGGAAGGACATTATAAAAAAGCAGACTGCAGGAAATCTGTTATCAAAGCAGAAAAAAATTCTTAAGGGGTTGGACAGGCTAGAACACACAGCAGAAGTCCAGGTCAGGCAGCATCTTTTGATGAGAGAGAAAGAATCTTGGACAGGTCGAGCTGAAGGCAGGGGCATAGCCTGGCTAAGGGGCAGGCGGCCGGCAACTGCGCCTGCGCGTCCCGCCTTGTGCCGGTTGCTGGGCCCAAAGATCTTATAGCAGAGATCGTTGGCTGGGCCGACGGGGGGGAGGGGGGCGTGCACGCCCAGCTCCGTCATGACGCCGTGCCGTGGTGACGTAATCCTCCTTCCCGCAGCACCCGTGCCACCGCTCGGTGGCGACCGAGAGCTCGCGCACCCGGCCCTCCCCCTCCCCCTCCCCCTCCCGGCCTAGGCCGCACCACACCGGCCCCGCGCTGCCCCGCACTCGGGTGAGTTGGCGTCTGCACTCGGGGGGTGGGCAGGGCCTGGGGAGAGGAGGGCCGGCGTGTTACTGCGGGGGGGGGGGGGGGGGGGGTTGAAGGTAGGAGGGTGAAGAGGCCGGGGGCACTGGGGGGTGGGGGGGAGGACAGGTGCGGGGCAGGTGGTGGCGGGGGCTGGATGGGGTGGGCTCTGTCTCTCGTGCAATCTGTCTCACACACATACACTCACATATACACACGGATATAAACACACACATACATTCACACTCACATATACACACTCACATATACACACTAACATAAGCACACACATTCACACTCATATACACACTAACATAAACACACATTCACACTCACATATACACACTGACATAAACACACACACACATTCATACTCGTATATACACACCAACAAATAAACACATTCACACTCATATGTACACTAAGATAAACGCACACACATTCACACTCACATATACGCACTAACATATTTACCATTCATAGCAAAAGGATTGGAGTATAGGAGCAGGGAGGTTCTACTGCAGTTGTACAGGGTCTTGGTGAGACCACGCCTGGAGTATTGCGTACAGTTTTGGTCTCCTAATCTGAGGAAAGACATTCTTGCCATAGAGGGAGTACAGAGAAGGTTCACCAGACTGATTCCTGGGATGTCAGGACTTTCATATGGAGAAAGACTGGATAGACTCGGCTTGTACTCACTAGAATTTAGAAGATTGAGGGGGGAATCTTATAGAAACTTACAAAATTCTTAAGGGGTTGGACAGGCTAGATGCGGGAAGATTGTTCCCGATGTTGGGGAAGTCCAGAATAAGGGATCACAGTTTAAGGATAAGAGGGAAGTCCTTTAGGACCGAGATGAGAAAATCATTTTTTACACAGAGAGTGGTGAATCTGTGGAATTCTCTGCCACAGAAGGTAGTTGAGGCCAGTTCATTGGCTATATTTAAGAGGGAGTTAGATGTGGCCCTTGTGGCTAAAGGGATCAGGGGGCGTGGAGAGAAGGCAGGTACAGGATACTGAGTTGAATGATCAGCCATGATCATATTGAATGGCGGTGCAGGCTCGAAGTGCCGAATAGCCTACTCCTGCACCTATTTTCTATGTTTCTATTAACACACACATTCACACTCACATATACACACTAACATAAACACACACATTCACACTCATATATACACACCAACAAATAAACACACACACATTCACACTCACATACACACGTGCATAAACACACACACATTCACACTAACATAAACACACACACATTCCCATTCACATATACACACCAACATAAAAACACACACACATTCACACTCACATATGCACACTAACATAAACATGCACATTCACATGCACATATACACACCAACAAATAAACACACACACATATACACACGTGCATAAACACACACACATTCACACTCACATATACAGGGCAACAAATAAACACACACACATTCACATTCACATATACACACTAACATAAACACACACACATTCACATTCATATATACAAACTAACATAAACACACACACATTCACACATATACACACCAACAAATAAACACACGCACATTCACACTCACATATACACACACACATTCACATAAACATTGCTCTAATTTCTACATGGTGAAACCAAAATGTATAAAAATGGCCTATATTAAAATCTGACAATGTGCACTTTAACCACATGTGATTTTTTCTAATACAAATCTCAAATTGTGGAGTACAGAGGCAAATAAATAAATGATGGGTCTTTGTCCCAAACATTATGGAGGACACTTTATATTCAGTGAGAACCAACATCAATGAAACCGTGTAAGAAAGAACTGCAGAAGCTGGTATAAATCGAAGGTAGACACAAAATGCTGGAGTAACTCAGCGGGACAGGCAGCATCTCTGGAGAGAAGGAAAGGGTGACGTTTTGGGTCGAGACCCTTCTTCAGACTGAAACTATACCGTGTGAATGTCGGTGTGGGGATCTATTCCCCATAGAGTTGGTGTGCCTGTAACGGCTCCCGCTAAATATCTGTTACATGGGATTGTGTTCAAGAAGGAACTGCAGATGCAGGAAGAGCATGGGATTGTGGGGTTCCAATTCTACCAGGGTCAAGCAGAAAGTAATAAGACTTTGTGAAAGTCCCTCTAACAAAGTCAGTAATAAGGTAGCAGAAATAGATTTTTAACAATAAATCACTTTAAGGGCAGCACAGTGGTGCAGCGGTAGAGTTGCTGCCTTACAGCGCCAGAGACCCGGGTTCAATCCTGACTACGGCTGCTGTCTGCACAGAGTTTGTATGTTCCATGCTCCGGTTTCCTTCCACACTCCAAAGACGTATAGGTTTGTAGGTTAATTGGCTTTGATAAAATTGTAAATTGTCCCTAGTGTGTAGAATGGTGTTATTGTGCGGGGATCGCTGGTCGGCACGGTCTTGGTGGGCTGAAGGGTCTGTTTCTACGCTGTATCTCTAAACTAAACTAAATCAACAGTCGGTACTCTTGCCTGCCAATTGTAAAACAACGGAGATGGCGTGGAAAGGATAGGGCTGGACATATTTTCTAATTGTGTTTGTGTGTATGTATGCATGTGTTTGCTTATTCCTGCTTGACTCTGTGTAAGTGCTTGAGCAGCAGTAAAGGTATTGAAATGGAAATGAGGTGTAAATCGTTCAAGTGAGAAATACCAGAATTAGATTCATATTAATTTAATTTATCGAGTTGATGTTAAAATTGTCCCTTGATGCCCCTGTGTATTGTCTTTGCAAAATTTCGCTGTTCCTGTTGTTTTACATTCGTCGTTGTATTTATTGTTGGGTCCATCATTGTCATGTATACTGTGTGCTCTATGTGTTTTGTGCAAACAAAAAATTTCACCGCACTCTTGTGCGTATGACAGTAAATTAATCTGAATCTGACACAATGTGAGATTGTATGCTGTTATATTAAAGAGTGGTATGCTATTAAGTTTATTCCACATGGGGAAAGGAGAATGCACCTCAAGAGATCATGTTCCACCATCCACCTATTCAATACAAGCTGTTTTACTCCCAGTGAATGGATGCAGATCTTTAAGAAGGAACTGCAGATGCTGGAAAATCGAAGGTAGACAAAAATGCGGGAGAAACTCAGCAGGTGAGGCAGCATCTATGGAGCGAAGGAAACAGGCAACGTTTCGGGCCGAAACATGCCTATTTCCTTCGCTCCATAGATGCTGCCTCACCCGCTGAGTTTCTCCAGCATTTTTGTCTACCATATAAATAGTATGTTTGCTTTTCCAGTAAAGACTGTAAATTCTCCTCGTTGTAAGAACTTGAAGGACATAAACGAGTGAATGTCGGTTTTACTAATTGAGCCATCTGTTAACGTTGTGCTGTTTTTAGTTGAAATCTTAACCACACATGCATTTACTTTGCAGTTGTACCTCAAGTACAGAATGGCGATCATCTTGACAGTCGTGATAAATTTAATTCTGGCATACTGAACCTCACAGTAAGTTTTTTTTAAATCATTTTGACTATTCCCACTTCCACAAAATTAGTTAATATATTTATCAGAGTGGGTGTCAGAGGTTATGAGGAGATGGCAGTAGAATGGGGTTAGGAGGGAGGGATTTAATGGCGGAGTAGGCTTGATAGGCCGAATGGCCTAATTTGCTCCTATCACTTATGATCACATGACTTATTGGGCTTTCAGGCCTTTAACGTTTGGATGAGGGAGTCAATACAGGATAGGCCACTGATCCGTGGAATAATTAAGCTGCATGTTGAATCAGCCTGTGGGCTAAGGAGAACCATGTTGTGTAGGAGAGGAAGGCAACTTTGTTAAGCAGATGTCAGGATTCCAGAAGCTAGAATCAGTTTTAGTTTATTTTAGAGATACAGCATGGAAACAGGCCCTTCAGCCCTCCAGGTCCGCGCTGACCAGCGATCCCCGCACACTAACACTATCCTACACACACTAGGGACAATTTACATTTATACCAAGCCAATTAGCCTACAAACCTGTATATCTTTGGAATGTGGGAGGAAACTCACACAGGTCACAGGGAGAACGTACAAACTCCGTACAGACAAGCACCCCTAGTCCGCATCGAACCCAGGTCTCTGACGCTGTAAGGCTGCTACTCTACTGCTGCGCCACCATGCCGCCCGCTAACATTTACTGAAAGTTTGGTTCCACTTGGGATAATACCAACTTTGAAGAACCAGTACAAAAGAGGAAATGCCAGAAAAAAAGTGTTAGTACAGGAATACTACTAGAGCAGATAATGTGCCTGAAAACTGTTACATCCAAAGATTATGAACTATCAGCCAGAGGTGCACAGGAAGGAGAGACAGAAGATAATCTGGTTCTTGCCTTCCAAAATTCTGTAGGATTTGAGGTTGACCCTACAAATTGGAGGGAAGCCAATATAAGCTCATTATTGGAGAAAGGTGAGAGAAAATAGGGAACAATCAACTTGTGAAAACAAAATGTTTATGCCAATTTAGTCACAAAATGACTATACAATTGAGCACAGTCAAGATGGATTAATGAAAGATAGACTACACTTCTTCCCACCCTGCTTCCTGTAGAGACTCTATCCCCTACTCCCAATTCCTTCGTCTATGCCGCATCTGCGCCCAGGATGAGGTTTTCTATACCAGGTCATCGGAGATGTCCTCATTCTTGGGGAAATTTGGGTTCCCCTCTTCCATTATACTGTAGATGAGGCTCTCACTAGGGTCTCCTCGATATCCCGCAGTTCCGCTCTTGCTCCCCCTCCCCCCCATTCGTAACAAGGACAGAGTCCCCCCCTGGTCCTCACCTTCCACCCCACCAGCCGTCGTAAACAACATATAATCCTCCAACATTTTCACCACCTTCGACGGGATCCCACTACTGGCCACATCTTTCCATCTCCACCCCGTTCTGCTTTCCGCAGAGACTGTTCCCTCCGCAACTCCATGGTTAACTCCTCCCTCGTCCCTTTCCACCCCCTCCCCAGATACTTTCCCCTGCAACTGCAGGAGATGCAACACCTGTCCCAACACCTCCCTCGACTACATTCAAGGACCCCGACAGTCTTTCCAGGTGAGGCAGAGGTTCACTTGCACCTCCTCAAACCTCATCTACTGTATCCGCTGTTCCAGGTGTCAACATCTCTACATCGGCGAGATCAAGCGAGGGCTCGGCGATCGTTTCACTGAACACCTCCACTCAGTCTGCCTGAACCTGCCAGATCTCCCAGTTGTTCAGCACTTTAACTCCCCCTCCCATTCCCAATCTGACCTTTCTGTCCTGGGCCTCCTCCATTGTCAGAGTGAGACCCAGCGCAAATTGGAGGAACAGCACCTCATATTCCGCTTGGGTAGCTTACACCCCAGCGGTATTAACATTGACTTGTCTAACTTCAAATAGCCCTTGTTTTCCCTCTCTCTCCATCCCCTCTCCCCCTTCCCAGTTCTCCCACCAGTCCTACTGTCTCCCACTAGTCTTCTATCTCTGTACCACCCACTCCCCTGACATCATTCTGAAGAAGGGTCTCGACCCGAAACTTCATCCATTCCTTCTCTCCAGCGATGCTGCCTGGCTCGCTGAGTTTTGTGTCTACCTTTAATGAATGGTAAATCAGATTTGACTAATCTATTGCCGTTTGTTGAGGGGGAGCCAATGCACTTATGCTTGGGTTTTCAGAAGACTTTCAAAAATGTCCCAAGCAGGAGATTGGGAAATAAGGTTAGAGCACATCTTAGAATGGATTGAAAGTTGATCAGTTCCAAATGAGCCAACTTTGCAAGTTGGAATGTGTAAGAAGGAATTGCAGATACTGGTTTAAACCAAAGATAGGTATAAAAAGCTGGAGTAACTCAGCGGGACAGGCAGCATCTCTGGAGAGAAGGAATGGGTGATGTTTCGGGTCGAGACCTTTCTTCAGACTGGTTAGGGATAAGGAAAAAAAGTGATATAGACAGTGATATGGAGAGATAAAGAACAATGAATGAAAGATATGCAAAAAAAGTAACGATGACAAAGGAAACAGGCCATTTTAAGCTAGCTCGCTAGGAGCTCATCTGCCCTTCGATGGGTCTTGTTTTTGGTCCTGCTGGGATCTACAGCCCCCTCCTCACCTGGCAAAACAGGTGGGGTAGACGGTTAAGTCGCTGACTATCCGACCATGGCGCAGATAGCATGGGATTACATGGTACCCGTGGCGGGGAGAGAGAGAATGCTCCAGGGATGCTGCCTGTCCCGCTGAGTTACTCCAGCTTTTAGTGTCTTATCTTTTTGAAAGTTGGAAAACTGTTTTGTGAATAGAGTTCAAACGATTCATAATAATTTGGGCGCGTTAACTAAAGGTAAAACTTCCAAGTTTACTGGTGGCAAAAAATTAATGGGAATGGTGGGGGAGTTGTGAAGAAGATGCAAATTGTCTTCAAAGAGATGTGCACAGGCTCGGGGAGTGGGCAATATATAGTGATGCACAATGTGAAACATAGGAGGTTATCCACTTCAAAGGAAGAAACAGCAATGGTGGGCACATTTCTGGTCAAAGGAACTTGGGCGTTCTTGTGCACAAGTTGCCAGTGTAATTAGGATTGAAAATTATAGGTTGGCCTTTATTGCTTGACAATTGAAATACAAGCCTAATTGAACAAGACCACGGTAAAACTCCAGCCGAAGTATTATCTACAATTTTCCTTACCTCATTTTAAAAAAAGATTGCAGTCGGGGAATCGGTCCAAAGATTCACCAGACTAGTTTCTTAAATGGCAGGTTTGATAAATGCGATTGAATAGATTAGACAATCATATGGGAAGGAACTGCGGATGCTTGTTTTGACTGGATAGATTATTTATATTACTCTAGACTACTATATATATTGGGCAGCAGAGTGGCACAGCCGGTGGAGCTGCTGCCTCACAGCACCAGAGATCCGGGTTCAGTCTTGACCTCGGATGTTGTCTGTATGGAGTTTACCCTTTTCCCTGCGACTGCGTGGCTTTCCTCCAGTTTCCTCCCACATCCCAAAGACGTGCGGGTCTTTAGGCAAATTGGCCCCAGTATGTAGGGAGTTGGTAATGTGGGATAACATAGAACGGTTGAGAACAGGTAATGAATGGTCGGCATGGACTCAATGGGCAGAAGGTGCCTGTTTTCATGCTGAATTTTTAAACCTAATTATATTCTCCAATGTTTTTACATATCTAGCAGTTAAGTAATTTAACTCCAGACTTCAAAAGAGTTGTTTATGCGATCAGTTTTCATCGTGTTGATCTTCTGTCTTCTAAAGTTCAGAATGTAGTAAATCATAATTGTCGAGTTTGACAGAGTAACTTTTTTGTTACAGGGGTTGAACATAAAGGAAGATGGTAAGCAATCAAGTTGTACTGGAGTCAAAGGCAGCCCCTAAAAACCTGTTGGAAGAAATGCACAAACTCCGCATCTTATGCTACTTCTGTGACGTGACAGTACAGATAGAACATCAGGGAAACAAAGAGGAATTTGTTGCTCATAAAGCTGTGTTGGCTGCAGCCAGCAGTTACTTCAGAGAACTGTTCCTTAATGAAATGGTGAACACTAAAATTACTGTAGTAACTCTGCAAGATATCTACACAGCAGACTTTGCCTCTTTTCTGGATTTTGTCTATACAGCAAAAGTGGAGGTTGAAGCCGAGAGGGTACAAAGGATACAGGAGATTGCGGAGAAGTTGAAATGCAAGGAGCTTGCGGAAGTCTGCAGTCAGGTGAAAACACAGATACTTGAGACTGCTCTGATGGACCTGGGCAATTTGGCTGATTCCCATGGAGCCGAGGATCTTAAAGACACCAAAGAACTGAGAGATTATGTCTCCACTCCTGCTCAAACTGCAACTGTAATACCTTCCAAAGCACACAACTGCGAAGAATCCTCTAGCCAAGATATTTCGAAGGAAGAGAAAGTTCATGATAGCGATTTGAATGTGGTGCCCACAACTACCAGAACCAAAGGCTGGGAAAAATCGGAAAAGGACAAGAAAACGGGGAAACCGCTGAATGTAAAGGCAAAACGAGTTAGCGGTAGGCTGGCCGGCCGAAAAGTCTTTTTAGAAATTCCCAAAAAGAAATATACACGCAAACTCAAAGAGCAGGAGAAGGTTAAACAAGGCCTGGAAGAAGAATCTGTAAAATTGGCCTTGGTCGAAGGTAATCAAAATATTGAAGACCAAGTCAAGAAGGAAACAACAGCAGAGGTTGTTGTTGAGGAGGCAGATGATGAGGAGATGATGGAGGGAGATGATGTTGAAGATGAGGAGGAAGAACCAGAAAGTGACGATAGCGAGTTTGAATTGGATGAGGACACCAGAAAGACACCAGATGAGAATGAGAAGAAGAGAAGGGGTGGAAATTTCAAGTGCGACAAATGTGAGAAAGACTTTCAGTATGAGAAAAGCTACTTGAAGCACATCGAACAAAACCACGGTATTACTCCAGAAATCATATACCGCTGCGAGACCTGCAACCAGACTTTTGCAAATCGCTGCAACTTAAAGAGCCACCAAAGACATGTCCACGTTGAGGAACGTCGCTTCCCGTGCACAATCTGCGGCAAAAAGTTTAAAAGGAAAAAGGACGTGAAACGGCATATCCTCCAAGTACACGAGGGCGGTGGAGAGCGCCATCTATGCTTGCAGTGTGGTAAAGGACTGAGTTCCAAAACTGCCTTGAGGCTCCATGAAAGGACACACACTGGAGACAAACCTTACGAATGCACTGTATGCCATGCAAAGTTTTCTCAGCCATCTGCACTGAAGGTGCACTTGAGGTAGAAACGTCTTTAAGTAATTATTCAATGATATCTGTTACTTCAATATTGGAATAATTGTTGTTTGCTTCCAAGATAATGGACAGGTCGTTCCATCTGTCTCGCCCTCATTGCAGCAATATAATTTTACTTGTTGTTGACCAAATTAATTCAAACGCAGAACGTCAAGCTAGTTTGTCGTTTTTAGAAGTTAATCTATGCACAAATGATAACCAAGACCACTATAATACAGAAAATGTTGAAGTACACAGCAGGTCAGGCAGCATCTTAAGAGAAGCAAATGGAGTTAACATTTCAGTTTGATGGTGGTTTTCTGATGAAGCATGAACTCTTCTTTCTCTCTCGTCAGTTTCTACCTGACCAGAGTATTAAAGTATTTTCTGTTTTTATTTCAGATTTCTGACCTGCAATATTTTGCTTTACGTGAATGTGACTGACTTGGCCCAGATCATACAGTCTATATTTAAAAATTGTAGTTTTGTGTTATTTTTACTTTCCATCGTGTCTCAGATTGAAAAAAAATGTTTTTTTTCTAAAAGACAGATTTGGTACATGTTTGAACATATGGATAATTAAGGATCTGGGCATTCAGCAAGAAAATTAAGTTGCTTACTCAGTCAGCAATGATTGTTGCGGGATCTCAACCTTGATTTTACGAACTTTTACTACTTGGTAGAGCCGGCAGGAAGGATAGAATAGCTTATCGGTTTTATTTCTTCATCCATTCATTAAATAGATGTACTTTGACCTTTATGCTGGAATTCAACCTTTTGCAATTCCAAAATGGTAGATCTATGATCTAACCGTTAGATGACTGTTTCTTTAATGCTTTCTCCAGGGAAGAATACAAAAAATAGGAGGGCAGATGGACATATTCGACCATAAGACATAGGAGCGGTATTTGGTCATTCAATCATGGCTGATCTATTTTTCCCTGTCAACCCCATTCTCCTGCCTTCTCCCTGTAACTGTTTACTAATTACACGATTACTAATCAGGAACAAAATCATTCACCGCTTTAAAAATTCCAAATGACTTGGTCTCCACCGCCATCTGTGGCAGTGAATTCCATAGATTTACCACCCTCTAGACCAGTACTTTTTAAACTATTTCAATGTCATTCACTCTTGAGTCTTTATCACAAAATTTCATTCACCCTTGACTAAATTTTCTAATGTTTTTTTGATAATTTCTGTCTTATTCTCCCTTGTGTGTAATTTAATATATCATTTATTTTGTCACATGAGCAAAAAACATAAATTAACTAATTCACCCCCAAAATAATTTCATTCACCATTCACCAATCTAAGAAGCACTGCTCTAGATAAAGAAATTCCTCTTCATCTGCAGTTCTTTTATTTTGAGACTGTGCCCTCTGATTCTAGACTCTCCCACTACGGGAAATGTACATGATTATTTGAACAACATTGGCCTCCTAAAACGTCAAATGTAAAGGCCAGGATACTGAGGAGAAAATGTAGAAAGAAGTAGAGAAACAGGTAACATTGTTAGTAGTGAATCTATTAGATGCTGGTCTAGGACTGTGTTGTTTGGTTAATAAAATTAGGTAAGGAATAGGCCAAAGACATAACATGATTTAGCATTTCAGTGATTTATAACCATTAACTCCAAAGACATACAGGTTTGTAGGTTAATTGGTTTAGTAAATGTACAAATTGTCCCTAGTGGCTATAGGACAGTGTTAATGTGCAGGGATCGCTGGTCGGCGCAGATCCGGTAGGCCAAAAGGGCCTGTTTCCACGCCGTATCTCTAAACTAAACTAAAAAGTAAATCAACGCAATTACTTTCCTTTAGTCATTTCTACTGAAAGGTTCAAAGCAAAAAACATTAGTTCATTATAAAATAGTGCAGTCTTCAGAAAGATTTACCAATATATTAGTTTCAACAATAAAAAAATAAGAAAACCTAAACGTTGCAGAAAACAAAATGCTGGAGGAATTCAGCAGACTGAGAGTATCCAGATATTGCGTCTCAAACTGAAATGTCGACCGTAGTTCTGCCTCCACAGATGCTGCTTGACCTGCCCCTTCAGTAGTGTGTTTCTCACTCCTGATTATGGCATCTGCAGTGTTGTGTGTCAACAGCTAAAGTAATGTCCATAATTTTGGGTTTTATTGACATTTTATAATATAAGGTTCAATGTAATTTATTTGAAGTCTGATGTGTACAATGTTTGGAATTTTATCTTTGAATATTGAGAATACTTTGGACAATATTTATAAGATTCATGTCTCTCTTTTGTGCACTCTTAAGGGTGCATACTGGCGAAAAGCCTTTTGCCTGTGATGAATGTGGTGCCAGGTTCACACAGAATCACATGTTGATATATCACAAGAGATCTCATACAGGTAATCATTTATTTTATGATTTTTTGGGGTTTTGGTGAAAATCCAGTACATTCTGAAATGTGATTTAAATCAAGAATTGTGATTAAGCCACGTTTTCAATTTACTTGAAATACTCGGTAGTTAAATAGTCCATAAAAAGTGGGAACATGTTTGAAAGAGAAAGATTGATGCAAACACAGAGTAATAGTAATGAAGAATGATAATTTATCCAACCTCCCCTTATTTTAGGTAAAGTTTATTGTCAAGTGTACCGAGGTACAGTGAAAAGCTTTTGTTGCGTGCTATCCAGTCAGCAGAAAGACAATACATGATTGCAATCGAGCCTTTTACAGTGTATAGATACTTGATAATGGGATAATGTTTAGTGCAAGGTAAAGCCAGCAAAGTCCAATCAAGGATATTCCGAGGGTCACCGAAGAGGTAGATTGTAGTTCAGCATTGCAATGCCATCTAATCCCAGCAGTATCCTGGTAAAATACTTCTGCGCCTTCTCCAATGCCTCTACCATGTCTGGTATAACCGTATAACAATTACAGCATGGAAACAGGCCAACTCGGCCCTTCTAGTCCGTGCCGAACACTTATTCTCCCCTAGTCCCATCTACCTGCACTCAGATTATAACCCTCCATTCCTTTCCCGTCCATATACCTATCCAATTTATTTTTAAATTATAAAATCGAACCTGCCTCCACCACTTCCACTGGAAGCTCATTCCACACAGCTACCACTCTCTGAGTAAAGAAGTTCCCCCTCATGTTACCCATAAACTTCTGTCCCTTAATTCTCAAGTCATGTCCTCTTGTTTGAATCTTCCCTACTCTCAATGGGAAAAGCTTATCCACGTCAACTCTGTCTATCCCTCACATCATTTTAAAGGCCTCTATCAAGTCCCCCCTTAACCTTCTGCGCTCCAAAGAATAAAGCCCTAACTTGTTCAACCTTTCTCTGTAACTTAGTTGCTGAAACCCAGGCAACATTCTAGTAAATCTCCTCTGTACTCTCTCTATTTTGTTGACATCCTTCCTATAATTAGTCGACCAAAATTGTGCACCATACTCCATAATTGGCCTCACCAATGCCTTGTACAATTTTAACATTACATCCCAACTTCTATACTCAATGATCTGATTTATAAAGGCCAGCACACCAAAAGCTTTCTTTACCACCCTATCTACATGAGATTCCACCTTCAGGGAACTGTACACAGTTATTCCTAGATCCCTCTGTTCAACTGCATTCCTCAACTCACTACCATTTACCATGTACGTCCTATTTTGATTTGTCCTGCCAAGATGTAGCACCTCACACTTATCAGCATTAAACTCCATCTGCCATCTTTCAGCCCACTCTTCCAAATGGCCTAAATCTCTCTGTAGACTTTGAAAATCTACTTCATTATCCACAACACCACCTATCTTAGTATCATCTGCATACTTACTAATCCAATTTACCACACCGTCATCCAGATCATTGATGTACATGACAAACAACAGTGGACCCAACACAGATCCCTGTGGCACCCCACTAGTCACCGTCCTCCAACCTGACAAACAGCCATCCACCATTACTCTCTGGCATCTCCCATTCAGCCACTGTTGAATCCATCTTGCTACTCCACCATTAATACCCAACAATTGAACCTTCTTAACCAACCTTCCATGAGGAACCTTGTCAAAAGCCTTACTGAAGTCCATATAGACAACATCCACTGCTTTACCCTCATCAATTTCCCGAGTAACCTCTTCAAAAAATGCAAGAAGATTAGTCAAACATGACCTTCCAGGCACAAATCCATGTTGACTGTTCCTAATCAGACCCTGTTTATCCAGATGCTTATATATATTATCTCTAAGTATTCTTTCCATTAATTTGCCCACCACTGACGTCAAACTAACAGGTCTATAATTGGTAGGTTTACTCTTAGAACCATTTTTAAACAATGGAACAACATGCGCAGAACGCCAATCCTCCGGCACTATTCCCGTTTCTAATGACAATTGAAATAGTTCTGTTATAGCCCTTGCTATTTCTACACTAACTTCCCTCAATGTCCTAGCGAATATCCTGTCAGGGCCTGGAGACTTATCCACTTTTATATTTTTCAAAAGTGTCAGTACTTCCTCTTCTTTGAATCTCATAGTTTCCATAGCTACTCTACTTGTTTCCCTTACCTCACATAGTTCAATATCCTTCTCCTTGGTGAATACCGAAGAAAATAAATTGTTCAATATCTCCCCCATCTCTTTTGGCTCTGCAGATAGCTGTCCACTCTGACTCTCTAATGGACCAATTTTATCCCTTGTTATCCTTTTGCTATTAATATAGCTGTAGAAACCCTTTGGATTTACTTTCACCTTACTTGCCAAAGCAACCTCATCTTCTTTTAGCTTTTCTAATTTCTTTCTTAACATTCTTTTTACATTCTTTATACTCCTCAAGCACCTCATGCTACAATATGTTAACCATACAAGGACATTTCTATTGCACACAGCTCTGTCTTTCTCCAAGCTTTCCCATAATGGAGCCACTAATGATGCCCATTTCACAATTCAGTTGATTTACTTGAATGGGTTAGTTTACTACCATTAACCTAACTTTCTTTTACAAAAGCTGATTTACTTGCCTATATTACAGTAGTGTGTTTTTATTTTAGAATGACAAACCACTTGCATTTCCTCGTGACACTTAAGAATATGTACCTTGCTGCACAAAGAGGAACATAAAGAAATAATATTAATTGTATAAAGCCTCTGATTAGATCCTCATCTGTACTTGTTGAAATGAAAGACTGAGATATAGTGGGTGTGGGGAGGATGTTTCTGGTAATGGGAGGGTCTGGGACTAGAGGGCACAGCCTCAGAATAAAAGGTTGAATGGAAATGAGGAGGAATTTATTTCGCCAGGTGGTGGTGAATCTGTCGAATTCATTTCCACAGATGGCGGTGTGGCCAAGTCAGTGGGTATTTTTAAAGCGGAGCTTAATAGGTTCTTGATTAGTAAAGACATCAAAGATTATGGGGAGAAGGCAGGAGAATGGGGTTCAGAAGCAACAATTATCAGCCATGATCGAATGGAGGAGCAGACTCGAAGGGCTGAATGGCTTAATTCTGCTCCTGCATCTCATGGTTGAGAAGGTGTGGTGGTAAAAGGAGTACAAAGCACCACGTTACCAAGAACATTGGATTGAGTGAAAATTATATGAACCGTGTTCTCTCGAATATAGAAGACTAGCAACGGATATGATGGGAAGAGAAACCTTTAACACTGGTAGGAGGACTTCAATTTGAAATTCGTCAAAGCGTGCAGGAGAGAAGATGGAAGTGCTACAAAACAAAGTGTGATAGAAACAGGGAACACGCTCCCACATAATGCAGATTATAACACGATCTTCGAATTAAAAAATAATTGTTCAACTTCAATGGGATAGAAAGGAATATGAAGCCAAAATGTAGGGGGTGGTGTTGTTAGGATGTTGGATTGAATGATAGCACAAACTTAAAAGACTGAATGGCCTGTTTTTGTTCTTTGTATAGTCAGGAGAAAAAAACACACAATGCTGGAGTAACTCAGCAGATCAGGCAGCAAGCATCTCTGGAGACCATGGATAGGTGACATTTCAGGTGGTGACCCTTCTTCAGACTGATTATAGTACAGGGGAGGGAGAAGCCTGGACAAGAGACATTATAGTCAATACCGTTTAACCTCACCGTTATACATGGACACTTGAGCACAGCTTTACTGATTTTACTTTATTTTACAGGTGAAAAACCCTTTATGTGTGAAACATGTGGGAAAAGTTTTGCTTCAAAGGAGTATTTAAAACACCACAACAGGATTCACACCGGATCAAAGCCATTTATATGTGGAATCTGCTTTCGAGCCTTTGCACAGAGAAATTCTCTTCACCAGCACCTTCGAGTTCATACAGGTGCGATACGATTTTGTGCCAACACTTTTGTTGTACCGCTCAAGCCCCTGTCCCACTTAGGCAATTTTTTCGGCGACTAAGCTGCCGCCACATGATTGGGGGTGACGCCTGTACGGTGGTGAGTCGTCTCCTCAACTCACCTCAAGAGTCGTAACGTTTTTCTGGTCGCCGCTGGATTTTGAAATGTTCAAAACTTTTCGGCGACTGTGAGCTTGAGGTAGCTTGTCTTCTCCTGTCATAGGTGCTGTCGTAGGTTGTCCCCGGGTGCTGACTTCGGTGAATTCCATTGGCGAGTACCTGCGTCAACCGGCAACAGGTACCGGCGACTGAATTGTCTTCAGTTGTCGCCGACGGGGTTGTTGGATGTAGGTTGACTTTGATTGTCGTAGGTTGTTGCCTGAGTGGCCGTAGGTTGTTGTAAGTGGACGTCGTAATGGGTCACCAGTTGTCGGTAGCTTGCTGTAGCTTGAAGTCGACTAGGTGGTAGGTTGACGTAGACTATGTTGTGAGGGGGGAGTCCAGTCGCCGCTTTTTCGGTGGCCTGCTACGACTATGACAGTCGCCGAAAAAATCGCCTAAGTGGGACAGGCCCTTCACTCTCCTTGAAGACAAGCTTAGTTTCTATATTTACTTATAAGCCAAGTACTATATCCAAATTTCCCCAACTACAGATGTTATAAAGATATAAAATTGAGCATCTACATTAAAGCAAGTGGCAATATAACTCAGAAATTCAATGTTCTACAAAGTATAGAGCAAAGAAATAGATAAAGTTCAGTAATGAGAGCTGTGGATTATTTGTACCATGCAGCTTTTTGTCTCCTGTTCAGGAAGTTCAATGTATTAAGAACCTTGCACTGCAAATGTTTACTTTGATTAAAGTATTCCCGGGAATGAAGTCTTTATCCAACCCCCATCTTTAATAGGTGCATGGTCAAGAACAATTGGTTAAATTCAGCAGTGATTTAAAGACATGCCTTGCTTTTACATGCCCGATTTCATAACTTATCGGAGCCCCCAAAATCAATCCCTTTCCATCTGCTCATCTCAACCCCTCCCCGCACTCCGATTCCCCATTTTCTTTCCGGGATCACCGGAGCCCACAATGCCACCCTCTAGCTATCGCCCATCTTGGCCACATTAGCACCCGTTTATCTCTACTTCACCCCTCCTGAGCTTGGATTTACGTAGCTCCCACTCCATTGAGTATAAACGGGGGGTCCTGTGGATAGGGTGAACTGTTTTAAATATCTGGGAGTCCACATCTCTGAGGATATGACATGGTCATCACATGCCTCATCACTGGTGAGTAAGGCAAGGCAGCGCCTTTACCACCTCAGGCAATTAGGGAAATTCAGAGTGTCTCCGAGGATCCTCCAGTGCTTCTACGCAGCGGCGGTGGAAAGCATCTTGTCCGGGAACATTACCATCTGGTTCGGGAATTGCCCCGACCCAAGGACAAGAAGGCTCTGCAGAGACTATAGTGCGTTCTGGGCCGAACGCACTATGGGAACTTCACTCACCCCTTTTTTTAAAACTATACAACATTCAGGTGCAACTCCAGAGCAAACAAAATCATGATTTATTTATTCTTTATTTTTATTATTTTGCAACAGACTTTTCCAGCCGATACGGTAAGGCAAACGCCTCCGTTGCCATGCAATTGAGACACGGACAATAAATTTGAGAAGGAGTTTCTTCCCAGAGGAAGAACCTCGCACTGCAAAACGCCTTTATCACCAGGGATTAACTGTATCCAGAACTTTTTTTTTCCTTCTATTATTTATTATGTAAAATAATATGTGTTACATGCCCGATTTCATAACTTATCGGAGCCCCCAAAATCAATCCCTTTCCATCTGCTCATCTCACCCCCTCCCCGCACTCCGTTCCCCATTTTCTTTCCCACCCCACCTACAATGCCACCCTCTAGTTATCCCCATCTTCCACATTAGCACCCTTTATCTCTACTTCACCTCTTGCCTTGGTTACTATCTCCTCCCATCTCTGCTCCCCTGAATTCACTTATCACTTGCCAATTCTTGCCCCACCACTTCCCCTTCACCTATCTCAACTTTTGTTCCTTTTCTCCATCAGTATGAAAAGGGTTCCAATCCAAAACATCACCTGAACTTTTCTCTCCACTGGCACGATCTGGCCTGCTGAGTTTTTACAGCACTTTTTTTTTTTTTGCACAATCTATAGCCGATTAATTATGGTCACAGGGGACAAAGAGTAGAAAATTTGACTACTCACAAAAAATGCGAAGCAATGTAGTAGAAAAAGTGAAGTAGGAGGACTAAATGGACTGTTCTTGAAAGACCTGGTGGCCCAAATGTATTTGTTGGATTGATCATTATAAGGTATCTTTTGCAGGTGAAAGGCCCTATTGCTGCGATCAGTGTGGCAAACAGTTCACACAGTTGAATGCTCTGCAACGCCATTATCGCATACATTCGGGAGAGAAACCTTTTATGTGCAGTGCATGTGGGAGAACCTTCACTGATAAATCTACACTCAGAAGACACGCTTCAGTAAGTAACCAAATTATATGATGCATGCTCTACAAGGCACTATTTGTAGATATATGTATATACTTGCTAGTGACATTACGGGTCTAAAGAAACAAAATGGATTCTAGGGTACACAAAATTGCTGGAGAAACTCAGCGGGTGCAGCAGCATCTATGGAGCGAAGAAAATAGGCGACGTTTCGGGCCGAAACCCTTTATTCTAGCTATGGATTCTAGCATCCCTGGATGTATGCGCTTCTGTGTAGACTGGCACTGCAGATGCTGCTTATACCAAAGATGGACACAAAATGATGGAGTAACTCCACGGGTCAGGCAGCATTCCTGGAGAGAAGGAATAGGTGACGTTTCGGGACGGAATACGTCTTCAGAAGATCCGAAACGTCACCTATTTCTTTTCTACAGAGATGCTGCCTGACCACCTGGGTTACTCCAGCATTTTGTATCTATCTTGTGTCTCTTTCAGAAGATTATCAAATATCAACGTTTACCAAACGTAAATCCTATTTGTTCCCCAATATAAATTTTCTACAGACGATGCTGATGCAGAGGGAACACAGGTTGTAGCACAATTTGTAGAAAGAAATTATTCTAATCAATGGAGCAATCAAGAACTGGAGGATGACTGTCTAAAGATTCAAGGATTTATTTATAAATACACATGTGGTAAGGTAAGGGGCTGTCCCACTTGGCCGTCATTTAGGCGACAGGCCGGTAGTGACTGACCCGCGACGGTCGGGCGCATCATCATGCGTCCGCAGAGCCGTCTGGAGCGCGTGACGTCATTTGAAGATAGGCACAAAATGCAGGAGTAAGTCAGCCGGACCGGCAGCATCTCTGGAGAGAAGGAATGGATGATATTTTTCGGGTCGAGACTCTACTCCAGGTCTGAAGAAGGGTCTCGACCCAAAACGTCACCCATTGCTTCTCTCCAGAGATGCTGCGGTCCCCGCTGTGTTACTCCAGCATTTTGTTGTCCATCTAAAATGCTTTTTTTAAATTTTGCATCAACTTTATATCAAAGCAAGATATGCCATTATAATTTAAGATACTTAATGCTACAGAAGACATCATGACCTTCCCCGGTGACTTGCACGCTTCATTCCTCTTGTGTATTCTGCTTCTGGATCCTGTGAACAGATCGAAATTCAAACATCTGAAACCCATTCGTCCATCCAACAAACTATAATTTGCCCACTCTCCGAAGAAGGGTCTCGATCTGAAACGTCCCCTATTTCTTCTCTCCAGAGATGCTGCCTGTCCCACTCAGTTACTCCAGCTTTTTGTGTCTATCTTAACTATAATTGAAACATGGGTTTGTACTCTCCACAGGTCCATGACAAGAATGCACGATGGCAGTCATTCCTTGTCACTTTGGACGAGGGCACAAAGAAGGGACACGCTCGAAGAACAGACCTCCACGCATTTGTGGATTGCGAGCAGGTTTCTCCCACAGATGCCCAAGACAGCTCAGCATCTTGTACAGAGCTGAATGCTGTAACACTCCACAGAAACATCTCCGGTGGACACGAGCAGGAAGCTTCGGGTACATCAGGTTGGAGGGCAGCCGATCTGCCTTCCATCACTATGGTGACTCAAGGAACCTCCATGGCGGTCACCTTTAACGAGCTTGCGGTGCTTCACACCCCAACAGATTTAGTGCAGCCTCACCTGCACACCTTGGCCAACGTCGAGCAGTTGGGTGCAGCAAGTTCACAAGGTCTAGTCCTCGACAACGTGGCACTGGAGAAGAATGGGGCCACCAACACAAGCATTGTGACTACCATTTCGGTACCCGCCTGCTTGGCCATGACTGGTCACATGAATAACATGCTAACACATGCAGCCGGGGGTGGACAAATGCCCAGTGGACTTCCTGTCACCCTAGCAGCAGGTTCTTCACAGTTAACTGTGATGCAAAGCAGTAACCTGTCAGTGTTGCAGAACACGGTAAATGGAGTGACCAATATACAGATGTGAGTTATTAATCAGCAATGCTATTTCCATTAGCCCCCAGACTCATGGATTCTATTTAACTAAATTTGGGTAAGGACACATTTTGATTATCTGCGACGTTTTGTCCATCGACTATGACTCTTCTGCAGTGAACTGGAGCATCAATGGCACAGTATACCTTTTACAATCTCCTTTGAGGCTCAAGATTGCAATTCTTTTGTGCTTCCACTTTTTCTGATGCTGTGTGACAGGGGTTGCCTTGTAATGGATTTAGATTTTTAAAATAAAGTAACTTGTAGTAGTTAGTTAGTCTGACTATTGGCTTTGAAAGGCACCAGAAGATCCGTTACCCATGATTTGTTAGGTCCTTCAGAGAAAATAAGGTGATACTACTTTTGTGACTGTCCCACAATTTTTGTTTGGAAGACCTGGCATTAGTAATTATATTTACCCACCACATAATTAGTATTGGATTCTCATTTGCCTGCACAATGCTAAATGGCATGCTTGGATTTTTGTCAACAGAAGGAAATACGATTTTTTTTTGATGTCCATAGCATCTCAGATCTAACGGCCTTATAATACAAGTGTCTTTATTTTAAATTATAGACTCGCCCCTGTATAAATGCACGTGCCTGTAATGCCGTGTAATATAGATGAGTAATTTTGGGGAAGTGATGCCGTTTGTTCATTTATGCTTTTATCAATAATGTCAAGATACAAAACATGGTCTTAATAAATCGAACATGTTCATAAGGCTCCTTTGTAACTTTGCAAATTGGCACTAATGTTCTGAAACTCTGGAAATGCTCAAACTGAACGATGATTAAGCAGTACAGTGTATGTGGTGTAATTTTGAATGTATTAGTATAAAAAATGTGGTAGGAGACATTTATGAATTTGTATTTAACTTTGATCCATAATTTACAGTGTAAACAAATACTGGTGTAGAGGGATGCAATTCAAAATTGTAGCCAGTCACATTGGCCAGTCTACACAGTGCTGCTCCCCTAGTTCGTGTATGCTAACTTATCCAGCATGAAAAATGTTCTCAATAGGCTTCAGTCTGATGGAGAGATCTTCTGAAAACAAGTTTCATGGGAATGTATGTTCTGCATCCGAGCTTACAAACACCATCTTTTCCTATCACTGAGGGAAAATTTCAAATTACCCCAGGTTAAAACAAACATTTGACTTCCATTTACCCAATGTTTTTTTTGTCATTATAAGCTTGCTAGAAATTGTCCATCTAATTTTAAATATTGATAAAACACCGACATTACCATCTTACCTACTTCATACTGTAGGTCCAAGAGCATTCTTCAGAAGGTAATTTCTTTGTCACACCTGAGAGTGATATAAATTTACAGGTATGTCTTAGCCTAGTCGACTTAAATTAGATAATGTACTCGCAGAGAGAGACAGTGTGAAAATAGGCCCTTCGGCCCAACTTGCCCACACAGGCCAACATGTCCCAGCTACACTAGTTCCACCTGCCAATGTTTGGTCTATATCCCTCCAGATTTGTCCTATGCATGTACTCTTAAGGGCCTGTCCCACTGTACGAGGTAATTCAAGAGCTCTCCCGAGTTTAAAACAAAAATCAAACTCGTGGTAAGTACGTAGCGGTTATGTCGGAGCTCAGGACGTCTCTTAGTGGCTCGTAACGCTAACGGCAGGTACTCGGGAAACGCCGTAAGCTCGTGAAGACTCGTGACGATTTTTCAACATGTTGAAAAATGTCCTCAAGAGCCCCGAGTACCTACGAGCGGCTATTACCATAATTCTCCAAGTTCGAATCGGGGAACTCGGGAGAACTCTTGAATTCGCTCGTACAGTGGGACAGGCCCTTTAGAACCAATTCACATTTAGCATCAATCCATAGTAACAACAAAATAATATATTTTGCAATATGTAGTATAAATATGAGTGATTTTAATTATTTATCCTGTTATGAACAATACTATAGGAATCCCACAAGCAGTTTAAAGTACTTACCTTTCAATCATTCTCTTTCTCGGAAACAAAAAGGTAAGAGAGGTTTTTTTTCTCCCACCTATTAGGACAGTATTGAAACAAAAATGGTCAAAATCTACACCATCTCTATAAAAAAACACGTGCATATCACAGGAGTTTACTATTGTAACCATCCTAATTTTGTAGCATAAATTTCCTCGCTGTCATTTTGTAACAAAAAATATCGTAAGAAAGTATGCTCCTACAGGTACCTATTTTATGCTTTAAAACCTTGTACTATTTTCCTTTAATATTTACCTAGGTTTCTCTTTCTAAACTCATTCTTAATGGAATTTCTTTAATGTTATGCCCTAATTTTATTATGTCCCCCTGTCAGCATTTGCTCAGTTATACTTCCTTGTGCTGCTTGCTTTCTGCTCCTTTAGCCATAGGGTGGTGAATCTGTAGAATTCAGTGTCGCAGACATCTGTGGAGGCCAAGTCATAGGGTATTTTTAAAGCATAGAATGACAGGTTCTTGATTAGTAAGGGTGTCAAAGGTTATGGGAAGAAGGCAGGAGAATGGGGTTGAGATGGAAAAATAGATCAGCCATGATTGGATGGCGGAGCAGATGCAACGGGCCGAATGGCCTAATTCTGCTCCTGTGACGTGATATTGGAGGGTTATATCTGTGTATAGCTCCAGAATTATATCCCTTCATAGTTATCAAAGTTTCTAACAGTTAACTTTCATCTATCATACATGTCCCACTCCCAATTATCCACGGCTCCCAATTATGTTCAATCATTTAACCTAGTTTCAATTTTGAGTTTTATTTTTTTTCCTTTCTTTAGCTCTGTATCTGGTGGCTTCTTCCTTGAGTCAATAAAAGACCTTTGAAACCTTTGAGTCAAGATACATTTTGGGTAATCCTTTGTTTTTAAAGAGTGCTGAAAGCTATCGATATATTTTTTTAATTAAAAGGTTTCTTTCTGATAACATTTTCTGATCTACGGTTATCATGTTGCAGTGGTTGGAGGTTCTTGGTCTTGGAGGTCATTGAAAGTGCCTTCTATTGAAAATAAGGGTAGGCCAATCTTATTTAAATGAATTTTCAGTCCCAGTTTCTGAGTCAAATACCCCGTTCATGCTGCAGAACTACATGCACAAGGTGTAGGAAGGAACTGCAGATGCTGGTTTACATCAAAGATGGACAAAACATGCTGAGGTACCTCAGTGGGACAGGAAGCAACTCTGGAGAAAAGGAATGGGTGCGGTTTTGGGTCAAAACCCTTCTTCAGTCTGTAGAAGGATCTCGACCAGAAACGTCACCCATTCCTTCACTCCAAAGATGGTGCCTGTCCTGCTGAGGTACAAAGGCATTTTGGTTCTATCTTGTGTGCAAAAGGTGATGGGAGCAGATGATTAGAGGATAACGGTGCTGAGCAAAGGTGGCGATGAAGGGGTATGATCTGTTCATGCAAGAAGTAACAAAACTCTGCTCATGATCTTTGCAAGCACCTCAATATTTCAGCCAGTCCGCAGCACCAGAGTGGACAGGACTTTAACTTCTGCCAATGTCAGCAATTATTTTTTAACGTTAGTGCCACCAAATGGAGTTTCACTATCCTGTGGGCTTGATCATGTCATATTGATTTAAGATCCCTTAAGTGCACTATCCAAGGCAAATGTGTAAACTAAATGCGGCAGTGTAATCTTTTAGTGTATTAAAAACTATAAAGATGATTGCGTCTTTGTATCCTTTATCATTTGATCTGCATTTTGAATTAATGACAGCAGTATCTGAATTATTTTCAATTTAGTTTTGTTTTTAAATAATACAACATGGAGACCAAGTGGTGTATACTATTTATGAGGGGAATAGACTGGGCGAATGTACAGTCATTTGCCCAGGGTAGGTGAAATCAAGAAACGGAAGATATAGGTTTATGGCGATAGGGGCAGGATTTAATAGGAACACGGGGCAACTTTTTCACTTAGGGGGTGGAGGGTATATGGAACGAGCTGCCAGAGGAAGTAGTTGAGGCAGGTACAAGAACAGCATTTAAAAGCCTTTTGGACAAGTACATGGATAGGAAAGTTTGAGGGATATGGACCAAATGGGACTAGGTTAGATGGGGAATTTTGGTCAGCATGGTCGAGTTGGGCCTGATGGCCTGTTTTCATGCTGTTCGACTATTTAAAATGGTATGATGGGATGCATCAACAAATGCTTTGAAATCCTTACTGATCTTTTAAAGTGGAATGTCTATATTGCAAATATAATTAAAGCACTGCTTCAAATTAATTCAAAAAGAGGTTATATTGTACTTTATTTGCAAAGTTTTCATAGAGCGGGTCTTGTGGGAGTTTTTGTACAGGGTACTACTAAAATGGCCTGGACACGTCTTTCGAAAATCCAATATTTTAATGCAGCAACTTGTCATCCAATTTCCCTGTCTTTCTACGACCAACCGCAAAATTGAAACAACCTCAAAACTGAATTCTGCACGCACATTTTCTCCAGAAGACACCAACCACCATTTTCTCCAGCCACTTCTGCAGAACAGACAGGGATAGTTAATGAGCGGAAAAATAAAGCATGCACATCTTTAAGGAAAACTACTGTAGCTCTCAAAGTTGGACCATATTCCGCACCAGGTGTTATCCACCTGGGATTTAAAATAAACTTTCAATGGTCACAATTTCAACATGAAATCGTTCATCAAAAAAATAAAATAAAATAGAACATATATTCAGAGTCCCAGGAATCCTTAGTCAGCCCAGAGATCGATTTAATCAGTGAGCAGTCAGTACTCATTGATAAAATGGGAGGTTGAAGGTAGATCAATAAGGGCTCTTTTATTCTGAGGCTGAAATCATTTGCTTAGTGGAGCTCTTTCCTTTACCATGGGTAAGGTGTGAGCTCTGCTTTCAAGTGTGCAGACAGATTTCGAGGTCGACTGTCCAGAGGTATTAAATGTATAAGTAGTTAGAATCCCTTCTTAGCAGCACTTCATCATCTCGAGGCTAAATGCTTACATTGATTGAAGTCTCATTTTCTATGGGTTTATTATTAAGAGCCTTTCAGGGAGTTGTTTGTTAACCCGTCTAGGCAAGGCATTAAGCCAGCAATAGCTCTATCTGTCTATAAATACTGGACTCAAAATTAATTGACAGCGGTGGAGAGCATTAATGGGCTGAGGTTTTTAATTATTATTTGCGCACTACTGACTAGATCAAGTGAGAGGCTTGGATGGAGAGGATGTGTGGGAGAGTCGAGGACCAGGGGTCATAGCCACAAAATAAAAGGACTTCCTTTAGGAAGGAGATGAGGAGGAATTTCTTTAGTCAGATTGTGGTGAATCTGGAATTCATTGCCACAGAAGGCTGTGGAGGCCATGTCAATTGATATTTTAAAGGCATAGATAGATTCTTAATTAGTACGGGTGTCAAGGGTTATGGGGAAAAGGCAGGAGAATTGGGTTAAGAGGGAGAGATGGATCAGCCATGGTTGAATGGTGGAGTAGACCTGAACTGAATAGCTTGTAGGGCAGAGCAGTTATGAAGCAGCCTCGTGGGGACCAGAGGTTACACAGGCCGAATGGAGTAAGAAGAACAGCAGTATCTCAGCATGCCCAAAAGTTTGTAGTGTAAACTAAGTAGGTTTTTATAGCAATCCAACAGAATCGGTCACTGGTAGTTTTTTTTTCTTCTAAATGTAATTTTCTTAAATTTCAGTGCCTCCAGCTTCTGTCATAGATGTAGCCATGGTCATAGCTTCTCAGGTTCTTCTTCCCTGTGACTATCAAACTGTACAACACCTCCCCCGTCTGCCATGGGGTAGACTGTATTTACATGGTACACAAAAATGCTGGAGAAACTCAGCGGGTGCAGCAGCATCCATGGAGCGAAGGAAATAGGCAACGTTTCGGGTCGAAACCCTTCCTCAGATATGGTTTCGGGTCGAAACCCTTTCTCTCCCTCCCTCCTCAAGATCTGCAAAATCAATTACTATTCGTGAGATCCCAGAAAGCAATGTGGTTAAATGGAAGATGTGGGAATGGCTACCCAGGGTAAAAAAGCATGACATTGTCACTGAAACACTGGACTATCGAAAGATGGTGCTGGAATCAATCAAGGACAGGCATTAGCTTGTTTATTTTACAGATATTTGATGAATGGATGTTCTGGGGTGGAAGATTGCAACCTTCATGTGGTCCGCCCTTGCAATCAACCCGGCGTGCACAATCAAATAAGATCAAATAGAACAAGTTGTCCTACAACTTTAGGCTGTGTACGCCATACACAAGAAGAAGAGGATGTTCTGATTTGCATATTATAATGCAGATTTTATTTTTAGCATTGCAGCGTGGAAACCGGCCCTTCAACCAACGAAGTCCACGCCAACCAGAGATCACCGCACACTAATATCATTCTACACACACTTGGGACAATTTACAATTTTACCAAGCCTATTAACCTACAAACCTGAGATAGACACAAAAAGCTGGAGTAACTCAGCGGGACAGGCAACATCTATAGAGAGAAGGAATGGGTGACATTTCAGGTCAAGACCCTTCTTCAGACAGAAGGCTGAACCTACAAACCTGTACGTCTTTGGGAGGAAACCAGAGCACCTGGAGAAAACCCACGCAGGTCACGGGGAGAACATACAAACTCTGTACAGACAGGATTGAACCCGGGTAATCTGGCACTGTAAACTCTACCGCTGCGCCACTGTGACGTACATGTGGGATTGATGGATGTGTGGAATAATTGGTTACACTTTCGATACTAAAATATTAAGAGGAGATTGTGTAAATAAAGGCGTCCCAGCATTGGACCCCATAGTAACACTGTTCTGCCCCAGAATAAAGAAACGAGGCTTTGATAATACTTTGAATATTTTATTTTTCATTGAGAAATTTAGCTCGTTTCAGGAACAGACCAATTAATTGCTGCTTCTTCTCAGAAGCACCAGTTTTGCAGATGAGACAAAACACCACAAAGACCAGATAGTCCTGATGCACTAGATCCTCAAAACAATTTCTAATACATAAAGTTGATAACATTGCTCATATGACCTCAGAACATGCTGCATACAAGTAGTTACACTGGGACAACACTTCAGATTACAACACATTGGAACAGGCATACAATCCACACAACTTAATGGCAAAAGCTTAACACCATTAGAGATAATAATGTTGGATAAAATACCTAGTCAATTGACAATATAGTCCCTGGACACCCGACAAAAAGGTACAATTTTTAATTTAAAATGGGGTGCGGAAAGAGAAGGTTAGAGTACATAAAGTCACCTTATCATTACACTAGAGCCAGCCCCTAGTATATGAAGTGAACTACATTTCTTCCCATTAATTCATTTCCATCTCAGAATGTCATTCCTTCCCTATAGTTTCTAGATGGAATAATTAAAGTTGCACATCTCCAAGTCTTCAACACATACTTTTTTATTTAGGACAGATTTTGATTTTTGCAGGTGATTGAGATGGCTTTCGGGTAAGTGCTTTGAGCTTTTCTTTTCTTTAGGATTTGCTGATCACAGCACCAGATTGTGGATAGGAAGGTTGTCATCAGCATCGCAAGGCAACTTCGTACATGGGGGCATTTATGTAATGAGACAAAATTGTACGTGGGTTCCTGAAATATGCAAATACTTTTATTTTAGGATTGGGCAGGGCAAGAGAGAATATTCCCATCTATTTCTTGTTTGATTAGTATGGGTGTCAGAGGTAATGGGGAGTAGGCAGGAGAATGGGAATAAGAGGGAAAGATAGATCAGCCATGATTGAATGGCGGAGTAGACTTGATGGGTCGAATGGCCTAATTCTGCTCCCATTATTTGTGAATTTATGATACATGGATAGGATATGTTTAGATATGGCCCAAACACGAGGCAAGCGGGACTCGTGTGGATGGGGCGTGTTGGTTGGCGTGGGTAAATTGGGTCGAAGAGCCTGTTTGCACACTATGACTCTGACACAAACTACACAGATAAATCTCAGGAATGCAAAGGGAGATGTTTAAATACATCTTCATGGGTGTGTTTGTGTGTACATTTGCAATGGGCTAGGCTACAACTCACTTGATTATTTAACATTGCCACTTGTGAAACTGGATAGAAAACAAGTTTTTCCCTCATTTCATTCCCAAAACAAAAGTACTTTTCTTAATAACTATCGTTCGAATACAAAAGTTCTGGCATGAATAACTAACTGAGCATTAGAGAAAGTCTGTAGTAGTACTTGTGAATCAAATTTATCATTAATGATTTTATAACAGGCGTTTGACATTATTTCATAAATGTTTGAAGATGTGTTTTATGTGAGAATTTCCCCGCTTGGTAAACTATAGTTTTGCAACAGTCCAAGTGGATATTTCAGATTATCAATAGATTTACAAAAAACAGCACCCATAGCTTTCACTTTGATTTCTGTGTTTAGAGCAAAATGTTATATTTTCTAAATTCTATTCCTCTACGCAAGAGTCAAAAAATAACGAATTTGTTTTTCTTTTTATTCTTCGGTTAAACAGCTATTTTCATCACAAAAGGAAAATCAGCTTTCAACGCATTATCAGTGCAAAACATAAAAACAGATCACAAAACGGAACAGCTGAATACACTTAGAGAAGCACAAATAACAGAGAGCAAATCAGTCCCAGCTAGCATTAATATCTGGACTAGGCTGCAATTTTCATCTGAAAGAATAGAAAATACAGAAATTTTCAAAACCAAAATTGAATAGCAACAGCTTTATTGTGTTCATTTGCCAGCTTTACATTTGGAAAGTAAAAGCAAACATCTATTCATGCAGGGGGACTCCGACACTTCCACTTTGAAGCCTGTAGCAAGCAGGTCTAAAGTTTGTTTCACATCCACGGAAAATAAAACACCCTTCGTCACATCAAATGCAGCCTCTCGCGTATTTAAAATGAAAATGCTACGTCCATAGAAAACAGCTAGTCCATTGCAATACTGAGCTTTAGAATGCTAATGAAACTCTCTGACCCGTATTTATACCTTGGGACACGATATTAAACACAGTAAGACACAACACAGTCTAATATATAAAGTGTCTGGCTTTTAAAGATTGAACGTGGGATGGAATGTATTTATTTTGTGAAGTATATAATCTGGAACCAGACACCTTCATGAACTTGTACCATCTTCTGCACCCTGAACCCTCGTTCAGCTCATTAACTCGACTTGTCCACAGTCTAGAACTTGTTAATTTAATTCGGATACGAGGAAATATCTCATCAATGCCTTCATTTTGCTCTATTTTGTAGACTCGACCGACATCATTACATTGACTTTCCCAAGTCTTAAGCACTAGCATAGCCAATTGAATTATTGTTTACCTGTGGACAAGTATGTCTCCAATAATAACAGCTTGCAGTTCAATATCTGCCTGGACTGATACACAGTTAGGCCGTTATAAATTTTGATACATACATACACGCACACACCTATGCAAGACACACACCCACACATGGGAAATTAACATTGACCTTTCACAAAATATTGAATTCTGGATTTACAAAAACAATCTTCTATATAAAATACTTAGCACATTCATAGAGTTGCAACCCTTTCACACTGTAAATTGGAAAAGGGTTCCATCTTATCAATTATGCATTGTAAACAGAAATAGCTGGTGACTGCCACTATATTACATAACGAGTTCATAACAAGTCTTTTCCTTCGTGTCTGTGAATCTCCAGGATAAGAAATAAATAATTGCCAAAAAGAATGACATTTAAAAAGCTTAAAAATCAGCAACACATCATCTTCAAGTGAACCGTGGATAGGTTAAAAAAGTGTTTTAACAGATTCTTAAACCAATCTAAATGTTAGGGAGACACACCACCAGGTCACAAACCTTAATGGAATGACTAACTAAATGCTTTTTAAAATATAAACAAACATAATCACATCGACCTTTTCGAATAGATCTTTACAATGAACTGCAAAGGACAATGACAAATTATGAAAAAAACAGCAAACGTATTGAAACGAACACCTATAATACCTTCTCAGTTAACACAGAAAGAAAGAGAATTAAAGTTTGCATTCCAAACACTATGCTCAAAGGATTTAAAAAATATATTAAATGTAAAATTTTAATTATTTTTTTAAATTAGTGCGTGTGTTGTTGAATTTTCACCAAGAATTATTCGGGGTTACATGAATTTCCGACACTGAATTCACGCCCTTTTTGCATATGTTTCTTCACAATCCTCTGCTGCAGTATTGAATTACCACCCAATGGACACAAAAGGAACTGTTTATACGTCACTGACATTCAGAACAATTTTCAAGCAAAATGATAGAGTGTTACAATGCCCTTTGTAGTGCTGTGATGTCTATGGCTAGGACTAGTCTCCATGTCGGGCATTAAATCAGTGGATGGCCACACAACAATATATTGTTAAACTTACAATAACTGGCAGATTACACAAGAAAACAAATCCCAATTATTAACATTGAAACAGGGATAACCAAGTTTGTCACAACCCAGTACACATAATAGCAGGTCACAATTTTGGCACGATTTTGGCCAATCTTTCATTTCAGATCTCCTTCTCCATGGATGGATTTCTTGATCCGCAGCAACATGGTTGTAAGCCACTGGTCCAGTCGTGATATGGAGTCAAATTCCTTCACCTAGAGGGTCAAATAGAGTCAGAGTCATACAGCGTGGAAACGAGCCCTTCGGCACAACTCGCCCATCCACACTAGTCCCACCTGTCTGCATTTAGCCCATATATCCCTCTGAACCTACCCTATCCATGCACCTGTCTGAATGTTTCTTGAATATTGCGATAGTGCCCATGTGATTGACGAATTCACAAGAATATGTGACCATGAGGCGGCACGTTGACGCAGCGGTAGAGTTGCTGCCTATGAGCGCCAGAGACCCGGGTTTGATCCCGACTACGGGTGCTGTCTGCAGCTGAGTTTGTACTTTCTCCCTGCGAAAGAAAAGGTTTTCTCCGGGTGCTCCAGTTTTCTCCCACATACCAAAGACGCACAGGATTGTAGGTTAATTAGCTTCTGTAAATCGTCCCTAGTGTGTAGGATTGTGTTGATGTATGGGGTGATTGCTAGTTGGCATGGACTCTGTGGTCCAAAGGGCATGTTTCCACACTGTATCTCTAAAGTCTAAAAATATCTGAAATGCACACTGGTTCAGAGATACAGCATGGATCTCCAATCCTGAGGAGATCGGCCATGCATCTCTACTGATCAAAGGTCAGTGTGGACAATGTGGGCCGAAGGGCCTGTTTCCATGCTGTATCTCTAAATTAAATTCTGCAAACTGCGTGTACTCACTGCTTCAGTGTAAGATTCGCCGTTCTGTTCCTCGTGGGCTTCAAGCAATTTCTACGACAAAAGAAGAAAAACAATGAGTTATAAATGCAGATCAGAATGTTCATGTTCAAAAGTTATAGGAATAGAATTAGGCCATTCGGGTCCACTCCACCATTTAATCATTCTAATCCCATTTTCCTGTTTTGTCCCCCCCATAACCCCTTAACACCCGTTCTAATCAACTATTTGTCAATCTTGGCTTTATAAATATCCACTGACTTGGCCTCCACAGCCCTCTGTGGCAATGAGTTCCACAGATTAACTACCCTCTGACTAAAGAAGTTCCTCCTCACCTCCTTTCTAAAAGAGCGCCCTTTAATTCTGAGTCTATGACCTCTGGTCTTGGACTCTCCCACCAGTGGAAACATCCTTTCCACATCCACTCTATCTATGCCGTTCATTATTCAAGTTTACTACAGTTTTCATCAGTCTATCTGTGACTAAAGGAATGACAGTGCATAGCAGGAGAGCAATGGCTTAGACAGTGGTAAGTAAGATATACCACACTTGAACATACAGGTGGCCACGCAGCGCAGACCATCACACAACTCCCTTCTCATGACTGCATCTACACCTCACGCTGCCTCGGCAAGGCCAGCAGCACAACCAAGGACCAGTCACACCGTGGCCACTCCCTCTTTTCTCCTCTCCCATCAGGCAAAAGGTATAGAAGTGTGAAAACGCACACATCCAGATTCAGGGATAGTTTCTTCCCAGCCGTTACTAGGCAATGGAATCATCCTACCACAAATCAAAGAGCGGTGCTGAACTACTATCTACCTCTTTGATGACCCTGGGACTACCCGTGATCAGACTTTGCTTTCTTTACCTTGCACTAAATCGTGTATCTATACACTGTAAATGGCTCGATTGTAATCATGTATTGTCTTTCTGCCGACTGGTTAGCACGCTACAAAAGCTTTTCCCTGTACCTCGGTACACGTGACAATAAGCTAAAGTGAAATTAAAAATGCTGGCGAGAATTTAGAAAGTGACCGGAGAAGTTTAAAAATCAGCATTCTTGGTTTCTTGGTCCTCCAAAATATTCCAAATGGAATTTAAACTGGAGGTGGACCAGGCGAATGAGAAAGGGCAGATACCTGTCTGAAGAGAAAGACTCATGCCGGAGGTGCTGCTGAGAAGCGGAAGCTGGAGCCTCGCGAGTCGGAGGTGGAGCCTCGTGGGTTGATGAAGCCCGTGGCCATCGGCCCCTTGGTCTGCGGAGCCCGTGGCTGGGGCCTGGGTCTGCGGACCCGTGGCTGGGGCCTGGGTCTGCGGACCCGTGGCTGGGGCCTGGGTCTGCGGAGCCCGTGGCTGGGGCCTGGGTCTGCGGAGCCCGC
The DNA here is from genome assembly GCF_028641065.1 of Leucoraja erinaceus. NCBI lineage: Eukaryota > Metazoa > Chordata > Chondrichthyes > Rajiformes > Rajidae > Leucoraja > Leucoraja erinaceus. The sequence goes on along the minus strand of NC_073384.1, from coordinate 10,017,023 downwards.
GGTGGGGGCCACTTAGCGTCCAGAGAGGACCCGGCAGCGTTAGTGGAGAGTTGTTGCGGCGGCCGATGATGGCGCCGACAGACAGACGAGGAAGGACACGTGGAGTGTGGATGTCGTTGCCGGGGGAAGGAACAAAGGATGGCCTGGCGTGGGGGGGACCGCTGTGAGAGAGGGGGAAGAACAAAGGGGGACCTGCATACCTGTCACTTATGAACAAACAGAACCGCGATGTGACCAGGAGGACGACCTGTTTGTTTTGCAACACTTCTCGTTTTCTTGTCATGCGCCCTCACCTATCTAAAGGTGTGTCCTTTAATTCTGAAGCTATGGCCTCTGGCCCTAGGCTCTCCCGCTAGTGGAAACATCTTCGCTGCATTAACTCTATCCAGGCCTTTCACCGCTGCAAGAACTGAACTGCTCAGCTAAAATATAAATAATGAATGCGACCAACCCTTTCTTTGAAATCCCAGCAGTGCCACGATTTTCCAACAATTACCTTTAGAAGTTTGCATTCCCGCGAGTCTGAAAATGCTGGAAACATTTCTTCATACTTCTCTAAAGCAAGCTGCAAGAAAACGACAACTTAGTTTCATTCTCAGCACATTGGAAAGACAAGGTTACGGTACATGAATGAATGAATGAATGAATAAGCCTATTGGCCAAGAATATTCACATACAAGGAATTTGCCTTGGTGCTCTGCCCGCAAGTGACAACATGACATACAGTGACAGTTAGGACACATTAAACGTTAAACATTAATAATAAAACATTATCGATTAAACATGTGAATTAAATAAATTACCAGAGAAAAAGGTGGCTACATTGATGTTGTGTCGGTTCAAATTCCGCAGTGAAAGAAAGCCTTTCGTAGCAGAGTTGTCTTTTAGTTCAGTTTAGTGATACAGCGCGGAAACAGGCCCTTCGGCCCACCGAGTCCACGCCGACCAGCGATCCCCGCACACTAATACTATCTTACACAGACTGGGGACAATTTACAATTTTTACTAAAACCAATAAACCTGGAGTACGAGAAGAAACCGGAGCTCCTGGAGAAAAACTCACGCAGGTCACGGGGTGAACGTACAAACTCTGTACAGACAGCACCCGGTAGTCAGGATCGAACCCCGGTCGCTGGCGCTGTGAGGCAACAACTTTACCACTGCGTCACCGTGCTGCCCCTTGATGGCGAGATCAAGCCAGCGTACATTAGCTGTTGTCAGCTACAACAACCAGTTAATTGGGTACAGATGACACAAAGTGCCCCCTTACATTTGATTGAAGTAGAGGGGAGAAATTTGGAAGAAAGGTGGGGGAAGTGGTCAACTAATCTACTAAAAGGTCAACTAATCTACGCTTGGTGTCGTCAATGTAAAGGAGGCCACATCGGGAGCCCCGGGTGCAGTAGACGAGGTTAGAGGTGGTGCATGTGAACCTCTGTCTCAGCTGGAAGAGCTGATGGGATCCCTGAATGGGTCTGAGTGGGGAGGTCGAGGGACAGGTTATTCCCTTTCCCCCTGCCCCATCCTATTCCATCTAGATCCCTTCTTCTAAATAAAAATTTCATACCTCTTCCCTTCTTGTCTGGTCTTTCTTTGCCCCCCCACCCCCCTGCCCCCCCCCCCCCCCCCCCCCCCCCCCACCCCACCTGTATTCACCTCTCTCTAGGAAGAAACTGCAGAGGCTAGTTTACACCAAAGTTGGACACAAAATGCTGGAGTAACTCAGCGGGTCAGGCAGCATCTCTGGAGAGAAGGAATAGGTGACATTTTCTGTCGAGTCCCTTCTTCACAGTCTGAAGGAGGGTCTCGACTCAAAGTGTCACCTATTCTCTCCAGAGATGCTGCCTGACCCGCTGAGTTACTCCAGCATTTTGTGTCTATCTTCATATTCCCACCTCTCTTTTAGCTTTCTCCCTGCCTCTACAACCAGCCTGAAGAAGGATCCCAACCAAAAACATCACCTATCCATGTCCTCCAGAGATGCTGTCTGACAAGGCTGAGTTACTCCAGCACTTTGTGTCATTTTTTTTGGTAAACCAGCATCTGCAGTTCCTTGCGTCTACATCTAGCTCTTTCAGGTCGAGTTACGTTTTAAACCAAGAGTGCACCTAGTCTTTGTTGTTTAACAATGAAGTCGTACCCACCTTAGCATTCAACTCATCAACAATAAAATGGCACAGTGCTGCTTTGAAGAAATATTCCTTTGCACTATATTTCAGCAATGGATTGTCCATAGTGTTGGTCCCAACCTGCGACACAAAAAGCACTTCAATCAACATTTCCAGATGCAGCAGAAAGCAATTAAGTAATTTATGCACATGGTAATAATATTTTATTTAATTTAGTTTCAGTTAGTTTAGAGATATAGTGCAGAAACAGGCCCTTCGGCCCACCGAATCCGCGCCAAGCAACACACCAATTAACACTATCCCACACACACTTGCGACAATTCACAATTATACCAAGCCAATTAGCCCACAAACCTGTACGTTTTTGGAATGTGGGAGGAAACCCGAGCACCCACAGAAAACCCATGCAGGGGAGAATGTACAAACTCCGTACAGACAGCACCCGTAATCAGGATTGAACCCGGGTCTCTGGCGCTGTAAGGCAGCAACTCTACTGCTGTGCCACCGTGCCACCCTTGTTGTTGCTAAACTAATGCTTGAATACAAGATATCATTGCACTCCTCTGTATTTTGTCAATTGAAACAATAGCAACAGTCTGGTGGAAGCTGAACATATTCCAGCACGGAAAAGCAACATTCAAGTAAATCCTAGACCAAGCCACCAAACTGCAGCAGGATTTCACATCCACGATCACAGACTCAAAATAGATCCAGATTGCACCGTCCACCCGGTGAGTGGTCTCAACATGTCCTACAAGATAAAGATTTAAGCAGCTGCACGCCATCCCAATTAGACGTGATAAAAACACACGAGGAGAAAAACATTACATTCATCAGGACAAGTACAGAACAAATCAAATCCTTTGTAGACACAAACTGCTGGACGGGACAGGCAGCATCTCTGGAGAGAAGGAATAGGTGATGTTTCGGGTCGAGACCCATCTTCAGTCCGAAGCAACCCGAAACGTCACCCATTCCTTCTCTCCATAGATGCTGCCTGACCCGCTGAGTTACTCCAGCAGTACTCGATTGTAAACCAACATCTGCAGTTCTTTCCCACAAATCTAATCCTTTGTTGCAACTGACCTGCTCATAAATTTCTATTGCCTTCGGATACTGCTCTAGTTGTGCTGCATAGGAAGCCACTTTCAGTAGACACTTGTTCGCTGAACTGAAATGAGAAAAGCCAAGTCAGTTGTGCTTTCTAACACAATGCCGAGAGAGTTCATGTATTCACCGTTGGTAAAAGTGGTGTTAAATACCTGTTTGATTCTTCTCCTTTGTAATAATCTGCAGCTTGTTCATAATGTGCCACGGCCTGGGAAATTCAAACAAACGTCAGACAAAGTTTAAAGTGCCGCAGACCCACTCTCTGGATGGTCTTTTGCGCATTCTGAGGACTTCTGCGAACCGACTGTTAGCCGGCAAACCTGCACGTCTTTGGGATGTGGGAGGAAACTGGAGCACCCGGAGGAAACCCACGTGGCTACCGGGAGAACATGTAAACAGACAGCACCCGAGGTCAGGATCGAACCAGTGTCTCTGGTGCTGTGAGGCAACGGCTCGACCAACTATAGCACTGTGCTGCCCTCAGGGGTCTGAAGACCTTGGCCCCCAACTATTTCAGGAACAGCTTCTTTCAAGCCCAACACTACAAAACATGCATAGGAAGCCACTTTCAATAGGCACTTGTTCGCTGAACTGAAATGAGAAAAGCCGAGTCAGTTCTGCTATGAAGTACAAACTAAGCTATGAAGTACAAACTGTCTTGGTTGCACAAGGACATGTGTGGGCTTTTGTTTTGCACTAAAATTGTTTTAATATTGTTACTGAACTTTTTGCTTATGGTGTTATCTATATCTACTGCAAATAAGAACACTGATCGTTCCATTATCAATGCATATGGCAATTAAACACTTGATTCTTGATGAGGAAAGACACAAAGTGCTGGAGGAACTCAGCGGGTCAGGTAGCATCTCTGGAGAATATGGATAGGTGGCGTTTGGGGTCGGGACCCTTCTTCAGACCTTGATTCTTGAGTCTCGTCGCTCGAGAGACTCAAGGAGACCATATTGGGGATCCTCAGCATTGGTAACAAAGACAAACATGATGGATATTTACTTGAAGAAGGGGCCTACTTTCCGTCTCCGCCCACTCAAATCTCTGGTCTATTACAAAGTACAGCACTTGCGAACCCTGTGGTACTGAGTGGACATCACGAAGAGCACTCAAAAGAAAAATACAGTGACCATACAAATGAAAATAATACAAGAATGAGGAGATTGGAGTTCCACAACATCCAGCCGGGAAATAACATGGACATGCATGTGTAGGAAGTAACTGCAGATGCTGGTTTACTCCAAAGATAGACACAAAATGCTGGAGTAACTCAGCGGGACAGGAAGCATCTCTGGATAGAAGGAATGGATGTGGTTTGGGGTCGAGACTCTTCTTCAGACTGAGAGTCAGGGGAGAGGGTGACATCGAGATATGGAAGGGTAAGGTGTGAAAACGAGAGATCGAAGGGGACAAAGTTCAAAGAAAATGTGGAATGGATCATTGCTAGCTAGGGGAAGGTGACAACGTGTCATACAAAGTCAAATTTAATCAGGAGGACAGTCAAACTAGTTGGAGGGAAAGCAAGGATTACTTGAAGTTAGAGAAATCAATTTTCGTACCACTGGGTTGTTAGCTGCCGAAACAAAATACAAGGTGCTGTTCCTCCAATTTGCATTGGGCCTCAATGGAGGAGGCCCAGGATATGGACATGCACCTTGGCTCTCTCATCCCTTTCTGCTCGTACCAAGTTACTACCAACTTTATACTTTATAGAGTTATAGTAAAGAGCACAATGCTTATACGTACAAGTGCTCAGTCAAACACAATACCTTTTCAATGTCCACCAGCTCAGATTCATAAATTTCCGCAATTGTAATGTGGTGTTTTGCTGCAATTGTAAATCGCCCCTGTAGAATAAAAAAATAATAATTTGCTCATGCATTTGATTTGTGCTTTCAGATAAACATTATTTGCTACCATGCAGGGTACAGTTGGATTAACATAATTGCAATCACAGAAATAGATTAATGAAGCATCTTACCATATCTGTGTAGATATCAATAGCAGCATTTAAGCAGTTGATAGCCTCTGTTGGAAAAACGATAGGCTACTTCAGAAAAGCAATTGTCACCATTCAGCTGTTCAACCCATAGACTTCATCTCAGTCACTTTAACATGCAAAATCCTACAGGCTTGTATTGGTGGGAATGCATCACAGTATCACTCAAATCAATTGGGCTGCATATAAATATATAATCCACATAAATAAATATATAATCCACACTTCAGATGAAGTGGACAAATATGAGACCATTGGCAGAAGAATCAGACTATCAACATTCTGCAATCTGCCTTAATGTAAAAAAGGATTCTATAATTTTAAATGTAGACACAAGGAACTGAAGATGCTGGTTTACAAAATACAGTGCTGGAGTAACTCAGCGGGCCAGGCAGCATCTCTGGGGAAGGATCCCAACACGAAGCATCACCTATCCATGTTCTACACACATGCTGCCTGTGTCCTTTATACCCCCTACAAAATCAATGTCAGATTTCAGGAGTCCGAAGAAGGGTCCTGACCCGAAATGTTTCCTCCACAGATGCGGCCTGACCCGCTGAGCTATTCCAGTACTTTTTGTTTTGCTTATGATCCCAGCAATTCCAATTCCCAATGTCTCCATAAAATCAGTAATTCTCATTGCAGATCCTGCACCTGAGGCTCCTTGAATTTACTACTGTGTTGGCATTGAATTGAATAAATTTTATTAGCCAAGTATGTATACGTACAAGGAATTTGCCCCGGTGCTTTGCTCGCAAGTAACAACACGATATACAGCAGACAATTAAAAATAAAACATTATAATTTAAACATGTGAAGAATTAAATAAAATACCAGAGCAAAAGAAAGCTCCAGACTTTTGGCTGTTGAGTAGAGCTACTGCTCGTGGGAAAAGAAATCTGTTTTTATGTCTGGCTGTGGCGACTTTGACAGTCCAGAGTCGTCTTAGAAACATAGAAACATAGAAATTAGGTGCAGGAGTAGGCCATTCGGCCCTTCGAGCCTGCACCGCCATTCAATATGATCATGGCTGATCATCCAACTCAATATCCCGTACCTGCCTTCTCTCCATACCCCCTGATCCCCTTAGCCACAAGGGCCGCATCTAACTCCCTCTTAAATATAGCCAATGAACTGGCCTCAACTACCCTCTGTGGCAGAGAGTTCCAGAGATTCACCACTCTCTGTGTGAAAAAAACTCATCTCGGTTTTAAAGGATTTCCCCTTTAACTTAAGCTGTGACCCCTTGTCCTGGAGTCCCTAACATCGGGAACAATCTTCCTGCATCTAGCCTGTCCAACCCCTTAAGAATTTTGTAAGTTTCTATAAATCCCCAGATCTTCTAAATGATGGAGAGTCTTTCTTCATAAGACAGTCCTGACATCCAGGTGAGGACAGACTTCTTCTCTATGATGGCAGTATAAAACTGGACCCTCTATGGCAATAATGTCCTGCCTCAGTTTGGAGACCAAAACTGTACGCAATACTCCAGGTGTGTCTCACCAAGACCCTGTACAAATGCGAACCTCTCTGCTCCTATAGACAAATCCTTTTGCTGGAGAAACTACCATTCGCTTTCTTTACTGCCTGTGACCTGCAGCACCTTATGGACTGGCGTACCATGACACCCAGGTCTCGCTGCATCTCCCCCTTTCCCAATCGGCCACCATTTAGATAATAACCTGTTTTTGCCACAAAATGGTTAACCTCCATTTATCCACCGTACTGCATCTGCCAAACATTTGCCCACTCACTCACCCAGCCTATCCAAGTCTCCAGCATTTTAGCATCCTCCTCACAGCTAACACTGCCCCCCAGCTTAGTGTCATCCACAGACTTGGAGATATTGCCTCTCAATTCATTTTTGTCTACCTACGATTTTCCAGCATCTGCAGTGCTTTTTTAAACGGGCACCACCGATGAGTCAGTTTTATACTGCCTCCCATTTAAGTCTGTACCTTCTCAATCATGGTCTGGTTTGGCTCAGCCACCAAGCATGACATCTGGAGACTACAGCGCATCGTTTGATCATCCAGAGGGAAGTGCTTCAAAGAGTTTGTGGCCAGGGTGAGAGGGGTCAGAGATGATCTTACCCGCTCGCTTCCTGGCCCTTGCAGTGTACAGTTCATCAATGGGGGGGAGAGATAGTTGCAGCCAGCAACCTTCTCGGATGATCGAACGATGCGCTGTAGTCTCCGGATGTCATGCTTGGTGGCTGAGCCAAACCAGACCGTGATTGAGGACAGACTTACCTATGATGGCAGTATTAAGTTTAAGAAGAACATTGAGAGAAACTCCTGGTTGTTGCCATGGCACCAGGATGCCAGCTGAGTCACTTCCTGTCTGTAGGCGGATTCAACTTTCCGAATCCTGGATCCTTCGTCCCAGATCACCCGCTGGTTTCTCCAGCATTTTTGTCTACCGTCCGCCTGTGAAGATTGTGTTTTCTCAGAGAAGTACATCCTCTGTTGTGCCTTTTTGACTGTGGAGTCAATTGTGGCCTCCCATTTAAGGTACCTGGAAATGATGGTACCTGGAAATGAGTGACCCCATCCTGGATCAGTCCAATCAGGGTTGTGTCGTCTGCAAACTTGAGAAGCTCGACAGAGGAGTCTGTGGAAGTGGAGTCTGTGGAGGTGCAGTCGTACAGAGATCTACGTATGCATGGATGCTCGAGTAGCAATTGTTCCCAACACATCATCACCGAAGTATCAGAGGAACTTGCAGCAACAATAAAGTGGAGATACCATTTCCTATTGTGTTCCTCGCTTGCTACCTTGCAAATTACTCCCTCAAAGACAGAGTGTGGGCAGCAAGTAACTGCGGCCATTCATATCTCTGTGCCAGGATTCCGAGGAATACACGTGACCGGGGAAAAGAGAGTTCCGACCCGAAACGGCACCTAAGCCTCACCAATAACAACCGGTCACGGTGGCGCAGCGGTAGAGTTGCTGCCTTACAACGAATGCAGCGCCGGAGACCCGGGTTCGATCCAGACTACGGGTGCTTGTCTGTACGGAGTTTGCACGTTCTCCCCATAACCCGCGTGGGTTTTCTCCGAGATCTTCGGTTTCCTCCCACACTCCAAAGCCGTACAGGTTTGTAGGTTAATTGGCTTGGTAAAATGTAAAAATTGTCCCTAGTGTGTAGGATAGTGTTAATGTGCGGGGATCGCTGGTCGGCACGGACCCGGTGGGCCGAAGGGCCTGTTTCCGCGCTGTTTCTCTAAACTAAAACCCATCTCCCTCCCCCCCATTCTATTCCAACTCATCAGGCTCCCACTGGATACGGTATAGTACCTCCAAATAGACACAAAATGCTGAAGTAACTCAGAGGGAAGAAGGGTTCCAAACCATTCCTTTTCTCTACAGATGCTGCTTGACCTGCTGAGTTACTCCAGCATTTTGTGTCTATCTTTGGTGTAAACCTGCATCTGCTGTTCCTTCCTACATATATTGACTCCAATTGATTCACCGATTTATCTGCGTTAAAAGGGAACAGTCCTGTCCAACGATACATTCTAAGGATAGACAGAAAAGGCTGGAGTAACGGCGAAACAGGCAGCATCTCTGGAGAGAAGGAATGGGTGACGTTACGCGTCGGGACTCTTCTTCAGGCTGGTTAGGGATAAAGGAAATGAGAGACATAGACGATGATGTAGAGAGATAAAGAATGCTGTCCTGCTGAGTTACTCCAGCTTTTTGTGTTCCTTCCTACGCAATAGATTTTAAGGAGTCTTATGCTGTTGCAATAACGACAACAGCTTTAAAATGATTGACTCTTGCCTCACAGATTTGAACACTGCAGGAGGGCTATGGGCCAAAATGGGAATAAACCCAGTGTGCCAACGGTGGCAAATCCACAATGTACAACTTGGTTTGCATGGACATGGTGGGTCTTACAGCTCTTTGACTCACTATTTCATATGGCTGCATATACCGTACCATACAAACAGGCTTCTTGGCCTACCTTGTCCAATGCTACATACCTCTATGGCTCTGCTGACACAGTGGCAAGGCCTCAGGCTAAAGTTTTTTCATACAACAAGAGCAGATTCAAACTAAAGAGTGCTGCTGCCACTGTTGACTGGAGCTTCTGCTCTGGGCCTGCCAGGATCATGGGCGAAATTCAGACCTGCTCAAGGCCCTTGCTTCATGCATGATTGTTACTCTGGTGACAACAGGGAGTGGCGGCTTCACTGAAAGTGTCCAGATGATGGCTTTCCAATGTATGGACAGGAACTACAGATGCTGGTCTACACCCGAAGATAGACACTAAAAACTGGAGCAGCTCAGTCGGTCAGGTAAAATCTCTAAAGAAAAGGAGCAGGTGACGTTTCGGGTCGAACCCCTTCTTCAGAGGAATAGGTGACATCTCGTTTTGCCTCAGTCTGAAGAAAGGGTCCAACCCGAAACGTCACCTATTCCTTTTCTCGAGAGATGTGGCCTGACCTGATTCTTGATTAGTACGGGTGTCAGGGGTTATGGGGAGAAGGCAGGCAGGAAAATGGCGTTGAGAAGGATAGATAGATCGGCCATGACTGAATGGCGGAGTAGACATGATGGGCGGAATGGCCCAATTCTGCTTCTATCACTTATCAACTGCTGAGTTACTCCAGCATTTTGTGTCTGGCTATGATGGTTTCTCATTGTCAGTAAGATACCTCTCCTCCGAGCCCAAGTAGGGCAACTCTCCATGGGGATCAATCAAGCCGGTATCACTGGCGAGGGACGGGAATGAACTGAACAGAGATCTAGAAGGCAATTGAAAGCCTGTCCACTTCTGTGCTGAGTAAAACAGCAACATGGGTGCTTTTTCCCCCCCACACAGAACACCATCGCCTGAGCCCCCACCTACCCGACGTAACCAAATTAATTATAATCAAGCTGGAGTTTGGCATGTTTTGTTATTGCCTTTAACGCTGGAAAGTCTGTGGTTCACATTAATATCAGAAATTGAGTCATATTCCCCTTGCAAATCAAGCGAAGCAAATACTCCAACCAAAGTGTTTCACAGGCCATTTAGACAGGTAAAAGTCCCTTACCTTGTGGGTCTGCTTTCTTGTACGCGTTCCCCGCATCCACAAAACTGGTGGCGGCGTCGTGTTTGCTTTGCAGCTGCATGTGCAGCTTGGCCGCTTGGCAAAACGCATTCCCCGCAGCTATTAAACAGGAAAGGGAAGCAATGAGACCCGCTGTACAACAACACACGGCACATGAGAGGAATAGATCGGGTAGATGGACAGAGTCTTTTACCCAGAGTAGGAATCGAGGAATCGAGGACCTAGGTTCAAAGCGAAGGGGAAAAGATTTAATAGGAATCCGAGGGGTCACTTTTTCCCACACAGAGGGTGGTGGGTGAATGGAACAAGCTGCCAGAGGAGGTAGTTGAGGCTGGGGCTATCCCATCATTTAAGAAACAGTTAGACAGGTACATGGATAGGCTATCCGGAAAGAGATACCGCAGCATCAAAGCCCGGACAACCAGACTGCTAAACAGCTTCCTTACACAGGCTGTGAGGCTGCTAAACAGTCACTCCACCTGATTCTGCTGCTTTTGCACTGACAATTTAATAACTGGCACCGAGTAATAACCCTGGCACAGGCCACTTAAATCAGCTGCCCTGGACATTTTATAACTGTTTTTTTTTACTTGTATTTTAATGTTGCTTTCTATTTTTACCTGCACTTTTTTAAACTATTTGTACTGTTTTTTATCAGGAACTGGATTGTTTTTTAATCGTTTTTATTTATGCGTGAAATGTTTAAGTTTTTATGTGCGTTGTTCTGGTATTCCCTGGGAAACGTCTTCTCATTTTGCACTGTACAATTGTTGCTTTGCAAGATGACAATTAAAAAAAAAAAGGATGATAATGAATACGACAGATTTGGAGGGTTATGGACCAAGCGCAGGTAAGTACGACTGGTGTAGTTGGGACATTGTTGGCCAGTGTGGGCGAGTTGGGCCGAAGGGCCTGTTTCCACACTGTATCACTCTATGACAGTGACACTGAAACCCAACCCAGACTGTTCCCCTTGCTCAGCACGGCTGATGAAAACCAGTAAATTATAAATGACTTCAGGCAGTTTCACCGCAGGCAAATCAATCTATCAACACCGCCAGTGTACAGTTTGTGCAGATAGAGAACCTACACAGAACCTAGATGTGTTTAGGAAGGAACTGCAGGTGCTGGTTTAAATCGAAGATAGTAACAAAATGCTGGAGTAAATCAGCGGGTCAGGCAGCATCTCTGAAGGGAAGGGTCTTGACCCGAAACATCACCCATTCCTTCTCTTCAGAGATGCTGCTTGTCCCGCTGAGTTACTCCAGCATTTTGTGTCCACATAGAAGTAGAACAGTACAGCACAGGAACAGGCCCTTCAGCCCCCAATGTTTGTTCCAAACATGATGCAAAGTTAAAATGATCTCATCTCCTAAGTGATAGGAGCAGAATTAGGCCATTTGGCTCATCAAGTCTACTCCGCCATTCAATCATGGCTGATCTATCTCTCCCTCCTAATTCTCCTGCCTTCGCCCCATAACCTCCAACACCTGTACTAATCAAGAATCGATCTACCTCTGCTTGTACGTGACCCCTATCCCTCTACTCCCTTACATGTACCTATTCAATACACAGACATGTTTTGTTATTGCCTTTGGGCAATGCTGGAAAGATTGTGGTCTATATTAAGATCAGAATTTGAGTAATATTTCCCTTGCAACTCCAGCTACATAAATAATGCAAAAGAGTTTCATAAGCCATTTACATGGGTACAAGGATAGGCTAAGGGACAAAAGCAGGCAAGTAGTAATAACTTAGATGGGTGTCTTTGTCGGCATGGACGAGTTGGGCCGAAGGGTCTGTTCGATTCTGACTCGGGTGCCATTACAGAAATAAGATCAAGAACCATCCCCAATAGACATGCAATGCATTTACTTGACATTCTTAGACATTGTTTACATCCCAATTAAAATAATATTAAGAGGAACATCACCTGAAAAGTTAAAAGCTCACCTGCTAATGTAAAACAGTAATAGCTTTTAGCTTATGTTGCCTAACAAAATGGCTATTCATATTTCTATCCAAATGCCACGGAGCTTCCTGCAACTCTCCAATTATATTGGTTAATAGAACTCGGTCTCAAAGATTAGTATAATTTAAAGTTACATTTAAAATTTTACAAACTGAAATAATTGCATAATTGGATATATGAATGTTTTTTGCCAAAAGGTTTTCATAGGACATCGAACAGTACAGCACAGGAACAGGGTCTTCGACCCATGTCGGTTCCAAACATGATGTCAAATTAAACTCATCTTTTCTGCCTGCACATAATAATAAATAATAATAATAATTTTATTTATAGAGCACTTTAAAAACAAACATAGCTGCAACAAAGTGCTGTACATCACTAATCATTGACAAAAAAGTTAATACACACCAAAAATAACAATCAAAAGAAATAGTAGGAAAAGACATGTAAAATAAAGAAACATCAAAAACACCACAAACAGAAGCAAAGCCTCAGGCATGGTCAAAAGCCAGGGAGTACAAATGTGTTTTAACACTGGATTTGAAGATGGACAGTGAGGGGGCCTGTCTGATGTGCAACGGCAGGGTGTTCCAGAGTGCCGGAGCAGCAACAGAGAAGGCTCTATCCCCTCTGAGCCTCCGACTAGACCTCGGTACCTCCAGGAGCAGCTGACCAGCTGACCTGAGGGACCGGGCAGGAGCGTATGGGTGGAGCAGCTCAGAGAGGTAAGGCGGTATGATCCGTATCCCACCATTCCCTGCATATCCAAGGGCCTATCTAAAAGTCTCTTAAACACCACTATTGTACCTGCCCCCACCACCACCCCTCGCAGAAAATGTCAGGCACCAAGCACTCTGCAAAAAAAAAAAAAAAAAACTTGCCTTTAAACTTTATCCCATTCATCTTATAGCTTTGCCCTCTAGACTTTTACATTTCTACCCTGGGGAAAAAAAGTTTCTGACTGTTTATTCTATCAATGCCTCATAATTTTGGGGGTAGTGATGGGGGCAGGTACAATAGTGCTGTTTAAGAGGCTTTTAGATAGGCCCTTGGATATGCAGGAAATGGTGGTATAAGCGGTGGCACAGTGGTAGAGCTGATGCCTTACAGCGCCAGAGACCCAGGTTTGATCCAGACTACGAGTGTCGTCTGCATGGAATTTGTGCGTTCTCCCTGTGACCTTGTGGGTTTCCTCCGGGTGCTCCAGTTTCCTCCCACACTCCAAAGACGTGCAGGTTTGGTAGATTAATTAGCTTTGGTAACATTGTAAATTGTCCCGAGTGCATAGGATAGTGCTAGTGTATGGGGTGATCGTTGGTCGGGCTTGTTTCCGTACTGTATCTCCAAAGTAAAGTGCATTTTATACTTCTATCAGGTCTCCCCTCAGCCTCCAACGCTCCAGAGAATAGAATCGCTGTTTGTTCAACCTCTTCTGATAGCTAATCCCTTTAACCCTGGCAGCATGTTGGTAAAACTCTTCTGCATCCTCTCCAAATCCACCACATATATTAAAATCTCGATTGCAGCAATAACATGCAATGTGTGAAATTGTTCCTTTGTCATTTTCCAACACGATTAATTTCACAATGAAAATGCACAATGTTGCCAGGACTAGAGGGCCTGAGCTACAGGGAGAGGTTGAGTAGGCTGGGGCTCTATTCCTTGGAGTGCAGGAGGATGAGCGCCTCTACTTCCAGAGAAGATTACGGAGAGTCAGTTTGTCAAGGAAGACTCTCTCTAACTTCTACAGATGCACAGTAGAGAGCATGCTGACCGGTTGTATCGTGGCTTGGTTCGGCAACTTGAGCGCCCTGGAGAGGAAAAGACTACAAAAAGTAGTAAACACTGCCCAGTCCATCATCGGCTCTGACCTTCCTTCCATCGAGGGGATCTATCGCAGTCACTGCCTCAAAAAGGCTGGCAGTATCATCAAAGACCCACACCATCCTGGCCACACACTCATCTCCCTGCTACCTTCAGGTAGAAGGTACAGGAGCCTGAAGACTGCAACAACCAGGTTCAGGAATAGCTACTTCCCCACAGCCATCAGGCTATTAAACCTGGCTCGGACAAAACTCTGATTATTAATAACCACTTTCTGCTATTTGCACTTTATCAGTTTATTTATTCATGTGTGTATATATTTATATCATGGTATATGGACACATTTATCTGTTTTGTAGTAAATGCCTACTATTTTCTGTGTGCTTAAGCAAAGCAAGAATTTCATTGTCCTATACAGGGACACATGACAATAAACTCCCTTGAACTTGAGGGGCGATCTTATTGAGGTGGATAAAATCATGAGTGTAGATGCACAGAATCTCTTGCCCAGAGTAGGGGAACCTGGAAGCCCAGAGGACACAGGTTTAAGGTGAAGGGGAAAAAGATTCAATAGGAATCTTAGGGGAAACGTTTTCCACACAAAGGCTGGTGGGTGTATGAAACGTGCTCCAGAAGAGGTAGTTCTTCTTTTCGTGTCCATCTTGTTACAAATGTTGCCGTCACCGTTCGTCCTGAAAAGGACGCGAACTTCTGTCGACAATCAGTGTCGCATCACTTGTCGCAATAGATGATGGTGGTAAGTAGAGGCTGGGACTATCCCAACGTTTGAGAAACAGTTAGACAGGTACATGGATAGTGTTTAACTGCAGATGCTGGAGAATCGAAGGTTACATAAAAAAGCTGGAGAAACTCAGCAGGTGCAGCAGCATCTATGGAGCGAAGGAAATAGGCAACGTTTCGGGCCGAAACCCTTCTTCAGGTACATGGATAGGATGAGTTTGGAGGGGTGTGGACCAAGCACAGGCAGGTGGGACAAGTGTAGCTGGGACACGTTGGCCAGTGTGGGAAAGGTGGGCTGAACAGACCATTTCCACACTGTATCTATCACTCTATGGCATGAACCAGAAATGTGCAGAAGGTTCAGGGGAAGGGGAAAAGTAGTCGGGATGCAATGAATAATTTGTACAATAACTTGGTCCACTTGTACAAATAGGAAGGCAAACAGCAGATTACATTTCATTGTTGTAAAAAATGTAAGCACTGCGGCAACAGGACAAACGAGGGAAAGGATGATTACAAAGATTACGGAGAGACAAGAGAGCGATATCAAGCATGACATTTTCAATGTGCAGATAATATCACATTAAAAAGATGGAAAAGTGAAATCTGACCAATAAAAGTTATTCTGTGTATAAGACTTTATAAGATAATTATCGCTGTTGGGGCTAACGGAATCAAAAGTGTAAAAATCTGAACCTGAATGAAAGTTATGGCTGTCTGTGCCAAATATACTCCTGCACCTACAGTACTAGATTATAAGATAATTATCGCTCGGTCGGGCACCGCATTCAAACATGGCTGAATCAACTCAGGGATGATGCAAGGGCCACATCTAACTCCCTCTTAAAAATAGCCAATGAACTGGCCTCGACTACCCTCTGCGGCAGAGAGTTCCAGAGATTCACCACTCTCTGTGTGAAAAAAGTTCTTCTCATCTCGGTTTTAAAGGATTTCCCCCTTATCCTTAAGCTGTGACCCCTTTTCCTGGACTTCCCCAACATCGGGAGCAATCTTCCTGCATCTTCATAAGACAGTCCTGACATCCCAGGAATCAGTCTGGTGAACCTTCTCTGTACTCCTCTATGGCAATAATGTCCTTCCTCAGATTTGGAGACCAAAACTGTAATGTGTCCACCTACCCACTGGTGTGTGGGTGCAGTAGAACCTCCCTGCTCCTGTGCGATGTGTGGCTGCGTGTGAGTGTGGGTGTGAGTGTCAATGCGAGTATGTGTGAAGAATAGGTGCAGGAGTAGGCCATTCGGCCCTTCGAGCCAGAACCGCCATTCAATGGGATCATGGCTGATGATCCACAATCAGTACCACGTTCCTGCCTTCTCCCCATATCCCCTGACTCTGCTATCTTTAAGAGCCCAATCTAGCTCTGAACACAGTCCCCCACTACCACATATTTTGCAGTCGCATATCCTGCATTTGGTGACATCGCAGGCGTCAGCAAACCCGAAGTGCAGTGGGATAGCCTCGTCCTGGAAGAATCGCCCTTTTTGATCACGGTCTCTCCCCTGCCAGGTAAGTAAGTTTATACACATACAAATACATGTAAATACATCTACAGAGGCGCCCTTGGTCACAGAAGACCCGACTTAGGGAAATCTGACTAAGCAAATAATAAGCAAATACCATAAATATTTTAATTTATTTTATTCAAGACAGAAAGATTACATACAGAAATGCAATTCTTTTCAGGTGTTATGGAATAGAGGTGGCAGCTGGTTAATTCAAAAGACAACCATCTGCAAAAATAAAGTTCTTTACATGGACCCATCCCGCCCACAGCTGCCAATGTCTGTACAAAGCACAGGCTGCCATTCACAGCAGGAGGCCAATTAAGAGATTCGCTTTGGCAATCTCTTCTATCAAGTCATAAGTGAATTAGGCCACTCTGCCCATCATCTACTCCGCGATTGCATCAGGGCTGAGCTATCCCTCCCTCCTAGCCCCATTCTCCAGCTTTCTCCCCATAACCTCTGACACCTGTACTAATCAACTATCTATCTCTGCCTTAAAAATATCCATTGACTGGTCCTCCACAGCCTTCTGTGGCAAAGAATCCCACAGATTCACCACCCTCTGACGAAAGAAATTTCTCCTGACATTGACATTTTCTATTGACATTTGTAGAATACTTTATCAAAAAACTTAATGTCCATTGATACGTTAAGGCCAATGAGACTAGTCATTGGACGTGGGGACATTTTGTTTCTGTATCATTGTTATTGAGAGACTAAAAGGCAATGATGAGTCAGAGCATGGAGGGAGTGGGATAATCTGTTTGAGCGATGCCAGGACAATATTACTTTCAACATTGGCAAGACTGAAGAACAGATTGTTGACTTCGGGAAGGGAAAGCCAAGGGACCGTGCACCTGTATTAAGCGCAGATTGGTGATGGTGAGAGCCAACAGCTTCAAGGTCCAGGGTGTACACATCTCTGATGATCTACACTGGCCCAGCACATTGTCGCGGTTAGAAAAAAAGCTCCGCAATGCCTCGGCTACCTCCTAGGTTTGAGGAGATCCAGGATGCCACCAAATACTCTGCCAAACCTCTACACGTATATATGGCGGAGTGAATGCTGGCCGGTTGCGCCACAGACTGGTCTGGAAACCAAATTCCCAAGTATGAGCGTTTGCCGGCACTGGGCCTGTGGTCGCTGGAGTTTAGAAGAACGTAGGGGGACCTCATTGAAACGTACAGAGTAGTGAAACGCTTGGATAGAGTGGATGTAGAGAGGGCGTTTCCACTCGTGGGAGAGTCTAGGACTAGGGATCATAGCCTCAGAATTAAAGGACGTTAATTTAGGAAGGAGATGAGAAGTCAGAGGGAGGTGAATCTGTGGAATTCTTAGCCACAGAAGGCTGTAGAGGCCTAGTTTGTGGATATTTTAAGGCAGAGATAGATTCTTGATTAGTACAAGTGTCAGAGATTACAGGGAGAAGGCAGGAGAAATGGGGTTAGGAGGGAGAGATAGATCAGCCATGATTGAATGGCGGAGTAGACTTGATGGGCCGAATGCCCTAATTCTACTACTACCACTTGTGACCATACAACATGGGAGGCTGTAAAAAGTGCCAGATTGCACAATGGGACCAACAGGAAATACTGCCTCTGGAAAGCAGCTAATATCATCCCCACACCACCCACTGGCCATGCTCTCTTCTCACTGCCACCATCGGGAAGTTGGTACAGAAACATGAGAATTGTACCTCCACACGTGAACCACCTTGCAAGACCTCTACCTCAGCACCAGACCACCATGGACAATCCTGCTGAAATGTTTGACAACCCTCTTCACTATCCACAAAACCATCAATATTTTGGGTCATCTGCAAACCATGCCATGTGCATTCTCATCCAATTCATGTATATAGATGGCAAACAGCAATGGGCGCAGCACCGAACCCTGAGGCTCACCACTAGTCGCAGGATCTATTGATTGAGACAAATGCAGCTGGTCACGTAGCAGGAATCTCAACAGGCAGTGCGAACAGACGTTTGGATCTACATGCTTTTATGAGTGAAATAAAACTGTTACTGGAAAATAGATTAAACTAGACCAAGTGCAGACCCGTTGGGTCTGTTTTCCCCAACGCCATTTGGGGGGGGGGGGGGGGGCTGTGGCATCACACATTCACATTAACCACCCCCAAACACACAGGTGGGGGGAGGGGGGGTGGGAAGAGGGGAGGGAGGGGAGGAGGAGGAGGGAGGAAACGGGACAGATTTGGGAGGGAAAGGAGAGCGGGGTAGGGGGTGGAGAGGGGAGATGGGATGGGGGAGAGAGATGTGGGGGAGGGGGGGGGGGATGGAGGGGGGGGGGAGGGAGGGGGAGAGAGGGTGGGGGGAGGGAGGTGAAGGAGGGGGGGGGGGGGGATGGTGGGGGGGTGGGGGGAGTGGTAGAAGGGGGAGGGGGGAGTGGTGGAAGAGGGACAGAGGGGGTAGGGGGAAGGGGCAGGGGGTAGGGAAGGGGGGGGGTAGAGAGTGAAAGGGAGTGGGGGGAGAGAGGATGGGTGGGTGGGGGAGAGGGAGAGGGGCGTGGAGAGGGAAACATAGAAATAAAGATTCTATAAGATCCCCCCCTCAGTCTTCTAAATTCTAGCGAGTACAAGCCGAGTCTATCCAGTCTTTCTTCATATGAAAGTCGTGACATCCCAGGAATCAGTCTGGTTAACCCTCAATGTACTCCCTCTATGGCAAGAATGCCTTTGGGCATTGGGTAAGTTTGCTTCTATTTTCCATTTCTGACCTCCCGGGCCATGGGCTGTGTTTGGAGCCGGTGCGGGGACAGGTGGGCGGGAAAAGTGGGCCTCTTCCCCACCCCACCCCCCCCCCCCCCCCGGACAGCCTAACACCCCCCCCCCCCCCGACAACCTCCGCTGGCTCCAGGACACCCCCCCTGCTGCAAGCCCTCCCCCCCCGTCAGGCCCCGCTTCAAGCCACCCCTCCCCACCCCGCTCCCCCCAGAACACCCCCCTGCATCGCTCCCCCCCTCCCCCCTCCATGTTCTCCCCCCAGACAGCCCCTGCATCAACCCCTCCCCCCTCCATGTTCTACGTCAAGGGGAATGGGGAAGGGAGTGGAACGGGTGAGGCCGAGATCAGGCGCATCACAATGGGATCCCGTCAGCCACGCCTGCACAGTTGGGGGCTATGGGTGAGTGGTGGAATATTGCGTTGGGGGAACAGGACCCAACGGGTCCCACTCAGTCTAGTATAATAAAAATGAACGGCACATGTTGGTTTACACCAAACAGAAACACTAAATGCTGGAGTAACAGCAGATCAGACAGCATTTCTAAATAAAATGGATAGGGTGACATTTTGGGTCGGGACTGTGTCTGTGTTCGGGATAGGTCAATGCCTGAAGAAGGGTCCTGACCCGAAACGTCACCTATTTATTTTCTCCGGAGATGCTGCCTGCCCTACTGAGATATTCTGCCCTGTCTATCTTCACGTATCAGCTAGCTGCAAGCAAAGCTGGTGTCAAGAGACTGCAGAAAAGTATCAACTAATTAGATTAGGATCAATACTTAATCAAAAATATTGAGTGCAGCTTGTCTATGTAAAAATATTGAGTGCAGCTTATCTATGTTTAACAACATTGGATTTTGGACACGGACGTCAAAAGTCAGTGACGATATTGTGCCTCTGGTCATGATTCATGTAATTCTCACTGACATTGGAATAGAGCATGGAACAGCATAGCACAGGAACAGGCCCTTCAGCCCACAATGTTTGTGCTGAACATGATGTCAGGTTCAACTAATCTTGCCTGCACATATTCCTTTGCATCCGTGTGCCTACCTAAAAGCTTCTTAAATGCCAGTGTCATATCCACCTCCACCATCGCCCCATTTTAGACACCCACCATTCCCTGTGTAAAAACTTCATAAGATCACAAGTGATAGGAACAGAATTAGGCCATTCGGCCCATCAAGTCTACTCCGCCATTCAATCATGGCTGATCTATCTCTCCCTCCTAACCCCATTCTCCTGCCTTCTCCCCGTAACCTCGGACACCCGTACTAATCAAGAATCTATCTATCTCTGCCTTAAATATATCCACGGATGGTATCCACAGCCTCTGTGGCAAAGAATTCTACAGATTCACCACCCTCAGACTGAAGAAACTCCTCCTTCCAAAAAGAATGGCCTTTAATTCTGAGCTAATTTAACTTAGCCTGCACATCTCCTTTAAACTATGCTCATCTCACCTTAAAGCTATGCCCCATTTGTTCAGTTTCGGGACATATAACAATAAGACTCTCTTGATGCTAGTCGTAGAGTCCAAGAGTGATACAGTGTGGAAACAGGCCCTTCGGCCCAACTCGCCCACACCGGCAAACAATCTCCCAACTACACTAGTCCCACTTGCCTGCGCTTGGTCCATATCTCTCCAAATTTGTCCTATCCATGTACCTGTCTAACTGTTTCTTAAACGATGGGTTAGTCCCAGCCTCAACTACCTCCTCTGGCAGCTTGTTCCATACACTCACCACCCTCTGTGTTTATTCCTATTAAATCTTTTCCCCTTCACCTTGAATCTATGTCCTCTGGTCCTCGATCCCCGACTCTGGGCAACAGACTCTATGCATCTACCCAATCAATTCCTCACATGATTTTGTACACCTCAATAAGATTTCCCCTCATCCTCCTGTGCTCCATGGAATAGAGATCCAGCCTACTCAACCTCTCCCTATAGCTCACACCTGGCAAAATCCTCATAAATCTTTTCTGAACCCTTTCAAGGTTGACAATATCTTTCCAAAACATGGTGCCCAGAACTGAACACAATATTCTAAATGTGGTCTCACCAACGTCTTATACAACTGCAACATGACCTCCTAACTTCTATACGCAATACTCTGACTGATGAAGGCCAAAGTGCCAAAAGCCTTTTTGACCATCTTATCTACCTGCAACTCGACCTTCAAGGAACCATGCACCTATACTCCTCGATCCCTCTGCAACACTACCCAGAGGCCTAACATTTACCGTGTAGGTCCTGCCCTCGTTCGACGTCCCAAAATGTAACAACTCAGACTTCTCTGTATTAAACTCCATCAACCATTCCTCCACCCACCTGGCCAATCGATACAGATCCTGCTGCAATTTTTCACAATTATCCTCACTATCTATAAAACCACTCACTTTTGTATCATCAGCAAACTTGCTAATCTTGCTCTGTATGTTCTCATCCAAATCATTGATGTAGATCTGTACCGGGCCCAGCACCGAACCCTGAGGCACACCACTAGTCACAGGCATCCAGTCTGAGATGCAACCTTCCACCATCACCCTCTGCTTCCTTCCATGAAGCCAATTTGCTATCCATTCAGCTATCTCTCCTTGGATCCCATGAGATCTAACCTTCTGGACCAGCCTAGCATGCGGAACCTTGTCGACTACCTTACTGAAATCCATGTACACAGCATCTACAGCTCTGCCCTCATCAACCTATTGGTCATGTCTTCAAAAAAATCAATCAGATTTGTGAGACACGACCTCCCACGTACAAAACCATGCTGACTATCCCCAAACAGCCTTTGCCCATCCAAATGCCTGTATAACCAATCCCTCATTTGACATTTCATAAGTTCTAGGAGCAGAATTAGGCCGTCATATCTACTCCGCCATTCAATCATGGCCGATCTATATTTCCCTCTCAACCCCATTCTCTTGCCTTTCCCCCATAACCAGGGACACATTTTCAACCCTGGGAAAACCCTCCCTACCCTATCTATGCCTTTTTCATCATTTTATACCCTTTTATCAGGTCCCCACTCGCCCAATGACGTTTCAGAGAAAACAATCCAAGTTTGTCCAAGCTAAAATCTGGATAATTTTCAATGTAATTCTGCTTTTCCTGAAATTCCCAACAGAATTGTATTATTACCCAATACAACACACTATTTTACAATATAAATCCATTTTCTATTCCTTCAGTTCGCCTGGTTTTGAAACACAAATTAAACCCAATTTATGTATGATTGTAGGCAAAAATGCTGAAGTAACTCAGCGGGACAGGCAGCATCTCTGGAGAGAAGGAATGGGTGACGTTTCGGGTTGAGACCCTGCTTCGTTGTAAACCAGCATCTGCAGTTCCAACTTTAAGGCAGAGATAGATAGATTCCTGATTAGTACAGGTGTCAGAGGTTATGGGGATGAAAAAGTTCACTTAAAAGATAGACAAAGTACAAATTCTTAAGACCATACAAAGCATTAATTTAACGTCTGATGGGTGTGGACCTAGAGACCCAGAGGCAACAGTTTCACGTCCGAATCTCCAGCAGCACACACAAAGACATACTAGAAAACGCGAGTTTATATACGTACAGAAATAAAACCAATTGCATGATGTAATGTACAAAAACCATCATCCGCCTCCAAATATGGAGTGGTTTTTCACTCTTTGCCAAAAGCCAGTTACCCCAATGGCATCCTCTGGACCCCTTCTTATCTGATTAACCTCTTCAACACATAAAAAACCTTGCAAGAGAGCTACAAACCTTTCACCTTAAGTTAAAAAAACCCTTGTCACGATGGAAGTTGTCCAAATCTCATCATGCATTACAATTGGCCTTTTACAACAGGAAAGCTTAAATGTGACAACAATCAATTAATAACTAACTCTTTCAGGGAGACAGCAGGAGAATGGGATTAGGAGGGAGAGATACATCAGCCATGAATGAATGGCTGAGTAGATTTGATGGGCCGAATGATCGTACTGCTTTGAACGAAAACTACTCCAACTACAATTATTTTTTTTAAAAGGCACGACTATTTGAATATTTAACTAGGATAGTAACTAAACATTGCCTTCCAAACAATCCAAAAAGCTACCTACGTCATTCTTAATCCTCTAATCTTTTCCATCCATATCCTGGGGTTTAAAACAATCTTTTAACTGAAGATTTATATTCACGCATCTCTAAAGTAAATCCACATTATCTGTATTTAATCTATTCCACTGTCTGCCTGAAAGAACCAAAATGCTATAAAATTCCTACTTCATAATAAATCAACCTTCGACATGCCGGATAGTTTAGATTAGTTTAGTTTAATGCCACGTGTACCATGGTACAGTGAAAAGCTTTTTTTGTTGCATATTATCCAGTCGGCGGAAAGACTAAGGTACACAAAAATGCTGGAGAAACTCAGTGGGTGCAGCAGCATCTATGGAGCGAAGGAGATAGGCAACATTTCGGGCCGAAACCCTTCTTCATTCGGCAGAAAGACAATGCAAGATTACAATCAATGAAGAAAGACTGGATAGACTTGGTTTATACTCTCTAGAATTTAGGAGATTGAGAGGGGATCTTATAGAAACTTACAAAATTCTTAAGGGGTTGGACAGGCTAGATGCAGGAAGATTGTTCCCGATGTTAGGGAAGTCCAGGACAAGGGGTCACAGCTTAAGGATAAGGGGGAAATCCTTTAAAACCGAGATGAGAAGAACTTTTTTCACACAGAGAGTGGTGAATCTCTGGAACTCTCTGCCACAGAGGGTAGTTGAGGCCAGTTCATTGACTATATTTAAGAGGGAGTTAGATGTGGCCCTTGTGGCTAAGGGGATCAGGGGGATATGGAGAGAAGGCAGGTACGGGATACTGAGTTGGATGATCAGCCATGATCATATTGAATGGCGGTGCAGGCTCGAAGGGCCGAATGGCCTACTCCTGCACCTAATTTCTATGTTTCTATGTTTCTAATCAAGCCGTCCACAGTGTACAAATACAGGATAAAGGGAATAACATTTAAGGTAGAGTCCAGTAAAATCTTATTAAAAATTGTTAGAGGGTCTCCACTGAGGTAGATGACAGGTCAGGACTGCTCTCATGCTGTTGAATGGATGGTTCACTTGCAAGTTAAAAATACTGGACAAGGGATGACTTGAAGTTCACACTGTAATCAACAATAACCTCTAACAATGTAAACAGTCAGAATACATTGAGAGGTGAACCTTGAAAATGGAAGAAGAGAGTTGCTCGAGGTACGTATGAAATGCCGGAAGCACTAGGGTGCATTTTGACTACACTACAGGCAGCTGTCAATGTGAACGTGCATAGTTCGAGTAGACAGCAAAGACACGGGATTTGTCTGCAGCCTGCCTCGCAGGCAATGGTGCAGCAACAGGCTGTCGTATTTAATTGTATGGCAGATCTGGAGATGACCCACTGAAAAATAAAATCATTTTTGCAAACAAATACTTGCACTGGTGAAGTCTGCTGAGCTTACTTGACTCTAAAGAAGGTTCTCGACCCCAAACGTCACCCCTTCCTTCTCTCCAGAGATGATGCCTGTCCCGCCGAGTCATTTTAAAATGTTTTTTTGTGTTATTGCAAGAAAATGCACATCACAGGAAAGATTTCTTCAGCGGCCTCTCTGGATTCCTCACGGGTGGCAAAGCGGCGCAGCTGGTACAGGTCCAGCTGGTGTTTCACAACGCCAGAGACCAGGGTTCGATCTCCACCTCGGGTGTTGTCTGTGTGGAGTTTGCATGTTCTCCCTGTGATCGCTCTGGTTTCCACCCACATCTCAAAGACATGCGGGTTTGTAGGTTAACTGGCCTCTGTATATTGTCCCCAGCATATAGGGAGTGGATGAGAAACTGGGATAACATGGAACTAGGGTGAATGAGTGGTCAGCGTGGACTCGGTGGGCATAAAGGGCTGTTTCCATGCTGTTCTTCCAAATTAAACTGAATAAGATATGAGAAAACCCAGCATCAAAATGAAAATGTATACATAGAAACATAGAAAATAGGTGCAGGAGGAGGCCTTTCGGCCCTTCGAGCCAGCACCGCCATTCATTGTGATCATGGCTGATCGCAGTTTTGGGGACAGAGCCTTCTCCAGGGCAGCTCCCAGGCTCTGGAACTCCCTCCCCCAACTGATCCGCAATTCCGTGTCCCTCACCATCTTCCAGTCCCGCCTCAAGACCCATCTCTTCACCTCTGCCTATCCTTAGCCCCACGTCCCCCTCCCTTTTCATCTGTGCTTGAATTGCCTCATATTGTGTTTTGAATTGAATTCTGTCTTTAATTTGTGTACTAGTCATGTCTCTACTATTTATTTCATTCCCCTTACATGTTTTTCCTCTACTTGCTAAATTTTTGTAAGGTGTCCTTGAGACTCTTGAAAGGTGCCCATAAATAAAATGTATTATTATTATTATTATTATTATCGTCCCCAATCAATAACCCGTGCCTGCCTTCTCCCCATATCCCTTGATTCCATTAGCCCCTAGAACCCTATCTAACTCTTTCTTAAATCCATCCAGTGATTTGGCCTCCACTGCCCTCTGTGGCAGGGAATTCTACAAATTCACAACTCTCTGGGTGAAAAAGTTTTTTCTCACCTCAGTGTTAAATGGTCTCCCCTTTATTCTAAGACTGTGGCCCCTGGTTCTGGACTCGCCCAACATTGGGAACATTTTTCCTGCATCTAGCTTGTTCAGTCCTTTTACAATGTTATATGTTTCTATAAGATCCCCCCTCATCCTACTAAACTCCAGTGAATACAAGCCTAGTCTTTTCAATCTTTCTACAAACGCAGTCATTGCCATTTTAAGTGAAAAGGTGATGCTTCAGTCTGAAGAAGGGTCTCGACCCAAAACATCACCCATTCCTTCTATCCTGAGATGCTGCCTGTCCCACTGATTTGATCAACGACACTAGTTAGCTCAATCAGTAAACCACAACCCAGGTTTGAATATGCAACTCACCAGTCCAGTTTTTGGCCATCTTGAACATGTTTGCAGCTCTCGCAAACATTTCGCATGCTTCTTCAACTCTTGCGTTTCCTCTGAAATGAAATATATATATATATTAAAAAAATACCCACAAATCCATCGATTCTTTCCTGATCTCACCTTTCCGTTATACCATTAATTTTTCACCCAAGACCTCCCCTTGCACAATCCCACATACAGCATACGTGAACTAACCCAAACAGACTCTGGACTGGGAATGCTATCCAATGCTCTTGCCATTTAGGAAATCCTTGCTCAATCCCCTGTAGCTTTCGGTGAAAACAGATCCAATTACATTCAACTAAGTTGCAGTCCTCAGGGCGGCATGGTGGTGCAGCGGTAAAGTTGCTGCTTTAGAGCGGTGGAGATGCTGCCTTACAGCACCAGAGACCCAGGTTCTGCGGTTGAGCCGCGGGACTGACTACCATCGCCCGGTGGGGTAACAACATATCGCCTCAGCGCAGAGGGAGAATGAGGGAAGAGACAGTAACTTTAAGACTTTTGCCTCCATCACAGTGAGGAGGTGCCTGGTGAACTCACTGTGGTGGATGTTAATTTGTGTTTATTGTGTTTTGTTGTTTATTATTATATGCATGGCTGCAGGCAACGACATTTCGTTCAGACCAAAAGGTATGAATGACAAATAAAGGATCTAATCTAATCTAAGGTTCGATCCTAACTACAGGTGCTGTCTGTACGGAGTTTGTGCGTTCTCCCTGTGACCGTGTGGGTTTTCTCCGGGTGCTCTGGTTTCCTCTCACATTCCAAAGTCGTACAGGCCTTGGGTTAGTTAGCTTGGGTAAATTGTCCCTAGCATGTAGAATGGAACTAGTGTACGGGGTGATCGCTGATCGGCGCGGACCAGATTGGGCGAAGGGCATGTTTCCACACTGTAACTCTAAAGCCTAAAAATATCAGAAATGCACTGGTTTAGTTTAGAGATTCAGCATGGAAACAGGCCCCTCGGCTCACCGGCTCCACACCAATCATCAATCACCCGCTCATGCTAATTCTATGTTTTCCAACTCGCAGTATCTCTGGTTGAGCTGCCTACCTAACAGGCATACATTAATATTCAACATCAATGTGTCAATCAATAAAGATCTTTATTTACTTCCTTTTCCATTTTGCTTGGACATTTTCCTATCACAGACAAAAAGCATCATTATTTTTTTTTTCTAACACTACAGCTGGACAGCAAAGACTCAAGATTCATTGATGGGAGCTTATTCATTGCTAAAATGAATCTCAAGTTCATATTAAGAAGAGGAGGCATCTGTGGGCGGAATTAATACAATCTATGTTTCAGTGCAGAAGATGCTCAGTGCAGAAGAGCTCAGGGGTGTGCCGGTTATGCTTCGTGAATCTTGGGCGATTTCTTTCCACATTTGGTATTTTGTTTTTACTTGGGTAGGAAGGAACTGCAGATGCTGGTTTACACCGAAGATGGATATAAAAGGCCCAAAGAGGCTCTCCCGCAGCCAACAATGGACCATAGTGGGCTCAACCTTTCCTTGGACATCGGTACCGGCTCTGGTTGAACCTTTTGCATACCTCGATTCTCTCTCCCCTGACTCTCAGTCTGAAGAAGGGTCTCGACCCGAAACCTCACCTATTGCTTATTGCTCATATTCTATGTCGCTCTTCTAGGGAGATGCTAACTGCATTTCGTTGCCTCTGTACTGTACACTGCACAACAACAATAAAGTTTTAATCTGAATCTGAATCCTTCTCTCCAGAGATGCTGCCCGACCTGCTGAGTTACTCCAGCATTTTGTGCCTGATCTTTTGTTAATAACTTGTCTCTTTTCACCAGCAAGAACATTACAGCATTGTGATAAAAATCCTTGATCAGAGTGTTAAGATAAGTTAGGTTAAACATTGATGTAAGATGCAATCTTAAGGCTCCATAGCATATATCTAACACAAAGACTGGATGCTAATGGAACAAGTACACAGTTTCCCCATTTTACATGCTGATAACAACATTTTATGTACCAGCTCATGGATTTGAGTTTATCAGGAGGCAAATGACAGCTATAGATCCCAATGAAGCAATACATTTGTGATTTAAATTCAAGCAAACTTTTGAGGCATAAATTATAAATAAAGTATTTTACCTGTCCCTGTTAATTCTCCAATGCCAAATGCGAAAATTCATCTAATTAGTAACCAAGATCAACAGACAGAAAAGTCCAAAGTATAATTCTTGGAGAAAAAAAGACAAAGTCCTGCAATAATTCAGTAGACAAAAAATGCTGGAGAAACTCAGGGGGCGAGGAACTTAAATGCTGCCTCACCTGCTGAGTTTCTCCAGCATTTTTTGTCTACCTTCGATTTTTCCAGCATTTGCAGTTCTTTCTTAAGCAATAACTCAGTTCATCAGGCAGCATCTCTGGAAAATCGAAGGTGGACAAAAATGCTGGAGAAACTCAGCAGGCACGGCAGCATCTATGGAGCGAAGGAAATAGGCAAAGTTTCGGGCCAAAACCCTTCTTCAGAAAACATGGATTGGTGGGATTTCGGGTCAGGAGCCCCTGAAGAAGGGTCACAACTTGAAACTTAACCTATCCACGTTCTCCAGAGATGATGCCTGACCAGCTGAGTTACTCCAGCACTTTTTGTGTCCTTTGTTTTGTAAAACAGTATCTCCAGTTCCTTGTGTCATCTCTGGCTTGGTTGAATTAAATCCCTCTGCTGAGATATTGGAAGGATTTCTAGAATTTGGTTAAACAAAGGTGATAACTTCATACGTTCATAGGTTGTAGGAGCAGAAGTAGGCCATTTGGCCGATCAAGTCGACTCCGCCATTTCAACTTTAAGAGAGTTAGATAGAGCTCTAGGGGCTAGTGGAGTCAAGGGATATGGGGAGAAGGCAGGCACGGGTTATTGATAGGGGATGATCAGCCATGATCACAATGAATGGTGGTGCTGGCTCGAAGGGCCGAATGGCTTCCTCCTGCACCTATTTTCTATGTTTCTATGTCTATGTTTTAATCATGGCTGATCTATCTTTTCCCTTCAACTCCATTCTCCTGCCTTTTTCCCATAATCCCCGACACCGTTACTAATCAAGAATCTATCGATCTCCATTTTAAAAATATCCATTGAGTTGGTCTCCACAGCCTGTGGCAATGAATTCCACAGATTCACCACCTTCTTTAGTCAGAGAAATTCCTCAAAGATAAACACAAAATGCTGGAGTAACTCAGCGGGACAGGCAGCATCTCTGGAGAGGAGGAATGGGTGAATTTTCCTACTCATCTCCTTTCTAAAGGTACGTCATTTTATTCTGAGGCTATGGCCTCTGGTCCTTGACTGTCCCATTAGTGGATACATCCACTTCACATCCAGGCCTTTCACTATACAGAGTCCTTGTCCCTGCCTATAATTCGGTAAAGTAAAACCCCTTTCCCATGGAAAGGTGTGTTTGTGCATAATTATCAGGTGAGCAAAGGACTGGTTAGCGATGGCCTCAGCAGCCAAAAACGTTGTTGATGTTCACCTATAAAGATCACAGATAAACAATAACCACTTAGCTGAAGAACTAGACAATACTTGGCAGTGATGCCACAGGAATGCTGCAAAGGAGGAGAAAAGAATGGCTTTTAGCCAATTTGTGCAGAACGCATACCGAGGTTTTTAACTACTAACTGATACACAAAGTTCTCCAATTGGATTTATGTGGATTCATTACATTCAATTTTTTTTTTGCACACAGAACGGATGAAATATTCCTTCAGTCTCTGCCTATCCACGTGCCATAAGCCTCTTAAACGCAAAGGGGTGGTGGTGGAGACAGACAGAATAGTGGCATTTAAGAACCTTTTTGATAGGCACGTATGTGGATATTATGCAGGGAATGTAGGGACATGGATCACTTATCGGCAGATGAAATTAGCTTATCTTGGCATCAAGGACATTGTGGGCTGAAGGGCCTGTTCCTGTGCTGCACTGCTCCATGTTCAGCAAAACAATCCATCTCCCCCTTCACAAATTCGTTACAGTTTTTACAATAAAATCTCAAAAAAAGAATCTGAATAGATGCAAGTCAATATGATTAGTTATTTCTCCAGCCAACATCAATAATAATCTTTCAAAGAATAAAGTCAATACCCCTGGAGAATATTTAAGAGCCCATTTATTAATTTTTGTGTGATTACGGCTGCCCATTCATGATCCCAAATCCATGTCCATACCGATAACGTGACAAGGGCCAATATCAGTGACTGGTCAGCCAGTATCTTCTATCTCAGCTTGATACATATTTCTTTTTTGCTCTAAGCTAACGAGCTTTCTTCTTGTTCAACAACTTAAAGGGCAAAAACAACCCCAGAGGGAATAGATAATTTCCCAATTAATCTACATGCAGCAGCACTCTACACTTGCAATCCGCGCACATTACCAAAGGACAAGCATTAATTATCCCCGACCCTAACCTTTTCTTCCCAACCTTAAATCATTCTGGCATACAAGATTTACAAGAAAAAAGATGGCAGACTAAACACTGCAGTGTTTTCAAAGAAGATTGCATCTGCAGAATTATTCAGTGTAATCGGCTTTTGCATCCTGCACCCCCTCCTCCCTCTCCCTCTCCCCTCTCTCTCTGCCACAGGGAATAAACATGCAATGCATTTTTGTGCAAAAAATGTACTGCCATTTCTGCAAAATGATGATTGCCTCCCATCACCTCCCTGATAAATGCAATGCAACATAAAAGCCAGCTTGCATAAAACCCTCTCCCCACCCCCAAGGCTCGGTTTGCAGTGTAAATAACCCGCCCCCTCCCCCGTTTATTGCTCAGCATCAGCCTCTCTTACCCAAACAAGCCTCCTAGAAATGAATGCGACGACTTCACCTTCTTCTCAGCATCAGCCATCAGCTGCATCGCTTCTTTCTCTTTGCCAGAATTGTCCATTTTTGCAATTGTTCCTTTTGCTTATTTGTTGTTGCTTTTGCTTATTTGTTGTTGCTTTTGCTTCAATGCAGGGGCATGTACTGATGGCACGATCTTGCAGCCAGGGCAGCAGCACCAGCCTTCTTCTTCTCCTCCGTTCCTCTGCTTCTGCTGCACCTGCCTTGACTGCGACCCGCTCCGCCCACGGGTCGGGATGAGTCGAGCAAAGTACCCGCAAAGCACGCCGGTCTTTGTAGTCCTTCCCACCGCGGGCTCCAGCGGCTCCAACCGCAACTGGAACTACACCTCCCAGTCGACCCCGCGCCAAGACTAGTCTACATTGCTCCCAATGACAGCGAATTGGGGACTGGGTTGAATGCAACCAGTAACAAATACTATGTCATGTTTAGGATTATTGCCAAGTTTACTGCACACACAAATTGGCAGATTATCCAGGCAGCGGTGGTGTCAATCTCGAAAGGGTGCAAAGAAGAGAAGTCAGTCTGAAGAGGGGTCTCGACCCAAAACGTTACCCATTCCTTCTATCCAGAGATTCTATCTGTCCCACTGAGTTACTCCAGTATTTTGCATCTATCTTAGATTTATAAGGATGTTGCCAGGAGGGTCTGAGCTATAGGGAGAGGATGAGTAGGCTGGGACTCTATTCCTTGGAGAGCAGGCAGATGAGGGGTGATCTAATATTGTATAAGATCATGAGAGGAATCGATCGGTTAGATGCACAGACAGGGCCGTCTTAACAGCTTTATAGGCCCCCGGGCAAAGCAGTGCACTGGGGCCCCTACACTTCCAGTTTCTTTATGCCGAATCAATTATGGCGTCATGCACTTGCGATGTTCTTGTCCGTTTTCATGTTCTACAATAACATTCTACAATACATAGATTAGCATGGGGTCCCTATGCTCGTGGGGCCCCGGGTAACTGTCCAGCGAGCCCATGCGCTAAGACGGCCCTGTGCACAGAGTCTCTTGCCCAGAGTAGGGGAATCGAGGACCAGAGAGCATAGGTTTGTGAAGGGGAAAATAACCTTTTCACTCAAACGGTGGTGGATATATGGAATGAGTTGCCAGAGGAGGTAGTTGAGGTAGCGACTATCTCAACATATCAAAAGCAGTTAGACATGCACATGGATCGGACTGGTTTGGTGGGATATGGACCAAATGCAAGCAGGTGGGACTAGTGTAGCTGGGACATGTTGGGCAAGTTGGGCTGAAAGGCCTTTCCACGCTGTATCATTCTACGACTCACCCAATTGGCTCTTGACAGTATTTATGTTCATGCTCATCAACATTTCCCCTTAATCCTTTCTCTAACATACATTCAAGCAGCTTTCAAATGCATCCTTCTGGAAATAAAACACGAAAAAAGAAAACTGCAAATGCTGGAAATTTGCAAAAAAAACCAGAAAATACTGGAAACACTCAGCAGATCAGGCAGCATCTGAGGAAAGAGGCCCTCCAAACCTGTCCTATCCGTGTACCTGTCCAAATGTCTTTTAAATGTTATTATAGTGCAGACACAGTAAAGAAAGGTGGTTAGGCAAAATGCTGGAGTGACTGAGCAGGACAGGTAGCATCACCGGAGAGAAGGAATGGGTGACGTTTCGGGTCGACAGCCTTTTTCAGGCTGCCTGTTCCGCTGAGTTACTCCAGCATTTTGTGTCTATCTTTGGCATAATCCGGCATCTGCAGTTCAGTTCCTACGCAAAGAACTGACGGTGTTGGGTGCCTGCCAGGAGTCAGGTGTTTTATCATCATATGTCCTGAAAATGAAGGTCATAAGTAATAGGAGAAGAATTAGGCCATTCGGCCCATCGGCCCATCAAGTCTACTCCAACATTCTATCATGGCTCATCTACCTCTTCCCCCTAATCCCATTCTCCTGCCTTCTCCCCATAACCCCTGAAACCTGTACTAATCAATATCCACAGTATCTCTGCCTTAAAAATATCCACTGGCTTGGCCTCCACAGCCTTCTGTGGCAAAGAATTCCACAGATTCACCACCCTCTGACTAAATAACTTCCTTCTCATTTCCTTCCTAAAGGACTGTCCTTTAATTCTGAGACTCTGACCTCTAGTCATAGACTCTCCCTCTAGTGGAAACATTCTCTCCACATTCACTCTATCCAAGCCTTTCACTATTCCGTACGTTTCAATGAGGTCCCCCCTCATTCTTCTAAACTCCAGCGAGTACAGGCTCAGTGCCGACAAATGAACGATGAAATTCTCACTTGGATCACGCTGCCAGGGGTGATGGAGGAGGCAGATATGTCAGTGGCATTTAAGAGGTTTCTAAATTGGTGCATATGCTGGGAATGGAGTGATATGAGGATATGAATCTTCTTAGGACAGATGAATTGTTTAAGAAAGAACTGCAGATGCTGGAAAAATCGAAGGTAGACAAAAATGCTGGAGAAACTCAGCGGGTGAGGCAGCATCTATGAAGCGAAGGAATAGGTGACGTTTCGGGTCGAGACCCTTCTTCAGACTAATGTGGTGGTGGGGGGGCAGGAAGAAGAAAGGAAGAGGCGGAGACAGTAGGCTGTGGGAGAGCTGGGAAGGGGAGGGGAAAGAAGGAGAAAGCAGGGACTACCTGAAATTGGAGAAGTCAATGTTCATACCACTGGAGTGTAAACTGCCCAAGCGAAATATAAGGTGCTGCTCCTCCAATTTGTGGTAGGACTCACTCTGGCCATGGAGGAGGCCCAGGACAGAAAGGTCAGATTCGGAATGGGAGGGGAAGTTAAAGTGCTGGGCCACCGGGAGATCAGGTTTGTTAATGCGAACCGAGCGGAGGACAGATGAGATTAGTTTATCTTGGCATTATGTTCATCACAGTCAAAGGGCCTGTTCTCATATTATACCTTTCTATGTTCTGAAATGGCAGTGCTAAGACCTGACCAATCCTTTTTTAACCACTATCCTCATTTATTTGTACAGTCATGGACACTTTATTATGTTCTTTAGATGTGGATAAGCCTGACTAGTATTTATTTTAACTTGGCATCGTGTTCAGAGCAGACAAGGTGGGCTAAAGACTCTTCTACACTGTAGGAAGGAACTGCAGATGCTGGTTTACACCAAAGATGGGCACAAAATGCTGTAGTAACTCAGCGGGTCAGGCAGCATCTCATGAGAAAAGGAATAGGTGATATTTCGGGTCAGACTATTCTATGTTCTACTAGACCAAGGGCAGACCCGTTGGGTCTGCTCCCCCAACGCAGCCGTTCCCTACCAGTAGCCCCCCCGGGAGACGTGGTCCTCCAACTCAAGCGGCTCAGGAATGAGCAGTGCGGCTGGTTTTAAATGGCGTCTTTGAGGCGAGATGCGGGCACCAGCAGCCGTTATGGTCGCTGGCCAGCAGGAGGCGCAAAATGAGTGAGTTGGGTGGGGGGGGGGGGGGGGGGGGGGGGGGGGGGGGGGGTGGGGAAGGATTTAATGAAAAAAATGTGGACATAAACATAACGAAATCTAATGAGAAGTGGATAGTTGGAATGAAAAGTGAAATGTCTACCCAAATGGCTGCTTCTATGGGTGAGAAGCCAGTTTATTTTTGAAATATTGGGGGGTGGGGGAGAAGGATTTGATTAAAAACGTGTACTTAAACCCGACGAAATGTAATGAGGAGCGGATACTTAGAAAGAAAAGTGAAATCTCTACCGAAATGGAAAATATCTCAGCGATTGTGCGCCTGGGTTCGGCGTGGCAAGGAATCAAAGGACGAAATGCAGCCGGCAGCCGTACATGTAAATGGATCCATTCCGATTGGACATCTGCGAGCATCGGCCATTCCGATTGGACATCTGCGAGCATTGGGCATTGTGACATCACACGATGGAACTAATCAAAAGGCAGAAAGGCAGCCGGACGGCAGCTGATCGGATGGCACGAGAGTTTTATATAATAATAGATGTTCTCTCCCCTGCCCATTCTCAATATTACCACATATTTTGAACAAGTCACAACCGTTTACACTTCATGTAAAACAGCAAGTCCAGTCAAGTATATTATCACATGGACAAGTACAGTGAGGTATAGGTGCAAGGAACTCAGTAGTAGGTTAGTTTAGTTTAGTTTAGATTATTGTCACCTCTACCGAGGTACAGTGAAAAGCTTTTTTTCTGTACACTATCCAGTCAGTAAAAGACTATTCATGATTACAATCAAGCCATCCACAGTGCACAGATACTGGATAAAGGGAATAATGTTTAGTGCAAGATAAAGTCCAGTTAGTCCAATTAAAGATAGTGTGAAGGTTTCCAATGAGGTAAATGGTAGGTCAGGACCGCTCTTTAATAGCATCACAGACCACAGGCTCAGACAACACACATAATTGTAAATTGTACATTAATTATACATAAATTACGCATAGATTGCACAAGACAGTGCAAAATAAAAACAAGACATGGTGTCGCAGCAATAGAGTTGCAACCTAATGCCCCTGTCCCACTTAGGAAACCTGAACTGAAACCTCTGGAGACTTTGCGCCCCACCCAAGGTTTCCGTGCAGTTCCCGGAGGTTGCAGGTGGTTCCCGGAGGTTGCAGGTAGTGGAAGCAGGTAGGGAAACTGACAAAAACCTCCGGGAACCGCACGGAAACCTTGGGTGGGGCGCAAAGTCTCCAGAGGTTTCCGTTCAGGTTTCGTAAGTGGGACAGGGGCATTATTTAGAGAACCAGAGACTCGGGTTCGAACCTGACCATGGGTGCTATCTGTACGGTGTTTGTATGTTCTCCCCGTGAGTGCCTGTGCTTTCTCTGGTTATTCCGGTTTCCTCCCACACTCCAAAGACGTACAGGCTTGTAGGTTAATTTGGCTTCGGTAAAAATTGCAAATTGTCCCAAGTGTGTAGGACAGTGTTAGTGTGCGGGGATCGCTGGTCGGCGCGGACTCAGTGGTTCGAACGACATGTTTCCGCAAACTAGTATCTCCAAACTAAACATGAGATCAGAACACATTTAGAAAACAACCCCTTAACTACTTTCCCAATTGCAATTACAGATAGGTTTGCTTTTAAAAAAAAAAAAATCTTCAGAGGAAGCCTGTGTTTATGAATCTTCATTCAAATGAATTTTAATTCAAATTAGCAAGATCCAAATAATCAAATCACCAACAGTTAGCTAACTTTGCACTAGTAACAAACTCTCCTATCTCAACAGTGTAGAACAACAGTGTACAGTGTAGAAACTCTAAAGACATTTACCACAACATTTTGGTTAAAGCACATAATTCATTGATGAAGAGGGGTCTCGAACCGAAACGTCACCCATTCCTTCTCTCCAGAGATGCTGCCCGCTGAGTTAATCCAGCTTTTTGTGTTTATCTTCGATATAAACATGACATTTGGCCCCAGCAGCCTTCCAACCCAACAACTCACCGTCACCGTCGCGGGGCTGGCCGAGTCCGGAACGGTTGGAGCGGTGGAGGAGCGCTGCTGCCGCTGCTGCTGCTGCTGCTGCTGCTGCCGCTGCTGCTGCCGCTGCTGCTGCTGATGCGGAGGCTGCTACTGCGGGTCTGCGGACGGCTGCACCGGGAGCCTGCGGATCCCTGGAGGGAGACCGCTTTTCGGGGCTCCTGCAATGGCGAATTCTCCCGCCCGAGTTGCGGGGTCGAAGAGCTCCTGGAGCGGGGCCTGACACCACTGCCCCGCGCGGCTGGAATGGCCGCGGGACTTTACGAGCGCACACCGGGGGCTCCAACACCAAGACCCGGTGTGCGACCTCGCATCACCCGGCGTGGCTTCAATGGCCGCGGGACAATCGCCATCGCCAGCCGGGGGCTTTGACTTTGACTCTGACATCGGGGGGGGGGGGGGAGAGTGCAGTGGAGAGATAAGTTTTTTTTGGCCTTCCATCACAGCTATGTGATGGATGTTTATGTAAAATGTAATTATGTTGTGTCTGGGGTCTATTTGTGTGTAATGTATGGCTGCAGAAACGGCATTTCGTTTGGACCTCCAGGGGTCCAAATGACAATTAAATTGACTCTTGACTTGACTCTTGACTCTTGTCGCGGTTTGCCAGGTGACTAACAGCACTCCAAGGCCACATGATTGCATACAGCAATGTCATTACCATGCCTGCACCATTCATAATATATTGGGCAAGTGTCAGCTGCACCTTGATAATTGTTGTCACTGCCCCTCCCATTGAAAAAGCCATTCATCTTCCTCTTGCGTATGGCGTGCAAAGTCTAAACTTGTAAGACAAATTGTTCTGTTTGATGGAAATAGGCAACGTTTCAGGCCAAAACCCTTCTTCAGACTGCTGCACCCGCTGAGTTTCTCCAGCACTTTTGTCTACCTTCGATTTTCCAGCATCTGCAGTTCCTTCTTAAACACTTGTTCTGTTTGATCTTCTGTTTGTGCACGCCAGGTTGATTGCATTCGTCGAAACAGGGTGGGCCACGTGAAGGTTGCAATCTCCCACCCCTCCCTTTGAAAAAGCCAGTGATACAATGATTCACTGATACATTACTGCCACATGTTCCTCGATGCAGTGAAATGCATTGTTTTGCATACAATCTGCTAAAATCATATAGCAAACCTAACCTAGGCAGTACACAAGGGTCGCCACATTGCCGACAACGTTACTAAAGTTCATGGAAGAGTCCTATCTGCTGCCTGGCGCTGCAGGTGGCAGCAGGACTCTCCCCCTCCCCCTCCGTGCTGGGTTCCCCCATGTCTCTTGGTGCTTCCCCAATAGGAAGCTCTCCAACGGCCTTCCTCACTCTCCGACCGCCCACCTCAGGATTGAAAGATATAGCATGGAAGCAGGCCCTTCAGCCCACCAAGTCCACACCGACCATCATTCACCCATTCACACTACATCTATGTTATCCCACTTTCATATCCTTTACATGTATTGACAAAAGGTGGCGCAGTGGTAGAGTTGCTGCCTTACAACGCTAGAGACTGGAGTTCGATCCCGACCACGGGTGGTGTCTCTACAGAGTTTGTACCTTCTCTGTGTGACTACGTGGGTTTTCTCCGGGAGCTCTTGTTTCTTCCCACACTCCAAAGACATACAGGTTTGTAGGTTAATTGGCTTCTGTAAATTGCGCCTAGTGTTTCTGCCACCACTAAAAAGTTAACAATTAGATTTAAAATTTTTAATTTGGTTTTCTACTTTATACTAGTTGTCAGTTCTTTAAATCAGTGTTTCTTAAACAATTTCAGTGTCATTCACCCTTGAGTTTAACACAAAATTTCATTCACTCTCGACTAAATTTTCTTTTGTATTATGGTAATTTTCATCTCATTCTCACTTGTGTATAATTTTAAATATAATTTATTTTGTCACATGAGCAAAAAACATAAATGAACTCATTTCTTAAGGGTTTATTTTATTCAACATTTTGAACATCCTAAAAATATGTAAAGAAAACTAGGAGAAAAAAAAAGTTTAATTACCTCTTGAGTTGGAAAATCATTCCATTAGAATGATAAAAATCCATTCCAACATCTAAACACTGGAATTCATCCCCATCCTACCCTTTCGGACTTAGATTACTGCAGTTTTTTCTTGGAAAACTAGCTCAAACAACCATGGTCCTCCCTAAAATGTTATATTACAGTAAATTTGGGAAATATCTTGCTGCTTTGAAATTAGAAAACCATAGGTTGAGAGAAAAAAACATCAAATTTCCAGCCCCACTCCCATTAAAACCCAACAAGAGCTTACTAACCACTTTAATGGCAGTGCCTTTTTTAAGTATAGAAAATAATATATAAATATCTGAATAAATTAAGCCATTCCCCATTCATTCACCCCTCTAGATTCATTCACCCCAAAATAATTTCATTCGCCCTTGGGTGAACCATTCACCAGTTTAAGAAGCACTGCATTAAGTTACAAGGGAGACAAAAATGCTGGAGAAACTCAGCGGGTGAGGCAGCATCTATGGAGCAAATGAAATAGGCAACATTTCGGGTCGAGACCCTTCTTCAGAGGTCTCGACCCGAAACGTTGCCTATTTCCTTCGTTCCATAGATGCTGCCTCACCCGCTGAGTTTCTCCAACATTTTTGTCTACCTTCGATTTTCCAGCATCTGCAGTTCCTTCTTAAGCGTTAAATTACAAGATGCTTGGTCACAAAGTCAAAACAGAAGAAGGAGGCACACTGATGTAAAAAAAATGTTGATGGATATATAACTTAATTTTTAATAGTTACATCTATTTGCATCTTTATGTTTATAAATGAAGCAGAGGACAAATCAATCACCACATGATGGCATTCGAAAGCCTTCGATCTGCCTTTTTAACCTAAATCACATCAGTTTGAAATTTCTTTTCATGTCATGCTGGAGTTTTAAAACATTGCTTTTAATGTACAAAATAATAGGCTCTCTCTTAGTGTGATAGTCCGTTGGATTGTTGGATCATTAAAGTGTGTCAGAAACTGTTCTTAAGTTGCTGCTGTGACATAACTAGTGGGACTAAGGGGAAAAAAATTTGTTCAGCACGGACTTGTAGGGCCGAGATGGCCTGTTTCCGTGCTGTAATTGTTATATGGTTATATGGTTATAATAAAGACAATAATACTCTGTTGTAAGACACAAAATGTTGAAGTAACTCAACAGGTCAGGCAGCATCTCTGGAGAAAAAAAATGTGTGACCTTTCAGGTCGAAACCCTTCTTCAGACTGTTGTCTTTGGAGTTAGCTTTTTTTAGTTTTAGTGTTACAGAATGGAAACAGGCCCTTCGGCCCATCGAGTCCATGCTGACCGCCAATCACCGGTTCATACTAGTTCAATGTTATCCCACTTCCTCAATATTATATTGTTGCTCTAATGAAAGTTACAAATATTTCAAATATCCGTGCCTTCCTTATCTCTTCAGAAATATTTTATGTTAATAGAAACATAGATGTTGTTGATTTATCTTCCAAATTATCTTGCACTAGTTATCTCTGGAACTCAGAGTTTGCAGGAAGTTCTGATAGACGTATATAACATTATACGAGGCATTGATAAGGTAGACAGTCAGAACCTTTTTTCCCCAGGATGGGAAACAAAATGAATATTAGAGGGCACAGCTTTACGGTGAGAGGGGCAAAGTTTAAAGGAGATGTGCGGGGCAAGTTTTTTTCCCAGAGGGTGGCGAGTGCCTGGAACGCGCTGCCTGGGTTGGTGGTTAAAACAGGTACATTAGTGGCATTTAAATTACTTTTGGATAGGCATATGGATATGTAGGGATAATAGAGTGATATAATGTGGAAACAGGCCTTTCGACACAACTTGCCCACACCGGCCAACATGTCCCAGCTACACTAGTCCGACCTGCCTGCATTTGGTCCATATCCCTCCAAACTTGTCCTATCCATGTACTTGTCTAACTGTTTCTTAAACGCTGGGATAGTTGCAGCCTCAATTACTTCCTGTGACAGCTTGTTCCATACACCCACCACCCATAGTGTACAAAAGTGACCCCTCAGCTTCCAATTAGAGGTATATGGGTTATGTACAGGTTGATAAATGATGGTCTTGGCATCGTGTGCGGTATACATATTGTGGGCCAAAGGGCCTGATCTTGTGCTGTTAATTTCTATGTTCTAAGATTTACCTCTCAGCCCCCTGCGCTTCAAGGAGTAAAGTTTCAGCCTGCCAAACCACTGTCTGTAACTCAGGCCCTCGAGTCCTGGCAACATCTTCGTAAATCTTCACTGTGTTTGTTATAGGTTAATGGCATCTTTCCTGAAGCAGGTCGCCCCAAACGGAACACGATACTCCAAGTGCAGCCTCACCAACGTCGCGTCTAACTTTAGTTTAGTTTAGTGTAGAGATGCAGCACGGAAACAGGCCCTTCGGCCCTCTGATTCCACACCGACTAGCGATCCCCGCACATCACCGCTCTCTTACCTACATACCCTGGGGCCAATTTACACTCGCACCATGCTGATGAACCGACAAACCTGTATATCTTTGGAGCGTGGGAGGAAACCGAAGTGCTTGGAGAAAATGCACACATATGTCCTCTGGTCCTCGATTCGCATACTCTGGGCAAGAGTCTCTGCGCATCTACCTGATCTATTAGGGAAAGGGGAGATGCAACGAGACCTGGGTGTCATGGTACACCAGTCATTGAAAGTAGGCATGCAGGTACAGGCAGGCAGTGAAGAAAGCGAATGGTATGTTAACATTCATAGCAAAATAATTTGAGTATAGGAGCAGGGAGGTTCTACTGCAG
Organism: Leucoraja erinaceus; assembly: GCF_028641065.1. Classification (NCBI taxonomy): domain Eukaryota; kingdom Metazoa; phylum Chordata; class Chondrichthyes; order Rajiformes; family Rajidae; genus Leucoraja; species Leucoraja erinaceus. Next base: position 9,975,806 of record NC_073384.1, on the reverse strand, counting down.
TTGTACAGGGTCTTAATGAGACCACACCTGGAGTAATGCATACAGTTTTGGTCTCCTAATCTGATGAAGGACATTCTTGCCATAGAGGGAGTACAGAGAAGGTTCACCAGACTGATTCCTGGGATGTCAGGACTTTCATATGAAGAAAGACTGGATAGACTCGGCTTGTACTAACTAGAATTTAGAAGATTGAGGGGGGATCTTATAGAAACTTACAACATTCTTAAGGGGTTGGACAGGCTAGATGCAGGAAGGTTGTTCCCGATGTTGGGGAAGTCCAGAACAAGGGTCACAGTTTAAGGATAAAGGGGAAATCTTTTAGGACTGAGATGAGAAAAACATTTTTTACACAGAGAGTGGTGAATCTCTGGAATTCTCTGCCACAGAATGTAGTTGAGGCCAGTTCATTGGTTATATTTAAGAGGGAGTTAGATGTGGCCCTTGTGGCTAAAGGGATCAGGGGGTATGGAGAGAAGGCAGGTACAGGATACCGAGTTGGATGATCAGCCATGATCATATTGAATGGCGATGCAGGCTCGAAGGGCCGAATGGCCTACTCCTGCACCTATTTTCTATGTTTCTATTCCTCTTATGATTTTGTACACCTCTATAAGATCACCCCTCATCCTCCTGCGTTCCAAGAAATAGAGTCCCAGTCTACTCAACCTCTCCCTATAGCTCACACCCTATAGTCCTGGCTACATCCTCGTAAAGTTCAGGCAGGTTTGCTCCCAGATTCATGCTGGAGTGTAAGAAGATGTACTTTGACAAATTAAAGACGCTAATCTTTCCAGGCTAGAGTCTAAGTATGATTTTTAAGCACCTAACGAGGTTACACTGGGTACAGTGTTATTTGAAAGAACAGATGGTACCAGTGAAAGGCCTGGATAGAGTGGATGTGAAGAGGATGTTTCAACTAGTGGGAGAGTCTAGGACTAATGGCCATAGCCTCTGACTTAAAGGACGTACCGTCAGAAAGATGAGGAGGAAAATATTTTGGCAGAGGGTGGTGAATCTGCGGAATTCATTGCCACAGACGTCTGTGGAGGCCAAGTCAATGGATATTTTTAAGATGGAGATTGACAGATTCTTGATCAGTAAGGTTGTCAGGGGTTATGGGAAGAAGGCAGGAGAATGGGGTTGAGAGGGAAAGATAATAATAATAATAATAACTTTATTTGTTAAGCACCTAAAAAACAACCAAAGCTGACCAAAGTGCTGTACAGAAAAAAGAAAACAAGCAAGACATCATAAAACAGGCAGAACAACAGAACATACAACTAACACGAGGCGCATAAATTACATACAAAAATCCAAACAATAAATTAAAAAACATAAAACACAAGATAGACCAGCCATGATTGAATGGTGGGGTAGACTTGATGGGCCGAATGGCCTATTTCTACTCCAAGAACTTCTGAACCTTCTTGTACTCATGCATCTCACGTGACGTCCTTTATTCCATGCATGCAGCAGTGGTCATTTAAGTTTATCTTTGAAATATCATGTTCACAGATAATACAGATATGAATGAGAGTTTATAATTTTGCTTTTAAAATCCCTTCTAATCGTCCCCGAGAGTCACACTGAATGTTAATTTCTATTTGAAATATATTTTAAACCTTGTTTCCATGGTGCTAGCATACAAGGTCTGATTACATTTTCACAGACATTCTCTTGGTGTGTTGTTTTCAAGCATCCAGAACCGCATTGCATTTGCCTCCAAAGGCATTTTTATTTGTTTGGACTGTGCAGAGCCTTTGGTATTTAAACCTCATCTCAAGCAGATGCAAAGCTGAAATAGATCTTTCCTTCTGAAGAAGGGTCTTGACCCGAAACGTCGCCCATTCCTTCCCTCCAGAGATGCTGCCTCACCCGCCGAGTTACTCCAGCATTTTGTGTCTACCTTTCCCTTTGATACTGGGGTTTTGGCTAAAGTAATTAATTATTTCAGGTATTACCAACGGGATGAGCTGCTGCCTCACTGCAAGTGACCCGGATTGGATCCTGTCCTCGGCTGCTGCCTGTGTGGGGTTTGCATGTTCTTCGTGTGAGTTTGTGGGTTTCCTCCGGCTGCTCCAGTTTGCTCCCACATCCCAAAGGCGTGCGGGTTTGTAGGTAAATTGGTTGCTGTAAAATACCCCTAGGATGCGTGGGGAGAGGATGAGAAAGTGGGATAATGCGCTACGGGTGTTCGATGGTCAGTGTGGACTCGGTGGGATAAAGAGCCCATTTCCATGCTGTATATCAAAAACTAAAAACATATGTCATAATAGAGTTATGCCATTCGGCCCATCAAGTCTACTCCGCCATTCAATCATGGCAGATGTATCTCTCCCTCCTAACCCCATTCTCCTGCCTTCCCCCCATAACCCCTAACACACCTGTACTAATCAAGAAATTGGTAAAATATATATGGCTGAAAAAAGGACAGAAAGTGCTGGAGCAACCCAAGGGTCAGGCGGCATCTGTGGAGAACATTGATAGATGACGTTTCGGGTCGGGACCCTTCTTCAGACCCGTGTCCTTTTGTGTAAACCAGCATTTGCAGTTGCTTGTTTCAACGTATATGTGGGTTTTGTGTGAAGTTCTTCAATCTGCCCACTGACTTCTTGCAATGCCATGAGAATTCCAGGCAGGCATTCCTGGCATGTCCACAACATCTAACGTACGTTTAGATCCGGGGCTGGATTTCCTCCAGGTGACTTTGCCACTTATCCCAGGGGAAAGTGGATGAGAAACTGGGATAACATGGAACTAGTGTGAACGGGTGGCCGGACATGGTGGGACAAAGGGCCTGTTTCCATGTGTATCTTTGAATTAAACTAAACTAATATTTAATTTAGTTTAGTTTATTGTTTCGTGTACCGAGGTACAGTGAAAGACTTTTTGTTGCATGCTACCCAGTCAGTGGAAAGTCTATACATGATTACAATCGAGCTGTCCACAGTGTACAGATACTGGAAAAAGGGAATAGCATTTTGTGCAAGTTAGGTTAGTTTAGTTTAGTTTATTGTCGCGTGTACTGAGGTACAGTAAAAAGCATTTTGTTGCGTGCTATCCAGTCAATGGAAAGACTATACATGATTACTATCAAGCCGTCCACAGTGTACAGATACAGGATAAAGGGAATTACATTTAGTGCAAGATAATAGATAATAGACAATAGACAATAGGTGCGGGAGTAGGCCATTCGGCCCTTCGAGCTAGCACCGCCATTCAATGTGATCATGGCTGATCATCCACAATCAGTACCCCGTTCCTGCCTTCTCCCCATATCCCCTGACTCCACTATTTTTAAGAGCCCTATCCAGCTGTCTCTTGGAAGCATCCAGAGAACCCGCCTCCCTCCGAGGCAGAGAATTCCACAGACTAAGAGCATAAAGTCCAATAAAATCTGATTAAAGATAGTCCGAGGGTCTCCAATAAGGTAGATGGTAGCTCAGGACAACTCTATGGTTGTTGATAGGATGGTTCAACTGCAGGACAACAACTGCAAAGAAACTGTCCCTGAATCTGGAGGTGTGCGTTTTCACACTTCTGTACCTCTTGCCCGATGGGAGAGGGGAGAAGAGGGAGTGACCGGTGGGTGAGACTGGTCCTTTGATTAAGCTGCTGTCCTTGCCAAGGCAGCGTGAAGTGTAGATGGAGTCAATACATTCGACCAGCTGCGGCATCTGGAAAATGATTCGTACCGTTCATATTTACATGCATTCATTTGGATTACTTCGCAGTTTGATTTTCCAATCAATGAGGTTGATTCACAGGGCATCAATCTCCCAGTATTATCGATCGATGAGACAGGACGTACTGATCCTTGGCCAGTGATGCTATCAGGAATTGCAAACCATTTGCACTGCATGGTACAGCTCTGAGCAGCCTCTTACATCTGAACTTATACATTGATACCTGTAGCTCAGAGATCCATATAACCATATAGCAATTACAGCACAGAAACAGGCCATCTCGGCCCTACAAGTCCGTGCCGAACACATTTTTTTTCCCCCTTAGTCCCACCTGCCTGCACTCATACCATAACCCTCCATTCCCTTCTCATATAGATCCAATGATACTTCTCTGTCATGTACAGTGAAATTCTTTGTTCTTGTATACATTCCGGTAAAATCACACAGCAGGCCTCACCTGGGCAGTGTACAAAGAGCCGCCCAGGTTTCTGGTGCTGACAAGGTTACAAACGTTCTTAGTACAGGCTTCTCATCTAGCAGCGGTGAACCAGGCCTGCCTCTGTAGGTGGCCGCAGGTGGCCCTCCGGATCCCTCTTTGTCCTCGATGGCTCCTGCACACCGGGCCCCCCTTGTTCTTGGCGGCCCCACCCCCCCCACCTCTCGCCGGGTCCCTCTCCTCTCCGTTGCCGGCAGCCCTCCCGAGACAAGCCGATGTTAGATGTCGGAGTAGAGGACTTTGCTTCCTCACCACAGCTGCAAAACACACATCCAGACCGAGGCACCAGATGCTCTTCTAGATTTTATATCAGCCTTGCCTGGCATAAAGAGTGGCACGGTGGCACAGCAGTAGAGCTACTGCCTTACAGCACCAGAGGCCCGGGTTCAATCCTGACTACGGGTGCTGTCTGTACGGAGTTTGTATGTTCTCCCCGTGAGTTTTCTCCGAGATCTTCGTTCCTCCCACACTCCCACAGTTAATTGGCTTGGTGTAAATGTGATATTGTGTGTAGGGTAGTGTTAATGTGCGGGAATCGCTGGTTGGTGCAGATTCCGTCGGCCAAAGGGCCTGTTTCTGCGCTGTGTCTCTAAACTAAACAGCAAGATACTGCAGATGCTGGAAATCTGAAATAAAAACGGAAAGTTAGAAACATTGAAGCTCTGTGGAGATAGGAACATTTCGTGCCTTTTATCCAAACTAGAAAACGGGAAAAATCAAGGTGGGTCTTCTGTGAGGGGAGAGGTGGAGAAAGCATAGGGACTGTCTGTGATAGGAGACCCATCATGTCCAGGGAGGAGGGGGACACCGTGGGTCTGGCAGAGGGGGAGAAGATCAGGGGGTGAAGAGAGGGGGGGAGAGAGGGAGGGGGGAGGAGGGAGGGGGAGAGAGGGGAGAGGGGGGGGGGGGGGGAGGGGGGAGAGAGGGAGGGGGGAGGGGGGGGGGGGCCAGAGGGGGAGGAGGGACAGAGAGGGAGGGGGGGAGAGGGAGGGGGGAGAGAGGGGGGGGAGAGAGGGAGGGGGGGGGGAGGGGGGGAGAGGGAGAGAGAGGGAGAGCGAGGGGGAGAGAAAAGGGGGGGGAGAGAGGGAGAGGGGGAGGGGGTGAGGGAGGAGGGGAGGGAGGGGGGGAGAGAGGGGGGGGGGAGGGAGGGGGGGGGAGAGAGAGGGGAGAGAGGGGGAGGGGAGAGGGGGGAGGGGAGAGAGGGGAGGGGAGAGAGGGGGAGAGATCGAGGGGGAGAGGGAGCCGGAGATCGAGAGGGGGGAGAGAGGGGAGAGAGTGAGAGGGGGGAGAGAGTGAGAGAGGGAGATCGAGGGGGAGATCGAGGGGGAGATCGAGGGGGAGATCGAGGGGGAGGGAGAGTACAAGGGAAAGCCAGAGATCTCATCTGCATGTACAAGATCCATATCCCTCTTTTGCCTGCATTTGCACGTGTCCATCTAAAAGCCGCCTCAACATATCTTCCTCCACCACCACCTCTGGCAATGCGTTTCCAGGCCCCCACCACCCTCTGTGTGAAAATACTTGCCCCACACATCTCCATTTAATTTTCCCACTCTCATCTTATAGCTGCGCCTTCTAGTGTTGGACGTTTCCACCCTATGAGCAAGGTTCTGTCTACCCTATCTACGCCTCTCATTAGTTTAACTTGGCATCATGTTTTGTGATGGACATTGTGGGCCGATGAAGCTGTCCCTGTGCTCCACTGCTCTAAGTATATGGGCAATGCTTTCCATTCACCACAAGAGGGCGAAAAGGTATCATTAAAAAAATGAAAGAGATCTTAAAAGATGAAAGAAATGAAAGGATTTATAAGAAATGGCAATGCTATTGCTGGGAAGTTATGCAAACATTTAGTAAAACGAGTTTGTATTGCTCTTATGCTGTTGGTGTGATATAGTTCCACATTCCCATTATTCTACAATGAAGCTTGATTCCTTGTCGATTTGATCATTGAAAACATGAACACATTCAGTAGTTTAGTTTAGTTTAAGAAGATTGACACAAAATGCTGGAGTGACTCAGCGGATGAGGCAGCATCGCTGGGGAGAGGAAATGGGTGACGTTTCAGGTTGGGGCCCTTCACCAGACTGAAAGTCAGGGGAGAGGGAGACTAGAGATATGAAAGGGCGAGGTGTGAAAAGGACAGATCAAAGCAGACGATGATCGAGGAAATGCAGAATGGTTCATTGTTGGCTGAGGGGAAGGTGACAACGAGGCATACAATCAGTAAATTCAATCAGGAGGACAGTGAAACTAGTCGGAGAACTAGGGTGGGGAAGGAAAGGAGAGCGAGGCAAGGGTTACTTGAAGTTAGAGAAATCAATATTCAAACGGCTGGGTCGTTAGCTGCCCAGTTTAGAGATGCAGCATGGAAACAGGCCCTTCGGCCCATCGTGTCGATGTGGAGCAATGATCCCCGCTCACTAACACTACCCTACACACACACACACACACACACACACACGGCATCATTTACAATCTTTACTGAAGCCAATTAACCTGGAGTGTGGGAGGAAAACAGAGCTACCTGGAGAAAACCCATGCAGGTCACAGGGCAAACGTACAAACTCCACACAGACAGCACCTATAGTCAGGATCGAATCTGGGTCCCTGGCGCTGGAAGATAGCAACTCTACTGCTGCACCACCGTGCCGCCCTTTATTACCATTAAAAGTGATAGCAAGCCAGTATTAATACGATACAATAAACTGTATTCATCCCCGAAGGGAAATTGGTCTGCCAACAGTCACAACACGCAACAAGGTACACAAAAACTTGAAATTAAAAGCGGAAAAAAAAAAGGACAAGCTACTGTTGTCTGGCTGCCGTGTGCACAGCGCCATCACCGGAACGAACAAACGAACAAACAAACAAACAAGACTTATCCTCTGGGCAGATTATTCTAAACTAGAATCTCCCACCGTCCCCCACACCGGGTCCCCATTGTCTTACCGCCCCCACCCCCCACCCCCCCAACCCTCATGCTCCAATGCCACTAAAGTTTCCGCTGCTGCCGCTGAGGCTCCCGTGGCCGTTGAGGCTCCTGCTGATGAAGCTTCCTTCGCCGCCGCTAAGTCTCCTTCGGCACAGACAGGCCTCGCTGCCCGGCTCTCCCGTGTAGGACTTGGCCAACCACATCCCTGAAATGAAGAGTAGTCTTCACACTGTGAACGGCTTCAGATGGGGTCCATTTCCTCCCCGTTGCCACATGGGGGGCGCTGTTCGAATAACAGTATCTTCAGATTCAGTGAGGGTCATGACCAACCTTGCTTTAGTGCATTTGAACCCTTCGACAAGACCTGCAATGGGCATTTCCAATTTGCCACTCACGTACAGTCCGACAGCACTTAAGCATCATGGAAGTTCAAGCCACTGGTTCACATGTGTGCTGATCATTCTTCCCAACTTTTCCACTTTGTTGATAGGGATTTCACACACAGTTAGAGGCCACATGAGTCTTGGCCGTATGCCAAACTGGAAGCCCCACAGCTTGAGTTTTCCTGGTAGCAAGGTCTTGTTGATGCGAGCTACGTGCATAATGGTATCCCTTTTGAGTTGTTCAAACTGCTTGAGATTTGCATCGTACCATCAGCCCAAGCTCTTCACAGGCATTTCTGAAACAGTTGGAACAGGTATTCCGTCAACATTAAATCTTTGATCCTTCTGCACTTGCTGGGTTTAATCTTCATCCTTGTCCATGTGATGTTTTGATAACGTTTTTCCAGAAGTCTCAGTGTCGTTAGTGTTGTTATATCGTCCATATGGGGTCGTATAGGTGGTAATCGCTGACCACACTGTGGCCGTTTTCCTCCCACAACCCAGTTTGATGCTCTGATCATGAGCTCCATTGCCATAGTGAAGGTCAATGAGGAGATGGTGCACCCCGCCATGATGCCCAAAGATTATAGGACAGAGCAAGATGCGTCATTCTGCGAAAAAAGCGTAGTATGACATGGGTATGACATGACGCCATTTTATTGAGCTGCAATTTACAATATCCTGGGATGTCAGGACTTTCATATGAAGAAAGACTGGATAGACTCGGCTTGTACTCGCTAGAATTCAGAAGATTGAGGGGGGGGGGATCTTATAGAAACTTACAAAATTCTTAAGGGGTTGGGCAGGCTAGATGCAGGAAGATTATTCCCGATGTTGGGGAAGTCCAGAACTAGGGGTCATAGTTTAAGGATAAGAGGGAAGCCCTTTAGGACCGAGATGAGAAAAACATTTTTTACACAGAGTGGTGAATCTATGGAATTCTCTGCCACAGAGGTAGTTGAGGCCAGTTCATTGGCTATATTTAAGAGGGAGTTAGAGGTGGCCCTTGTGGCTAAAGGGATCAGGGGGTATGGAGAGAAGGCAGGGATGGGATACTGAGTTGGATGATCAGCCATGATCATATTGAATGGCGGTGCAGGCTCGAAGGGCCGAATGGCCTACTCCTACACCTATTTTCTATGTAATAATGTTAATAAAATTTACAATAATATTAACGTGACGTGATGGATGCTATATAAAACACTGTTCCCTACAACACTGATTACACCAAAGATGATTGAGCGGATCAATCTTTGGAACGGATTACACCAAAGATACTAGAGGAGCGTTGCCCGCTGCCTCGGGAGCGCCGACCGCGGGCAGACGCTTGAGGCTCTCCTGCCGGCCGCCTTCATCTGGTATCTTTGCTTTTCCCTGCGACCTGATGTAAGAGCAGATTGTATAACTGTGGAGTCCGTCCCCGCTACAAAAGATGTGGCGTTTGGCATCAACAAATGGCGGCCGTGACGTTCCGTTACGTACTACACGTCAGCCCATTGGATTTCGGAGGAGTGGTCTATCTTGCTCTGCTCTATAATCTTTGATGATGCCTTCTTCCAGTGGTTGCCAAGCTGTGGTAAAGTCTGATGATGGGAGACAAAATCGCTGGCCCTGGAAGTAGTTCTTTACCAGTTTTGTTATTGTTGCTGGCACCTGAAAGCAGTCGACAGCAAAGATCCTAGAGATCTTTGGTCGTCAGTAGCGAATGAGGAACTGATCCATAGGCGTTGGCCAAATTGAGGAACAAGACATGCAGGTTATTTTGTTCTTTCTTAGCAGTCTGGATTTGATGTCAATACAATACAATACAATTTATTTGTCATTTGAACCCCAATGAGGTTCAAACGAAATGTTGTTTCTACAGTCATACACACAAAAAAGAACCAAGACACAACACAATTTACACAAACATCCATCACAGCTCATCTCCTCCACGCTGTGATGGAAGGCAAAAACTTATCTCTCCTCTGCACTTCCCATTCCCCTCCCGATGTCAGAGTCAAAGTCAAAGCCCCCGTGGGGCGATGGTAATTGTCCCACGGCCATTAAAGCCACGCCGGGTGATGCAAGGCCGCACTCCGGGTCTTGGTGTTGGAACCCCCGGCGGGCGCTAGCAAAGTCCCGCAGCCATTCCAAGCCGCGCGGGGCGGTGATGCAAGGCCCCGCTCCAGGTAATCTTCAACCCCGCAACTCGGGCGGGAGAAGTCGCCGTTGGGGAAGCCCCGAAAAGCGGTCTCCCAGCAGGACCCGTGGGCTCCCGGTGCTCCCGTCTGCCAGACCTGCGGTTGGAGTCTCCAAATCTCCGGGGTCAGGACGCAGCAGCGCGCTACCACCGCTCCTCCCGCTCCGAACTCAGCCAGCTCTGCGATGGTGAGTAGGTCCACAGCTCCGCGACTGGAGCCCCAGGTCGTTCCTGCTGGAGGCCGCTCCACGGTGCTAGGCCCCAATGACAACGGAGACCCGACAGTGAAAAGGTCGGGTTCTCTGTGCAGGGGATAGATTTTTTAAAGTTTCTTTTTCCCAACACACTGAAAAAGATCTTGCCCTCTATGTTAAGAAGGTTTATTTGCCGCAACTGTTCGCTGGTGGACGATTTTTTTTTTCCTTTGGGATCAGCATTCTCCCCCCTGCTTTTCACCAGGCTTTGGGGATAACTTGCTTTTCCCACGCAACCCTCATGTTCCTCAAGAGGAATTTCTGAGCACCCGGGGCATTCTTGTAGACACAATACGGAACACCATTAGGGCTTGGTGCAGAGGCCGTTCTTGCCTTCTTCACTACCTCTTTCAGCTTGGGAGGGCAGATGTCAAATTGATGTTGTGGAGGTGAGATTGATGGGATGTCAGTGGGGGCAAGTATTTTTAGCTCATCAGTGTGGATAGTTCCGATGTGTCCTTCAACCTCCTTTTTTGACCCTTTCAGGGATTCGCTTTTCTCTTTTGTGAAAAATGCCTTTCACAAACATAAAGGGATCTTTGTAGAAGCCTGTTCTTGGTTTTTCCTTCATTTTGCGCCGTTTCCTTAAATTCTCCGCTCTGCACAGCTTCGAGAGCCTCTGTAACCCAGTGAACCAGGAAGCATTGGTGGAGCTAATTGATAGTTTTAGTTTAGTTGAGATATACAGTACAGCGAGGAAACAGGCCTGTCGGCCACCTGACCAGCGACCCCCCACAGACTAACACTACCCGACACGCACTTGGAACAATTTTACATTTATACCAAGCCAAATAACCTACAAACCTGTACGTCTTTGGAGGGTGGGGGGAAACCAAAAATCTCGGAGAAAACCCACGCAAGTCACGGGGAGTACGTACAAACTCCATACAGACAGCACCCGTAGTCAGGATCAAACCCGGGTCTCTGGCACTGTAAGGCAGCGACTCTACCGCTGCACCACCTTGCTGCCATTAGGTGAACTGTAATGCCACCCATCCATTCCCTCCACAGATGCTGCCTGACTCGCCAAGTTACCCCTGCACTTTGTGTTTTATTCCACAGTAAACAGTATGAGGAAGCTTCAAACTATTAAAATATTTACCTGCTACAACTCCCAGCTACAATTAGTGTCGGATTACTTCAAGTTATTGTTGTTGTTGGTATTGTTCAAGAAAGAACTGCAGATGCTGGAAAAATCGAAGGTGGACAAAAATGCTGGAGAAACTCAGCGGGTGAGGCAACACCCATGGAGCGAAGGAAAAGGCTTCTTCTTCTTCTTCTTCTTCTTCATCTTCCGAATGAAACATAAACCAAAGGAATAGTTAAGGGCCGGTCCCACGAGCATGCGACTCCATGCGGCAACATGGTCGCTTGAGCCGTACGGCCTCGCGGGGCTGGTCCCACTTCGATCGCCGGAGCCGTATGGAGTTGTGCGGAGCTGGTCCTGACATTGCGCGGGGCTCCGAAAAACTGACAGTGTTCAAAAATTCCACGCGGCAACGGCCTGCCGGCTCGCACCCGCATTGCGGCCTTCAAGTTATAGAAACATAGAAAATAGAAATTAGGTGCAGGAGTAGGCCATTCGGCCCTTCGAGCCTGCACCGCCATTCAATATGATCATGGCTGATCATCCAACTCAGTATCCCGTACCTGCCTTCTCTCCATATCCTCTGATCCCTTTAGCCACAAGGGCCACATCTAACTCCCACTTAAATATAACCAATGAACTGGCCTCGACTACCCTCTGCAGCAAAGAGTTCCAGAGATTCACCACTCTCTGTGTGAAAAAAGTTCTTCTCATCTCGGTTTTAAAGGATTTCCCCCTTATCCTTAAGCTGTGACCCCTTGTCCTGGACTTCCCCAACATCGGGAGCAATCTTCCTGCATCTAGCCTGTCCAACCCCTTAAGAATTTTGTAAGTTTCTATAAGATCCCCCTCAATCTTCTAAATTCTAGAGAGTACAAACCAAGTCTATCCAGTCTTTCTTCATAAGACAGTTCTGACATCCCAGGAATCAGTCTGGTGAACCTTCTCTGCACTCCCTCTATGGCAATAATGTCCTTCCTCAGATTTAGAGACCAAAACTGTACGCAATACTCCAGGTGTGGTCTCACCAAGACCCTGTACAACTGCAGTAGAACCTCCCTGCTCCTATACTCAAATCCTTTTGCTATGAAAGCTAACATACCATTCGCTTTCTTCACTGCCTGCTGCACCTGCATGCCTACCTTCAATGACTGGTGTACCATGACACCCAGATCTCGCTGCATCTCTCCCTTTTCCATGACTCGTGCTATTTTGCATTCATCCCAATGTGATTACTAACCGGAAGGCAACACCCATAACCATTTAAATCAGTTAGATCATAGTTTATGACTTTAGGCAGAAGGAGAGAGAAACTCACCGCACGAAATTCAAAGATCAAAGTTCATTATTATGTGGTAATGGATTTAGAATGATTCTGATGTAATGAAGTTTTGATACTTTTGATCTAAAGTGTATATTTTAAATATCAGAAATAAATTAGGTTTATATTGAAAATTGAGTTACAATGCAGAAAGATGATATGCAATATATTTATATACAGCTAAATACATTTTTATATAGGAATCACAGAGGGGCTATTCCTGGTGATGAGAGTGTTGGAGGACTAAATGCTGTCTGTGACTGGTTTATGGCAGCTCAGCACTTCAACTCCCCCTCCTATTCCCAATCTGACCTTTCTGTCCTGGGTCTCCTCCATTGTCAGAGAGAGGCCCAGTACAAATTGGAGGAACAGCTTGGGTAATTTACACCAGTGCTTCTTAAACTGGTGAATGGTTCCCCCAAGGGCAAATGAAATTATTTTGGGGTGAATTAAACTAGAGAGGTGAATGAAGGGCGAATTACTTAATTTATTCAGATATTTAAATATATTTTCTTTCTATACTTAAAAAATGCATTGCCATTAAAATGGTGAGTAAGCTCTTATTGGTTTTAAAGGCAGTGGGGCTGAAAATTTGATATGTTTTTTTCTCTCTACCTATGGTTTTCTAACTTCAAAGTAGCAGGATATTTCCCAAATGTACTGTAATGTAACTTTTTACGAAAGACCAGACGAGCTAGTGGGATCATACATTCATAAATGGCAACACTGGAAATTTAGTCGAAGGTGAATGAAATTTTGTGATAAAGACTCAAGGGTGAAGGACACTGAAATAGTTTAAGAAGCACTGGTCTACACCACAGCGGTGTGAACATTGGCTTCTCTAACATCAGATAGCCCTTGCTTTCCCCTTCTCTCTCCACCCCCTCCAAGTTCTCCCACCAGTCTTACTGTCTCCGACCACATTCTACCTTTGTCCCGCCCCCTCCCCTGTCATCAGTCTGAAGAAGGGTCTCGACCCGAAACGTCACCCATTCCTTTTCTTCAGAGAGGCTGCCTGTCCCACTGAGTTATTCCTGCAATTTGTGTCTACCTTACATTTTTATATAGGTGTGGGTCTGTGTCTGAGTGTGTGTGTGTGTGTGTGTGTGTGTGTGTGTGTGTGTGTTTGTGTCCATGTGCGCCCGTCCCACGTGTGTCTGTCCGCCTGTGTGTGCGTCCATCTGTGTGTGTGTTCGTGTGTCCCAGTCCGTCCGTATGTCCCTGTCCATCTGTGATGCGTGTGTGCCCGTGATAACATGAGATAACATGCCCATATCTATTTTAATCAACAGTCAGATCATAGTTTATGACTTATACATAGGTGGCACGGTGACGCAGCAGTAGAGTCGCTGCCTTAAAGGGCCAGAAACCCAGGTTCGGTCCTGACCACAGTTGCTGTGTGTACGGAGTCTGTACGTTCTTCCCGTGACTTGCGTGACCAATTTCCCTCCTGAGACAAATAAAGTTCTATCGTATCGTAAATCTGAATCAATTGTTATGAGAGCTTCATTGTGAACAGAATCATACCAAACGACAAGCTGGGAAACTAGTAACTTCAAAGGAGTTGGTTGTCAAAGGTTTCCGGTAACCAAGTGCGTGGCTTGGCTTGCTACTAGGGACAGAGAGCGAAGGGCGGAGATAAGAAATTACCACACTGTAACATGTAACATATAATCTAAAGTAATTGCTCTAAACTTTGAACGGGCGGGGAATAACAAGGCGAATGGGTGTGTCAAAGTGTGGTCTGTACCCAAGACGTGGCTAGAAATAATGCAAATAATATTTATGCCTACGCTCCTCTTGTTTGAGTTGGCCTGAAATATGAAGAGTGGAGTGTGTTTCATTGTCACATGCACCGGGGGGGGGGGGGGGGGGGGGGGGGGGGGGGGGGGGGGGGGAAGCAGAACAATCAAATTCTTACTTGCAAGCAGCACAGATCCGTTTCTCTATTTTTGTTTCTTTCAAAAATAATTTATTCAATTACGATACAAAATAATACTTACAAAACCAAACCGTGGGAACACGCCCACCACCATAGTGCAAAATCACCAATTTATCCAAGACCACTAAATTTACAAATAAGTATAATACAAATCTTATTGAGGATTCAGTTTCTCTCTTTGACTGGTTTCTGGAAGGAACTCAGTTATTGTACCTGCCAAACTGCATTTGCAGACTGTAATGACCAAAATGCTTTTGCGGTCAGTGCCTTCCTGAGCGACGGCTGTAAAAACACAACTCAACAGAAAAAATGATAAACAAACTACAGTAAAAAGAATGTGTCGGGAGGAACTGCAGATGCTGTCTTAAAAGGAAGACAGACACACAAGGCTGGCTGGAGTAACTCCGCGGGTCAGGCAGAGCCTCTGGAGAAAAGGAATAGGCGACGTTTCGGAACGAGACTCTTCTTTCAGGCGATAATAGAAAAATTTAATAAATAGAAAACGGAAATAACAATATAAATAGGTAGGTTTTATTCCAATGGAAAAGGTAAAAAAAGCTGTGGGTTTAACATTTTCCTTGAAGGTACTTCAGAGCACTTGAAGTTTCAAGGATAGGTATATACATGTCTTGATGGTAAATGTGAGAGAGAGCTAACTTGATTTTTTTTTTTTTTGACATTTCATAAAAACCTGAAAAATACCCTGAAGATCTGCTGAGGAAAAGTCATTTCTCTTTCCCAGGAGTAAAATTCTGCTTTAAAAATGTCAACTGCACAAAATTAACATTTTTATTCAATTTGCTTTATGATTGGCACTTACGATTTTTATTATTGATAAAGACTCAAATATCCAAATTCATTAGCTCATGGAAATTCTGGTCCATGGCATGATACAGGTACATTTGAATAAACAAACAGAATTTTGAATATGTATGTATTATTACCGATTTCCATTTAGTAATCTATTATGGAGACCAGGTACATCTTGAGAGTAGGCAAAAATGCTGGAGAAACTCAGCAGGTTAGGCAGCATCTATGGAGCGAAGGAATAGGTGACGTTTCGGGTCGAGACACGTCTTCAGACTGATGCAGAATACCTTGAGGGTTATTTCCAAAACCAATGAGTCAAATTTGTAAAATACCACTAAAAAACAGGAAGGTAGACAAAAATGCTGGAGAAACTCAGCGGGTTAGGCAGCATCTATGGAGCGAAGGAATAGGTTCAGAAGAAGGGTCTCGAACCGAAACATCACATATTCCTTCGCTCCATAGATGCTGCCTCACCCGCTGAGTTTCTCCAACATTTTTGTCTACATTTGATTTTTCCAGCATCTGCAGTTCCTTCTTAAATTAAAAAAAACCCCCAAAAAACAGGAACACCTATTCCCCAACACTTAATAAACCACACACACAAAGTGCTGGAGTAACTCAGCGGGTCAGACAATATCTCTGGGGAACATGGCTAGGTGGCATTTCAGTTTGGAACCCTTGTCCAATCTGAAGAAAGGTTCCGAATGGAAATGTCACCTATCCACGTTCCCCAAGACATGCTGTCTAAACCTGCTGAGTTACTCCAGCACCTTGTGTCTACTTTTGTAAACCAGCATCTGCAGGTCCTTGTATCCACAGTTAAATAAACCAGGCTTATAATGGAAACATTCAGCCCTGGAAATAGTAGATCCATGTGTTTATTTCACCCAAAGGTGCAGGGTCATGAACAACACTAAAAAACAAGAGACCTATTCCCCAACTTTCAATAAACCCCCCAGTCCTGGCATAACTCAGCAGGTCAGAAAATACACTATACATTAGAGAGATATATAGTATAGTTTGGCCCCGGGACAGAAATAGGTCCTGAAGCCAACAGTCTGAAGAAGGTTCCCAATTCGAAACATCACCTGTCCATTTCATCCACGGATGCTGCCTAACCCAGTTCTTCCAGCACTTTTGTGTTTTGCTCAAGATTCCAGCATCTACAGTACATAGACAAAGAACAGCAGAGCACAGAAACAGGCCCTATGGCTCACAATGTTGGTGCTGAACACGATGCCAAGTAAAACTGATCTCATCCAGCTGCATATGATCCATATCCCTCTATTTCCTGCATTACCATGTGCCTGTCTAATTGTCTTGATGAATAGAAATTCTGAATCAATGCTATAAGACTGTTCTGTAAGACAAAATGGTTGGCCAGGTAGACTGAAACAAAGGACATAAGATGGCTGCTGACCAGGCTTGCTGGAACAGGCTGTTAGGAGGGAATACACAATGTCTTGCAGTTACTGCGTAGTCATGAATAAAGGATCACAGGCCCAGTCTGACAAGATTGAGGAATACACAACCTCCCCCCCTTGCCAGGAAGATTAAGGGATGTACTGGTCTGAGATTATGTGTGGTTCCTTTTTCATCCCCTTATATGTACATACTTGGTTTCCTGTATTCTTCGTGTCGGTTTGGGGGGGGGGGGGGGGGGGGGGGGGGGGGGGGGGGACTGTGGAAGGTGCTAAACGGTGGCATTAACATATAAAGAGCCTTGCAATTAAGGGCAGGCAGCTTGACTCTTTGCCAGGTTGTAACCTGTGTGAAGACTCCTGCTCAATAAACGTACGTTTAAAGCAACCCCGGTGCCTGGTCGATTATTGTCGAAACAACCGATGTGAGAGAAAACGTGAATCAACAGTCTCTTAAACACCACATTATATCTGCCTCCACTACCACGCCAGGCAATGCATTCCAGGCCTCACCCCCCCCCCCCCCCCCCCACATGTAAAACAACTTGCCTTGCACAACTCCAATAAACTTTCCAAAGTAACTTCCTGAGCTACTCCTTTTGCATGCATTTGACCAAAATCTCTCAGAATCTTTCCTATGCAAATACCTGCCCAAATGTCTTGATTAGAGCACATGCAAGTTCTCGAAAATACATTGGAGTTCTTTCATTTAGAACAAAAAAGTTGAGTTTTATTGGTCTGAAGAAGCATTACGACCTAAAATGTCATCTTACCATATTCTCCAGTATGCTGCCTGACCCGCCGAGTTACTGCAGCACTTTGTGTCTATCTCCAAGTTTAATTTCCCCAGCTTGCATCATCTAACCGGGCAACTGAATCGTGGTAAGGAATAGGAATGGAATTAAGCCATTCAGCTCAAGTCTACTCCGTCATTCAACCATGGCGGATCTACCTCTCCCTCCTAACCCCATTCTCCTGCCTTCTCCCCATATCCTCTAACGCATGTACCAATCAAGAATCTATCTATGCCTTAAAAAATATCCACTGACTTGGCCTCGACAGCCTTCTGTGGCAAAGAATTCAGCAGATTCACCACCCTCTGACTAAAGAAATGTCTCCTCATCTCCTTCCAAAAAGAATGTCCTTTAATTCTAATCCTAAACTCGCCCATTAGTGGAAATATCCTCTCCACATGCACTCTACCCAAGCCTTTCACTGTTCTGTATATTTAAATGAGGTCCCCCCCCCCCTCATTTTCCTAAACTCCAGCGAGTACAGTCCCAGTGCTGACATCATAGGTTAACCTGCTTGATGCTCTCAGTCCCATTACAATCCTACTACAGGGAGCAGAGGCCAAGCTGGCCATCCGCGAGTCATGGTGCCAGGCAGAGGAGGGCACTGCCCGAACCGGCTCCCTGCCTCTATTCCAGGGTTACGTCCGCACCCGGGTGGTACTTGAGAGGGACTACGCGCTGTCCTCGGGCGCCCTGGGGATTCCCGGGACCGTTGGGCACTGCGTGGAGTGGAAGTCATCCTCAATGGAGATTGTAACATTATGATTTAATACTCAGTCTATTTGATATTTAAGACATTTTTTGCTTTGGTATATGGTGGTGAGTTTGTTTGTATTTTTGGTGTATTTTGTGTAAATAGTTAATTACATTTTCTTTTTTGGTAAAAAAAAAAGAGCAGCACTGAACTACCTCTGATGATCCTGGAAAAGTCAATATTTATACTGCTGGGGTGTAAACTACCCCAAGGTGCTGCTCCTCCAATTTGCTGTGGGCCTCACTCTGGCTTATGGAGGAGGCCCAGGACAGAAAGGTCGGATTAGGAATTTGGAATGGGAGGGGGAGTTGAAGTGCTGAGCCACCGGGAGATCAAGTTGGTTATCGCGAACCGAGTGGAGGTGTTGTGTGAAGTGCTATGATCGCCAACCCTACGCTAAGTCTCACCAATGTAGAGCAGCTGACACCTAGAGCAGCGGATGCAATAGATGAGGTTGGAGAAGGTGCAGGTGAACCTCTGCCGCACCTGTAAAGACTGCTTGGGTCCTTGGTTGGAGTCGAGGGGGGAGGTAAAGCGACAAGTGTAGCATTTCCTGCAGTTGCAGGGGAAAGTACCCGGAGAGGGGGGGGCTTGTGGTTTGGGTGGGAAGGGACCAATTGGACAGGGAGTTACGGAGGGAGCGGTCTCTGCGGAAAGGCGAAAGGTGTAATGGAGATGGGAAGATGTGGCCAGTGGTGGGACCCCGGTGGAGGTGGCGAAAATGTCGGGGGATTATCTGTTGTATGTGACGGCTGGTAGGGTTGAAGGTGAGGACAAGGGGGACTCTTGCCCTTGTTACGAGTGGGGTGGGGGGTGGGGGGGAGATGGGGAGTGAGAGCAGAGCTACAGGGTAACATAGAAAATAGGTGCAGGAGTAGGCCATTCGGCCCTTCGAGCCTGCACCACCATTCAATATGATCATGGCTGATCATCCAACTCAGTATCCTGTACCTTCCTTCTCTTCATACCCCCTGATCCCTTTAGCCACAAGGGCCACATCTAACTCCCTCTTAAATATAGCCAATGAACTGGCCTCAACTACCTTCTGTGGCAGAGTTCCAGAGATTCACCACTCTGTGTGCAAAATGTTTTTCTCTTCATAGAAGAGACCCTGGTGAGACCACATCTGGAGTATTGTGCGCAGTTTTGGTCTCCAAATTTGAGGAAGGACATTCTTGCTATTGAGGGTGTGCAGCGTAGGTTCATAAGGTTAATTCCCGAGATGGCGGGACTGTCATTTGTTGAAAGAATGGAATAACTGGGCTTGCATTCACTGGAAGGTACACAAAAATGCTGGATAAACTCAGCGGGTGCAGCAGCATCTATGGAGCGAAGGGAATAGGCAATGTTTCAGGCCGAAACCCTTCTTCAGTGCATTCACTGGAATTTAGGAGAGGGGATCTTATAGAAACATAAAATTAAGGGATTGGACACACTAGATGCAGGAAACATGTTCTCAATGTTAGGGGAGCCCAGAACCAGGGGTCACAGTTTAAGAATAAGGGGTAGGCTATTTAGAACTGAGAAGAGGAAAAACCTTTTCACCCAGAGAGTTGTGAATTTGTGGAATTCTCCGCCTCAGAGGGCAGTGGAGGCCAATTCACTGGATGCATTCGAAAGAGAGTTAGATGGAGCTCTTAGGGCTAACAGAACCAAGAGATGGGGGAGAAGGCAGGAACGGGGTACTGATTGTGGATGATCAGCCATGATCACATTGAATGGCAGCGCTGGCTCAAAGGGCTGAATGGCCTACTCCGGCAACTGCTTTCGATGTATCTAAAGGCATACTGGTAATTGAATTCTCAACAGTCTGGAAATGCTGCTGCATAGATTTGCAAGTTACAAATCATGCAAGCTATTTCTGCTTGCAACAGAAGAAATATGATCCTTCAGCTCTTCAGAGACCCATTGAGTTTCATGGAATCCTTCAGTACAACACCCAGATTCTCCGAACAGGCATTTAACTCGTGCCTGAGCAATGCCCTTTTTCCATTAAAATTATTGACATTTTTAAATGCTGTGCACCATTCCTAGAAACACCACGACAGATGCATTGACTGAGAACAGCTTGTTTACTGTTAATAAGTTATTTTTAACTCCGCTGCGCCGCAGTCAATAGGCTTTTTGACCATGAAATAAACATCAACAACTATTCATATTGGGTGGTCTCAAGTAGGTGAGGAGGAGCAAAAGATGCAGATTTGTACTCAGAAATGGGGGTGGGGATGGCCCAAAGATAGTGAGCTGAAGTGGTGTTGATGCTCCTGTTCATTAGGGTTCAGAGCAGAATTAGGCCATTCAGCCCATCAAGTCCACTCCGGCATCCAATCATGGCTGATCCATCTTTCCCTCCTAACCCTATTCTCCTGCCTTCTCTCCATAAGCCCCGGCACCCTTACTAATCATAATATATGGACATAATATATGTCCATATACCTTAATGATATATGGACACACTGATCTTTTCTGTAGTCATGCCTACTATGTTTTACTTCGGAGTCACGTGAGTGACTACGTGAAGCACCCCGCCAGGACGCATGCGTGCCATATCGCTACACGCATTGCGAAACGTCAGACGCGGTGGAACGACGTTTTAAAAGCCGCAACTTGCAGGTGAGAGTTTACTCTGCGGTCTTTTTTGTTTCCATTTCCAACTACAGGTGGGAACATGGACAAAACAAAGAAGAAAAGGGCTGCGACAAAGCTGGTGAGGGAGGACCGCGGAGCAGCGGGCAGCCAGCAGCAGCCAGCGGCACTCGGATCACCGATAGTGGGATCAGCTGTGCCCGATGTCGCCTCCGCACCGGCCAGATTCACGCGGCCGGGCGGTAAGGCTAGACACAAAACAAACAAGGTCGTTGACTCAGAGGAGTCCGACTTTGAACAACCGCGGGCGGCCAGCGACCAAGAGCGCTGGAGCCGGATGGAGCGGTGTGTGGAGCATTTGCTCCAACGCGACAGACTCCGGGAGATGGAGTCGGGTCACTGTGGGCCCTGTGATAAACCCACAGCAGTACCTCTTGAAGGGCTGCACAGTGCTTCTACCTCATCAGAGGGGAGCACTGCGGGTCAGTTCTGGGCTGACCTGGAAGAGGGGTCCGCAGAAAGAAAGGCAAGTGTGCAAGGGGTGCAGGAACGAGAGAACCTACTGGACATGGTGTCCGATTTCATACAGCCAGACCAGACTGGTCAAAATCTGGAGCCAAAGCTTGCTGCCAGTATAGACTACACGTCTCTAAACCAGTTACAAGAACAGGCTGTACTGGACACCACATCAAGACACCTGGCACCGGGCAACTGCATATTCCTAAATGTTCCTGTAGAAAAAACTGTATATGGAAACACATTGGAACAGGAGTCAGAAGTATGGACGTCAAATTACAAAAAGTACTGAAACCCCTAACAGCAGGGATAACAGCATTTGCCCGTACAGTGGATGACAAGGACATGTCCCAGGACCAACAAGATGCACTGGCACTACTCTGCAACACTCAACATGAAATAAATAACATCAGGAAGAGTGCCATTCAACCCACACTAAACCCAAAATTCGCGGGACTGTGCAAACCTGGGACCATAAAACCACCAATACTATTGTTTGGAGGCAACCTATTGAAGCAAGTCAAGGAGCTCCATGAGCAAGCAAAAACCCAGGGACTAATAAAAGGGACTCCAACAAAAACCCACTACAGCCAAAGACAGCACCCCTGCGCACCCACCAGCAGAACTGGTGAAAGCTCGAAGGCCTGGTACTCAAAACATGAGTCTTTTTTAGGCCATGGCCCAGGCTGGCCTTCTTGGAAGATGTGGGGACCTCCAACGCCAACCAAACCGAAAATCCAGACACCAGCGTAACAACAGCAGCGAAGAACCTACAAAAAGTAAACCTGCCACTGGTAACTATGGAGGTAGGTGGGTCTGGTTCCCTATAAAATACAGTGAGCATGGAGGTTGGGGGGGGGGGGGGGGAGATTACACTCTTTTCTGAATGCATGGAGCATGTTAACAACCGATACTTACATCTTAAGCAGTATCCAGGGATATACAATAGAGTTTATACACAAGTACAGCCCTCCAGTTCAACATATACCGAACCGAATGTTCGTGCTTTCTGATAAAGAAAAATCAAAAGCGCAAGCTGAACTGGAGCGGCTTTACGTAAAAGGTGTAATTGAGAAAACTCAACACGAACCATTAGAATTCGTGTCTAATATATTTACCAAAAACAAAAAAGATGGTGGTTGTTGCATTATCATAGATCTGACAAAATGGAATACATTTGTACAATATATTCACTTCAAAATGGAAACCTTTGTTACTGCTAAACAATTAATTTCCAAAGGTTACTTCATGGCCAGCATCGATTTAAAAGATGCTTACTATTCAGTGCCTATGCGAGGTGACCACAGATGTTACTTAAAATTCAACTGGATGGGACAACTCTGGCAGTATAAAGCACTGCCAAATGGGTTATCATCAGCCCCAGGCTGGTCACAAAAATTTTGAAACCAGCCCTAGCGTTTCTACGGAAACGTAAACACATGGTCATGGCATATTTAGATGACATACTCATTGTGGGCAAAACTTTGGAATTGGCCAAACAAACTGTAACAGCGACAAAACAGTTATTTGAAAAACTGGGATTTATTATCCATCCAGTTAAATCTAAACTAACGCCTTCCACTACTATGGACTATTTGGGATTCACCATTGACTCAGTTCACATGTTGGTGACTCTGCCTAAGGGAAAGGCTAGAGATTTAATAGAGGCTTGCAATAACCTCATTGACATCAGCAAACCATCCATCAGATTGGTGGCAAAAGTAATCGACAAAATGGTGGCTGCCTTTCCAGCCACACAATTTGGACCTCTACATTACCTAAACTTAGAGAGCAAAAATACAAGCACTCAAAATTAATGCAGGTCACTTTGACAGACCTATGAAACTGCCAATCAAAGCTAAAATGGAACTAAAATGGTGGATAGATAACATCTGGCTTTGTTCCAATCCAATCATTGTCAGTAACCCTTCCATGGTACTACAAACTGATGCCAGTGCACTTGGGTGGGGAGCCACCAATACCATCACCAGCTGTGGAGGTAGATGGACTGCTCAGGAGGCATCATTATTACTCACACTGGGCATAAACTACCTGGAAATGTTGGGTGCATTCCATGGCCTAAAGTCATATTGTACTGGGTCATATCACCAGCATGTTAGACTACAGATAGACAATACCACCGTGGTAGCATACATTAACCACATGGGTGGAAACAAATCAACATCATGTGACAATCTGGCTAATACAATTTGGCAATGGTGTATCCAGAGAGTTATTTGGTTATCAGCCACTTACCTACCAGGAAGACTAAATTTAGTGGCAGACACCAGGTCACGCAAATTTAATGAAAACACCGAATGGATGTTGAATAAAAAAGTATTTGCTGATATTACAGCAAAATATGGAACACCAGATATCGATCTATTCGCATCCAGACTTAACCACCAGTTATCAAATTATGTTTCATGGGAACCAGACCCCAGACAGATGCATTTTCGCTGCATTGGGGGAAATTGTTTATTTACGCATTCCCTCCTTTCTGCCTCATCAGTCGGGTATTAAGGAAAATACAACAAGACTCTGCGTCTGGTATTTTGGTAGTACCCGATTGGCCTACTCAACCATGGTTCCCAGTGGTATTAAACATGGTATTAGAACCATGTATCACCATCCCACATAGACCAGATTTATTGCTACATCCCGTAACAAGGGATAGCCACCCATGCCATAAACATTTGAACTTATTAATTTGTAGTTTAAAAACACCTCTACTACAACTGGGACTGACGGACCGAACAGTGAACATGATCTCGGCGGCCCAAAGACAGTCAACCAAAAAACAGTATCTGGTCTATATTAGGAAGTGGGAGATGTACTGCCATAAAAACATCACCTATAGAGACATGAACATCCCGTCTGTTCTGGAATATCTGGCAGGCCTCCACTATGATGAAGGGCTCAGTTACAGTGCCATCAACTGCGCCAGAAGTGCCCTATCGACTTGCCTATGGCAGGGGACAGAGCATTACTCTGTTGGGACTCACCCACTGGTAACAAAACTTATGAGGGGAATTTTTAATACTAATCCCCCAAGAACCAGGTACTATCAAATATGGGATGTAAGTATTGTCCTGAAGATGCTCAGGAATTGGTCTCCAGCAACAGCTCTGTCCCTACACAGACTGACATTAAAAACAGTCATGCTAATGGCATTGGTCATGGCACAGAGGGTACAGTCACTGCATAAACTAAGACTGGACAACATGACTTCCTCAACAGAAAATATTACGTTTCATATCTATTAGTTAGTAAAGCAGAACAGACAGGGATCAGCAGGCCTCAATATACAATTTAGGTCATACCCAACAGATGACCGTCTCTGTATAGCAAGACATCTGTCATTATACATGGAGAAAACGAAAATCCTAAGAGGCAATGAGAAGGCACTTTTGGTCAGCCACAAGCAACCACACAAAAGAGTGACGGTCAAGACCATCTCAAGATGGCTGAAACAGGTGCTAACACAGGCTGGGGTGGATACTAATATTTTTTAATCTCATTCCACCAGGGCTGCAGCTACATCGGCAGCGATACAGTTGGATGTACCAATGGACCAAATCCTCAAGGCAGCAGGATGGTCTGGGGGAAAAAACATTCCAATTATTTTACAACAAACCAGTAATGAAAACTGGAACGTTTGCAGAAACAATTTTAAATTCTGTAAATTAATTTAAACCCATAAAAAGGGGTTATAATTTTGTGTTAATAAATTTTATGATTTCAATGTCGAATTCATGTCCAAATTATGTTAACACAATTCCTCCTAGTCATCAAGGCAGACGTGATGCATGGACTCGTTTCCACGGCATGAAATAAGTTTTAAAATCTTCACGTAGTCACTCACGTGACTCCGAAGTAAAATAGTAAGATTAAACGAGAACTTACCAGTTTGAAGTTTGATCTGTATTTTATGAGGAGTTACGATGAGGGATTACGTGCCCTCCGCTCCCACCCTTGATCATATACTTAACTGGTATCTCTTCTCTAATCTTACTATGTTTAGTCATTACAGTTATCTGCGATTTCACACCGCTGCTTTGAAGAATGACACGCATGCGTCCTGGCGGGCTTCTTCACGTAATCCCTCATCGTAACTCCTCATAAAATACAGATCAAACTTCAAACTGGTAAGTTCTCGTTTAATCTTACTATTCTGTTGTGCTGAAGCAAAGCAAGAAGTTCATTGTCCTATATGGGGCCACATGACAATAAACTCTCTAGAATCTTTTTGTATTTATATTTTTATTATTATTGGAGATAAGTACATAGTCTATTACATCATTACTGTCTTACATTTTTAAAATGATAACATTGACAGTTATTATTACATTGTCTCCAATATTTTTTACATTTTTCTTCGTTTTTTTTTATAACTAGATAGAACTAAAAGGATAGGTGAAATAGAGGGAAAGAAGAGGGAAAGAGAGGGGGAAAATTAAAAAAAAAAATAAAATAAAAATAAAATAAAAAAAATAAAAAAATAAAAAATAAAAATAAAAAAAAAAAGAGAGAGGGGTGAAAAAGGTAATTAAGGAAGAATGGAAAAGTTTGTTTAAGTTTAAAGACATAATTCGAGATATGTTCGTATATTTCAAAATGTAGTATTTCATCCAATCTTTAGTCCGGGTGCTAGTCAGGTTCCTGTGCTGAACTATTCTGACCCTTTAAGTACTCAATAAAAGGAGACCATGTTCCAACGAATAATTCCTGTTTGTCCAACAGGGCAAGTCTAATTCTTTCCACGTTTAAGGTCTCCGTCATTTCTATAATCCACATTCTGATTGTGGGGGCCGTAGGGCCTTTCCAAAATTTTAGGATTAATTTTTTTCCTGTTATTAAACTGTAATCGATAAAGTTTCTTTGTGTTATTCTAAGTGTTTGATTTAATTCTAATATTCCGAGTATTATTAATTTTGAGTTTGGTTCCAGTTGTGTTTTGGTTACTTTGGATATTATACTAAAAATATTTACCCAAAAATTTTTGATTTTTGTACAGCTTGTAAACATGTGCGATAACGTAGCTTCTGAATGTTGACATTTATCACATATAGGTGAGATATGTTGAAAAATTTTATGTAATTTTGTTTTGGCGTAATGTAACCTATGTATTACTTTAAATTGTATTAGAGAGTGTCTGGCGTTTAGTGAACACTGATGTATGTATTGTAAACTTTCTTCCCAAGTGTCTTTCGTTATTACCTGATTTAATTCTTTTTCCCATGCTTGTCTGTGTAAGTCCGTCATAGGGATGTCACTGTCTAATAAGATATTATATATAAAAGATATTAATTTTTCTGTATTAGGATGCTTATTCCAACATTCGTCAAGAATCTCTGGGTTTCTATTTCGAAAGTTTTTAGAATTTGATTTAACATAATTTCTAAGTTGAAGATATCTGAAATAATCATTCCCTCGAAGTCCATAAACCTGTTGCAACTCCTGAAATGTCAAAAAAGAGCCTTCCTTGTAAAGGTGTCCCATATTTTTAATTCCATTATTCTTCCATTGTGTAAAACCCCCGTCTAAACATGAAGGCTTAAACAATGAATTATTCACGATTGGAAGAGAAAGAGATAAGTTATCTAATTTTAATGTCTTTTTTTAATTGTTTCCAAATTTTTTATAGCACTAAATATTATAGGGTTTTTCCTATAATTTCTCTTGTTTAATTTGGACGTAGCAAATAATATCGAACCAATGTCATAAGGCATACAATCTTCCTTTTCCATTTTTAACCAGTCTGGTTGCTGGTCTATTTCTCCCAACCAGAAGTTCATATTTTTAATATTAACTGCCCAGAAATAAAACAAAAAGTTAGGTAAAACCAAGCCTCCATTATTTTTTGATTTACACAAGTGTCTTTTGCTTATCCTATGATTCTTATAATCCCAGATAAAATCATTAACAATAGAGTCCAATTTTTTTAAGAAGTTTTTTGCCAGGTATATCGGAATCGTCTGAAAAAGGTATAATATTTGTGGTAAAAAAATCATTTTTATGGCATTAATTTTGCCAACCATTGAGATAGGTAATGTTTTCCAGTATTGGATATTCTTATGTAATTTATTCAATAATGGAGGGAAATTCGCTTTAAATAATGATGTATATATCTTAGTTACGTAGATACCTAGATATTTAAATTTTTCATTTACTACTTTAAATGGGAATAGTTGTATTATCTGTTTGTTATGTTCCCTTATTGGCATAATTTCACTTTTATTCCAATTTATTTTGTATCCTGAAAGTGCACCAAATTGGTTTATTAGTTTTAATAGGTTTGGGATACTAATTTCTGGTTTAGTGATGTAAATTAATACGTCATCTGCATATAAAGAAATTTTATTCACTGTGTCTTTAGTGTTATACCCATATATTTCCGGATGCCCCCTAATTCTTTCTGCAAGTGGCTCAATTGCAAGTGCAAATAGTAATGGAGATAACGGGCATCCTTGTCTACAACCTCTAGATAGACTGAATTTAGATGAAAGTCTTTGGTTGGTAAGTATTCTAGCCGTAGGATTTGTGTATAGTAGTTTTATCCATGTGCAAAATTTCTCCCCTAGCTGCATCTTTTCCATCACCGAAAATAAATAAGGCCATTCGACCTGATCAAATGCTTTTTCAGCGTCAAGTGAGATTATTGCTAAATCTTCATTAATAATTCTCTTGGTATATATAATATTAAATAATCTTCTTAGATTATAATATGAATACCGTTTCTGAATAAAGCCTGTTTGGTCAGGGTGTATTAATTTATTTATCACTGTACTTAATCTACGTGCTAGTATTTTAGTTAGTATTTTCTGGTCTGTGTTCAGAAGTGCAATTGCTCTGTATGATCCCGGATCTTCCGGATCTTTATCGGCTTTAGGAATAAGCGTTATTATAGACTCATTTAAGGTGTCTGGGAGTTTCTGTTGAGTGTAAATGTAATCATATAGTCTTTGCAAGCGTGGGCTCAGCAGATCATGAAATTTTTTGTAAAATTCTGAACCTAGAACTCTCTAGAATCTTAATCAAGAATATATCCATCTCTACCTTAAAAACATCCATTGACTTAGCCTCCAGACTTCTGTGGCAATGAATGCCACTCTCTGCCTAAAGAAATTCCCCATCTCCTTCCTAAAGTAATATCCTTTAATTCTGAGGCTATGACCTCCGGTCCTAGACTCCCCCACTAGTGGAAACATCCTCTACACATCCACTTTATCCCGGCCTTTGATTGGGAAAGATAGATAACTGGAGATTCCTTGCAGTGTGTGGAGAAACATTACCACTTCATACCCAACTAAAGAAAGAGCTTCAAGAAAAGAAAATTAGCCCAAATTATTATTGAGCATTTGTAAGTAGAGATATGTCCATATGTCAAGGTGCGGACCAATTACTAACAAACCGAAGAGGAAAGATTTATAGAGGTATATCCTTGCTCAGATGACATAGAATTCACTATCACAGGAATTGGAGGCGAGATCTGGCCTCATTTTCATCGAAGGGAAAGTAATTAATTAATTTAGATACGAAATGTTCCAAAAGAATGAGATGGAATGGGAGAAGCGTTGTGTGGAATGTAAACAGCAGCAAAATCCAGTTGAATGGAATAATCAGTTTCTCTGCTGCAGAACTTTAAGGGCCTGTCCCACTTGGACGTTATTTACGCGACATCATTTACGCGTCACGCCGCATGCGTTGTGACATGCACGTGATGCACGCATGGCGGTGTAGGCTGTGACGCGCGGCGCCCCGGATTTTGCGACGTGACACGCAAATGACGCCCAAGTGGGACAGGCCCTTAAGCAATTCAAAAAAACTCCACCAGGCCAATGAATACAACAGTCTGGGAGGAACCTCTAGCATTGAATCAGTGCAGAGATATTGCCAAGTAGATACAAAATGCTGGAGTAACTCAGTGGGACAGGCAGCATCTCTGGAGAGAAGGAATGGGTAATGTTTTGTGTCGAGACCATTCATCAGATTGAAACGTCACCCATTCCTTCTCTCCAGAGGCGCTGCCTGCCCCACTGAGTTACTCCAGCATTTTGTGTCCACCTTCGATTTAAACCAGCACCTGCAGTTCCTTCCTACAGATATTGTCAGGTTACCGTTGCAGCATAATTAATCCCCAAAGGTTTTTAAGGCAACTTGAAATGTTGGATAGGAGCAAGTCAGGTTCCCTGTGGAGCCAATATTTGTTCCATGATTTTATTTAGCGTGCAGCAAGGTGTCAGAAGCTCTACTTCTGCACTCCCCTTATTCTATTGCCCTGCGATCCCTTTAACCATATAACAATTACAGCACTGAAACAGGCCATCTCGACCCTTCTAGTCCGTGCCGAACACGTATTCTCCCCTAGTCCCATACACCTGCGTTCAGACCATAACCCTCCATACCTTTCCCGTCCATATAACTATCCAATTTATTTTTAAATGATAAAAACGAACCTGCCTCCACCACCTTCACTGGAAGCTCATTCCACACAGCCACCACTCTCTGAGTAAAGAAGTTCCCCCTCATGTTACCCCTAAACTTCTGTCCCTTAATTCTCAAGTCATGTCCCCTTGTTTGAATCTTCCCTACTCTCAATGGGAAAAGCTTATCCACGTCAACTCTGTCTATCCCTCTCATCATTTTAAAGACCTCTATCAAGTCCCCCCTTAACCTTCTGCGCTCCAAAGAATAAAGCCCTAACTTGTTCAACCTTTCTCTGTAACGTTGCCCCAAACGTTGGTTCTTTGCCCCAAATGGTTCCCTCCCGCATCCCAACGACATGCGGATTTGTAGGTTAATTGGTCTCTCTAAATTGCCCCTTGTGTGGAGTGGATTTAGAAGTTTCTCCCGAATTCTCAACAGGAGACATATTTATTTTTCCAAACTTAATCTTATACTTTCCCAACTTGGTAATAATTTCATTTACCCCATTAAGTCATTCTAGTTTAAATATTTTTGGAAGTAGTTTTAAAGAAATGTAATAGACGAGTTTTTCCATTGACAGAAGATTAAGATAATTAATAACCTTTAGCCAGAGGCACTTGCCTGGGCTAAGATCTGAAGGAACAGAGAGCATCATTGCACAATTGTCAAATGGCTGAGGCTGCTTTCCTGCCTGCATGATATTACATGACAGTGAGATCATAGAATACAGATAGCCAGAGGCACTGGAGCCTTGCCAGTTTTCCTGGAATTCGTCAGTTTAAGATTCTGCTGCAGCTTCTCAGAATATAGAGGGTAAATTAGACTCTAACTGATGATTTTATATTCCATCTCTTATTTAGTAAGGGTGTCAGGGGTAATGGGGCAAAGGCAGGAGAATGGGGGAAAAGATAGATCAGCCATGATTGAATGGCAGAGTAGATTTGACGAGCCGAATGGCCTAATTCTGCTTCTATAACTTTAGTTAGTTTATTGTCACGTGTATCGAGGTACAGTTAAAAGCTTTTGTTGCCTGCTAACCAGTCAGCAGCAAAACACACGATTACAATCAATCCATTTACAGTGTACAGAAACAGAAGGGAATAACATTTATTGCAAGGTGAATCTAGCAAAGTCCAATCGAGGATAGTCTGAGGGTCACCAAACCCATCACAAATTATTTCACGGGGAAAAAAAAAACGAGTTATAATTCAGGATTATCACAGCCCGGTTTAGTTTCGATACAGTGCGGAAACAGGCCCCTTTGGCCCACCGAGTCTGCACTGACCAGAGATTCCTGCACACTAACAGTATCCTACACGCACCAGGGACAATTTTACAATTATACTAAGCTAATTAACCTACAAACCTGCACATCTTTGGAGTGTGGGACGAAGCTGAAGATTTCGGAGAAAATCCACGTGGTCACGGGTAGAACGTACAAACTCCATGCAGAGAGCACTCGTAATCGGGATCGAAGCAGGGTCTCCGGCACTGCAAGGCAGCAACTCTACCGCTGCGCCCTTATTTGACTATTCTGGGTTAGCAGAAGTGGGCAGAGTGGGCAGTGCAGGATGGGTTTGCTGGGAGGCCAAGTGGCAGAGATTTAAGAGTGCCAAATTTAGAGTGTCAGTTTGCAAACTGGCATTTCAGATCGGAACCCTTCATCGGACTGATGGTGGTGGGTGGGGAAGACTGGGAGAGGGGTGGGGTCGTACAAAGAAAAGGCAGTGCTGTAGTAATTCAACTGGTCAGGCAGCATCTCTGGAGAACATGGATACGTGACATTTCAGGTTGTACAAAAAAAAAGACAAGGTTCTGAATATCTCTGGTCTTTGCCAATCATCTATCCATCAGCCACCACCATCCCATCTCACCTCAGTATCCACATATCAGGATAGTAAGTTTTAAGAAGCATATAAAAATTGCAGACAGCAGTGTAAGCTTTTAGGAAGGGAATATAGGAGTCATTAAGATTCCCAACCGAATTAAACAAGAAACTTGAGCAAAACACAAAGTGCTGGAGGAACTCAACGGGTCAGAAGGGAATGGATAGATGCTGTTTCGGGTTGGGACTTCTTCAGACGGGAGTGGATGGGGGTGAGGGGGAAGCTGGAAAAAAGGTAGAAGCAATACAAAGCTTGGCAAGGTGGGGGAGGGGGAATGAGTGATGATCGGCAGAGAGGTGGAGTAAGTGAGAAAGGCTAGAGGGTGAAACGGAGACAAAAGGGAGTCAGATAAGGAGGGATTTTAACCACAAAACCAGAGGCAGAGATATAGGGGACAGGGGGAAAAAAAAAATCAAAGTGCTGGAGGAATCCAGGTCAGGAAGCATTTTTGGAGGTAATGGACAAAGGCGAGTTGGGATCCTTCTTCAGACCTATTGGAGTAGGACTGAAAGAGGGCGGGGAGGCTGGGTCGCTGGATGCTTTCAAAGAGTTAGATAGAACTCTTAGGGATAGCTGAGTTAAGGGATATGGAGAGAAGGCAGGAACGGTGTACTGATTGTGGATGATCAGCCATGATCACATTGAATGGCAGTGCTGGCTCTAAGGGCCGAATGGCCTACTCCTGCACCTATTGTCTATTATCAAAGCAAAAGAACCCTAATTTGCTATGGAGACAATTTAGATTTCACAATATCTCAAACGTAACATACCATGTATACGTGTAAAAGACTGAATAAAATAAAACAACCCAAAGTCCGTCGAATTGACCAGATCACAGACATATTTGGTGAAACAAGGTTTATAATTTCTTCAAGATTGAATATTGACTTCTGCAATAGTCATAGATTTCTTTACCCGAGTTTGCACATGCAAGTTATGAATTTCAGTTGTGTTATCTTAAACTGTAACGGTTGACTTAGATATTGAAAAATACAATTCAGAGGTTACATGGACAGTCATATTAAATCAAAATGCAGTTTCTAAAATTCCTTGTATGTGTACATACTTGGCCAATAAACATATTCAACATTAAAGCAGTGTATGAGCAAT
This sequence comes from Leucoraja erinaceus, assembly GCF_028641065.1. Classification (NCBI taxonomy): domain Eukaryota; kingdom Metazoa; phylum Chordata; class Chondrichthyes; order Rajiformes; family Rajidae; genus Leucoraja; species Leucoraja erinaceus. Next base: position 9,943,213 of record NC_073384.1, on the reverse strand, counting down.
ATTGACCAGCTGAAACCCTGGAGAGATACAAAGCTCTTTTGACACAATTACACATGCCAAACCAATTCAAAGGAGATCAGAATTACTGCAGAACAACAGCACCTTAATCCTTGTGTTATATATTACTATAATACTGCAAATACCCTAAATGTTAAGCAAAGAGTGAACCCCCATCTCTGTTGAAGGGTCACAACGGAAGAGACAACTGCCAAGTTAAAAAACATTTGCAGAGACATCTTCACTTAAATAAGGACTCAACAATAGTTAATTTCAAAATAGAGGTAAAAAGGAGTTAAAGTGCAAATCAAATTTTTGGAACAAATGAGGTGATCAAGTTGCTCAAGTTTTGTTCTCCGTTCACTTCCCATATTGATTGTAACAGGAAGTCATACAGAACCACTTTTATTTACACAATATAGAGATTATCAGATTTGCAAAATTCCAATTTAACTCAATGGTAGAATACACACTAAGAGTTCTACAATATACTCAAGACTACAAGATTCAACATGCATCAGGCCACATGATTATAGAGTGCTGAATCTCAGTTCAATACAGAGATGCTAAAACGGAACGTCAAATTTCAATTTCTGATTCCATTCCATAACATTTCTAAATTTAGATGGACATAAGTCACATGCTTGTTATAATTCCCAAAACATAATTTTTTTAAAGAGCAAATTTACTATATATCAGTTGGTGGAGGGTAATCACAGTTGTACCCATCAAGAGCTAGGACTTGTGGTGTCTGTGCTACAATTGGCATTTCCTCCATTAAGTTTCAACTATCTCCTTTCAATCATGCAATTGATATACCCATAGATTACATAATTGTGTTCCTCCATTGTATCAAGATCAAGATCATTTGTACATAGAGATAAAATATTGAAAGTATTTACTGTACAGTGAGTGAGAATAGTCAGCACATGACACTTGAAAGCAAATAATTTAACATTAAGACTTCTGTTTGCAAGAGTATTGGAAATCAGGAATCGCCATAGCAAAAATAGCTCAATCTAACATTTGACACCTAGACGATAATTCTTTACATCTTTTGAGCAGAACATGTCAAAAGAATCATATGCAACTACCATCCATTTTATAAAAATGTTACAGTAAGTGTTTATTACATAATGAGGCATGTATTCTTGAATTGTAAAATAGATCACTTCATTTTCCATCAGTCACCTTCTATGGAAACTGATTTCTTCCTGAAATGAAGCATCATGTGCATATGTGAAATCCATGCCCAAATAAAAGTTAATAGCATTAATATAAACCTACAATATGAACTCTAACCTAATGAACCAATGCAGAAATGCTCACCCTCCTGGACTTTTATATGGCACAAAATATATACAAAATAATAAGCATCCCCCTCTAAACATATCTGCAGCAAATGTTTCTTTTAACCAAATTGACGTGAAAAATTAAAGAATCTAGATTATTGTTCATGTCTTTTCAAAGGAAAATAAAAAATCGGTAACATCAGAAGATGGAAGAAACAAAGTGAAGAGGGGATCAAAATGAACTGCAGCTTTGCCCAGAGTCCGATTCTGTGCTGTACATTTCCTGCTCACTGCTTTTAATTTCACTTGGATAGGAGTTTCCACTGACGTTGCTCTCTGGAACTGACTGGCAGGCAAAGTGGTTGATATCAGGACAAGAGCAATCGACAAAGGCTTCGTCTGGCAACTGTTGCGTCAGTTCATCTAATTCCTCAACTTCGAAGAAATCGGCCTGCCCCAGAATGAAGTCACAGATCCTGTTTAAAACAAAATTTATTACATCTTTATGTTGAAATATTTCTATTTAGTATTTAAAAAAAAGCATGTGAACGATTCAGCTAGTTAAAATGAGCTGATCAAAATTCAACCACTTCCAAGTGTCTGAGAAGGGTCTTGGCCCAAAACGTCACCTTTTCCTTCTCTCCAGAGATGCTGCCTGTCCCACTGAGTTACTCCAGCATTTTGTGTCCATCATAATCCCAAATATATATCGTTAGCAGATATCAGCCTGTCTAACAAATTCTACTTGTGTCATCCCGATCACTTTCATGATAGCCTAGACTGCCTCAGTCAATTTAGTTCTGGTTTTAGAGATACAGCATGAAACAAGCCCTTTGGTCCACACCGATCATTGATAAACCGGTCACACTAGTTTCATGTTATCACACCCTCTCTTCCACTCCCAACAGATTATGTGCAATGTTACAGCTTCCAATTAACGTACAAACCGGCCCGTCTTTGAGAAGAAACCGGAGCACCCGGCGGAAACCCATGCGGTCAAAGGGAGAACATGCAAATTCCACACTGACATCACCCATGGTCAGGATCAAACCAGGTCTCCGGCACTGCGAGGCAGTAGCTCTGCCAGCTACCCCATTGCGTTGCCCTACGGTTCATGTACTTCTCAAATATAGGCACTACTGTATTGAAGTTGGCAATTTGCACAGGAATATTCTTATTTTAATTTTTTTTGATAACCATTCCTCACACCTCGAAGGACGGATCCCCTGCTTTTCAAATATTCTAACAGGGTCCTGTACATTATTCGAAAATCTCATCGATTAAGTGGAATTTGCAGGTCAGTTGCAGTCTGAGAGAGTTATTGAATAATGACGTAGAAAATTGAGGAAAAAAAATTAACCCGAAGATGGAGAACCATGCAGTAGACATTTAATATTGAGCACTCCAGAAAATGCTACCATTGACCATAATGCTGCATTTCTGCAAATTGGCAGGAAAAGAAAGAGGTTTTCCAGTTTTGCCTTCAAAGTCCAGTGTTTTGGAAGTGGCACAGAAAAAACACCGTTGCATTAAAGCACTAACTGTTTGAGGTGGCCCACCACTTTATCCAGGCAACTTTGAAAAGGCAGTATATTTCAGCCTCACCACTGAAATCCTCAAAGTATTTGAAATAAAATAATTATAGTCAAGAGTGATGCTGTGTGGAATCAGACCCTTCGGCCCAACTTGTACACAATGACCAAACTAGTTCCATCTGCCATATCCTTCTAGACCCACCTTATTCATGTACCCGTCTAAACGTTTCTTAGACTTTGCGAAATTAACTTCCTCAACTACTCTGCCGGCAACTTGTTTCACAAACCCACCACCCATTGTGTAAAATCTTACTCCTCAGATACCTCATAAATCTTTATCCCCCTCACGTTAAACCTATGTCCTCTGGTTCTCGATTCCCCTTCTCTGGGTAAGAGACTCTGTGCATTAACCCGATCATTTCCCCTCATGATTTTGTACGCATTATATGTTCATTAATTCTTATGAGTTATATGCATTCATCCATGTTAACATTCCACCAACATGACCTTATTAGTACAGATTTCACAGCGTTGATTGTACCTGTCATAGATTAGGCCATCAATTCCTTTCTGTTTCAATATTCTCCTATTTTCTGACTCATTGGTGTCATTACCCCAGCAAAAAATGACCAAATCTTTTGATTTAGCTTGTTGAATATAATCTGGATTTCGCAACAAGTCCTCTGTATGAACATTGACTCCCTATTAACAGGAGAGAGAGAGAGAAAATTAAATTAATTGGAAAGTACTAAAATTATTACTCTCACATTGCTCATGGAAATGTACCCGAGTAGTACTTACCAGAAGGTTTTCTGACTGTGCAAAACTCATTGCAATTGGCGTGGTTCGACACCGGAGATCCATAAACTCGGGATAGCTATTAGTATAGCCTTGGGTCAAGAAAAGAACTGGATACTTGTTTTGCTTCTGCCTGATCCTAATAAAAAAGCAAAACATTTAGAAACAGCTTTGTCTTTTTTGCCATACATGGATAAATGTAGGTGTTACTGCCACCGTAACTCATTAGAGATCAAATATCTAGGCTCGAGTCACCACATGGGCACACAATACATGCTTCTCTTGTTTTGTAGTTGCTATTGAAGGTAGAAGTTTAAAAAAAAAATAATTCAAGGGATATGGAGTTCACAGGCCGTGTCAGCATGTAATTACCCAAGGGAAGGTGATGGCGAGCCATCATCTTGAACATTTTTAGTCTTTGAGGCATAGGTATACGCCAATACTGCTTGGGAGGGAGTTTATGGCTTGCATTAATGACAATTTAAGTGTTTAAACTTGTTTCACTGATGTAACAAATCTACAATGATCAGAATTCATTTATTAGAACTGCATAGAGAAAAAGCAAAAATATGACAAATACATCCTTTCTTAGGCAAGGAGACCAAATCTATCATAACATACCAATCAAAGCAGGTGTAAGGAAATGTTCCTGCAATTGTATAGAGCCTTAGTGAGAATGCTTCTAGACTATATAGCATTACAATATGGATTGCCTCACTCGCTGTTTGATTAATTAGTTATGTTGGATTAGGACAACTACAGGTAGGAGTAAAAATAATAATTTAAAAACGCAATACAAAGAGGCGTGCAGATATAAATTCATTTAAAATATATTAAAATTAAAACTTACATAGAGCAGACATCAGCAACGAATGAGGAGAACACTATTCTTCGATTAGAAGCATTTTCCAAAGTACATTTTAAGATTATATCAATGGCTTTATTCATATCCATATATGTTGGCAAGTTGCCCTCCCACACACCATCCTGTCAACAGGAGAAAATAAACAGCAATGAATTTCTGTAGACAGTCGCAACAAATAAACATCAGATTAGCAGTGCAAAAAGTGTAATCTGAAAAAGTGTAATCAGTGCCTTCCATGATGTTTGGGACAAAGACCCATCATTTATTTATTTGCCTCTGTACACAATTTGAGATTTGTCATAGAAAAAAAATCACAGGTGGTTAAAGTGCACGTTGTCAGATTTTAATAAAGGCAATTTTTATACATTTTGGGTTCACCATGTAGAAATTACAGCAGTGTTTATACATTGTTCCTCCCATTTCAGGCACCATAATGTTTGGGGCACATGGCTTCACAGGTGTTTGTAATTGCTCAGGTGTGTTTAATTGGAGGGCACTGAACATAGCTCTACCCTTCTGCTACCTTACAAATGGTGTTACGCTACTTTGTCAATGCCTCGCACCTTCTCTTCTGCTGGAATAGTTGATGCCCACATCAGTTATTCTCATGGCCTATTAATATTGCTTAAGAACTGTACCATACCAGTTGCATTTGTTTGGATTAACAGAGTCAGAGTGATAGAGCATGGAAACGGGCCTTTCGGCCCAACTTGCACACACCGGCCAACATGTCCTAGCTACACTAAGCCCCACCTGCCTGCATTTGGCCCATATCCCTCCAAATCGGTCCTATCCATAATTTAAAAAAATATTCCTGCAGGACTAACAAGTAGAATATTTTAATCTAACGATACAAGAATATTGGTGTGATACGATACGGTAAAACTTTATTCATCCCCGGAGGGAAATTGGATTCCCGGAGGATCACTTGTTCTTTAAAAATGTTTTCATTACCATCTCATTTGAAATAAGCAACTTCAACAATATTGTACACTTCTGTTATTAGGATGAATTGCTGCTATACCTGCTCTATTTGTGGATCAAGCTCGAGTACTGAACTTCAAGATAGACAGCAGTTCAGCTAACTCAGCAACTAGTTTGAAAAAATTATGCATCCAGTAACACGTTTTTCCCCTTGCTTTAAATTTTGAAAAATCCATTCATCTAATGAATCAAACAACTGGAACAAAGTGCGAGTCACCCCCCTCAATGCTTAATGAAAACGGAAACATTATCTGAAGATATCCAACACAAAGGTTGTAGTTTAATTGGTTTCTGAAAATTGCCCCGAATGTGTAAGGAAGGGATGCAAAGTGGGATAACATAGAATTAGTGTGAACAGGTGATCGATGATCAGCAAGAACTCTGGGCTGAAGGGACAGTTTCTGGCTATATCTCAAAACATTACATACATTAAACATCAGACTACATTGTGACGATTGCTGTTTTCTGCCTCTAAAACAATGTCCCCATTACAAAAGATTTCAATCCTGTCATTCTACAAAAGCAAACGGAATTACTAAATGGAATGCAATAATTTTAGGACTATATTATGCCACAAATCATGTCATAAAAGCTTACAATGCAATTACAAAATTGAACAATTGTCGTCAAGTGCATTAACATCTGCTCCCCAAGAAAAACAAATAATAAGTACTAGTTTAATAACCTGCAATGGTTGTAATTTACCCCAGTAAATGACTTGAAGACAATCCTTGTCAAAGATAGTCCTTCATCTCTTTATGATGTTGTCACTATAAACAAGCCTACTCAATACATGCATTGACCATATTTTTTTTAATAAACCATTCAAGTCAACCACCCAATGCTGAATATAGAGAATACATGACTTGCTTTTTGTTGACACACAAAGCTGGAGTAACTCAGCAGGGACAGGCAGCATCTCTGGAGAGAGAGAGAGAGAGAGAGAGAGAATCGATGAAGTTTCGGGTCGCGACCATCCGGTCACGACCCAAAACGTCACCCATTTCCTCTCCAGAGATGCTGCCTGTCCCACTTAGTCACTCCAGCTTTTTGTCTCTCTTCGGTTTAAACCAACATCTGCAGTTCCTTCTGACACATTTTGTCTACTTACCTTTTGTTGACAGGGCCATTTAATTTCAATGTTGTATCCAATATTCTCAGGCACACATAATAAAACCTAAGAAGAAATTATATCTTTAAATTTGTGTGAAAATTCACAAAAATGTAAGTAAGTTTTAAAAACTAAATATGAATAACTTGTAAAATAAGTAAACAAGTACACGTCTCGAAACTTTTTAAAAAGGCTACTTTTCATTGACCCAGATCAATTATAAATAATTAAACTGTGAGAAAGTACTAGAGACCACCATAGACAGCGAATCCCATTTTTATTTCACTCCATTGATGAAGATTTAGACAATTTAAGCACAGTCTCACATTTAACGATACAGAAACGATTGTCAAAATTATCTGTTGAAATTCTAACCAATTTAAATGAAGTTCTTTAAATGACATACCTGCTGCAAGGAAGGAAATGGCTGGTTTTCTGAAACATCATTTTCGTCATCCAAATTTTCTAAGGAATTAAAAGTTCAGGAAACTCAGACGTGAATATTGAAATGAGAAATCAAATGTCTTCCTACAAAATCACGGTTAAACTCAGCACTGCTTACACCAAAGGTTATCTATTCTAATGCATTTATTTAAAGCGTTTCAGAAACAAATCGAGTTATTGATTTGTCAATTTTTAAGCAGGCTACTTTCAAACTTTACTTGCCAAAAAGATTGAACGGCAAATTCAATGAAATTTTAGATGCTTTGTGTAAAAGGAAAATGTAAAAGAAAATAATTGCATAGCGCAGGCAGCACAGTGGCGCAACAGTAGAGTTGCTACCTTACAGCATCATCGACCCAGGTTCGATCGTAACTACGAATGCTGTCTGGACAGTTTGTACGTTCTTCCTGTGACCTTGGGTTTTCTCTGGGAGCTGCAGTTTCTTCCCACATTCCAAAGACATTCTAGTTTGTAGACTAATTAGCTTCTCTAAATTGGTCCTGGTGTGTAGGATAGAACTAGTGTACAGGAGCTTATTGGACACCCAAATTCAGTGGGCCAAATGATTAGTTTTCACGCTGTGTCTCTGAACTAAACGATTGATTCTTTCTTTCTGTGATTGATAGAATTTCTGATCCTCTGACCAGAGAAGTCAGAAGTGAGTGGTCTACGTTTTCAATCATCAGGACATTGAATAGAAAAGTCAGATAGTCATGATGCAGCTTTAGAGGATTTGGAGTTGGGTCGCATTTGCAGTATTGCATGCCGAGTACTGTATTCTGGCACCGCAGTTCGCAAGGATGCAGGAACAGAGCGTTTCAAACTGCATTTGCTTTTCCAATTGTAAGCAATTTACCCCGGTAAATGACTTTTGAAGCAATTTAAAGCAAGAGGTGTTCAAAACAAAAACAAAACAAAAAATTCAAAGCAATCACAGATTAAAAAAAAAATCTGTTATTGCACTAGAAATACTGTATTCCCAAAAATTATACAATTTAAAAATCTATTTGATTCCATGGAAAAAACATTTTCTAGGTCATAATTTGGGAGACCAATTAGCATGACAGTTCAGCAAGGATTTCAAATTACAATACTAAAACTATAAAATCAATGTCATGTGGAATCTTTGAAACATTCTAACACTATATGTACCTTTATCATCATTCACCTTCAAAGCAGCCACATGAGCCAACTGAAAGATAAAATTGGCATGTGATTGTGCCACTTACGTAATAGTACAAGCTCACCAGTTCATTGTTGTGAACATGCTTCAAACTTCTGTAACACATAACCTCTCTTTTACAACATAATAAACGTGCATCCTTGCTAACAAGAGCTTACCATCTACAAGGATTAGTTCAAACACTAAAACTAAAGGAGACACAAAGAACTGCAGAGCTTGGTTTAGAAAAAAATAGCCTTACCTATCGAGCAAATTCTCAAATTGATTAGTGTAATTTGAAATAATGACAGGGTGGGATGCAAGCCTTTAAAAAAAAGTTACTCAAGATGTATTAGCAGAAATAAGGAAACCGACAATCCTTGAACAGAAATTAGTGGAGTTCTTTAAAAGAAAAAGGTAGATGAACTTGTAATGCAGATTAAGTGTGAAGAAGGGCCTCGACCCGAAACGTCATCCATTCCTTCTATCAAGAGATGCTGCCTGTCCCGCTGAATTACTCTAGCTTTTAGTGTCTATCTTCAATGTAAACCAGCATCTGCAGTCCTTCCTACACATTCACCCCCCTAGAAAGTAGACTTCTGGGGCTGAGTGTAATTGGATGAAAAAATGTACAAGATCATGAGTGCAGATCCGGACAAAATTACGAGAGCACACTTTGAATTCCTGAACCACCAGACTTGTTGACTGGATAGCCACAGATGGCATTCCGTGTGGAGTATGCGCTCTTTCGGGACACAACTGTCCCAGAAGAGTTGTTTGTTTTTATTATTATAATTATTTAAGTTTCCAGTAGTCCATGGTGCTTTCGAGGCATGGGAGGGGTCAGAGGCACATTGCTGAATTATTATTACATGACCTCAGTTGACCCAGCAAAATGGATAATCAGACAGGGCTCTAGAATCAAGGGTGCCGGAAAATCGGTGTGGTGGACCTGAACTAAATGTGGTCATTGGGCATTAAGCAGAGCGTCGACTGCAGAGGGAAAACAGTTTGAGCGGTTGTGGATTGTATGTGGACATTCTCCTAATATTATTATTGCCATCTACACCATCTTAGCGTGTCTTGATTTGTTTATTACCTTTGCAACAAGTGTTAAATTAGCTCAAAGTTTGACTGAAAACCAGCTTTCAATGTTCTCCAAATTAAAAAAAGGTAATCAGAGAATTATATAATTTCTTACCTTTAATAATTGTAACTGTTCAAATGTAAGCTCCTTTACTGGAATTTCAAATAATTCTGAAGATTCTTTGTCCATTTTCTGCAAAAAACGACATTGGAAAGCCATGTAACGTATACTAAACAAAATGCAACAGATTATGCAAACGATTTAACTTACAGGACTTTTAAATATTTTGTATTCACCCCATATTCACATCCACACTCTCACCTACAAAACCAGGGACAATTTACTGTGGCCAACTCACAAGTCTTTGTGATGCCAAAGCATCGAGAGGAAACCCACGCAGTCATAGGGAGAATGTGATGGCATTCAAGGTCAGGATTGAACTCAGGTCACTGCCAGAGACAGCAGCTCTACCCGCTGCACCACTGGGGCAACTATATACAAGGTGTTGCCAATTTTTTTTAAACTCAAAGTATTTTATACTTAAAAATGCGGAAATAATGGCCTTGTGACAATACACAAATGTCAGCTTTTGGCATATTTATAAAGCAATGACTAAAGCTAAAAATTTGTGCAAAACACAAGATTTTCAGGCTGTATTGGAGCTAATTCACATATAGCTGAAATTCGTTTGATGATTTTTATTCAATTGGACAAATTGTCATAAGGAATAGGATTTAAATTAGGCCATTTGGCCCATCAAGCCATTCAATCACGGCTGATCTATCTCCCCCTCTTAACTTAATTCTCCTGCCTTCTCCCCATAACCTCTGACACCCGTACTAATCAATAGCTACAGAATCTATCTCTGCCGTATAAATATCCACTGACAGCCTCCAGTGGCAAAGAATTCCACAGATTCACCACCCTCCGACTCAAGAAATTTCTCCTCATCTCCTTCCTAAAAGAACGTCCTTTATATTCTGACTGTGGAAATTGTGGAAGAAAGGGAAGTCATCGACCACAAATTATGGAATTTCCTACCTAGATGCTGAATTCCCCAAATTGCTTTCAATTTTGAGAAATGGCAGCAAAAATCAATAGATTCACCAATAGTGCACCACAAAACACAGACTTGTTCCTTCACAGTTGGGGCATAAATCATGCAATTTGACGCCTATTTCAACTGTACTTGTACAAACACTGATCCTGCCCACAACAACCATGCCACATTTTATGTGTAGGAAGGAACTGCAAATGCTGGTTTAAACCAAAATTAGACACATAAAGCTGGAGTACCTCAGTAGGTCAGACATCATCTCTGGAGAAAAGGAGTCTGACGAAGGGTCTCGACCTGAAACATAACCTATTCCTTTTCTCCAGAGATGCTATCTGACCCGCTGAGTTACTCCAGCTTTTTGTGTCTATCTATGCATAATTTTATGCTCTGTACAGTATTAGTGATGTAATTTTAAAAAACAATCCCTATTAATTTCTTTCCAAACCAAACTTCAAGCTACAGCTGTACGCTAAAGTGAGGTTAAGTAAAATAACCCCGAGGGCTGCCTCTTTGTAAACATGTTGGATGAAAGTCACAGTACAGATCATTTACTTTAAATGCTGATTAACATATCTTCTTAATGAGTAAGCAGCATAAAAATGAAAACAGAATCACATGGAGACAGAAGACTTCAAATCTTGAGCAAGAAACAATAAATAGTGCTGGAGTAACTCGGCAGATCAAGCAGCATCTATGGAGGAAATGCACAACGTTTCAGTCAGGACCCTTCTTCAGATTGATGCAAAACAAAAATTACATACCTTTTTCATTGATATACAACAGGTGAGATCATGGTATACAATTGGAACGTGGTCCTTTGAAAGATGTACATCGAATTCTACAAAGGCAGCACCCTGAAAGAAACGAATAGTCCCCTTATTTTCCAGGAATTGGACAGCAATAGTCTTGTAAGAAAGTCAACCAATTATATGCTTGTTTCTAACATTTCAGATTTACTTCTGCTAAAATGGATTACATTCATCATACATTATGCTGCACAATTCTAATACAACAGATGAATACATCTCTGATAATTACAAACATTGCTGTACCGGTGCTAAGTATTTTACTCCTTTCCTCTGTCTTTCTGCCTAATATTCCCTCTCATCACTACAGTTTGTAAGTTTCTGCTTGTTACTAACTATGTTAATAGCTCATTCACAAAACAATGTGAGGTGGAAGTCCTAAACAAGTACAATCATAATTGGAATGTTTTCAAAGTTTCAGAAATGGCACATGTAAACACGGCAGCTGTCTCACAAAGTTAAACGAGACTTTAATAGTTAAGAAGGATAATACTTCAACATATCAACACTCCCTCGGGACTTAATATGGAGCATCACTTAAAAAATGTGTGGTTCAAGTCCAGAGAGGTCTGAAACCACAATCTTCAAGATTATAAGCAAACGTCCAACCAGCTGAGCCAAATGAGATGACAGCAGCACATGCAATCAGATACAAACCAATAATTTGTTGACAACTCTAACTTGGGCCGAACACATGAATAAAAGCAAAAACATGAGAAAAACATTTTCTCTCTCACTTGGGTTCCTTCAGTTGACCGCCATTAAGAAATTGTAAAAACACAACAGTAAACAAGATGGCACCCGGATAGGGGATTGCTGTGACATTAGGCAACCCAATGCAGTTAAATTCTTCCAGAAGAAGAAACTTTCTGACAAAAATATCTAATTGAAACCGAGCAAGTTAATTTCTGGACATTAGAAGATCCCAGTGCTTGATGAGTTCCTGACACACGGCCAATCAGCACATGCGAAAATTATGGCAGTGACAAGGCAGATTCTCAAGTTAACTTCAATCTTCAAATATACGAGAAGATGAAATGTTCCAAGAGCAAGTTCTGAAGGCAGACTGAATAAAGTTGGAGGTGCAAATTTACTTTTGATGGGGACTGGAATAGCATACTTTCAAGTCAAATGGAATTTTAGGTATAAGAGCAGTTTAATTCTGTCAAACAGTTGAATGGAGATGGAATCAAATGATAAGCATACAAACTTTGCAAAAAAACAGGCAAAAGCAATTTGCAGTCTTCTCAAACCTTTACAAGACATGGGGACAAGCAGTTGACAGGAATGAAGAGATCTTGAAAGAGATTGTGGTACAAAGTTGATTCTGTGGCCTTGGATGATATACCGTGGCAACTTTTACATGAAGGAAAAGTAGAGAGACAGCTGCATCCTTGTAGATGGTTTAAAATAGGAAGAGGAAGCCTTAGGCTGGTCAGATTTGAACCAAGCCGGGCCAGTATCATAGATCAAGACAAGGGAGACATTGGCAGGTGATCATAAAAACCACAGAGATCGAGGGCAAAAAGATTAAAATGCAAGTAATACAAGATCACTCATTAGTTTATTCTGTGTTATGGGCAGAATACAAATGATTAAATGCATATGTAGGCGGCAGCCAGAGATCTGCACACAAACACACAATAAAGTTGAAGATAAGGTGGTAATAAGACATTGGGTCTTCTTCATCTCCTTCTCTTCCCCACCTTTCCTCCCAAACACAAAAATATGGAAAGAGAAAACTGCCCAAATGGAGAAAAACAGAAGTAACAGTAAAATTCATCTCACATGCACTTTCACCAAGCATTATCACTACTTCTGCTATTCAATATGTCATCATCTCCTCCCTGTGCTACACATCCTCTTTTTCACCATGACCCTCTTCTTCCAACTTGAGGTCCGTCTCATTTTAACAATCCCAGCTTTGATGAAAGAAAAGTGAAAATGTTGGCCATTTCTCCCTCTACAGGGGCTGTCCGACCTATCATATACTTCCAGTAGTATCCCAAGATGGGGAAGATAGCAGATTTAGTTCACCACTGAGCTCTTCAATGAAACTTGGGCTTCCATTTCCTGGACCGCTTTCCAAGTAAGCAATGATGGCAACAGAAGAATAAAGGTTTAGCACAACCTGCAATAAAAGGCAAGGTGCAAAGCAGTGGACAGCTCAACACATCACTTTCTGTAGAAGAATAAGGGTTTAGCACAATCTGCAAACGTTTGGAATAAAAGGCAAGGTGCAAAGCAGTGGACAGCTCAACACATCAGAAATATCTCTTTCTAGGATCCCGAAGTGAAGGTCCATTTTGGTTAGGGAACAAATTTATTGGAGTTTCATATTACAAAGTCCCAATCTCAGTATACATTTGCATCCAGCAAGACGGCATCAAAATCCCAATACCTTTCTCGATCTATCACCACTGAGCTAAACACCTTCAACAAATATCCCACAGGGATGGAACAATGTAAAAACTAAGAATTATTCAGCTCCACTATTGAACACGTTTGCCTCAAAATTCAGCAGGGGGTCCTCGCTTATGTATACATTTGGAGGCCGAGCTCAAAGTAATTGTCGAACTGTTCCTGAAGTGAACAAGAGAATGGACCCCACACGTAAAATTTGCAGGTCGAAAAAGTCCTCTACCAACCCGACCCCACTGACTATGAATAGTAACGATCCATGAAGCAACACTGTTGAACTATGGACCCAATCCCATATCATGGTATCCAACTCCCAACAAAAGCAGATGAGATTCACGATTGCCATCAGTGCATCATGACCGTCTTCGCTATCTACATAACACGACCTCAAATACTGCATATGGTGTCCAGTCATGTTTTCCCTGTCCTACTGTTTGCTTGAGACATACCGTGTCTGAAAGAACATAAAAACACCAGAGAGGTACTAGTCTCTACAAAATCCTCCAAATCCAATGGCAGCACGAGCAAAGTAGCATCAAATGGTCAATATAACCAGTATCGAGGCCCTAATCACATTCAGTCAATTCCAAAAGTCAAGCCACATTCTTCTTATGTCCAAGATCAGACTCTTAAAACTGTCACCAGGTACACAGCTTGGGCAGATACAAATGAAATGAAAGACAACCAACAAGTCTGAAGAATAGTTCCAACCCAAAATATCACCTATTCCTTTTCTTCAGAGATGCTGCCTAGCCTGCTGAATAACTCCAGCAATTTATGTCTATCTTTGGTATAAACCAGCATCTGCAGTTCCTTCCTACTCATTTTATCCAGAGCTGTCAGCTGTACTGGTCAGGAATGTGCTGGAGAGCATTCCGCAATAAAGCGAGCTGAGTAGTCATACCACTTTGCATCTGAATCCTAGGCTTTGTGCCAACTATAGCCGGCGAAGCTGATGTGGACCCATTTAAAAAAAAAACTTCATACAGATACTTACAAGGTCAGGATGTTTCTTATTTTTATTGCTACATACATGATTTTAATAGTAATATTTTTAAACAGATTACTTTTTAATTTTCAAATTTAAATGGCTCTAACCACCAGTTTGAAAATAATGAATTCCATTGTATCTATTTATTATAAAACAAGGCATTTTTCCTATAATGAAAACAAAAATGTATACTTAAAAGCAATGTTGCAAATCATAACCTGGCAATATTGGGCTTGGACATATTAACAATTTTATTCAACAAATAGTTACATTAACAAGATTTTAATTCTTGGGAGAAACTATGTCTCAGTGTGACCTTTTAAGGCAATATATACTTGGAAACATGCAGAGATGTGTTTATTACTTACGTGACTAGCGGCATTTTTAAAGGAAGCTATTGTGTTTTCTCTGACCTTTGCGAGGCTAAAACATAATTTTGTTTTTAGAAAATCAGCTCTATGAAACCATAACATATGTTGCTTCTGTATGTATAGCTTAATTTCATAAATTATTATTGGAATAACCAAATTTAATTCCCCAACATTAATGAACAAAAGTACTTGTTAGCTTGAAAATAAATGTTCTGACATTTAAAAACAAAATCACATTTTATCTACAAATCTTGATGTTAGAGAGAGTACAAAGAAAATTACTCAGGAAACACAAAAAGCAAGTCTAAATCCCTTTGAAATGCTTGAACAAGTGCAGGAAAGTTAACCAGGCTTTTGTTTATGTGACAGAAATCCTGTTAACAAAGGCAAGTCAACTTCCTCTGGTGTTACATTCAGCAAGTATAGTCCCTCAGTGAAGTAGGCTTGCAAGATAGGGAAGGGCAAAGTAGAGGATCACTATTTTAAAGCAGTCATTGTAATTGTGAAAATAACATTTATCTTTGCAGATATGTCACAATGTAAATATGCAATTCCATCAGAAGGCAGAGAAAATGGAAATAAGATCAAAAGACAAAGACAATGAGATGAGAAAAGATATACATTTTTAATCAAGAATAAATGCACAAAGGAGAAAGGAATTGAGGGGCAAATAATAGGAGATTTGAAACAAATTGGGAGTGCAGGTGCAAGAATATTTGTACAATACTGACATCGAGTCATCTATTGGAGTAACTGGCATGTACTGCAAATAATACAACGATTTGCCACCATGCAACTGTTTGGTACTAACTGCAGCTTTTAATTTTTTTTAAAGAATGAGGAATAATAGACACCAAAAAATTAGATTTTAAAGTGCATCTCTATTTTGAAACAATTCCACATTTGCAAAAAGTTAAAATTAAAAAAATGCAGATTTCCATCAAATAAAATATTCAAAAACTGAAAGTAATCAGGCGATTATTAAATCAAGACCAACTTATATAGAAAGTTCTAGAAAATATTCCTTGCTGATACAGAAGAGGAAAAGCTGTAGGCACCATAAAACAACTTAATCTACCACCATTGCCCATAGCTATTTTAATAAAACGAATTGGGTTTTAAATTAAAACCAGCTTTAATGTGTGTGATGAAGGAGGCCATTGATAAATGCTAAAACAAAATCTAACAATGAAAATTACATTAAATGAATGAATATGCACGAGATTGAGATAAATACACTACAATGAGCCAAATATTTACTAACACAATTGGAAATGTAGAAACAGGAAAGCGCTTTGTGGTTTGTTATTTGGGTGCAGATTTACAGGCTGGGCACATTTAATAAGTCGTGCTTTATACTTAAATCAGCAGAAAGTGTGGAAGAATTTTATACACCTCTCATTGACGCTGTAGATTGAAATTATTTGATTTAGATTAAAATGATTTTATTTTTGACAATTTAACACTTACGTTGCTGATGTTGAGTTTACGGAACCCCTGTGCCCAACATCCAAGGGCATTCTTGGTTTCCAGTACTTGGACAGTGAAGGAGACATATCACAAATAAACCCTTCTATGGGCTTAATAACGATGTAGTCAACTATTCGTACATAAAGGCAGATAGAAGCATTAATTGCATACTTCAAAGCATATTATTAAAGAATGCTTAATTCAGACTTATCACCAAAATTGACGTGTGGGTAAAAGGCAGTTTTTCTCACCCTGTAGCATGCAGAACAGACTTGGTATATAGAATGTCAACACATCTTTCACTTAAACATAATAAAAACTGCTGGAAGAACTCAGTAGGTTAAGCAGGTTCTGTAGAGTGAAAGGGATTGTCGATGTTTTTGATTGAGACACTGCACCTGGCCCTAAAAATGCCGTTACCAAACATTATTGAGATGTATGCAGCAAATGTTGATGTTCTACTGTTGCAGAATTATGCACCATAGCCTAGAAATTCAACATTTCCATTTCTAGGTGAATTAAACTTGAACGTCCCGACCCAAAAGCATGTCCTCCAGAGATGCTGCCTGACCCGCTGAGTTATACAAGCACTTTTTTTTCTTATATTAACAACCATCTGCATTTCCTTGTGAACATTAATGCCCAATTGGCTTCCCTGCAAGCATTTCAGCCGCCTCCCCAAATTGGCAAAAATATACTGGAAACAGTGTTAGAGTGGTCGATTAGGAAAAGGGGAGATGCAACGAGACCTGGGTGTCATGGTACACCAGTCATTAAAAGTAGGCATGCAGGTGCAGCAAGCAAATGGTATGTTAGCATTCATAGCAAAAGGATTTGAGTATAGGAGCAGGGAGGTTCTACTGCAGTTGTACAGGGTCTTGGTGAGACCACACCTGGAGTATTGTGTACAGTTTTGGTCTCCTAATCTGAGGAAAGATATTCTTGCCATAGAGGGAGTGCAGAGAAGATTCACCAGACTGATTCCTGGGATGTCAGGACTTTTATATGAAGAAAGACTGGATAGACTTGGCTTGTACTCGCTAGAATTTAGAAGATTGAGGGGGGGATCTTATAGAAACTTGCAAAATTCTTAAGGAAGATGCAGGAAGATTGTTCCCGATGTTGGGGAAGTCCAGAACAAGGGGTCACAGTTTAAGTATAAGGGGGAAATCTTTTAGGACTGCAATGAGAAAAACTTTTTTCACACAGAGAGTGGTAAATCTCTGGAATTCTCTGCCACAGAAGGTAGTTAAGGTCAGTTCATTGGTTATATTTAAGAGAGTTCGATGTGGCCCTTGTGGATACGGAGCTGGATGATCAGCCATGATCATATTGAATGGGGGCGCAGGCTCGAAGGGCCGCATGGCCTACTCCTGCACCTATTTTCTGTTTCTATGGCCTATATCCAAAAATCGAATGTTAAAACACAATTGGTGAAAATTCCAATGCCAGCAAGATCAAAGGGTTTCCAAAGGGTTTCTACAGCTATATTAATAGCAAAAGGATAACGAGGGATAAAATTGGTCCATTGGAGAGACAGAGTGGACAGTTATCTGCAGAGCCAAAAGAGATGGGGGAGATATTGAACAATTTTTTTCTTCGGTATTCACCAAGGAGAAGGATATTGAATTATGTGAGGTAAGGGAAACTAGTAGAGTAGCTATGGATACTATGAGGTTCAAAGTAAAAGAAGTACTGACACTTTTGAAAAATATAAAAGTGGATAAGTCTCCAGGTCCTGACAGGATATTCCTTAGGACATTGAGGGAAGTTAGTGTAGAAGTAGCCGGGGCTATGACAGAAATATTTCAAATGTCATTAGAAACGGGAATAGTCCCCGAGGATTGGCGTACTGCGCATGTTGTTCCATTGTTTAAAAAGGGTTCTAAGAGTAAACCTAGCAATTACAGACCTGTTAGTTTGACTTCAGTGGTGGGCAAATTAATGGAAAAGATACTTAGAGATAATATATATAAGCATCTAGATAAACAGGGTCTGATTAGGAACAGTCAACATGGATTTGTGCCTGGAAGGTCATGTTTGACTAATCTTCTTGAATTTTTTGAAGAGGTTACTAGGGAAATTGACGAGGGTAAGGCAGTGGATGTTGTCTATATGGACTTTAGTAAGGCCTTTGACAAAGTTCCTCATGGAAGGTTGGTTAAGAAGGTTCAACTGTTGGGTATAAATTCAGGAATAGCAAGATGGATTCAACAGTGGCTGAATGGGAGAAGCCAGAGGGTAATGGTGGATGGCTGTTTATCGGGTTGAAGGCAGGTGACTAGTGGGGTGCCTCAGGGATCTGTGTTGGGTCCTTTGTTTTTTGTCATGTACATCAATGATCTGGATGAAGGTGTGGTAAATTGGATTAGTAAGTATGCAGATGATACCAAGATAGGGGGTGTTGTGGATAATGACGAGGATTTCCAAAGTCTACAGAGTGATTTAGGCCATTTGGAAAAATGGGCTGAAAGATGGCAGATGGAGTTTAATGCTGATAAATGCGAGGTGCTACACCTTGGCAGGACAAATCAAAATAGGACGTACATGGTAAATGGCAGGGAATTGAAGAATACAGTTGAACAGAGGGATCTGGGTATAACCGTGCATAGTTCCTTGAAGGTGGAATCTCATATAGATAGGGTGGTAAAGAAAGCTTTTGGTATGCTAGTCTTTATAAATCAGAGCATTGAGTATAGAAGCTGGGATGTAATGTTAAAATTGTACAAGGCATTGGTGAGACCAAATCTGGAGTATGGTGTACAATTTTGGTCGCCCAATTATAGGAAGGATGTCAACAAAATAGAGAGAGTACAGAGGAGATTTACTAGAATGTTGCCTGGGTTTCAACAACTAAGTTACAGAGATAGGTTGAATAAGTTAGGTCTTTATTCTCTGGAGCGCAGAAGGTTAAGGGGGGGACTTGATAGAGGTCTTTAAAATGATGAGAGGGATAGACAGAGTTGATGTGGACAAGCTTTTCCCTTTGAGAATAGGGAAGATTCAAACAAGAGGACATGACTTCAGAATTAAGGGACAGAAGTTTAGGGGTAATATGAGGGGGAACTTTTTTACTCAGAGAGTGGTAGCGGTGTGGAATGAGCTTCCAGTGGAAGTGGTGGAGGCAGGCTCATTGGTATCATTTAAAAATAAATTGGGTAGGCATATGGATGAGAAGGGAATGGAGGGTTATGGTACGAGTGCAGGCAGGCGGGACTAAGGGGAAAAAAAAATTTGTTCGGCACGGACTTGTAGGGCCGAGATGGCCTGTTTCCGTGCTGTAATTGTTATATGGTTATCACCAGATCTTAATCAATGGGATACAAATATGGTAAAAGTGCAGGGAGGGGGTCGAAAAGCATAAAAAGGGTCGGGCAGTTTACTCTCAAAATCACAAATTATGTAGTAACTGCCAAATGCACAGAAAATCATTAATATTTATTCAGAGAACTGCCGCAGATGGCGAGAGAACGAGCTGGTAACAGTGAAATAGTCACTCAGCAGCATAATTTGGTGTGTGCCCGAATCCAGCAAAACTTCAGAAAAGATAACATACAGCCCAGTACAATTTGCACATAAAACCTTCAAACAAACTAATTCTGAGGCATATACATTGTTTTGAATATTAGTACCTTTTACTTTCCCAAGAGTCTTTCTCGAATTTCTGCTCATGATAGGAAGCGTGATAAGTCCACTGGATTTGTCTACTATTGTAGAAGAGAGAAGACAGGCAGAGCCGACATGACCAGGAAGTGGGTCACCTTTCACCACTGCTACGCCCAACTCTTCCTGTAAAATGTAAATAGAGCAGTGAAGAAGTTTAAACAATATTTAAAAGTACGGGTGGTGCCAGCAATGGCTGCCTCGCAAACAGTCTGTCTGTCCCTTTCTTCTTTGTGTTTTAATAGTATGTGTTAAATATAGGCTTTTAGTGTTCTTCAGCTTGTGGGGGTGGGGTGACCTCCATTTAAAACTCGGCAGGCCATTCAGGTGCAGCATGACCTACATGCGAGTCAGACATGAGCAGATACATCTGCTTACTTCTGTCATAAACTCAGACAGCAGGTCCTTCAGTGAACCACGAACATTAATTAAAAGCCAACTATTTCAGGTTTCAATACCTTTGCTGGGAGATGGGATTAATACAGATAAGTGCCCGCTGGTTGGCATTGGGTCAATGGCCTGTTTCCCTGTTATATGAATCTATGTCACATTAGAATAGCCAAGTTGTGAACACATTGAATCAAAAGAAAGCACCCGCATCTTTTGATGGAGGCAAATCATTATTGGTGTATCTGAAGGTGATCAACATGGGACATTGTCAATATCCGGGGGTTAGGATGAATGACCAGTCATAACCATCTTCACGCATTGATTTCAGCCATTAATTAGTTTTTCCCTCGGATCTTTAGTACAATTCATCAAATGGAGTTTTGATGTTAAAGAACAGTCACTGTTACTTAATCTTCCAAATTCAAAACTGGTGCACTGTTGCAGCTGCATTCAAAGTGGCAGTATTACATGATTCTTCTTCAAACCGAATTACAACTGGAAGTTAAAAAATTGTATCGAACAACCTGAACAAAACCTCTCCAAGAAACGGAAGGCCAGCAATACTTTAAGCAGCAAATAATCTAAACCGGATTAGATTCCATAACCCAAAATCATACACATGTGAAAATGAAGAAACTATACCATTTAAGCATATTGCTTACAATAATATGAAAAAAACAGCCAAGGCTTAGCACAGGATTAAGCTATTGTAGCAATAATTGTTTCCAAAATAGAGGGGTCATAATAAAAGCTTTCCTTCCATCTCAAACACTGCAAATCAAGCCAATAATAAGAAATTTGCAGATTATATTTAAGGTTATAAAATAATAAAATGTCATACCTCAAAGAAGTCAAAAATTAGCTCCAGGTTATCTGGCTCCATAGTTTGAATGCTATACTCTGTCCACTGGCCAGGTTCCAAGGCATAGCCACATTCTGGCTGAGAGTGACGTGACCTGTATCCATTGTTGCTGATTAAGGCAATTTCTAAAGTATTGGCGATTTTCTCAGCTAAGGTAGTCACAGGTTTGTCATCATCTTCACCTTCTTCACCCTCTTCTTCAAATCCCTCCAATGTCAATTTCACCCTTTAAGTACAAAACAGGGATTCAACCAACCTTTCATGTCTAACGGCAAATTCAGTAATAGGTACTAAAAACCTTATTCAGGAAACTGTATCTTCGTTGTCTAATGCATTTCGTTGTCTCTGTACTGTACACTGACAATGACAATTAAAATTGAATCTGAATCAGAATCATACAAGCACAATGCTAATCTAATTACTATTTGGAAATTCCAATATTTCAGCAATTGACACAGCTGGTGATATATGCTGTGTCATACAAGCACACAGCTAATGTAATTACTATTTGGAAATTCCAATATTTCAGCAATTGACACAGCTCGTGATATATGCTGCACACACTTTCAACTCACTTGGGCCCTAGTACCCGTGTTCTATTTTAACTCACCAGGACCCAACTTTTCATGTTTATCAGGTTCACCTGAAAATTTGTTTAGATATTACTGTTTAACATCAAAAAAAAAAAAAAATTGCGTTGGGATATTAATAGGAATAACATTCAATTGTTCTGAAAATTTGCCAGTTGAGCACCAAAGTCCTGGGTGTACTAAATTATTGGAGTTTTATTGTACTATTCCTAAAGCTAGTTGTATCCTGGATAAATCAAATGAGTGTGACTGTTTTACTCCCCTAATGTCTGAAGTTGGTTAACACAAACTATTCTGTTGAGATCAACATAACTATCAGTCTAAAATTGTTACATGCAGTGTACAACTCCCACGTCACTCAGATTCTGAAAATATACATCACATCAAAGTATCAATGTAATACTTAAAACATTATCTCCTACCCCCCCCCCCCCCCCCCACCACAACACACACACTTGTTTTCATTCTGTGGATCAGAAACCTAATTGTTCGGCATGGACTTGTAGGGCCGAGATGGCCTGTTTCCGTGCTGTAATTGTTATATGGTTATATGGTTATATGGTTATATGGTTAATTGGAATACTCTTTACAACCTCTGCCAAGATAGAATTTGTTCACTCCAAAAGCTGGTATGACAGCAAGTAATGTTTAAACAATCATGTGACTAGAGTGTTTTTAGCATTTGGGGAACACCATTCTTTCTTATCCAACAACAAATTTACTAATCGGAACAGAAGATTTAAAGGGCACCTAAGCAGTTAACTGCTAGCTTATTTTCTTCATTGTTGTATTTTTAACCAGTGTATTCGATCCTTAATGCTGCCGAGCTGAAGGAAAGCATTGGAACCCACCAGCTCTGTCAATATTTCAAACCAAGCATGCTATATGTACCCGTCATGCCAAATTACTCTTACTGCATAAAGAACATTTCAAAGCATTGATTCTTACAAATACAAAATATTTTTTTCTATCTGCTTCCATGCCCATGCTAGGAATCTCCAGAGATTTAGTACACCATCACTAAAACCTCTCTCCATAGATTAGATTATATTTTATTTACTACAGGCTATGCCATTCTCTTTGGCCCCATGAATTTCAATTGGTTGATTTCTATTCTCCAATCTGTAGATCATACCACCTAATGAAACAAGCTGAATACTTGGAACTCCATTTCAGCAGCCTGGTCATAAGGTACCAAATTTCCATCAGAATTTCCACCCAATTTTCTTCTGTCATCACCATATAACCATATAACAATTACAGCACGGAAACAGGCCATCTCGACCCTTCTAGTCCGTGCCGAACACATAATCTCCCCTAGTCCCATATACCTGCGCTCAGACCATATCCCTCCATTCCCTTCCCATCCATATAACTATCCAATTTATTTTTAAATGATAAAAACGAACCTGCCTCCACCACCTTCACTGGAAGCGCATTCCACACAGCTACCACTCTCTGAGTAAAGAAGTTCCCCCTCATGTTACCCCTAAACTTCAGTCCCTTAATTCTCATGTCATGTCCCCTTGTTTGAATCTTCCCTACTCTCAGTGGGAAAAGCTTTTCCACGTCAACTCTGTCTATCCCTCTCATCATTTTAAAAAACTCTATCAAGTCCCCCCTTAACCTTCTGCGCTCCAAAGAATAAAGCCCTAACTTGTTCAACCTTTCTCTGTAACTTAGTTGCTGAAACCCAGGCAACATTCTAGTAAATCTCCTCTGTACTCTCTCTATTTTGTTGACATCCTTCCTATAATTAGGCGACCAAAACTGTACAACTTACTCCAGAATTGGCCTCACCAATGCCGTACAATTTTAACATTACATCCCAACTTCTATACTCAATGCTCTGATTTATAAAGGCCAGCACACCAAAAGCTTTCTTTACCACCCTATCTACATGAGATTCCACTTTCAGGGAACTGTGCACAGTTATCACGACCTTATCCAAAAATCCATAGACGAATGCTGCAATTTTAGCTAATTCAAGCATCTAATGCTGATTGGTAGTCCAATTCTCATCTGCTATAAACAATCAGCATATGAATGTGTTCACTATATGGTTGAACAGGCAAACTATATTGTGGGTACACAAAAAAGCTGGAGAAACTCAGCGGGTGCAGCAGCATCTATAGAGCGAAGGAAAAAGGCAACGTTTCGGGCCGAAACCCTTCTTCAGACTATATTGTGATGTGCTTGTCGGGCCATTAACTAAATTAGCAACCCATGGCTGTGGATTCAAGGTGGAAATGTTAATTGAAGACTGATAAGGTATTAAATGAATTTCATGGAACTAATGTAAACTGGTTAGAAAAGACACAATAAAAGTAAGGACTTCCCAGAAAGTATTTTTTAGATTTATGGGTCAGCACCATTTTCTATACATGTGTGCGCTTTTCAGATTAAAACACAGAATTCAGCAGTTTTCATAAATGCATATGGACTGATCCAATTGCAAAGTGGGATCAGGCAGCCTAACTATATTCTTTTAAATCTGCAGGCAATAGATTGAGGTTTGGCCAATGGAATATCATTAATTTAAATAGGACAGCAATTTGTATAACATACATAACTGTATAACATGCCATCTGTCTTCGCAAACAATCAAGCACCCGTTTACATCTCTTTACTTTCCTCTTTAAATTTCAACATTTCAAATGGTTTACCTAAATCTTGATTTCTTGAACTTCTTTTTGGATATGGAAACTGGAGGTTTTTCAGAATAGTGCAACCTCAAGCGAATTTCACTTTGGCATGTTAACCAGCCAGAATCCAATTTCTCAATGTCATCTGTAACAAATTAAGTCACTCAGTTTGAGGTTTTTTTTTTTTTAAATAAAAGACACGATTAAATCATTCTCAAACATTTTTAAAAAAAAACATGGAACATCAAATACAAGTCAGCCATCAGACTTCCTAGGATATCTATGCTTGTGGGATTTTAATTAAAATTGCATTTGGTTGAGGCATGTAATTAATATATAGTACATGCCACCAGTGTGAACATTTCATGAACATCAGTACTGTGATCAGTGGAATTACACACTAAATTTAGCATTGAAGATGTGGCTAGTAAAATAGAAAGACAGAAAAATTGTCAGTATTAAACAAAATGAGCCAACCTTTCAAAAGGTACCAGCCCAAAGTGAATAATTAGATTTATTAACAGCTTAAGGAAAAAGGAAGAACAGATCAATTCAAACAGTAATGTCAATGCTTAGAAATAAGAACCCGGTTACAAACAAGGGAGACGAGAGCAGTAATTTGGCTTTTAAAGGGGACACTAGTGTGCACATGAAGCCTATTGATGATACCCTCTGCCATACTCTCTACTCTTTGAACTTGACCCATCAACCATCACGTCAGGAAGTTAGGATTTTTTTCCCCTCTGTCTTAAGCATTCAGATGTCCTCCAAACTGGTTCAGCTTTTCTTCCTGTTCGAGAACTATTGATAAGATGGAGGGAATATTTGGTACATAGATTGGCATTAGCTTGAGGGGTGAAAACTTAAACGGGAGCAATTTTTGTTAAATATTTCCCATCGCAAGGCCCAGAAACAGTGCGCCAATGACCACTTTTGGGCATCTTACCATGTTCTTGCTTTTTAACCCAGCAGTTATCAGACAACTGAATCATCCTACCACAACCAGAGAGCACGGCTGAACTACTATCCACCTCTATGATGACCCTCAGACAATTATGATTGGACTTTGCTGGTTTTAACTTGTACTAAACGTTATTCCATTATTATGTATATCTACACTGTGAATAGCTCGATTGTAATCATGCAATTCCTATCTGCTAACTGGATAGCACGCAACAAAAGCCTATCACTGTTCCACGGTACACGCGACAATAAACTAAACTGAACTGTCCTGCCAACATCTGGCTCCGGGCAGAGAAAGCACATTTTGCGATACAAGGTATAGAAGTATACTTAATGGCATGTGGAAGTATTTATGCCTAGAATGTTGTAAGATCTGTCTTCCTAAATCAAATTGTAGCTATTTCACAGTAATTTAATAACACATGGAAAGTGTCTGTGCACAGCATTATCTCAGAAAACTTCATTTTTAATAGATTCTAAACAGAACTCAAAACACAGTAAAATTTATTCACCATCTATTGAACTTCCATGCAACAATAAGCGATTTAAACATGAATAGGACTATCAGTACTCTCTCTCTCTCTCTCTCTCTCTCTAAATCTCAAGATTTAAATATTAAACATAATACATTACATTTTGTACTTTATGCTGTTTTTTTTCTTCCCCTGCACATCTGAGAACCTCTACCCCGACTCCCTGAAGAGCCTCACTACCTCTTGGCTGTGCACTGACTGCACAGGCCCAATATCTTACACACATATCTGCTAGCAATAGTATTAAAAGTGTGCTAGTACTTCATGCCTATTGCAGACCAATAACAACACTCAATCTATATGTAGTGCCACATAAACTCCTATATTTATCCTATCTTATTATTACTGAATTTTAAAAATCCATACTCACTGTGGATCCCAAAGTTTCCATCATCCAATATGCACTCCTCTCCTAGAAAAAAAGGAAGCAATGGGAAAAGTCAATAATTGTTACGTCAAGCATAACATTTTCAGTTCAAAAGTAAACAATTTTATATTCCTAGTTGTAATACAGAGCTAGGAATTAATTTAATATTTTTTTATTTCAGCACATGATATATGATTTTGGAATCCATAATATTGAAGCATTTTTAACCATATACTTATCACCAAAAAGAACAGGTTTTTGAAATACCTTTCCTGGATTACATAGCGAGCACCGAAGGTCATATCCAGGTCTTGAAAATGCAAACAAATTTTGTACGGCAAACATTTTAATGTAATTTCATTCCTCAGAACCCAAACAGCCAGGGAGAAAGTTAGAGACAACAAATTCAGCTAGACTAGTAATGTTTAAGGAAAACTAGGATTGAAGAGTAACATAGCAAACCACAATAATGTGAAGCCTAAATGCCCACAAATCTAGGACCAATAGGAGCACAGGCAATCAGGCTACCTATTTTGCAATGCAATTACCTTCACCAAGGCAATGGAAGTATGTTAACGGCATGGGGCAGACATTAGTCAACCATTTTTCAAGAGAGTGGGCACATCCCACCTTGTTGAGGAATACGAATTAGGCAACGCTTTCATTAATTTACAAATTTCCAAGCCAATAAAAATGAACTTCACATTACTGTCAGTAGCCACTAAGATGGAATGAATTCGGTCAATTCACTGAAAAAAAACCCTGTTTACTTGCACAATAACTTCACTGTGCCCCCCCAAATTTTTTAAAAAAAAAGTCAGATGGCCATTTAGAAAGGTTGATCACTAAGTCAACTTTGACCCAGGATCTAAAACAGAAACCATTGATGCCCAGTGTTTCCACACAGTAATTTCCAGACCCAGTCCGAAGGATCCTGACAAAAAACAATGTCTGTCCATTTTATCTCCAAAGATACTGTTGACCCATGTTTCTATGACCCGTTCAACCTTGTTAGATGAGCATCTGACACAGTTATAAAGGGAAGTCGGCTAACAAAAAAAAAGAGGGAGAAAGGAACAGAATGTTGATGAGGTTAGATGAAAATAGGTGGGAAGAGATTAATGCAGTACAAACATGAACTGGGTGAAAAGAAATATCCAAAACAAAAAATGCCAAAATCCCTCAGCAGATCTATTGGTCTGTTTCTGGGCAGTAAATGGGGATAGATTTTGAACCCATTCTGGATTTGTGCCAGAAAGGGAGGCACAAATGTTCACTAAATAGCATGCTCTTTATTTAGTGTATTGAGACAGCCAGGACTTGGTTTCAAGACGTTCGGTGCTCTTGCTATGTATCCACAATACGCAAAAAACCTCTTCCTGGCTTACTTCATTATAGCAAAGGCATGAACAGATAATTGAATTGTAAAATCTTTATATACAATTAGACGTACGATCTTCTGAGTTTCATCATAAATAAACCTCCTATGCAAAGAATTGTTAATAACTGTATGGTCCACCCAAATGCTATTCTTCTGAATATGTTCCTAGAGTAATAGGTATGCACAGTAAGTTATATCAATATTCATTAATCATCTTCGATGGTAAGTACAAAATATGGAAATCATTACAGCCTCACAACAATAAAAAAAGAGCTTTAGCATCTTATTCAAATAAAATGAACTACAATTTTGAAAATGAACTACAATATTGAGCTCAATGGTCCTTGGCTCACCTTATAAACAGGGTTTATTTGAAATCAAGCAATTACTAAAGGTAGAACAAATAGGATGGTGCTCAATTTGGTTTCTTCATTAGCACCAGAAACCTGGAATTCTAGACATTGTCACAACAAAGGGAAAACTGGTATTTTAGGGGGAAAAGTTAAATCTTAAAAAAGGTTTTACACCAATGACATGTTCATGGAACATTATCACTTGAGATGCCAATTTCAAAGAAAGGGAAACCAGAAGGAAGCTGACATCAGAGGAAATACAGTCAGTTCGACTCCTAAACTACACAAGTCATTTCTGGCAAGGCTCAAAAAGGGTTATTTAAAAAAATAATTAAGGAAAATTGTGAATCCGGGAAAAGGAAATGAAGGCAACTCACTTCATGAAGTAACCCAGAGATGGTATTGTCTGAGCAACAGCAGTAACATCTTAGGGGAACTGTGCATTGTTTGAGCACGCATGATCAACTCTTTTCTTCATTATCTCATGTTTTGCTGTCGCCACAGATGATCCATTACAGAGATGTACAGCCTGCTAAATATTGTACTCACCTGTGACATGCAATTTAATTCTTCCCAACCTTACAGCTCATAGACGTTTTAATTGCTTCGTTTGGCTGCATTTAAAAATCCAAACCTTAACAAAAACTTAATTACAAGTTAAGTGCAAAATACCACATTTGGTGGTAGTGCCCTGGATCAGCAATAAGCTGTTTTTGCTATGCCAGCCAAGGGCATGATGCGTTTCACAGCCTCCACACACCAATTTAACAATCATATACACTCAGCTGCGAGAAGATCAGGTGCTTCATACAAAAGCATTCAGCTGGATTCAAGAAGTTATGGTGGGGAGGCTGGTGTGCAGTGGGGTGGATTGGAAGGAAGGCTAGTGAAGATGCTACATTGTGGCTCTTTTAACCGCAGTGTGTTTATTGGGAACAAGAGGAAGAAACAGAATAGAGTATAAAATAGCACTTTGCAGATCCAAATAATAATCAAAAATGATAAATGTAGAATGCTCAATGGAAATCAGATGGCTATACCAATTTTTTAATTAAAAATCATTGGGGTGGAGTTTGGCAGAGCAAATAATTATAAAAAATAATTTAAACAATTTTAGGGGCAAAAGTTGTCTAAAGTGGGCAATTGATAAAAGTAGAATTATTAATGCCCAATACAATTCCCACAAATAAAAGATTAGTGTAATGCAGCTTCATTTTGCAGCACCAATTTAAAAAGCCTTCAATTCCAGTCATGACTATGCCCCATTTTCTAAAAGCACAAATTACCATGCTTTATATGCTTTATCTTTTTTGCCAATACTTAATTAGGTTTTCAGACTTGCCATTGCAATGGTACCAAATTGGAAAAGTATTGTTGAATCATTTTGAGCCAATTCTATGGAGCGGTTCGGTGACACAGCTTCTTAAATGCATCAATGTAGATGGAAGAAAAACTCATCTCCTGTTTCTCATGTGGCCAGCTCCAGATTACAAATCAACTAATTAGAGAACAGCACCAAATAGAATTCGACATATTTTCTTTGAGATGGTTGATGTAGTGAAAAAGGAAATAAAAAGGCTGCGGTTAACTGCCGTGAAGTTAACTTTTATCCAAACAGGAGGCACAATGGCAGAAATCTGGAGAAAGTTGCAGCTTCAATCTCATGTATCAAGCATGGGCAGTATGAATGATCCAAAGAAAATGTAGCAGGCACTTGGTACGATGTTGAAATCTTAACATTAGAATCAATATGATGGATTGTTTCATAAGAAGCTCATTCCATACTCTGAAGTACAGAAGACGATGCCGAACCAACAAAGAAGTTTTTGTCGTAAAATAGTTTTTTGTCTTTTACTTTAGGAGATTCTGTTCATAACACAGGCTGGGAACATTCTGGGTGTAGATTGCGAGGGAAAGCACACAGAAGCATGAAAACATGGGTTTCATGGGGCTAAAGGGTATGTGGTAGGATACGATGACTGTTTAGATCTGTTGCTGATCACATTTTCTGTTCCACACAACGGATACATTTGCACAGCATTTAAAATATGGGAAGACTTGCATTAAAAATATACTTCAAATTTGAAAGATAAATTACAATTGTCCAAGGCTTAATTTATCACAAGTACCCTTGCTATTGCCAATCCGGCAAATAACAAACTCAATACACTGTAGTGACATACCCGACGGTTTAAATGATCGTGGATGAGGATGAGTCTCCCACTTGTTGACTAGCACTTGCCGAAGATCAGCAGGGTTCTGAGTCAAGTGATAAAAAGATTAAAGCCCTTTATAATAAACAAAAGGACCAGAAGAAAATGCACGTTTGGATGTCAAGAGATACACGTTTTTAAACTACTTCTGGTAGAATATTTACAATTTTTCCATTCATGCAATGACGATTGCCCAAGGTAATAGCTTGAGTTTACAAATCAATATAAAAGCTGGATAAACTGTAGCACAGGCTAATAGAAAATTAACAGATGCAGATCTGAATTACTTACTGCAGACTATCAATATTAACATTTCTGCCACAGATCTCATCAGCTCCCCAGAGGGGAGAAGTGTTGGCAATGTTTTTGCCAGGTTATTGTCATAAGCCTCCAACTGGCCGGCTGTATGAACAGCACCACTGGTGAATGCCTACGAACAGGCCTTCAGGTCTGGAGGAGTTGCTCAGCACAGTTATTCACTACACAGGATTTGAAGCATTACATTTTAAATTAAACATGCCATGTGCAGTGAACGGTACAAAATGCAGTTATTGTAATTTGGATAAAGACTTTTCTTCAATTAGAATCTCAAAATATTGATTCAAAACAAAATGAATTACTCAAAGAAATTACTATAAATGTCTTGAAATTATGTAACTAAAGACAAAGGAACTATAGATTAGAAAACTGTCCTTTCATCTACAGGAGTTCAGTCTGAAACTAGAGGCTTATAAAACCTATCCTCTCTCTACTAATTAGAAGGACTCATCAAATATATCAAGCAGTCTTAATGCATTTTCTTGGGCGCATTGGACTGTGGTTAAAAAAAAACAACCCATTTCTGAATTCACTTGCAACATTTCAAGTAGTAGATGCATAAAATACACTGGTGGGCAAGCAGGGAGCGGTGCTCCAAAGGTATTCGGCTGCATTAATCCTGGGCGTACCCAATGTTAATGCTAGGCACTAAATAGACAATAAAGATGCGAGAGCACTCACCTGGAGAACAAAAAAAAATAACACAAAAATCAACTGTAACATTCCATAGGTTTCCTTCTTGAAGGACTGGTTGGATCATTGCAAATTTTAAACAAAAATTGTGCAAATTATTAAACTGACAAGGCCGACAGCAACGAGCCATTAAAGCTTTCTCTCCAAGCCAAAGGCAGTCTGACGCATCATTCAGCTTGAATCGATTCCTCCGTTGTCAAGAGCAAGAAACCTGTAATTGCCAGCGCTTCAACTTTATATTCCTCAACATACTTTCCAGCCACTACCCAGGTTTGGAAGGACACGACCCCTCAAGTGCCAGAAAACCTCCATGTTGCACCATAGGAATCATAGTGGCAACACTAATAAATGCGTACATTTCTTTCACATCAATCCATTTTTGTTGATTTTTATATTTTGGTTATCATGCAAATTGTGGTCTGAATATACATCCAATTATGAAGGCCAATTAAAACTGAGTGCAGATTATTTCCAACAAGGGCGTGTTTTGTAAATGAACAGAAACAAAAAAAAAAATGGTGACAATTTGACCATCAAAATGAATTCGTAGAAAGCAGCATGTAAAGTAGCCAAACGATTGCAAACAAGAGCGGGATAGGTAGGACAATGCTAGATTATTCACAGCTTTAAAAGATTCCATAATAAAATTAAATCCAAACCCCAATGCAAGTGTTGAGAAGAAACATTGGTCAAGAGCATACATTTGCCAAAGGAAATCTGTGACAACACAGAGTGGAACGGCCAAATTGGAAAGAGAGAATAGGAGAATTATACTGTATGCGACCTCAACCAGCATATCATTCCCCAACACAAGGTTTACACAAAAGCGCCAAGGCACAATCAAAATTACAAATAACAAGCACCGTCTGAATCAATGGTAGATTAATACAAGGATTAAGTAGCACAAGTTTAGACTCAAACAAAACCCTGCCCTTTTTTTTTAATCCCCAAATTATCCAATTTTCTATCCTTCTCCCAAAAATTATCCTTACTGTAACAGAAAACAGCATATCATTCAGTTGTGGAAAATCTCATTATTCTTGCATCAGTATCGAAGCAGAGTAAAATTCAAGTAAGTGATATTCCTCAGTCGCTGTAACTGCTCATGCTATAAAATTGGAGGTTAGATAATACAACATTCTGTTGGAGAACGCTAAAAAAAAAGCCAAGAAGAAATCACATTGCAGCTCGGATTGTCTGGAAAATGGGTCTTACCTTGGGTTCAATAAAATAACATTTGAAGTATCGATATTTGAAATGAATGGCTCTTGGAAGATTAACTGTTGCAGTCCATGTTATTCTGAGGAGAGATAGAGTATGAAACAATAGATTTTATTTAAGAATAATATTTAAGGCTTTCACAAATCAAGTGGTTAGAGCATTAAAAAAAATATTACTACAGGTACACAACCTTTAATCCGAAAGGCTTGGGACCAGACACTTCTCGGATTTCGGAATTTTTAGGATCTCGGAATGGAAGATTTTTAGCGTAGATTAGGTAGGTAGCGCGGGCGGCTTGGAAAGTCTGGAGTGGCTGCCTCCTCCACGGAGACTGGGGAATCATTGCTTAAATTTTAGTCAGTTAGTTTGGAGGGCTTTTATGTGGTGGAGGGGGTGAAGGGGGGGAAAGAAGGGTGAAGGGGGAAACTTTAATTCTTAGTCCCCTACCCGGTCGGAGAGGCGGGGAGGGGGCAATGGTTTTCCGGGTCGGCGTGAGATAAGCTCCGGAGTGCTGTGGCTGCCGACTCCCAACATCGCGGAGCTGGGGCTGCGCCGGTTGGAGCTCCGATCCCGGAGTGTCTCCCCGGTCTCCGGGGAGGAGGCAGCCGCTACAGTAGTATAGACCTGGGTTGACCACGGGTCGTTTCGGGTCAAGTTTGGCGCCAAGTGTTGAGAAGAAACACTTGGCGCCAAACACTTGGCGCTTTGGTGTGCAGACGACATTGTGGAAAAAATGTCCGGTTTTCGGAGCTTTTCGGTTTCTGGAATTTCGGATTAAAGGTTGTGTACCTGTACTTGGAAACCATTTTTGACCAGGAGCTAACCTACAACCGGCCTGGAGATTGACAAGGAAATGGATCTAAAAAAAATTAAGCTTTGATCTCAAAAACAAGGACCTACGTCAGTCACAGCAAACATGAAACTTGTCACGGAAACAATTGATACAGCAACTACTCCTAAAAATAGATGTCTAAAATTGACAATAGCCAGGAAGGAAAGTCTCCTCCTTGTAGTTTCTTGACAAGTAGATAGAGCCTGCACATACGGCCAAAGTCAAACCCAAAAAGTATAGCAAAACTCGCCTTTAACTGTAAAAGCCAAAATACTTAATATATTAATAATAGGTACAAGAAAATAGAGCAAAATCGACCAATGGCTCAACATTATTTGCAGATATTTCATACAAGAGGTCAATTTGAACTTTTGTCACCAGGTTAGGTCTTAAGTGATAAGAGCAGAATTAGGCTATTTGGCCCAGTAAGTCTACTCCACTATTCAATCATGGCTGATCTATCTCTCCCTCCTAACCCCATACTCCCCATAACCCTTGACATCCATACTAATCAAGAATCTTTCTATCCCCTTTTGCTCCCCTCTGATTAAATGTTAGTCAACAAAATGCACTAGCCGCAGTCTCAAAGACAATCTCCCTGCCACATAGGACCAATTTAAGACAGGAATTTTACACTCCAGTCAGGCATTGATAACGTTCATAAAAAAGATCAAAAACCAGTGAGGGAATGAAGCACTTAAATGAACCAGAACCAATAGGAAAGTGAATGATCAACTATAAAAAGACATTTACACAAATCCGACTATTTTAATCCAAAAACATTGTTGAACTTACTCATCATCTGCCGTGGGATCGAGAAACAAGGCTTTCTGACACGACCAATTGCCAAGCGCAGTTGAATTCCCACATACTGCAAACACTTCACCTACAGTGCCAAACAATTTGAATTAATTATGAGGAAAAGTCACGTGCACAAAATATCACCAGATCAAAATTCTAAAATTCCACATTGGGCGACTTGGGGGCGCGGCAGTAGAGTTGCTGCCTTACGGCGCCAGATACCCGGATTCGATCCTGACTACGGGTGCAGTCTGTAATGAGTTTGTAAGTTCTCCCTGTGACCTGTGCGAGTTTTTTCCCGGGAGCTCCAGTTTCCTCCAAATACAGGTATGTAGATAAATTAGCTTAGTAACATTGTAAATTGTCCCAAGTGTGTGTAGGATAATGTTAATGTGTGGACTCGTTGGGCCAAAGGGCCTGTTTCCGCGCTATATCTCTAAACTAAAAAAGTAACCTATCCCAAAATTGATTATTTGGCTAAAACACTGAGTATATAATTAACTGGCTTATAATATATTTGGTTAGGTTGACCTATTCACATTAAACCTTCATGCAATCCCCTCAAAAAACAAGCATTTAGAGAATTCATGTGCACTTAAAATCCTGTACAGTTATAACATAGTTAAGCACAGCAGATGATCAGGTCTTTCCGTCAACCATGATGCCACTCTAACTACTCCCATCTGTCTGCATGTGGTAGGAATTCCTCTATTCTATGCTTGCTCATGCATTATATAAATGCTTCTTAAATGTTGACATCGTATCTGTTTTACCATCTTCCCTGGCAAACGTCCAACACCTTCTACTCTAAATTATTATATCTTATTTTACCCATTCTGTTGAAAAGCCATTCATCTGAAACATAAACCATTTCCCCTTCCTTTTCCAACTCGCATATTATGTAATTTACCAAAGTAGTCTTTCTGGTACATCTTACCGTTTCTCAATTGATTATGGTTACCATATTATTATGGTAATTAAAACTTAAACAAAAGACTGCAAAGCTTCATAACACATACTTGAGCACACCTACAGCCAACGGCAAGTTCTATATTAAGATTATCCAAATTATTGACTCTAGGCAAGTATCGTGATGCATGTCTATTGTAACCAAATCTACTGAAATGACCAACTTTATGCAATCGCCTTCCGTCAAGCATGCTTGCTTATAATATAATTATTTGTCACTCAAATACAAGAGGTTAATTCTTTAAACCGTACACTGAAATGAAGTTATTTTAGTAACGCAACCATAAAAGTGCTAAACAGCAAAACAGGTAAATATAGTACCCAATTCTCATCAAAACCAAGCAGCGATAAACTAGGTCATCAGTATCCCCCTCTATCCCATGCACCCAAGCGTGAAGTGCTCCTATTTCTTACACCATCCCACCCTCATGCTCCTTTCCCCTCCTTC
The DNA here is from genome assembly GCF_028641065.1 of Leucoraja erinaceus. Classification (NCBI taxonomy): domain Eukaryota; kingdom Metazoa; phylum Chordata; class Chondrichthyes; order Rajiformes; family Rajidae; genus Leucoraja; species Leucoraja erinaceus. The sequence continues at coordinate 9,907,580 of NC_073384.1, read as the reverse complement.
ATACCCATCTCCGAGTCCCTCTTTTCCTTTTAACCCCCCCTTTTATCCTCCTTCGACTCCTTCCACCCACATCCCTCTCTCCAGCCTTAAATTTCACTGCTCCTCTCCCGATCTGACACACTTTTGTCACTTACTGCACCAATCTGTCTGTCAAACCTCCCTCACTCATCACTTCCCAGTCCTTGTCCGCCCCACGTCTCTTTTCCACCTTCCTCCACTACCCATTCCAATCAGCCTGCATAAGTCCTGGCCCGAAATATTGTCTGTTCATTCATTCCATAAATGCTGCCTGACCCACTGAACTCCTCTAGCAGTTGGCATCTTACCCAACATCACATCTGTCTACCCAAAAAAATGGCAATAATAAAAACTAGCTAAAATGATGCAAACAATGACATGAGACTGGATTAATTGTACAAATTTAATAACCTGTGAAAAATTCCTAAATGAAGCATTTTTATCCCTCAAGTGTGTGAAGTTCTGTGTTCCCATTTGTGATTTCATATATTAGTTGCATGGACATTGAAATATTTATTATCTTTCAATTCCCTAAGAATACCTGGAAGTGTAGTTCCCTTTATTTTGAAAGTGACCCTTGAAGTGCCCATCCTTAGCGATGCCGAGGCACTACCAATTGCTGATGTTACCTAGGGTAAAAAAGTTAGATCCGTTTATTATACAAACTTGTTAAATTGTTGCTAGCAACACTTGTCTTAAACAGTCTTTAGTATGCAAAAGATAATAATCAAGATTCAGGTTGAATCTATTGCCAAGATTTTCAATGCATTCACATTCCTTTCCCCATCACTGTTCAATTGGGAGAGCAAGATGGAGTTCAAACTATCAGTTCTTGGCAGATAGACACAAAATGCTGGAGTAACTCAGCGGGTCAGGCTGCATCTCTGGAGAAAAGGAATAGGTAACGTTTCAGGTCGAGATCCTTCATCAGACTTTCACCTGTCTGATGAGTGGTCTCAATCATAAACATCACCTATTCCTTTTCTCCAGAGATGCTGCCTGACCCGCTGAGTTACTCCAGCATTTTATGTTTCTCTTCGGTGTCAACCAGTTCCTTCTTATAAATCAATTCTTGGTTTCGATCAGTTGCACTGGCGTGAAAGGTGCCGAATATATAACCACGTTTAAATACAAGCGACAATATTGCTCGGATCAAGAATCGTGAACCACAACTAAATGAGGCATTGGTCCATTGTCAAGCAATGTAATTAATTCTCTTAACATCTCGAAAGCCTACATCTACAAAGACTATATTGTCAGAAAGAAACTCCAGATTATTTGCACAGCAACCCATTGCTAATTTAATTGGCAGTTTGCCATTTTGATTGCAAAAAAAAAGATTTTATTTAAGAATACTTCCTGATAAGCATGACAAATGAAATCTCCATACATTTTGTACTGAAACAATGGCCTAAGAAATTGATTTGGCATTTTTAAAACCCAGTCATGGCTTAAGCCTTGTGTTCAAGAAGGAACTGCAGATGCTGGAAGATCGAAGGTACACAAAAATGCTGGAGAAACTCAGCGGGTGCAGCAGCATCTATGGAGCGAAGGAAATGGGCGACATTTCGGGCCGAAACCCTTCTTCAGACTGATGGGGGGGGGGGGGAAAGAATGAAGGAAAAAGGGGGGGAGGAGGAGCCTGAGGGCGGGGGGATGGGAGGAGACAGCTCGAGGGTTAAGGAAGGGGAGGAGACAGCAAGGGCTAGCAAAACTGGGAGAATTCAACGTTCATGCCTGCCGGACGCAAGCAACCCAGGCGGAATACGAGGTGCTGTTCCTCCAATTTCCGGTGTTGCTCACTCTGGCAATGGAGGAGTCCCAGGACAGAGAGGTCGGATTGGGAATGGGAGGGGGAGTTGAAGTGCTGAGCCACCGGGAGTTCAGGTAGGTTATTGCGGACTGAGCGGAGGTGTTCGGCGAAACGATCGCCCGACTTCCGCTTAGTCTCCCCGATGTAAATCAGCTGACATCTAGAGCAGCGGATGCAGTAGGTTGGAGGAGATACAGGTGAACCTTTGTCGTACCATGGCTTAAGCCTTTTCAGCTGCTGACATAACAATCTAAGCCTTTTGCCTATTACAGCAAAGTAAAAGTTAAAAATTGCCACGTCAGTCTGAAATTACAAGCCAAAATGTTGTAAACTATCACTGTACTGTACTGTCAATGTATTTTAATGCTTTTGCCAAAACAAAATTGCAAACATGAAAGCTCAAAATCACCTGAACAATGTAAACTATGTGGTGGTTATATTCCTGCCCTTAAGTACCACTGAAGGAATCTGCAAAGTTTGACTGGTTAACCATAACTGACAGGTAAGCCCAAGATAATTAAATCAATGGATATTTATTTAAATTTCAGCTGGAACATCTTGTTCATATATTGCAAACACATATCACAATTTAATTGCTAGTGTTTGAGTTAAAAATAAGTAATGTTGCATTATGAGAGTAAGCTAACACATTAAGTATTTAAGTCTGTTGCCAAAAGCAGAAACGTTACTTGTGCTTGAGTAGCGCGTGCTTAAGATTTATACACAGCCAAATGTTCGTTACTGTTAAATATTGAAACCAAGTTAACCATTATTATGTTAGTCTGGCGGCTGCAAGTAGCCACTAAAACACTCGCCCAAATTTAGCAAATTGAAAATATTTATTAACATAGAAGGTGATCTGGCCCATGAGTTTTCGTAGTTTGCAACAACAATCAGGATAGCCCTCCTCACCCACTTGCTCATCAACTGCCTCTTACTACCAGATCCTAAAAGCATTGGTTGCAGTACTATTCCTGAACACTTTTTTTTTTTTTTTTTTTTTTTTTTTTTAATTTTATTTTTATTAGAAGTACGGTAAATTACAATACTACACAACACATATATCTTAATACATTTTTTGTACCGCTTCATTTTTTTTGAGCTTTAAGAAAAATATAGAAGTAGAGAAAGTAAACAAAGTACGCAAGAGTCGTGAAGTGCAAGAGTGTTGGGAAAAGAAAGCCCCTTAGAAAAGAAGTTAGAGAAAGAAGTAAAATGAGAAAATAGACCCTAGAAAAGAAACAAAAAGAAAATAGGAACAATCGCTCTATTATAACATTAAACTCCGCAGAAAGGGGACTACCAACCAAGTCTGTTTTTGTTGTTTTACCTCCCGTTACCAGGTCCTGATACCTTTTATTTATTTTTTTAAATTACTATTGCACCTCATACTTGTAATAGGTCCAGAAACATAGACCACGTCTTTTGGAATTGGTCTGCTTTACCTGCTAAGAGGAATCTCATCTCTTCCAGATGTAATGTTTCAAACATATTTGATATCCACATTTTTATTGTTGGTGTGGGCGCATTTTTCCAGAATTTAAGTATAAGCTTTTTTCCCCATTATTAGCCCGTAATTAAATAAATTCTTCTGAAACACGTTTAGTTCAGGGTTACCTTCCGATATTCCAAAAATAATCCATTCTGGTTTTGGTACCAGTTTTATTTTGATTAATTTTGAAAAAACATCAAATATTTCATACCAGAATTTTTGGATTTTTGTACAAAAAACAAAAGAGTGCGCTATGGTAGCTTCTTGACACAGGCATTTATCACAGATTGGTGAAACATTAGGGAAGATTTTATTTAATTTAGTTTTTGAATAATATAATCTATGTAATGTTTTGAATTGGATGAGCGTATGTCGTACGTTGATCGAACATTTTTCCTGAACAACTTCATTGCGCACATTGCTCCAGTGCAAAAAAAAGTCCTGAGACCTCCATTTCTCACAATTTAACAGATTATACAATGCCAAAGTGTCCCTTGGAGTTTACTCGTGATAACAAGCCCAATACTGGCAGTTTTCGCAATACCTTTTGGCATTCCACATGCACATCAACTCCATTTCCCTCATCAATCTCCTATTTCAAAGATGTTATCAGACACAATCTTTTAAATTAAGCATTTGCCCACAATCCTTAAAATAAAGCTAAATTACTGGATCAATATACATACAAATATTAATACTCTTGCATAGCTTTAAATAGACAAACAAACAAAAATCACATTGGAATTTCCCTCAACAAACTCCTATTTCAAAGATGTTATTAGCCCCAATCTGTCTTTATCAAATTGATCCACACACATTATAATTACAAACCCAAATTTTAATTAAGCACACACTAACAATCCTTAACACGCACAATCAAATTAAGTTACTGGATCAATATACGTATATTAATATTAAACTTGCAGAGCTTCAAATAGAGAAACCAAAAAATCTGATTTAAATGAAATCTTACTACATCAATTCCATTTTTGTGCGTGACCAGATTTGGAAGGTTTATACACCATTCGCATGAATTTACACAAATATTTAAAAGGAAATTCTTCCCTTGCCGGTCTTTGCTCCTGAGAATTGCTTGTGACCTGAACAGTTTGTTAAATTGGAAATAAACAAAAACTGTGTGTGGGAGAGGATCACAGATGGGAAAGGCTGTGATGAGATCGTGAACTGGCATGGAAGAGTTGCTGCCAGCTGGCCTCACTGAGAGAGCATGTACAGTGCATTCAGCTTTGTGAGCTTGGTTGTTGTGTGTGGGGTTTGGTAGAGACACAAATGCCAAGTTCCCACACCCTAGAGGAAAACTGCAGCAGCCAGCAAATGCATCTCACCAGTCCCCTAATGCTCATTCATATATATGGTCTGCCCACAGGTTGGGCATCATAATCTGCAGTGGATGCCCGAATTAGCTAATTTCCCATTGAATAGTAATCTAGGGTGGAAATTACTTCACCGGGTGGTGCTGCCAACAGTTTGTCTGTCTTTGTCCTTTTTTGCCATTTTTAGTGTGTTTTAAAAAGTATGTGCTAATGTTTCTCTTGTTTGTTTTATGAGGAGGGGACCAGAGGAAACGTTTTTGAATCTCTTACCTCGCCAGTGATGCGATTGTTTTCCAGATCGTATCTCTGGTCGCTCTGCAGGCTTGCTCGAGACTGACTTTTGAGCCCCACCTCGGGGACGTGGAATTACCATTGGAGCCTGCGATCCCTTGCCTGGGATTGACACTCCAACTGCGGCCTGCAGATTTCACCATCGAGGAGCTTGCAGTCTCGGGTAGAGATTGATGTCGGGAAGCTCCAAATCCGCAGGTTCGAACCTGCCCCAACCCGGAGTCCGATCGGCCGGCGCAGGAGAGCCGAGATCCCCCTGACGCAGGAGGTTGATTGCCCCGACGCGGAGGGCCCAACTGTCGGCTGCAGCAGCCAAGATCATCCCGTCAACGGAAGGCTCGAGGCCCCCAACCACGGGAGGACAAAGAAGGGAAGAGCTAACTTTTTTTTTGCCTTCCATTTGTGAGGAATGTGGAGCAGTCACTGTGATGGATGCTTATGTTAAAATGTATTTAGTTTGTTTTGTTGCTTTTTATTGGTATGACTAAGGCAAATCAAATTCCTCGTATGTTGCAAAACATACTTGGCTAATAAACAATGAGTATGATTATTATGAGATCAAAACAAGGAACTGCAAATGCCAGTTACTGGATATTTATTTGCTGTTAGGACTTTATTCCTTGGAACGCAAGAGGTTGATTTGATCATATAGAGGTGTATAAAATAGTATAGATCGGGTGAATGCACAGTCTGTTACCGAGGATAAGGGCATCATGAACCAGAGAACATAGGTTTGAGGTGAGAGAGGCAAGGGTGGACGGAGGGTGGTGGGAATATGGAACAAGCTACCCATGGAGGAAATTAAGACAGGTACTAGAACACCATTTTGAAGATATGGATAGAAAAGGTTTAGAGGGATATGGGCTAAACGCAGGCAAATGGGACTAGCTTAGATGGGTCTCGGTCAGCATGGACAAGTTGGGTCATAAGGTCTGTTTCCACATCGTATGACTATGAGTAACTGTGTTTTACACTATTTGTGCACCAGATTATTTGAAGGCATTTAGAACTTGATTAGCCTACAAGTTTAGAAATTGAAACCCGTTATGAGTGAGGAAACAAGAGCATGGAATTAAATATCAAGTCACATTCTCAACTTAGGGTGCCTTTTCATATTTCACTGATCTAAATAATAAGTAAAATACAACTATCACAAAGAGGCATTTAAAATAATCCTATGGGATGAAGCCAAGTTAGAAAGCAAACAGGGTGTTATCTGGCTGAAACACCAAGTCATGGTCTCATGGTTCTCATGAAAACAAAATGTTCTTTAGAGATATATACATACTGTATAAAGTTGGCTTCTGCAGTGTCATGCTGTCATCATCGATTGCCTTTAAATCTTCAGACCTGCTTACGTGTAAAAAAAAATAAAATGCTTTACTTTTAACACAACCGTTAAAGCTATCAGCAATTAACTCTGCTAAATGTTGACCGTATGCAACTCCACAATATCTGCTCACTGAAGATTAGAATCCAACCCAAACAAAGTTTGTAGACTTCCACAGAACAATATGTACAACAGTTAATCATTTCAAAAATGGAAGTGGACTCTTATCAAAACTCTCTCTTTGTTGTCCTTAATTAAAAATATCTAAGGGCAAATTCACCCAGATTTTGCAGTCAGTAGCTATCAACAGCCCTGCAATATTTAAGCTGACAGCTGCAACGGTCATTTTGTCAGCTTTTGTTCAGCAACGAGTGTTCTTACAACTGCGTTATCCACGGGGTACTCAAAGCCCCTTGACAAAGGCTGATCGGGTCACCTGTTCCTTAATGCTCCAAGACATTGCAAATTATAAAATATGATGTCCATTTCTGATCCCACAATGACCAACTTGCTCATCGAACATCCACCCAACTCACTGAGCTCCAATCTAACAAAAAAACAACCATTCAGCCTCATTTTAAAGCCGCCCAGCGCTCTTACTAAAGCACAGCTGTCCTTTGAAACGTCTACATCATCTTAAACTAAATCCACACGTCAAATGCGGTTTTGTAAAAATCTGTACGCGCCGGTACAACGTGGCAGTAATCTTTTTTGTGCTGCGTCCGATAGAGTTCACGGAAGGAGGGGGATAAGGAAGAATCGAGATGGAGGTTGGGGGCTGGGAGAGAAAGAACTGGACGGTGTGGCTTTTTTTTTGGAGGGGATAAGAGGGGGAATTTGCTGTGGGGGGGGGGGGGGGGGGGGGGGGGGGGGGGGGTTGTGTGGGGGGGGGGGGGGGACGGGACTACGCTTATTTCGGGGGGAGGGGGTAGAGAGACCGGGACGAAGGATACAGAAAAGGGAGTGAGAGTGACGGTAGGGAAATGCCAATTATTGTTTAATTAAGGAGGGCTGGAGCTGGGTCAGGGGGGTCGGTGAGATGGAGGTCCGTAGGGAAAGGCTGTGATCCCTGGAAAGAGTCAGGGGCGGGCCCGTCTGGGGGGGGGGGGGGGGGGGGGGGGGGGGCGCTAGTTTGAGGTGTCGGACAGGACAAGTCCGGAATCCCTTTGGTTGATGGAGGAGAGACAAAGACTGTCAAGGAGTTGATGGGGGGAGAGAGAAATTAGGAAAACCCGCGATACCCTTGTGAGGAGGGGGGAGGGGGGGGGGGGGATCAGTAGGATGGAGGAGGGGGGACCGGGATCTCTGGTGGGGGAGGAGAGGAGGGAAAAGAAAGACCGTCAAGAGGCTGGCGGGAGAGAAAGAGCTGTAGATCCAGCTGGCGATAAATCCAGGAGAAAGACAAGACGGTGAGGGGAACGGGAGAGGAAGGTGAGGGGAACGGGAGAGGAAGGCGAGACAGTGGCGGGAGGATGAAATCAAGGACCGGTTCGTTCGGCGCCAGCTCTGTGAGGTTTTAGAGAAAGGCAGGGCCGGCTGGCGCCGGGTGGGGGAGATGGCCTGGGGCTCCGATGGTTTTGGGGAAGGGGGAAACTTGAGGGGTTGAAGGACACATGGCCAACATTGAGATGTGTAGGACACAGAAAAGCCGGAGTAAGTCAGCGGGACGGGCAGCACCTCTGGAGAGAAGGAATGGGTGACGCTCCGGGTCGAGACCCTTTTTTCAGACCGGTTAGGGGCAAGGGAAAATGATAGATATAGTGTAGACGGTGATGTGGAGAGATAAAGAACAACGAATGAAAGATATGCAAAAAGGTAATGATGACAAAGGAAACGGGCCATGATGTAGGGCGAAAAGGGGAAGCTAGTGCGACTTGGGTGGGGGAAGGGATAGAGAGAGAGGGGGGGAGGGGAGGGGGGAGAAGGAGAGAAATCAAAATTTATACAACTACCCAAGCGAAATATGAGATGCTGTTCCTCCTATTTGCGTTTAGCCTCACTCTTGACAATGGAGGAGACCTGGGACAGAAAGGTCAGTGTGGGAAACGGGAAGTAAAGTGTTTAGCAACTGGGAGACATTGAGATGCCGGGCGGCATTAGTCCCGGGATTGGGGCCGCGATGGGCGAGTGGAACATGGAGGGGAGAGGTTGGGGTCCACTCTATCCCTCCGTCCAACAAACAACAGCGAGGTGGAGCCGCAATGCAGGAAACAGGCGTGGGTTGAGCGACCAAACGGCCCCATTCACCCTCCTCACCCCAGTCTTCGGGGATCCGAGCCGTCGACGACGTCGCCACCACACTCCTGTAGCGCGGCATCAAGAACGCGTTCTTCCTCAGCCGTCAGCGAAATACTTTGTCTGCCGGCGGGTTACAGGCGATGCAACGCTCGTCCGTCCGTCCTTCTCTTTCTTTTCTCTCTCTCTCTCTCTCTGCGTGCCGTTGGAGCATCGCCTCAAGACCCGCCTCCCGGACACTCCCATTGGCCCATTGCCTCTCTCTGGTTGGTCATCCTGCTGTCGATCACCGTCTTCCGTTAGCGGCCCGCCTCCCGGCACTTCCCATTGGTCCGCTGCCTCTCGCTGCTTCTTTCTGATTGGTCATTGCGGTCGATCAGCGCCCACGTCCCGCTTCCTCTCTCTGATTGGCGTCTCCTGCTGTCTATCACCGCCTTTCTCCCTCGCTGATAGGGTGAGGCCGTGGTCCCGCCCTCCCGCGGCCGCCCGCTGATTGCCGCCTTCAGCTGTCGATCGCCGCCGGAAGGTGTAAAAGGTAACGTCGCCTGGCGCTTGAAACCCTTGAAACTAAAACCGCCATTTGTTTCACCTCAGGTACACAAAATTGCTGGAGAAACTCAGCGGGTGCAGCAGCATCTATGGAGCGAAGAAAATAGGCGACGTTTCGGGCCGAAACCCTTCTTCAGACTCGCCTTGTTTCACCTCACTGTTCATTACATAAAAACAGAGCCGCAGGGGTAGGCCTTTCGTTCCTTCGAGCCAGCACCGCCATTCAATATGGTTACACAAAATTGCTGGAGAAACTCAGCGGGTGCAGCAGCATCTATGGAGCGAAGGAAATAGGCAACGTTTCGGGCCGAAACCCTTCTTCAGACATTCTCCAGCATCTGCAGTTCCCTCTTAAACCCCGCCATTCAATATGATCATCCAAAATCAGTACCAGTATGCGATCCGTATCTCTCTATTCCCTGCGTCGCTTGACTCCTTTAATGTGTAATAATTTATGAAACTTGTTCTTGAATATATTCAGCAACCAGATCTCATAGAAAATAGGTGCAGGCTCTGCGAGTCAAAACCGCCATTCAATATGATCATGGCTGATCATCCAAAATTTCCTCCATGTCCATTGATCCCTTTAGCCTCAAGAGCTAAATTTAACTCTCCTGAAAACATCTTCCTCTCATCATGGTCTCAACCCTTCTTTACCCCGTGACTTTGTTCTCACTGCCCATCCCCCCCATTCGTAACAAGGGCAGAGTCCCCCTTGTCCTCAACTCGGGGATATTGAGTTGGATGATCAGCCATGATCATATTGAATGGCGGTGCAGGTTCTTAATAGCCGAAAGGCCTACTCCTGCACCTATATTCTATGTATCTATGTACCTTCCACTCTACCAGCCATCACATACAACAAATAATCCTCTGACATTTTCGCCACCTCCAACGTGATCCCACCACTTGCCACATCTTCCCATCTCCTCCCCTGTCTGCTTTCCGCAGAGACCGCTCCCTCCAGAGTAACTCCCTGGTCAATTCGTCCCCACCCGAACCACCCACTCTCCAGGCACTTTCCCTTGCAACCGCAAGAAATGTTACACTTGTCGCTTTACCTCCCTCCTTGACTACGTTCAAGGACCCAAGCAGCCTTTCCAGGTGCAGCAGAGGTTCACCTGCACCTCCAACCTCATCTATTGCATCCGCTGCTCTAGATGTCAGCTGCTCTACATTGATGAGACCAAGTGTAGGCTTGGCGATCGCTTCGCCGAACACCTCCACTCGGTTCACAATAATCAACCTGATCTCCCAATGGCTCAGAACTTCAACTACCCCTCCCATTCCGAATCCGACCTTTCTGTCCTGGGCCTCCTCCATGGCCAGAGTGAGGACCACCGTAAATTGGAGGAGTATAACCTCATATTTCGCTTGGGCAGTTTGCACCACAGCGGTATGAACATTGACTTCTCTAATTTCAGATGGTCCCTACTTACTCCTCCCCTTCTTGGGTTTCGACCCGAAACGTTGCCTATTTCCCTCGCTCCATAGATGCTGCCTCATTCGCTGAGTTTCTCCAGTATTTTTGTCTACATCTTTTCATCTTTTATTTTTGTAATAATTATATATATATATATTTTTTTAATTAATAAGACCTGTTTAAACTTTGCAGCCACTTAATATTTTCTGTTCATCAAGCCCCACGTTTAAAGTTTAAGCTCCCCTGATTAAATTTGTATATCAAAGGTAGACACAAAATGCTGGAGTAACTCAGCGGGTCAGGCAACATCTCTGGAGAAAAAGGGATAGGTGATATTTTGGGTTCAGACCCTTTTTTAGACTGAGAGTTTGGGCATTTAATAAATATTGCAATCAGTTGGACTTGATCAGGCAACTGAACCATTCTACCTACAACTAAAGAGCAGTCCTGAACTACTGTCTATTTCATAGGCGACCCTCGGACTATCTATGATCGGACTTTACTGGCTTTATCCTGCACTAAACGTTATTCACGTTATTCCCTTTATGATGTATCTGTACACTGGATGGCCCGATTGTAATCACATATTGTCTTTCCGCTAACTGTACACATGACAATAAACTAAATTGGATGGCTGAATATATTGCAGCACGTTTATTGGAAATAATTCTACAAACAGTGCATTTAAATCTGTGAAGTACATGTATATAATGAAATAAAACAAATCATGACACTTTGCAGGAGAAATAGCACATTTTCAGAAAAATGCTTTGAATAATGTCTTGCTACTCAATGTTGGAGGTGCTGGCTTCCAAATGAGATGTTAGACTGAGGCTTTGTCTGCACTCCCATAGGGTAAAGAGGATTGTGTGGTGTTACTTAGGTTAGTGGACTACTGGGTTAACGTCATTGAAGCTTACCGAATAGTGAAAGGCCTGGATAGAGTGGATGTGGAGAGGATGTTTCCACTAGTGGGAGACTATAGGGCCAGAGGTCATAGCCTCAGAATTAAAGGAGATGGGGAGGAATTTCTTTAGTGCGAGGGTGTTGAATCTGTGGAATTCATTGCCACAGTCATCTTGGAGGTCAAGTCAATGGATATTTATTAGGCAGAGATAGATAGATTCTTGATTAGTACTGGTATTAGGGATTATGGGGCGAAGGCAGGAGAATGGGGTTAAGTGGGAGGGTAGATCAGCCACGATTGAAAGGCGGAATAGACCTGATGGGCCGAATGGCCTAAATCTGCTCCTATCACTTATGAACTTCAGGAAAATTAATATCTTGATCATAATTTCATTGCTGTTTGTCAGACTATACTATATACATACATTTTCCATTGTAACAATAACTATAGGATAAAAGCACTTAGCAAACTAAAAATAATTTTGAGTAATTCTGATATTATTGAGTGTAAATTTAGGCGGCCATGTTATTCAGCTATTAATCCAGCAACCCAATTCATAGATCTGGTGACGAGTTCACTTCCAACGCGGCAGCTGGCAGATTTAATTCATTTCATTAAACAATCAGGAATTCTGTCGTAATGCACGGTATCAACCAGAAACATTGACAATTCCTTCCACCCCAGGCTCTCCCTTCACACCACCCCGACCACCACCCCCCCCCCCCTCCCCACACAGGTCTGAAGAAGGTTCTCGACCCAAAACGTCTCCCCTTCCTTTGCTCCAGATATGCCGCCTGTCCCGCTGAGTTACTCCAGCTTTTTGTGTCTATCTTTTGTTCGACTTGCTGATTTACTCCTGCAGTTATCTATATGCTCAGGAATTTAAATCCTGATAATGGAAAATGATTTTTTATCAATACATTCAGGATTATCCATGAAAACTGAATCCCAACAATCTTGTACAATAGCAAGTGGTTACACTAAAAGTGCAATTCAAGTTCCAATTATCTCAATCTAGCAATAAGTAGGGCACTTTTTATTAAAGAAGGCATTGGAGTTTTAAATATGTAGACACCTTGACTGGCTACAAAAATTATTTGGTTAAAATAAATATTGACTGGAACACATTAGGAATTAAGTGTTGGGCACGCCACATCTACCCACCCTATTTCCATAAGGTGAGAAGCAATAAATTGGGTCAGGAACTGTTCCCATTCCTTTGTGATCAGTAATTATAAGGTATAAAGCACAGTGGACGAGATGAAAAAGAGAGGGGAGGTTGAAATGTATCGGTCAACCATTTTTCAATACTCAGCATTGTGGATTAACTGAGGTAAACAGTTTAGTCCTCTTGTGCCTCTTGCTCAACTTAGTAAACGTTACAGAGTTTGTCATGTGGCTACGTTCTTTAATTAGCTTATACAAAGCTGTGAATGCTTTGCTGAATCCTGTAATTCTCTTTGCTGATCTAAGTTATAAATTGTAAGGACATAAGAAGTAGAAACAGGAGAAGGTCATTTGGCAGCCTGTGCCTTCCACAACATCACATTACATGTACATAGAACGTTGTGCATAGCACAGGAACAGACCCTTCAGCTCACAATCGTCATACTGAACATGATGCCAGGTTCATGGATCGGGACTGAACAAGGGTCCTGACCCAAAGCATCCCCTATTCATGTTCTCCAGAGGTTCTGCTTGACCTGCTGAGTTATTCCAACACTTTGTGCCCTTTTTTATGATGCTAGGTTAAACTAATCTCCTCTGCCAGTATGTTAGGGAAGGAAGTGCATCCGTGGATAACAAGGGAAATCAGGGATAGTATCAAAAAAAAAGATGAAGCATACAAATTAGCCAGAAAAAGCAGCCTACCAGAGGACTGGGAAAAATTCAGAGTCCAGCAGAGGAGGGCAAAGGGCTTAATTAGGAAAGGGAAAATAGATTATGAAAGAAAACTGGCAGGGAACATAAAAACTGACTGCAAAAGCTTTTATAGATATGTGAAGAGAAAAAGTTTAGTTAAAACAAATGTGGGTCCCTTGCAGTCAGAAACAGGTGAATTGATCATGGGGAACAAGGACATGGCAGACCAATTGAATAACTACTTTGGTTCTGTCTTCACTAAGGAAGATATAAATAATTTGCCGGAAATAGCAGGGGACCGGGGGTCAAATGAGATGGAGGAGCTGAGTGAAATCCAGGTTAGTCGGGAAGTGGTGTTAGGTAAATTGAATGGATTAAAGGACCGATAAATCCCCAGGGCCAGATAGGCTGCATCCCAGAGTGCTTAAGGAAGTAGCCCCAGAAATAGTGGATGCATTAGTGATAATTTTTCTAAACTCTTTAGATTCTGGAGTAGTTCCTGAGGATTATTGGGTAGCTAATGTAACCCCACTTTTTAAAAAGGGAGGGAGAGAGAAAACGGGGAATTACAGACCAGTTAGTCTAAGATCGGTGGTGGGGAAAATACTAGAGTCAGTTATTAACGATGGGGTAGCAGCACATTTGGAAAGCGGTGAAATCATTGGATAAAGTCAGCATGAATGTATGAAAGGTAAATCATGTCTGACGAATCTTATAGAATTTTTCGAGGATGTAACTAGTATAAGTATAGTGGATAAGGGAGAACCAGTGGATATCTCGACTTTCAGAAGGCTTTCGACAAGGTCCCACATAAGAGATTAGTATGCAAACTTAAAGCACACGGTATTGGGGGTTCAGTATTGATGTGGATAGAGAACTCGCTGGCAGACAGGAAGCAAAGAGTAGGAGTTAATGGGTCCTTTTCAGAATGGCAGGCAGTGACTAGTGGGATACCGCAAGGCTCAGTGCTGGTACCCCAGCTATTTACAATATATATTAATGATTTGGACGAGGGAATTGAATGCAACATCTCCAAGTTTGCGGATGACACTAAGCTGGGGGGCAGTGTTAGCTGTGAGGAGGATGCAAGGAGGCTGCAAGGTGACTTGGATAGGCTGGGTGAGTAGGCAAATGAATGGCAGATGCAGTATAATGTGGATAAATGTGAGGTTATCCACTTTGGTGGCAAGAACAAGAAAGTAGACTATTATCTGAATAGTGGCCGATTGGGAAATAGAAACATAGATAATAGAAGCCGGAGTAGGTCATTCGGCCCTTCGAGCCTGCACTGCCATTCAATATGATCATGGCTGATCATCCAACTCAGTATCCAGTACCTGCCTTCTCTCCATACTCCCTGATCCCTTTAGCCAAAAGGGCCACATGTCCCTCTAAAATACAGCCAATGAACTGGCCTCAACTACCTTCTGTGGCAGAGAATTCCACAGATTCACCACTCTCTGTGTAAAAAAAGTTTTTCTCACCTAAAAGACTTCCCCCTTATCCTTAAACTGTGACCCCTTGTTCTGGACTTCCCCAACATTGGGAACGATCTTCCTGCATCTAGCCTGTCCAACTCCTTAAGAATTTTGTATGTTTCTATAAGATCCCCTCTCAATCTTCTAAATTCTAGCGAGTACAAGCCGAGTATACCCAGTCTTTCTTCATATGAAAGTCCTGACATCCCAGGAATCATTCTGGTAAACCTTCTCTGCACTCCCTCTATGGCAAGAATGTCTTTCCTCAGATTAGGAGACCAAAACTGTACCCAATACTCCAGGTGTGGTCGCACCAAGACCCTGTACAACTGCAGTAGAACCTCCCTGCTCCTATACTCAAATCCTTTTGCTATGAATGCCAACATACCATTCACTTTATTCACTGCCTGCTGCACCTGCAGGCAGTGAATTAGAGCAGGTTTTTCAGATCTTATATTCAAATCTTCAAATCAACATATTGCAACATTAAAACACTAGGGTTCAGTGGGTTGAGCAGCATCTGCTGGGGTGGGGAGAGGGGTGACGGCACGAGAGGGGAGGAGGAGGAATTGTTAACATTTTGGGTCGAGATCCTGCATCAGGACAGAAAATGGAAAGGGAAGATAGCCAGTAGAAAGAAGAGGGAGGGATGGGCAAGGTATGACACAGGGGCAAGAGGAGGTGATTGATGGCCCAATTAAGGGTGAATGATAATTGCCACATGGAGCCAAGTGGGGGAAGTTAAGGGGTGGGAGAACAGTGTTGGTGATGCAGGGTCCTGACCCAAAACGTTAGCAAAACGTTAGCAATGGCTTCCCCTCCACAGAAGTTGTTCAACTGGTGGTTTGTTTTTTTGCTGTCATCCTCAGTATTGGCAGCCACTGGTGTCTCCCAAACCAGTATTAATTGCCTCCCTAATTGCTTGTTCTACCTGCGTGTCAGCTTTCAGTAATTCATAATTGACACATGGGTCCCACATGAACCCCTGCATGTTTTGGGTGGAAGATTGCAACCTTCACGTGGTCCGCCCTGTTTCGACGAATGCAATTAACCCGGTGGGCACAATCAAATAAGATCAAACAGAACAAGTTGTCCTTCAACTTTAGGCTGTGCACGCCATACTCAAGAAGAAGACCAGCATGTTTCAAACTTACATCATTTAAAGTTTCAATCTCCTTTGCATTTTTTCCACAGCGACACTGCCGTGTAACATCAGCAATGTGAATAATTTGCATCTAAACCCATTGTCCCATTGTAAATTGTGCACAGAACTGAACTCTGTGATACCCCACTTTTGTTTAACTACAGCTCTTTTTTTTTAAATCTCTTCATCACTTCACAATCCACCACAGTGTACTGCACATGTATTGCAGACTAATTTCGCTTAATGATCTCTGATGATATCCAATTGAAGGCCTTGTTGCACCACCTATGATTCATTCTTCCCCAGACTGCCACAATCGCAAAAACCTTCAACGTGATTTTTTTTTGTTGAGTTTAGTTTATTGTCGCGTGTACTGAGGTTCATTGAAAAGCTTTTAATTACATGCTAACCAGTCAACGGAAAGACAATCCATTACAATCGAGCCATCCACAGTGTACAGATACATGATAATTGAAATAACGTGAAAAACCTTTAGTGCAAGAGGGTCTCCATTGAGGTAGATAGTCATTCAGGACTGCCTTCTGGTTGTAGTAGAATGGTTCAGTTGCCTGATAACTGCTGGGAAGAAACTGTCTCCAGTTACTTTTGTTTATATTTCTGATTCTCCCCTCTCCTACAAGAAGGGTCCTGACCCAATATGTCGCTTATTTATCTCCTCCAAAGATGCTGCCTGACCCGCTGAGATACTTAAGCAATTTGTGGGGGGGGGGTTTGTGACCTGTAGTTCCTTGTGTCTCCATTTTTGATATATCCAAATGCGTAAATAGATTAAATGGCATTAATCTCATATGGCTATTTATTTGATCTCCCTGGGAGCTCATTGGGGCTATATTAAGGAGTATAGGAAGGAACTGCAGATGCTGGTTTATACTGATGATAGACACAAAATGCTGAAGTAACTCAACGGGTCAGGCGATCTCTGGAGAAAAGGAATAGGGGAGGTGTTGGGTCGGAATGGAGACTTCAGCAGTCTGAAGAAGGATTTGACCAGCTGCTGCCTGATCCGCTGAGTTACTTCAGCATTTTGTGTTTACCTTGGGCCGTTGTTACTTTAGTCAAATATTTATGACAGAACCTCAATGTTAGGGTGTGGGCTTGCAATGTGTTACATTCAGCTGATACGCTTGGCTGGAGGGGGCTAAATTCCAACAAAAATTAATAGAATTAAGAGGAAGAGGTTTTTGAACTTTCTGTTGACTTTCCTACTGAGATTGGCAATACATGTTCCAATCTTGGTGATAAACCAGGAAAGAAAACCCTTGCTGAGTCAACAGAAGTGATGCATAACATCTCACTCTGAGGAACTGGTAGTATGGTTTGGTGAAGCAAGCAATTCAACAAGTTTTACTTCCTCAGTACAGCACCGTGCTGCTCTTTTTAATTTCTTATTTAAAAAAAATAGTGTCTCTCGAGTATAGATTTTGCTGGCAATTTTATTTTTCCACAATGCTTATGCACATCTGATGGTGAAAGAAGATTTAGTACGGGTGTCAGGGGTTATGGGGAGAAGGCAGGAGAATGGGATTAGGAGGAAGAGATAGATCGGCCATGATTGGATTTAATGAGCTGAGTGGCCTATTTATGCTCCTATCACTTATGAACACGAACCTTTGAGGGATTGGCATTATACTTTGATGGATCTATCTATGACTAAATGTCTTTATAAAACAAAGGCAAAATTTGGCAACTTAAATATCTGAAATAATATTAGAAAATGCTTGAAAACATAGCTATACAACATCACGTGGAAGGCAGACGTCCCCCCTTCTGCTCAATATGCAAACATATTCAATAAAGTACATCTTCAAACTCCTTGTAGTGGATGCTATCAGCTCCAAAAATTTGCAATAGATATTTTGTTGTTGTCAGAAGATAAGCAATGGGAGCCACGTGAAAGATGCGAACAAACTCTAAATGCACCTGAATCCATGCAGGGAAAACACAGCACTGATTAAAGATTAGCAACAGAAATAATTTCAAGTCATGTGGTTATGGGATTAGAACAGTGCTGAAACAACTTTGTTCACTACATCAAATGTTTTACAGTTAGAGGCCATTTTCAGCTGGAATTATAGTTTAAGAATACCTTTTTTTTTGCAGGTTTTTTGTTTTTTCAAATAATTTGGGGCCTATATGAAGCATTTAATGAAAAGAAAACGAGTCCTTGGCTGTTAAAATATTACTGTGCGGTGTGGAAGCACTCTGAGATATATTGATAGGCGTAGAGTCATACAGCACGGAAATAGTACCTGCGGCCAAAGTTGTCCATGCCGACCAAGATGCCCCATCTAAGCTAGTCCCATTTGCGTGCGTTTGGCCCACCTCCCTCCAAATATTTCTTATCCATGTACCTGTACATATGCATGAGGATACTTCATTCAACTCCCTGTCTTTTCTCAGGCAAATTCAAGCATTTCTTCCACCCATTTATCCCAGTGGATCTTGGGCCAGGAACATCGCAGGAACAGCTTCCCTTCTGATATCAGGCTTTTGAACAGTCCTTCCATAAACTAAGGTACTGTCTGAATCACTCCATCCCATTGCAGACTTTGGACTTTGTCTATGGAACTGTAACGCTACAATGCTGAGAACTATATTCTGCACTCTATATCTACACCTTTGCTCTACCTATTGTACTTGACTTTGGCTTGATTGTACTTAAGTATAGTATTATCTGATTTGATTTAATAGTATGCAAAATAAAGCTTTTCCATAAGTTAGAGGCGAAGAATTAGGCCATTCGGCCCATCGAGCATACTCTGCCATTCAATCATGGCTGATCTACCTTTCCCTCTCAACCGCTTTATCCTGCCTCCTTTCCAGAGATGCTGCCTGTCGCCACTGAGTTATTCCAGCATTTTGTGTCTATCTTCTTTTCACTCTACCTCGGTAGACGTAACAGTAATAAACCTAGACTAAACACTTTTCCGAGTCTTCTGAGCTCACTATTTTCCTGTGTCAATATATCTAATAGAAACTTACTGCATGTTGGTGTCAAACAGAAAATGTATATTCTCATTAAATATGTAAAAATTGCTGGGAAAACATCCTGTGTTTGTCTGTGTGCGTTTGTAACAGCAGAGTTATTATGGGGATATAAACAGATCTTACAATTTACTGTATATTGCTAATCTAGGGGCTCCTCAAATATAAAGTCATTTTTTCTCCCACAGCATCATGTCTGCAAATGAACATTTATCAAGTAACCCGTCAGAATGCAATAGTGTACTGGATTTACCAGCTACATTTAGCTTAGCAGTTGAAGACGGTCGGTTAATGTCTGATGAAGACACTGATGGATGTACTTCCGAGTCAACTGTTGATCCTTTATTCTCAATGAAACCTACAATAAATACAGGTATGCAGCAGGAAATTTTAATAAATGCCTTCACCAACATTGCAAATTCTACAAAAGACAAAGTTTTGTAGAAAAAATGTACAATGATTAGTAAGGGTGCCATGGGGTTATGGGGTGAAGACAGGAGAATGAGGTTGAGAGTGAAAGACCGATTATCCATGATTGAATAGAAACATAGAAATTAGGTGCAGGAGTAGGCCATTCGGCCCTTCGAGCGTGCACCGTCATTCAATATGATCATGGCTGATCATCCAACTCAGTATCCTGTACCTGCCTTCTCTCCATCCCCTGATCCCTTTAGCCACAAGGGCCACATCTAACTCCCTCTTAAATAAAGCCAATGAACTGGCCTCAACTACCCTCTGTGGCAGAGAATTCCAGAGATTCACCACTCTCTGTGTGAAAAATATTTTTTTCATCTCGGTCCTAAAAGATTTCCCCCTTATCCTTAAACTGCGACCCCTTGTTCTGCACTTCCCCAACATTGGGAACAATCTTCCTGCATCTAGCCAGTCCAACCCCTTAAGAATTTTGTAAGGTTCTATAAGATCCCCCCTCAATCTTCTAAATTCTAGCGAGTGCAAGCCGAGTCTATCCAGTCTTTCTTCATATGAAAGTCCTGACATCCCAGGAATCAGTCTGGTGAACCTTCTCTGTACTCCCTCTATGGCAAGAATGTTAGAGTAGACTTGATGGGCCATATGGCTTAATTCTGCTCCTAGTACTTATGAACATCGTATTGTTTATTGCCATATTGTTTATGGGTTGGAAAGACAGTTTAGCTTTTGAGAAGATTTCATCCTTTGAGAAATACGCTGCAAAATTCTAAATTAAAGCCAAATGTCTTGTTCACCTCAAGAAAATGAAAATGCAGCAGTACCGGAAGTACAACAGTGTTTACTCTTAATTTCATTTCCAGTACGGATATTGTGACAGACATGCATCTGACAGGCACAAACCACAAAAATGCCAACATAGTTAATGGTGAGAAAGACTTTATAGCATTTTTGAATTCATCTAGAAATATCCAAAGCTTTCTCACTGTAGCTTTCTCACTGTGAAGGATCTCAACATATGTATATGATTCCACAAATTTTTGACTGTCGGTTTAGCAAGAAGACCTTTCCATATTTAAGTCCTGTCTTGTCTGAAGAAAGCTTCCTTATTGCCAAGGATTGGTAACTGCTTATTTAGCCGGGAGTGCATTCCATGTTCAATCAAGACTAGTTCCGACACGGAACGTAACCAATTTTGAAACGTAATCTGTGGAATTATTTGCCACAGTAGGCTGTGGAGGCCGTCAGTTGATATTTTTAAGGCAGAGATAGATAGATTCTTGATTAGTACAGGTGTCAGAGGTTATGGGGAGAAGGCAGGAGAATGGTGTTAGGAAGGAAAGATAGATCATCCATGATTGAATGGCGGAGTAGATTTGATGGGCCGTATGACCTAATTCTACTCCTATTCCTAATGACCTATCCATGTTCTCCAGAGATGCTGCCTGACCCGCTGAGTTACTCCAGCACTTTGTGTCTTTCTTCGGTGTAAAGCAGCATTTGCAGTTCCTTCCGACCCGCTCAATCATGACTTGCCAGAAAATCGGTGGTGGACCTGGAGATAAATTGGGAAATGTTAATCTACAAGTTGCTGCAGATGTCCTTGTACACTAGTCATTGTCAAGAACATTTATTTGTCATATGGACTGACAACAGTATAATGAAATAACTAAACAAAGCCAAATTCTTACTTGCTGCAGTCTAACAGGTAAACACACAGATAATATATAATAATCAAAAATACAATAAAATAATATCTGTATAACTAACTAACCATAATAGTGCAAAAAACAAAGTAGTGCAACCAGTCCAAAGAAGACACAGTCCAAAGAAGATCATAACTGCTTAGGTTAGTGTTGTGTAGTGTGCAAGAGTTTGATGGTTACTGGGAAGGCTCTCTTCTCGAGACTAATGGCTAAAAACAAACATTCAGGTGCGGCAAGTTATGAAGAAACCGAAGATATACAGAAGCATAGAAAATAAGTGCAGGAGTAGGCCATTCAACCCTTCGAGCCAGCATTGCCATTCAATATGATGATGGCTGATCATTCAAAATCAGTACCCCGTCCCTGCTTTCTCTCCTTATCCCTTGATTCCATTCGCCCTAAGAGCTAAATCTAACTCCCGCTTGAATACATCCAGTGAATTGGCCTCCACTGCCTTCTCAGGCAGAGAATTCCACAGGTTCATAACTATGGGATAGGGATATCATCCTTACTATCAATCATTTTGAGTGTAGCAGCATTTACAGAGCTTTGGTGAGGCTATACCTGGAATACTGTTTGTAGTTTTGGTCTCGTGACAAAACAAAGACATAGAGGGGGAGGAGAGAGGGAGGAGAGGGAGAAGGGGAGGGGGAGGGAACAGAGAAATGCATAGTCTATACATAGACTAGAGTATAGACGTAGAGGCTTTAGAGCAGGGGTTGGCAACCTTGTTCTGCATTGGGGTCAGGACCCATGTCTGTGAGCGGATGGCGGGCCACATCTATCGCCATAGTGTGACACCTGGTGTTGTTTTTCGCATTCGTTTTCACGTGTTTTTCAATTCGTTTTCGGCGGTTCCCAAGTCGGCTCGCCTGCCCCAGGACTGGCTGAAGCGCCCAGGTCATCTGCATGGCCCAGGACGAGCTGCATTTTCCAGATCAGCTTGTGTCCCCGGGACTGGCTGCAGTTCCCAGGTCGCGAAAATGAATTGGGAAAAAAACACGCATGCGGGCTGGATGATTTTGGATTACGGTCCGGATGTAGCCCGTGGGCCGTAGGTTGCCGACCCCTGCTATAAAGAGTGTGCAGTGAAGGTAGATTGGGATGATGCCTCTGACATATGAGTATAGATTGAATTGACTAGTCCTCAGTCGTGAAAGTTTAGAAGAATGAGACTACGTATCAATGAAATGTGCGAGGGAATATAGATCTAATGATATTACGTCCAGCTGCAGGGAGTAAAATCTCAGGATCGGGGTGGGGAGGGCATCTAAAAATGTAAAAAATTAAAATGGGAGCAACGTCTTCAATCAATAGGTTGTGAGGGTGTGGAATTCTCAGCCGCTGAATGCCGTTGAGGCTAAGTCAGTGAATGTATTTAAGAAAGAGATAGATAGACTTGTATGCACAGGAGAAAATGGAGATGCTCAAAGGACTGGTTATTATATTCCTGCTCCTTTTCCTATGGCTCTAACAGCTGCAGCAATTCATTTAGGAGATGTAGGCTCTCAACAGCGATGCTGACCTTACCAGAGATGCCAAATCTCCAAAAAGTGAATTAAAAGAATTGGTTAATTACTGCACTGCCAGCCTGCTTTTACTCATCATCAACTCTTGGAAGATACCATAGACAATGCTGCCAAGAGGACCTTGCCAATAACCTGCAGTCTGATGCTCACTTTGGACGCTGCAAGGATCAACTAGCTCTAGTCCTGGTTCAAATTTCAGAGTGGAGGTGACAGATGCTAGCGTAAGACATATGATCACATGTGTTCCAAGAAGAAGACCACCGTGGTGAAGCAGGCAGAGGATGTTGGCTGGCCAGCAGATGGAGCGGCACAACGGCTGAGAAAATGGAGCAAGGCTGCAGCCAGGACAGACCAGCCGTCGTCGACTCCCAACAGTCAAGGGTCGTGTGGTGACTGTCCCTGCACCAGTATCCCCACATTAAAAGATGTTGCTCACAGGTGTCCATCTGAAGGGACGTAGCTCTTGCAAAGTCTCTGATTCCAGGAACGGCCTCTTTAGCCATGTCAAGACCCACATAAATCACCGGTCAGGCGGACCATCATACTCGACTTTGTGATTGCAGATTTGGTGATGATGATAAATAACCCTAGAAATATTAGTGGGGGAAAGAAAACAATGGAAGAACTTCACTAGCCATTCTTAAAGCTTCCTATAAAAATTGCTCTGATTTGCCCAGATCTCAGTCGTCTTGAATTTAACAATGTTCAAAAGTAAAACTCATAGCTGTTATAATCGAGTACAGCAGCAAAGCTGAACTGAAGGTTATAACCAAGTGATATTTGTATTGAAATTAGTCAGAAAGAACTGTGTTCTAATCCCATACTTTCCTATCTCAGTAGATTTTTCTAATTTACATTGCAGGTATTATGTATTATACTTTGACACATAATGCTGGGGTAACTCAGCGTGACAGGCAGCGTCTCTGGAGAGAAGGAATGGGTGACGTTTCGGGTCGAGACCCTTCTTCAGACTTTTGTTGAGGGTGTGGATCTGACGTCAAAAATATTTGTTGAGAGTGTAGATTTGGCGTCGAAAAAACCTTTCCAGCATTTTGTGTCTACCTTCGATTTAAACCAGCATCCGCAGTTCTTACCTACACATATTATACTTTGACAACTTTGAATACTTTGAATCGCCTAAGTCGTCTAACGTTTAATTTTATTCCTCGAGTCTTGTTTCTAAGCTTCCCTTTCACACCAGGCTTCTTTGATTGTCCCATAAGTGTGTATTTTTCATGTCAAAACGTCTGCTGCCAATATCAACAGACTATTTCCCAGTAAAGTTCCTCCCACCTACACTCTGTCCTGTCCTTACAAGGCGTGCTCCTGCAGAAGAAATACATAGAAGCCGTTGAATAACGATCAGGAGCTACAGTAGAACATAATATCGTAAGAAATAGGAGCTGGGGTAAGTTATTCAGCCCCTCAAGCTCTCTTTGTCATTCACAGATCTTCAATCTCAATGCCATTTTCCTGACATATCCCCACAACCCTTAATTCCTTTAAAGCTAAGACTTCAATTGATTTTTGTTTTGAATGGAATCAATGATTGAGCTTCCAACGTCATTCTGGAGCAGAGAATTACAAAGATCCATCCAACTCTGAATGAATCCGAAGAAAGATCTCGACCCAAAAACATCACCTATCCAGGGACCTCATCTAGACTCTTCATCCTGGGGAAAACATACTCCTGGCATTGTTCCCTGCAAAACATGAAGAACTTTGTATGCTTCTGTCTGACGCTGTGTTTTAATCATTACTCTTTTGCCCAAATCCTAGTTTAATAAAGGCCACGAATATTAATTTATCTAATTAGCTGATAGTTCTTCCAATGAAGCTCAGAAATACATTATGCTTTACTGCAATGCTTCACCATGGTCTAGCCAACCATCAAAAGTCCCATTTAATGTTTTCATATAAGAATAATTAACTTATGTGAAGATTAGCCTCTGTATTGTAACCTTTCTTTGTTATTATAAAGATTATTTTCTACCAGAAATTCATCAAAGGACTCAAAGTGCTGGAGTAACTCAGCAGGTCAGAGAGCATCTCTGGAGAACTTGGGTAGGTGACATTTCGGGTTGAGACCCTTCTTCAGTCAGAAGTACAGTCTCAACGCAAAATGTCACCAATCTATGTTGGCCAGAGGGGCTGTCTGACTTGCTGAGTTACTCCAGCACTTTCCCTTGTAACCGCAGGAAATGCTACACTTGTCGCTTTACCTCCTCCCTTGATTCCATTCAAGGATCCAAGTAGTCTTTCCAGTGTGGCGGAGGTTCACCTGCACCTTCTCCAACCTCATCTGTTGCATCCGCTGCTCTAGGTGTCAGCTGCTCTACATCCGTGAGACCAAGCGTAGGCTTGGCGATCGCCTCGCCCAACACCTCCGCTCGGTTCGCAATAACTAACCTGATCTCCCGGTGGCTCAGCACTTCAACTCCCCCTCCCATTCCGAATCCGACCTTTCTGTCCTGGGCCTCCTCCATGGCCAGAGTGAGGCCCACCGTAAATTGGAGGAGCAGCACCTCATATCTCGCTTGAGCAGTTTACACCCCAGCGGTATGAATATTGAATTCTCCAATTTCAGGTAGTACCTGCTTTCTCCTCCCCTTCCCAGCTCCCCCTCAGCCCACTGTCTCTGCCTCTTCCTTTCTTCTTCCCGCCCCCCCACCCTCACATCAGTCTGAAGATTAGTCTCAACCCGAAACGTCACCTATTTCCTTCGTTCCATAGATGCTGCCTCACCCGCTGAGTTTCTCCAGCATTTTTGTCTACCTTCGATTTTCCAGCATCTGCAGTTCCTTCTTAAACATGCTGAGTTACTCTAATATTTTCTGTCCTTTTGTGTACTAACCATCATCTGCAGTTCTTTGTTTCTACTGATTATAATTCCTCCCATTTGAGTTGCCTTTAACTTAATTTGGGCAATGATAAAAGTGGCTTGTAGCCAGCACATCAGTCCATGGTTCCCTATTTCAGTAAGCGTATCACTCAATGACATTAGACACAAGGAACTGCACACGTTGGTTTACAGAAAAAGACACATCGTGCTGGAGTAACACAGCAGGCCAGGCAGCATTCTGGAGGACATGGCTAGGTGACATTTTTTTAATACAATTATACAATTATCTATTGTCATTTGAACCTCAATGAAGTTCAAACAAAATTTGGTTGGGTCCCTATAGACTTTTATTGAATGGCTAGAGCAAAGTGTATTTCTGTTCCTTTTATTGGTTACGAACAGTTAAGTTATTCTTGTGCTGTCACGAGATCTGTTACCAACATAGAAAGGATATGTCATAACCCCACATGCAGGGTGGATTAAGGGATTCATGTTTTATTTAATGCTTTTGGAAACCCTGCTTGAATTTTGAGTGAAAAAAAGACACAAAGTGCTGGATTAACTCATCATCAGGCAACAAGTAGGCAAAACCATACTACCGGTGTGGAACAGCTCTGTCACAATGGTCCTGTACCACCTTGCTCAAACAGTTCACACAGTGAACAGAAGTGTCAGGTAACTGCTGGTGGCAGGCAGAGTGAAGCTTCCTCTGTATCTCTGGAGAACATGGATAGGGGACGTCTCCGAAAGCTGGAAGAGAGGCAGGCCAAACTCTGCTGGGTTGATAGAAGAAGACTGAAGAAGGGTTTCGGCCCAAAACTTTGCCTATTTCCTTCGCTCCATAGATGCTGCTGCACCCGCTGAGTTTCTCCAGCATTTTTGTGTACCTTCTGCTGGGTGATAAATTGATAGGGGAGGGGTTGATAGACAAATGATGGACAAAGGCCAGAGTTGAAAAGACAGAAGGTGTGAGATGAACGGATTGAAGAGTTGCAAATTGTGAAGCTAGAGAAGGAATGTGTGGAGGGGGAGGGAAGAAATCGGTGTGGGTCCTGGTGGAACACAATGGAATTTGGGGGTGGTAGATTCAGGGAGGAAGAATGGAGAGGGGGAGGGCTTTGTAGTGACCTAAAATTGGAGATTTCAATGCTCATACCATTGAGTTGTTAGTTACGAAAGTGGAATAAGATGTATTGTTCCTCCATTTTAGGTGTGGCTTCACTCTGGCAGTGGAGGAGGCTTAGGACAGAATGGTCAGTTTGGGAATGGTAAAAGGGGTTAAAAAGCCAATCGGAAGATCCCATAGATAGACACAAAAAGCTGGAGTAATTCAGCGGGTCAGACAGCATCTATGGAGAAAAGGAATAGGTGACATTTCGGGTCTGAAGAAGGGTCTCGACCCGAAAAGTCACCTTTTCTTTTTCTTCAGAGATGCTGCCTGACCCGCTGAGTTACTCCAGCTTTTTGTGTCTACGGTTTAAACCAGCATCTGCAATTCCATCCTACACAGGAGATCACATAGGCCTTGGTGGACTGTGTGCTAGTTTTTGGTGAAACAGTCGCTGAGTCTGTGCATGGTCACATACCGATGTACAGGATGCAACATTGGGAACACCGGATACTGTAGATGAAGTTAGCGGAGGTGCATGTATACCTCTGTCTCACTTGGAAAGACTGCTGGGGAACCTGGATGCGGGGAAGGGAGGGGGGTACAGAGATAGGTGTTACATCTCTACATCTCTCCCATACTTCCAAATATCTGCTTCATTGCCATGCCATGTCCTTGGCACATCTAGTAAAGATATGTCAGAGGAGCAGGAACAACTGCAAGTGAAAAGTGTTGAGTTTGTAGCAGAGTTATTACACTTTGGAGATCACCACTAATTAATGCCTGTAATTTGGTTCTGATAATTTGGAAGATGGGTGTTTGATTCCGGTTTTGTGATCCTCATTAAAATGGATTTGAACATGACTCATGAACACAGCCATCTGCTGCTTTAATCTGCTCTTCCATACGGGCAGTGTTCTCCCAACCCCAGCAGAGTCTTTATTTACATGTCTACTTGGGATAACGAAATCAGTCCGATTCGTAAGGGCGTCAGAGGTTACGGTGAGACAGCAGGAGAATGGGGTTGAGAGAGAAAAATAGATCGGCCATGATGGAATGGCGGAGTAGACTGAATGGGCCGAATGGCTTAATTAGGCGCAGGCTTGGCTCGTTGCCACAGTACCGGACATCTGGAGAGGTTGCCGCAGAGCCCGGCCCATGCCAGTGGAGGGAGTTGGACCAAAGGCTGGTAAGCGCACTGGCAGTGGGAGGCAGTTATACAGTTATACAGTTCAATAAGATCTTGCGAGGGCTTGAGCTAAAGCCGAGAGGTTGAGCGGCCCATGACTTTATTCTGTGGAGTACAGGAGTCTGAGCAATGACCTTAAAGGGGTGATTAAAATTAGGTGGGGCCCAGATAGGATGAATACACATCATTCTATTTCCCCCGGGATTGGGGAATAAAGAACTTGAAGGCACAGGTTTAAAGTAAGAGAGGAAAGATAAGAACCTAAGGGACAATGTTTTCGCTCAGAGGGGTGGTGGGTAAATGCAATATACTACTGATTATCAGAGAAAATAGCATATTCCATATATCCACCACCCTCTGTTAAAACGTTGTTCCTCAGGTTCCTATTAAATCTTTCCGCACTTGTCAGAGGAAGTAGTTGATGCAGTATTTAAAAGTCATTTGGACAGATACGTGGATGTGAAAGGTTTGGAGCAGTACGAGTCAAAACCAAAACTAGGACTCGCTTTGGTGGGGCATCTTCGTCAGCATGGATGTTAGGATGAAGTACCTGTTTCTATGTTTGATGTCCTCATGAGACTCTAACTTTGGAATCCGTGATGACTCTTTGAAAGATCTTTAATTTGATCCGGTTGGGCAAGATACCAAACGACATCCAATACTTAAAGAACATTCTAAAATAGCTGTACCTTTTTAGTGGAAATTGGAACTGGGTTGAGTGACTACTTTCATGGTTGGGAACATGATTTTCATTAACATAGTCATAGAGTCTTACAGCATGAAATCAGGCCTTTTGGCCCAACTTGCCCACACCAGCCAACATGACCCATCTACACTAGTCCCACCTGCCTGAGATTGGCCCATATCCCTCTAAATCTCTTATCTATGTACCTTTCTGAATGATTCTTAAACGTTGCGATAGTACCTGACTCAACAACCTCCTCTGGCAGCTCGTTCCATGCGCCTACCACCCTTTGTGTGAAAGATTTACCCTTGGAGCAGATATTGGAAGGGAATGTTTCTTTGCTGCCAAATAAACTCCTCTTGACAACCTGAAGATGCGTGGAAAATGACAGCAACAGCATGTGAGTAGAAAAAATATAACATCACCTTATGGGCGGATTCAGTGAAAAATCAAGATCTCACCTGTGAATTATTTCGGAGAGCCAACATATATAAATTTAAATTGCTGTCCTGGTATGCACCTACTTTGATTATATAATTAGCATTATTTTGCCATTAAAAATAATACGGTGTACTGATCACTGCAGTATAGCAGTCACGAGAACCATGCAAGAAAAGGTCATGCATTTCTGAAACAGTCAGGCTTATGAAACTGCTTATAATTATGGGCTAGCGATCATATCACATTTCCTAGCGATTCCTCATCAACGAGGCATGCATACTAACTCGTGAGAAACTCAAAAACAATTCCGTGCTACTCTAAGACCCCTCCACACAGTTAACAAGGAGGAGTGTTTCAGCACAGCAAATTCAGTTCCTTCATTCCAGTGATGCCGCCTGTCCCGCTGAGTTACTCCAGCATTTTGTGTCTATCTTACAAACTTAAAGCACACGGCATTGGGGGTTCAGTATTGATGTGGATAGAGAACTGGCTGGCAAACAGGAAGCAAAGAGTAGGAGTAAACGGGTCCTTTTCACAATGGCAGGCAGTGACTAGTGGGGTACCGCAAGGCTCAGTGCTGGGACCCCAGCTATTTATAATATATATTAATGACCTGGATGAGGGAATTGAAGGCAATATCTCCAAGTTTGCGGATGACACTAAGCTGGGGGGCAGTGTGAGGAGGATGCTAGGAGACTGCAAGGTGACTTGGATAGGTTGGGTGAGTGGGCAAATGTTTGGCAGATGCAGTATAATGTGGATAAATGTGAGGTTATCCATTTTGGTGCCAAAAACGGGAAAGCTGACTATTATCTAAATGGTGGCCAATTGGGAAAGGGGGAGATGCAGCGAGACCTGGGTGTCATGGTACACCAGTCATTGAAAGTAGGCATGCAGGTGCAGCAGGCAGTAAAGAAAGCGAATGGTATGTTAGCTTTCATTGCAAAAGGATTTGAGTATAGGAGCAGGGAGGTTCTACTGCAGTTGTACAGGGTCTTGGTGAGACCACACCTGGAGTATTGCGTACAGTTTTGCTCTCCAAATCTGAGGAAGGACATTATTGCCATAGAGGGAGTGCAGAGAAGGTTCACCAGACTGATTCCTGGGATGTCAGGACTGTCTTATGAAGAAAGACTGGATAGACTTGGTTTATACTCTCTGGAATTTAGGAGATTGAGAGGGGATCTTATAGAAACTTACAAAATTCTTAAGGGGTTGGACAGGCTAGATGCAGGAAGATTGTTCCCGATGTTGGGGAAGTCCAGGACAAGGGGTCACAGCTTAAGGATAAGGGGGAAATCCTTTAAAACCGAGATGAGAAGAACTTTTTTCACATAGAGAGTGGTGAATCTCTGGAACTCTCTGCCACAGAGGGTAGTTGAGGCCAGTTTCATTGGCTATATTTAAGAGGGAGTTAGATGTGGCCCTTGTGGCTAAGGGGATCAGGGGGTATGGAGAGAAGGCAGGTACGGGATACTACTGAGTTGGATGATCAGCCATGATCATATTGAATGGCGGTGCAGGCTCGAAGGGCTGAATGGCCTACTCCTGCACCTAATTTCTATGTTTCAGTTCCTCAAATCTGACTTCCAAAATAAAAATCTGAATAATGGAGCGATATGGATTGCTGCAGGCACATGAGATTAGCTTAGTTTAGTTCGTTTTAGATTATAGTCACGTGTACCGAGGTACAGTGAAAAGCATTTGTTGCGTGCTAACCAGTCAGCGGAAAGACAATACATGATTACAATCCAACCATCAATAGTGCACAGATATGTGACAAGGGGAATAATGTTAAGTGCAAGATAAAATCCGATTAAAGATAGTCCGAGGGTCTCCAATGTTTAACTTGACATTGTGTTCAATTCAGCACAGACATTGTGGACTGAAGGGACTGTTCCTGTGCTGTGCTGTGCTGTTCTATGTTCTTTGTACAATCTTGATGGGTTTTGGGTGAGTCTATGAGGCTCTCTTGCACACAGTTCTGAGAGCACAGCTAGAACTATAACCACAGAAAGACATTGTGAAACCTGCCTACCTTGAATATTCTCCTGTATAATCATCGATTGGCTACCTGCCAACTTATAAGAAGGACAAAAACAAAACACCTCTCCCAACTGATAAACATAATGGAGTCCAAATATCTGATTCATTGCCATGACATGTCCTTGGCACATCTAGTATAGATATGTCAAAACAACTGCAAGTGAAACATGTTGAGTTTGCAGCAGAGTTATTACACTTTGGAGATCATCGCTGATAAATGCCTGTAATTTGGTTCTGATAATTTGGAAGCCTGGGTGTTTGATTCCGGTTTTGTGATCCTCATTAGAATGGATTTGAACATGACTCATGAACACAGCCATCTGCTGCTTTAATCTGCTCTTCCATACGGGCAGTGTTCTCCCGACCCCAGCAGAGTCTTTATTTACATATCTACGGGATAACAAAATCAGTCCGATTCGTAAGGGCGTCAGAGGTTACGGTGAGACTGCAGGAGAATGGGGTTGAGAGGGAAAAATAGATCGGCCATGATGGAATGGCGGAGTAGACTGAATGGGCCGAATGGCCTAATTAGGCGCGGGCTTGGCTCGTGCCACAGTACCGAACATCTGGAGAGGTTGCCGCAGAGCCCGGCCCATGCCAGTGGAGGGAGTTGGACCACAGGCTGGTATGCGCACTGGCAGTGGGAGGCAGTGCAAGGTCCTGCAGCAGACTGGGACTCGATCCAGGGGCCCAACGAGCCGAGGCTGTACCCCAACCACGGGTCCGGCTCGCCCACCGCGGGACCAAGAACTTGCTCAAAGAGGGATGGCACCGAGCCCGGCTACCGCTCGCCCTGTGGACAGGGATTCAGAGAGGAGGTAGAGGTCGACGGCGATGGCGGCGGATGCTGGACAAAGGACCAGGCAAGAAGAACCAGTGAGGGGGGTCTTAGCTACTGCGCCCTCATGGTTGGCTGTGGAAGGCACCCACTGGGGAACAAGGGCTGAAGAGGGCCAGGCGTGGAGTGGGACATGGGTTCGCGGGACGACTGAAATAGAGGCGACAGCTGAAATGGGCCCTTGTGGCCAGCTGTAAAATGGCGCCAAAATAGCGCCTCTTGAATCTGGACTCAGTGGGCCGCTCTGTACATTTTGTACTGACTGGGAGTGGGGGGATGGGGATTGTGCTCATGTATGGGGATTCCCTTACTGAACTGTCTGCAAAAAATGTATTCCATTGTACCCAGTACACGTGACAATAAAGAAACCATTGAAGCATTGACGTCTTATGACGTCTAACCTGGGAATGTGTTGCAAAGTTAACCCAGGTCAGCCACTGACGCAACCGGTTCTGACCCACCATAGAGGCTGAGCAACTTATTTCCTCAATATAAACAGGAGTCTGTTCTACCAACAGGAAAGATTAAGCTTTGTCTGCCCCAGTTAGACCCATCTTTGTCTATTCAGCCCATCACAGCAAATATTACATCCTTGCAAGAAACATGGTTTGGTGGATAAAACTTTCCTGAGTCACGCTCATTTATGAGCAGACAATTAAGACTCTGCTTTCGATTGAATATGACTTGGACCTATTTTGGATGGGGCGCTAAACTTGGACTGTACGTGCCTTATCAGGCAGGTGAGATATCTTATGGCATTATTTCAAAGGTCTTATGCCAGTATTTCAAAGAAGAACTGAGGATTCTCTCTAACATATGTGTCTCTTTTCTAACACCACTGAAACGGATAACTTGGCCCTTACTTCATTGATCTTTCTGGATCTTGCCATGGTATAAATATTTAATTGTTAGTAAGTTTATCAGGCGCCACAAATAAAGGTAATGGGTCTTAAGAAGCAGCACAGTGGTGCAGCACAATGGTAGAGTTGCTAGCTCACAGCACCGGAGACCTCGTTTCGATCCTGACCTTGGGTGCTGTCTGCGTGGAGTTTGCACGTTCTCCCATGTCTGCGTGGATTCCATCCAGGCACTCCAGTTTCCTCCCACATCTCAAAGATGTGGGGGTATTTAGGTTAATTGGCCTCTGAAATTGCCCCTCGTATAACTGCCTCCCACTGCCAGTGCGCTTACCAGCAATGAAAGAGCGGGATAACATAGAACATGTTTTCAGGGTTGATCGATGGCCGATGGGCCGAAGGGCCTGTTCCAGTGCTGTATCTCTAAAACAAAGCCATTTACTCAGCATGGAGCCATTTTCAGGTTTGCATGTGCTAGCTTCTGGAAGACCTTCCTGTAATCTGTATCAATAACTTTAATGTCCTACTGAGTTTCTTGATTTAAGAAGGTAACTGTAGGGCTGTGTTTCTGAAGCGCTGGTGATCCAAACATGTTTATCATTAGAAAGATAACACAGCTAATATATTTATTGACAGTCTGTAAATATATAGAAAGTATCAATGACCCTTGTAGCTGAGTTATGTAGGATCATATATCTACAGTTATTTATAGAAGTAAAATTATTCACATAGGTCAAAAGGACGTCGTTGTGATTGTATAACAAGCTCAATCGTCCTTCACTTGAAAGACTAACGTTTCAACTTTCCAGCGAGAAGTTCCACGAAGCAATTTGTCTCCATTCCTTTTAAGATTGGAAATATTCTCTAAACCAGACCAGAATAGATTGAGTCTGAAGAAGGGTCACTCATTTCTTCTCTCCAGAGATGCTGCCTGTCCCGCTGAGAGACTCCATCAGTTTGTGTCTATCTGCAGAATACATTGTTGGAGTGAATGGGACATTGGTTGGTGCTGTGGGAATGGAGAAATCAGATGGTTCCTCTATTAGTTTGAAGGTAAACATGTACAATAAAGAATACACACGCATATTTGTATTAACATTCAAATTACCATTAAAACCATCTCCCATATCACAAGACAAATTCCAAAGTCTAAATGCAATTGTGGCAAAATTAATGATTGGCTAAACTATGCACTGATGAAGAAAGTAAGAGCTGTTCCAAATAGAACAATGCTTTTCACTGCACCAGAACCAAACCATTTTATTGGTATTTAGGTGCTAGTGTATCCAATTTCTTCCTCCCTTGTAGAATGTGGAAAATGTGTGGTAATACAATGTAAAATATTGCAGTTGCCAAAAGTCTGAATTAAAAACAGAAAATCCTGCAAATGTTCAGTATTGATGTGGATAGAGAACTGGCTGGCAGACAGGAAGCAAAGAGTAGGAGTAAACGGGTCCTTTTCACGATGGCAGGCAGTGACTAGTGGGGTACCCAAAGGCTCAGTGCTGGGACCCCAGCTATTTACGATATATATTAATGATTTGGACGAGGGAATTGAATGCAACATCTCCAAGTTTGTGGATGACACGAAGCTGGGGGGGCAGTGTTAGCTGTGAGGAGGATGCTAGGAGGCTGCAAGGTGACTTGGATAGGCTGGGTGAGTGGGCAAATACATGGCAGATGCAGTATAATGTGGATAAATGTGAGGTTATCCACTTTGATGGCAAAAACAGGAAAGTAGATTGTTATCTGAATGGTGGCCGATTAGGAAAGGGGGAGATGCAACGAGACCTGGGTGTCATGGTACACCAGTCATTAAAAATAGGCATGCAGGTGCAGCAGGCAGTGAAGAAGGCGAATGGTATGTTAGCATTCATAGCAAAAGGATTTGAGTATAGGAACAGAGAGGTTCTACTGCAGTTGTACAGGGTCTTGGTGAGACCACACCTGGAGTATTGCGTACAGTTTTGGTCTCCTAATCTGAGGAAAGACATTCTTGCCATAGAGGGAGTACAGAGAAGGTTCACCAGACTGATTCCTGGGATGTCAGGACTTTCATATGAAGAAAGACTGGATAGACTCGGTTTGTACTCGCTAGAATTTAGAAGATTGAGGGGGGATCTTATAGAAACTTACAAAATTCTTAAGGGGTTGGACATGCTAGATGCAGGAAGATTGTTTCCGATGTTGGGGAAGTCCAGAACAAGGGGTCACAGTTGAAGGATAAGGGGGAAATCTTTTAGGACCGAGATGAGGAAAACATTTTTCACACAGAGAGTGATGAATTTGTGGAATTCTCTGCCACAGAAGGTAGTTGAGGCCAGTTTGTTGGCTATATTTATGAGGCAGTTAGATGTGGCCCTTGTGGCTAAAGGGATCAGGGGGTATGGAGAGAAGGCAGGTACAGGGTACTGATTGTGGATGATCAGCCATGATCATATTGAATGGCGGTGCAGGCTCGAAGGGCCGAATGGCCTACTCCTGCACCTATTTTCTATGTTTCTATGTCTATGTTTCATAAGTCAAGCAGTTGTTGTAGAGCAGCAGAGACCGAGGTCTCTGCCGCTGTAAGGCAGCAACTCTACCGCTGTATCACTGTGCTGACCAAATAAACTAATTTATTAATTTGAAGAAGTTCAGCATTAAGCAAAAATCGAAGTGTTGGGAGATCTCGGGTCAGGCAGCATCTATAGAGGAAAATGGCCAGATGATGTTTTGGTCAGGACCCATCTTCAGCAATAGGTAGCAATTGTTCAACTATTGAAAAGATTAAAAAAAATTAAGTTAGATTTTTATTGCTTGTTGAATGGAAAATACATTTTACTTTTTGTGGAGCACAATCTTTGAAATCCCAAATCTCCATCTTTAGTTATATCAAAGCCTCTCGAGTGAAAGTGCAAGCACGCTATCTGCTGGCAGATCACCGCCAATACCGCTCATGATGCATCCCTGAGGAATTATGGGAGATTGGCCCATAGAGCTGTTCCTATGGTGAATTTGAGAACAATGGCCTTAGCCTACTGCTATTATGGTGCAGGTAGCTCCATCTGTCTTGGAATAGATGACACTGCATTTGTCTCTTCTGAGCCTCAGAGTAAACTTGTTGGTGACACAAGAAGCTGCAAAAGCTGGAATCTTGAGCAAAGCACAAAGCGCTGGAAGAATTCAGTTTGCAAGGCAGCATCTGCGGAGAGATTGGACAAATGACGTTTTGGGCCAGGACCCTTCTTCAGAGTCTGAAGAAGTGTCCCGACCCAAAATGTCTTCTGTCCAGTCCCTCCATAGATGCTGCCTGACCCGCTGTGTTTCTCCAACACTTTGTGTCTTTTTCACAATATTGGTATTAGTTTATCATTGTCATGTGTACTGAGATAGAGAGAAAAACTTTGTTTACATGTTACCCAGCGAAGTCATACCATAGATGAGTCCAATCAAGTCATACAAAAGTACAAAAGGCAGTGCAAAGAGAAAAAGAGTGCAGAATATAGTGTTACAGCATTAAACCATTACAGCTACAGAGAAATCTGCGCAGATGATAAAAAAAAGTGCAGGGGCTGTAATGTGGTAGGTTGGGAGATCGGGTCAACACCCTTTGCTTATGAGCAGACCTGTATACTCTTAGCCTATTTATTGTCCTTAACTGATAATTTGGTCCATAAGTATTTCTTCACCATTTATCTTTAAACCTTAAAGGAGTCTAACTTCAACTTTAACCTTAAAGGAGTCTAACTTCAACCACAAGTGGTCCAATTGGGAGCATAAATCCTCATTCAATGACGCAGGGCATTGAGCACAAATACAGAACCAATCCTAAGTTTGCTGCCTTACAGCGCCAAAAACCCGGGTTTGATCCTGACTACGGGTGTTTGTCTGTATGGTGTTTGTACATTCCTCCTGCGACCTGCGTGGGTTTTCTCAGTTTCCTCCCACACTCCAAAGACGTACAGGTTTGAAGGTTAGTTGGCTTGGTATAAATGTAAAATTGTCCCTAGTGTGTGTAGGATAGTGTAATGTGTGGGTATTGCTGATCGGCGAGGACTCGATGGGCCGGGGAGCCTGTTTACGCGCTGTATCTCTAAAGTAAACTAAACTAAGCAGAGAGCTGTGCTTGAATTTAGATAGTTGAATTACTCAATGGATGAGCGCTTTGAGCCAACAAGGGATCTATGAGATTAATTCTTAGGAATAATCAATTGAATACTGCCATTTTGCCGTTTCAGAATTTGGAGTCAGTGTGGTGTTATAGAACTATCGGGTATACTTAATATTGCATTTACTGTGTAAATGTATAAAACCTTTGCACTGATTTTCTTTATTTGGGTTGTTGATCCTTTGATAAGTCACATTTATCCATGGTTGAGCTATTGTATTCACCAGAGGAGTCATTATTCATTGTAACTACTATTATAACTGAGAAAATCATTTTCACATAAAGGGTGATGGTTGTATGGAACAAGCTGCCAGAGGAGGTAGTTGAGGCTGGGACAATCCCATCATTTATGAGACAGTTAGAGCTGTGCATGGATAGGACAAGTTTGGAGGGATATGGACGAAATGCAGGCAGGTGGGACCAGTGTGGCTGGGACATGTTGGCCGGTGTGGGCAAGTTCAAGTCAAGTCAAGTCAAGTTTATTTGTCACATACACATACGAGATGTGCAGTGAAATGAAAGTGGCAATGCTCGCGGACCTTTGTGCAAAGGACAAACAACAAAACAACCAAACAAACTATAAACACAATCATAACACACATATTCTTTTACATAATAAATAATGGAAGGAAAAACATTCAGTAGAGTTAGTCCCTGGTGAGATAGGCGTTTACAGTCCGAATGGCCTCTGGGAAGAAACTCCTTCTCAACCTCTCCGTTCTCACCGTATGGCAACGGAGGCGTTTGCCTGACCATAACAGCTGGAACAGTCGGTTGCAGGGGTGGAAGGGGTCTCTCATGATATTGTTGGCTCTGGAGTTGCACCTCCTGATGTATAGTTCCTGCAGGGGGGCAAGTGAAGTTCCCATAGTACGTTTGGCTGAACGCACTACTCTCTGCAGAGCCTTCTTGTCCTTGGCAGAGCAATTCCCAAACCAGATGGTAATCTTCCCGGACAAGATGCTTTCCACCGCCGCTGCGTAGAAGCACTGGAGGATCCTTGGAGACACTCTGAATTTCCTCAATTGCCTGAGGTGGTAAAGGCGCTGCCTTGCCTTACTCACGAGTGCTGTGGCGTGCGATGCCCATGTCATATCCTCGGAGATGTGGACTCCCAGATATTTAAAATAGTTTACCCTATCCACAGGATCCTCATTTATCCTCAATGGAGTGTACGTCCTCGGATGATGTGCCCTCCTAAAGTCCATGATCAGCTCCTTCGTATTTTTGATGTTCAAGAGGAGACTGTTACGCTGGCACCAGTGCTAGACCAGCCTCCTCCTCCCGGTAGGCCTTCTCGTCGTTGTCTGAGATCAGGCCCACCACCACAGTGTCATCAGCAAACTTAATTATTGAGTTGGAGCGGAACCTAGCCACACAGTCATGTGTGTACAGGGAGTACAATAGGGGGCTGAGGACGCAACCCTGGGGCGATCCTGTGCTCAGGGTGAGGTACTTCGATGTATTCCCTCCCATCTTGACTACCTGGGGCCTGGCGGTGAGAAAGTCCAGGACCCAGGCACACAGGGAGGTGTTGAGCCCCAATTCCGTTAGCTTCCCGGCCAGTCTGGTGGGGACTATCGTGTTGAAGGCTGAACTGTAGTCTATGAACAGCATCCTCACGTGGCCCCCCTTCTGGCTGTCCAGATGGGAGTGAGCGGTGTACAAGACCTGGGAGACCGCATCGTCCGTGGATCTGTTTGGACGATATGCGAACTGCAACGGGTCCATGTTTTTCCGAGGGAGGAAGGCGCAGATGTGTTTCTTCACCAGCCTCTCAAAGCATTTCATGACTACCGAGGTAAGGGCCACCGGACGGTAGTCATTCAGACAGGCTGGGGAGGCATTTTTTGGTACCGGTACAATGATGGATTTTTTGAAGCAGGCAGGGACCACGGACTTGTCTAGGGAGACGTTGAATAATGTAGTGAGTACTGGAGTTAGCTGCGTGGCACAGGACTTGAGTACTCGCCCCGAGATGCCATCGGGGCCTGCAGCTTTTCTCGTGTTCACCCGTGTCAGAGCCCACCTCACGTCGTGCTCGGACAGCGAGAATGTGTGCACATTCCTCCCTTCAGCTTCGGTAGCCAGCCCGCTGGCGGTATTGTCGATAGTCGGCAGACCTGGAGTGGTGTTGCCCCTTTCGAAACGAGCGTAAAAGGAGTTTAGGTCATCAGCTAGGGAGGTGCCAGCACTTGTGGATGAGGAAGCGGTGCTTCGGTAGTTGGTTACAATCCGTAGCCCCTGCCACAGGCTTCTGGTGTCCTGCTGCTCCATCTGTGACTCCATCTTGTCTCTGTACCTTCTCTTTGCATCCTTCACCGCCCTTCGCAGTCGGTAGGACTCTGCCTTGTAGACGTCCATGTTTCCTGATGCCAGGCCCGAGTTGTAGGCAGCGGTGCGAGCATTCAGGGCCACACGAACAGACCTGTCTACCCAGGGTCTTTTGTTCGGAAAGGTGCTTACCCTTACCGTGGGGACGATGTTGTCGGTTACTGTTGCGATGAAGTCCGCGACTGCTTCCGCGAACTCACTGACGTCACTGGAACTTGCTTCGAACATATTCCAGTCGACATCACTCAGTGCATCTTGCAGCATGGCCTCTGACTGGTCGGACCACCGCTTTACGTCCCTCGTCTCTACCGCTTCCCGAACTATCGAAGTTGGGCCGAAGGGCCTGTTTTCACACTGTATTACACTATGACTATGAAAATAAAATCTCCGTCTTGTTCAAAACGATGAAGCAAAATAGTGGATTAAAAATGAAAACATTGTACAGCGATTTGGATCTATTACTTTAAAATGTCTTAATGAAATGAGATAAAGCCTTGTAGTTGCTTCCGTTTTACCTTGCCGTGCATTTGTATAGGACTGCTGGTACTCCCAGTATCAGTGACTTTGAATCAATTAATTGATGCAGGTTTGTTTTGCAGTTGTGAATAGCAATGTCAGTATTTCATTGATAGTTTGACCTCAGAGGTCTCGAAAAAATAGAAACAATCTCAGCAAGGTTTAAACTGCCAATGTTCAGCACATTATGAGGTGTAAATGACAACCCCACCTGCTAACGAAGAAAGAATACTGAATAGCATGAACTCATTGGGCAACACATCCATGTTGTTTGGGTACAAAACTTGATTCCAATGGGAAAAATTGTTGTGTACCTTTATGGTGCAGCAATAGATTATTATTATTATTATTATTAACACAGATGTTCTGATTTATATTCTTACAACTTCCTTTAATAACCGCAGTTTACATTTATAGGGCACCTTTTACGAAAACATTTCAAGGAGCACTGTAGTATGTGAGGAGTGTGGCGGCACCCGGTGGTGAGGCCACTTGCTATGCGAACCCTCGGCAGTCGGGGGTAGGGCCACGTGACTGGGCAATGGCGGGGAAGAGTTGTCACGGGGTATAGGGGTGTGTCCTAGTAGATATGACGAACCCCGGGTCAACCTTCTCTCTTCCTCTTCCTCTCTCTTCGCGTGAGTGTTCTGCTACCTCAGGAAGAGCTCAGCTCGAGCCCACAAGGCAACAGCCTCGTAGCAGCAACAATTACTTTTGTGTTAGACGACTAAACATATCTAACCTATAATGCCTGAATAAATAAACCGTTTATTCATGACGCTTGGTGCCTCTACATTGCTGACCAAACGGATATTTTGGATTTCCCGATGCATGCAGCCGACCAACCACCTCTACCGTGGTGACCTGATGTCTGCAGCTGGCAGCCCAGCTCAGCAGTGATTACCGCTATGGATGCAGCCGTCAACTCTGCGCGGCACCTGGATGCCGCCTTGGGCCCCGCCGCCGTGACCGGGCCGCTCGACTCCTGCCAGTAACGTGCTTCCCGTCTGTGCCTGTGTCGGCCGCCCAGTTCGCATCTGGGATTCGCCTCAGAAGGCTGCCAAAATGGTCGCCGCGGCTGCTGCCCACATGGCCGTCGTGGTCGACTGCCAAAATGGCCGCCCGGACGCAAAGTTTCTACTTCCGGGTGCGGAGGTCCACATTTTGCCCCTCACCTTAACACAATCCTACACACACACAGCACAATTTAAATTTATTCCAAGCCAATTAACCTACAAACCTGTGCGTCTTTGGAATGTGGGAGGAAACTGAAGATCTCGGAGAAAACCCACGCGGTCACAGGGAGAAGGTACAAACTCCGTATAGACAGCACCCGTAGTCAGGATCGAACCCGGGTCTTGCGCTGCGAGTGCTATAAGGCAACAACTCAACCACTGCGTCACCATGCCGATTCTGCTACTTGATTTGACTACAATACCATCTTCTACTTGGAGCCTTTGAATCTCATTAGGTAGGACTAATCTACAGCAAGATTCTCGCTGTAATAATGAGCTGAAACTCTTAACGTGCCAATGCTCACCACATTTGACGGTAACAATTCATTTCTCCAATGAAGATCTCAGAGCAAAGAAATGGAATGACAAATTACAGGCAACCTGTTTGATTTACAATATTTTGAAGTGACTTAAGTGGGATTTCAATAATCCTGAATATCACAAAGACAAGTCAAATCAAATGGAACTGCAAGTAGTTGATTGCTTTGTGCTCCCATTTGTTTTGTCAGTGAAATTTCCTGAACAATAAACAGCTTTATTATTAACTCTGGATTATATTAAACAATAGGAAATTAAAGTGAATAAGTTGCCAGTGGGCCCACATGCACGTTGACTGTCAAGCATGAAGCTTTTGTCTTGTCACGACACATCTTCGTGCCTGCTGATTAATATGGCTTCGCTTGAGGCTTGGACAGGAAACTGGCTTTAAAGTGCAATAATCATAGTTTACACAAGAATGATGTGAGTACTCATTAACTCTTCTCAATAGTTGCATTTTTTTAAACTGATATTTGTGTCCAGGACGATGAACTAATAAATTGCACTTGGAGTCAGAAATGGCCAATGAAAACTTGCAATCTCCTTAATTGATGTCCCATAGAACATTGCAATCATTGGCTGATATTTGTCTAAATGCTCTGTGCCAACAATGTTAAAACCATACACAAGACTTAACAAAATTGGTGACCCCGTCGATCCTTTGCCATGGATCCTGTGCCTCGTATAAGAAATTGGAAGCCATCTTTTGAAAATCAATAGGACACAAAGTGTTAGAGTAACTCATTGTGTCAGGCAGCATCTCTGGAGAACATGGATTGGTGACGTCAGGACCCTCTTCAAACCTCCATTGGGGTCTGCTCCCCTTTGACAGTCAATGTTATGGTTGAACATATTTGAGAAGAAGCTTCAGGAGTAAATACAATGCTTGAGTGGCAATTGGGGTCAGGTAGGGGTCTTCCTGGGCAGATCCTTGAATTTTAAACCTGTCCTTGGCAAGAAGGGCCGCCTGAAACCTAAGGAGCTGCTGATGCTGGTTTACCAAAAAAAAACACAAAGTGCTGGAGTAATTTAGTAGGCCAGGCTGCATATTCTAGAGAACATGGATAAACGGCATTTTCAGTTGGGACCCTTCTGACTGATTGTAATAGGGGGGATACTTGTGTAGTCCAACGGTAAATCAGCAAATTGGTGTCTGACAACATCATTTGGCAACAAGGAGGTTTCAAAAGCTATGTCGAGGCTGAGAGGTTCAACTGGAGAACCAAGTATTGGATAGACAC
Organism: Leucoraja erinaceus; assembly: GCF_028641065.1. Classification (NCBI taxonomy): domain Eukaryota; kingdom Metazoa; phylum Chordata; class Chondrichthyes; order Rajiformes; family Rajidae; genus Leucoraja; species Leucoraja erinaceus. The sequence continues at coordinate 9,865,233 of NC_073384.1, read as the reverse complement.
AAACTGCTGGGGTAACTCAGCGGGTGAGGGAGCATTTCTGGAGAAAAGGAATAGGTGGCGTTTTGGGTCGGAATCCATCTTCAGACAAGTTCTGACCCGAAACGTCACCTATTCCTTTTCTCCAGAGATGCTGCCTGACCTGCCAAGTTACTCCAGCATTTTATGTCTTTATCTACGGTATAAACCAGCATCTGCAGTTCCTTTCTACACACAAGTATTTGATTTTGTTCCGAACATTTGCTGAACTCTCTGCATTTAGGATCTCTAATATCTTAACAGGAAATTAAATTAATTCTATCAATCGTAATGGATTTATTGGAAAACTTATTTTAGTTCCACAGTTTATGATAAAAACTTTTCTTACATGAAACAGATTTTAGAGTCAGATACACTGCATCATTCTCAGCAAGAATATTTATTTTAATAATCTGATAAATTCTATAATATCCGTTTGATGATTACTATTTCAGAAAAATGGGCAAAATGTCTTAAGATTACATGGTTTTCAATAATAATGTTAGTTTTGTTTAAATGACACTACCTTTGGATGTTAATGGCATAATGATATCCAGAATGGTTTCTACTTAGTCGCTGTGCTTATTAATGCAATTGTTCGCTGTTTCAAAATGTTCCTTTCCATAGTGTTTATTTTTAACTATGCACGGTGGTGTGTTTTTTTGGTATGTGTTGCTTTCCATTAACTAGAACTTTGCAATGTTCATTTTAATAAGAGATCTTGATCTAGCATTGCTTCGTTGCAGTCCACCTATTGAACAAAAAATCGTGCTTCACTATTCTTCTGCGTCTTATGTCTCCTTCGGTCATTACACTACAATAAAACAAGCCAGAACCCACCACCATAATACAATACAAGCATATATCCATAATAACCTGCTATACAACTATGATACAATCCTTATTGATGATACATTCTACACCCTGCAGAGCCCAGCGATCCCGGAACTCCCTCAGGGTGCCCGTGGACAGGGCGTATTCCCTTTCTAACCGCACCCGGGCACGGACGTATCCCCGGAAAAGGGGCAGGCAGCCGGCTCGGGTAGAGCCTTCCACCGCCTGGCGCCTTGACCCGCGGATGGCCAGCTTGGCCAGGCCCAGGATATCTTCAGCCCTACCCTCTCCCCTACACACAGGGTGTCCAAAGATGAGGGTGGTGGGTGCGAAACGCAGCCAGAAGGCAAGGAGCAGCCCCTTTAGGTATTCAAACAGTGGCTGCAGCCTGTCATGGCTGACCATGGGTGTCTCCAGGGTTGGAGGACGCCAGTGCATGACTTTGTTTAACGTGGGGAGACTGGTGTACAGACAGCCGCTACACGGTCCTTGACAGATCTGGGTCAGGATCCAGTGGTATGGAGTAGGAAACCCTTTTGTAGCCTTCACTCTTAGAAACATGGTTATGTTGCTTATAAAACCACTCTAGTTGTCCTTGACAAACGACTATGACAAACTGACAAAAACTATGACAGACTGACAAAAACTGACAAACTGCTGCAAGCTATGTCAGAACAGCTGCTCCTGAACATTATTGGTATTTCTGCTCCTAAATTCACAACCAAGGTTCAGCGGTGAGCATTTTCAATTCAATGGTTCAATGGTACTTTATTGTCACATGTACCTAACAGATTTCACTGAGGCTATACACAAGAGTCACCATGTTTCTGGTGATTTCTTGCACCTTTCAAATTAAGGTTCAAGCCCCTTCTGGGCGGCACGGTGGCGCAGCGGTAGAGTTGCTGCTTTACAGCGCCAGAGACCCTGGTTCATTTCTGACTACCGGTGCTCTCTGTACGGAGTTTGTACGTTCTCCCTGTGACTGCGTGGGTTTTACCGTTTCCTCCGGTTTCCTCCCAAACTCCAAAGACGTACAGGTTTGTAGGTTAATTGTATTTGGTAAAAAATTGTAAATTGTCCCTAGTGTGTAGGATAGTGCGAGTGTACGGAGATTGCTGATTTTTGCGGACTCGGTGGGCCAGAGTACCTGTTTCCACGCTGTATCTATAAACTAATCTAAATGAAAACACTTTCAATACAATGGTACTCTGTTGTGACATATAGTCAAGTACAGTGAAATTCATTTTTTACATACAATTCATATATAGACAAAATCTAATAAGAGTGTAAGAATACCATATTTCACTGAGGCTATACACAAGAGTCGTCATATTTCTGATGCCTTCTTATATCCTTCAAGTTCAGAGATGTTAAAAATGTTAAGAGTCTGAACTTGGCCGTAAAGGCCCATTGTCCTGGCTTGCAAGGTCGGCCTGGCCAGGCCAGGCCATGTTGTTGATGCCTCCTCCATCACTTCACTGCATGCCACATCCAATTCATGCACGCTGCCCCTTTGAGCTGTGGTTGTACATTTCTCCAGAACCGTTCAGCACCGACCTTTCACTTCTTTGCCTTTGGGATTTTAAGTTCAACTGCAAAACTTTCAGTACAAAACTTTAAGCCTGCAGTGTCAAAGGTGGCACATGTCCGGGTTGACACAAAACCAAAGCTCCATAGCTTTAGTTTAGTTTAGAGATACAGTGCGGAAACCGTCCCTTCTGCCCGCCTAGTCCGTGCCGACCAATGATCCCCACACACTATCCTACACATACCAAGGACAATTTACAATTATACCAAGCCAATTAGTCTACAAATCTCTACATCTTTGGAGTGTGGGAGGAAACCGGAGATCCTGGAGAAAACCCACACAATTCACGGGGAGAAGGTACAAACTGTACAGGCAGCACCCGTAGTCAGGATCGAACCCGGGTCTCTGGCGCTGTAAGGCGGCAACTCTACAGCTGCGCCATCGTGCCCGCCACTCATATCCCAAGGCAGTTACATAGATGAGCAGGGAAGTTATCTTGGTGATTTGATTAATATTTACACCTCAGTGCACATCACTAAAAGAACAGGTTACCAGTCTAGCAGCATAAAGTAGATAAACCGGCTGCTACTTTTTCTAATGTTACATCTGTGAATGCACTTCAGAAGTATTTTACTCTCTGTATGTGGTTTGGAACATCTTGAGATCATGAAATGATGCAAATATTTTTCCTCAAACGTTTGAGCATGCACTTTTGAATTTGTGACTTCTTCCTTCATTTTGTGAAATGGAATGAAATATTTCTGTCCGGTCTTTTATAGATCTGAGAAATATACCAGCATAGAGTTAAAGATTTAAAATGTACTTCGAAAGACGTTCCTCAAAATGAAGCCTTGAACCTCCCGCCAATCTCCTTATCCACTTTGTTGTTGAGTAAATGATTTCTGCAACCTAACCATATCTGTTATTTGAACTAGATACCTGCAATCCTCTAGCTACATTGACAAATAAGGGTTCCTGCACTGTGTGCAAGACATAAAATTTCTGTGAGTCCTATGCACACAAAGTGCAGATCTCCCGGGTGTCTAAGATGCATTCTGTTAGATTTATGCTGTTGCTTGAGCCTTGTAATCATTTAACAGATCAAACAAAAAACATGAATGCCCAACCACAGACTTCTGCATGGTCCTAGCTTTGTGGAATGGTTCAAGATTAAACAGAGGTCACCCTGACCAGTATATCAGAGACAGTGACGACTTGGTCCATCAACTCTGTGTTAGTTGATTTGCTGATTTATAATGAGCAAGCAAATCATTATCAGTTACATAACGTATTATGCTGTGAGGAAATTTAAGTCACCAGTCATAGGAACCAACCCTTATCTGGCAAAATCCTAAACATTTTCTTCAGTATTTTCTACATCATCTTACACTATATTTTTCTCCACGACTATGAAAAAAACTGACCGCTTAAGGTTGATATTCAATTTTAATACCTAATTTTAAAGGATACAAGATCATGTGGGACCCCTTGTTCCCCGTCCCCAACATGGGGGGGGCGGGGGCGGCATCACACTAGAGGGCTGATCCCCGAACACGGTGTCGGCGCTCACCCCGGAGACAGGTGCCCCCCAGAGCCAAACACCCTTTCTCCCAACGTAATATTCCACCACTCACCCATAGCCCGCAACTGCGCAAGCACGGCTCATTTCCCCTCATCTCCCAACACTCCCTCCCCCTCCTCTTCACCTTCCCTCTTCTCTCTCCTCCCCTCCTCCCCTCCTCCACTCCCTCCTTCACCTCCCGCCTGGCCATTTTCATACTGGGAAATTATCATCTTGTTTCCTATTGCATTTCCATTGACTTAACACAAAAGCTGTGATCAAGGACAGTCAAAAGCCCATAACTTTCTTAAAAATTAAGAGAACTGAATGATATTTTCAGTTATTATAGATTGAAGCATTCTGAAACGAATATGAAACAATCTTACTTGGATGACCTGAAATTAAAGCATATAATTAGTTAGTTACCTAATTGTAGCAGATTACAACATTCAATTACTAGATCTAAACATCTATCAATTTCTTAAGAAAGGGTTAACATTTTTAAATAGCCTAAGTGTCCAAATAACATTCACCCAAGAATTCACAATGTAACATAATTTTTAAATCTCATTGTCATGAATTTATAGGCCAAATGGAAGGAATTTAGTGTTTAATTCCCGTAAATTAATGGCCATTTAAATCATCTTGCGAGTGGGTTTTTGAGTAATGCAATCGTTTGGAACGTTGCGGATGCAGTGCTTTTGAACCCCATTTTGGGTAGGAAAAATACTGCCGGTTAGGATGGGTCCCAAGTCACCTTCGCGCAACGTGAAATTTGATTAAAGGCATCTTAAGAAGCACTTTTTAATGTAAAAATAAACGGCATACCTTGCCTTGTCTCCTACGTGAGATCTGTCCCGTTGTCAGCGTTCACGGCTTTAGAAGGTGATTTTTAATTTACTCTAGCAATTAAATAATCCAGCGCAGTTTAAAAATAACTCCAGAGAACGAATGTCGAAGCGATTTTTCTTGAGCAACTAAACAGGCTGACGAACATCGATTTGAACAGCCTGGAAGAAACAGCATTTTAAACCCGCCCCCCTCTCAAAGACGCCAAAGTCATGCACACGGGCAGTGACAGAACTGCAATACCGCTGAAGGTAAGTTTTGTACCGTACCTACTCACAGGCAGTTATTATTTTCAAAGTGGCTTTATTTAAACTTTAAGTATCAGTAACGTGAAATATAACATGAAATGTGAAGAAACTTGATACTAACGACCACCGAAAAACGGAGTAAGATTCTGCAAAAACTTTTGCGCTATTGTGTACCGTTTTGGCGTAGTTCCTTGATCTCACAGACAGAGAGACAAACAAGACGAGACTTTTAATAGTACATAGATAGATGGCTAGATGGCTAGATGGCTAGATAGATAGATAGATAGATAGATAGATAGATAGATAGATAGATAGATAGATAGATAGATAGATAGATAGATAGATAGATAGATCTTTCCATGAAAGTGGTAGACTGGGTGATGAAGAAGGTGTTTTGCCGACCCTCATTTAGTAAGTAAGTAAGTAATTTTTATTTATATAGCACGTTTAAGTCAACTCGCGTTGAAACCAGAAAACGCCGTTCCAGTCCCGATGGTAGGCCGCGAGGAAGGGGCGAAGATGCAGCTCGGAAGGAAGCCGCATCTCCGACCAGGTAGGGAGTGAGAAATAAAGTTTCCCCCTTCCCCTCCCCCCACATAAAAGAACTAGAAGACCATAACCATATAACCATGTAACAATTACAGCACGGAAACAGGCCACCTCGACCCTTCTAGTCCGTGCCGAACACGTATTCTCCCCTAGTCCCATATACCTGCGCTCAGACCATAATCCTCCATTCCATTCCCGTCCATATTACTATCCAATTTATTTTTAAATGATAAAAACGAACCTGCCTCCACCACCTTCACTGGAAGCTCATTCCACACAGCCACCACTCTCTGAGTAATGAAGTTCCCCCTCATGTTACCCCTAAACTTCTGTCCCTTCATTCTCAAGTCATGTCCCCTTGTTTGAATCTTCCCTACTCTCAGTGGGAAAAGCTTATCCACGTCAACTCTGTATATCCCTCTCATCATTTTAAAGACCTCTATCAAGTCCCCCCTTAACCTTCTGTGCTCCAAAGAATAAAGCCCTAACTTGTTCAACCTTTCTCTGTAACTTAGATGCTGAAATCCAGGCAACATTCTAGTAAATCTCCTCTGTACTCTCTCTATTTTGTTGACATTCTTCCTATAATTATGCGACCAAAGTTGTACACCATACTCCAGAATTGGCCTCACCAATGCCTTGTACAATTTTAACATCACATCCCAACTTCTATACTCAATGCTCTGATTTATAAAGGCCAGCACACCAAAAGCTTTCTTTACCACCCTATCTACATGAGATTCCACTTTCAGGGAACTGTGCACAGTTATTCCCAGATCCCTCTGTTCACCTACATTCTTCAATTCCCCACCATTTACCATGTACGTCCTGTTTTGATTTGTCCTGCCAAGAGACCTCACACTTATCAGCATTAAACTCCATCTGCCATCTTTCAGCCCACTCTTCCAACTGGCATAAATCTCTCTGTAGACTTTGAAAATCTACTTCATTATCCACAACCCCACCTATCCTAGTATCATCTGCATACTTACTAATCCAATTTACCACACCATCATCCAGATCATTGATGTACATGACAAACAACAGTGGACCCAACACAGATCCCTGTGGCAGCCCACTAGTCACTGGCCTCCAACCTGACAAACAACCATCCACCATTACTCTCTGGCATCTCCCATTCAGCCACTGTTGAATCCATCTTGCTACTCCACCATTAATACCCAACCATTGAACCTTCTTAACCAACCTCCCACGAGGAACCTTGTCAAAGGCCTTACTGAAGTCCATATATACAACATCCACTGCTTTACCCTCATCAATATCCCGAGTAACCTCTTCAAAAAATTCAAGAAGATTAGTCAAACATGACCTTCCAGGCACAAATCCATGTTGACTGTTCCTAATCAGACCCTGTTTATCCAGATGCTTATATATATTATCTCTAAGTAACCTTTTCATTAATTTGCCCACCACTGACGTCAAACTAACAGGTCTATAATTGCTAGGTTTACTCTTAGACCCCTTTTTAACTGGGTCCTCCGGACTTCGCCCTGGGCTTTAACAGGACCTCTAAGTAGAGGTTCCTGTAGGAAGATAAAACCTGGAAAAAGTTTAATAAACTTACCTTCAGGTCTGACTGTTGGCAGGATAATCACGTTCACCCTGCCAGTCGTATGCAATGCGTTAGACGATATGACATTCATGCGTCCTGGCAGGTTCTTCATGTAGTCACTCACGTGACTCCGTAGTAAAATTAGGTCATTCGGTCTCTCCCTCCTTACCGCATTCTCCTGCCTCCTCCCCATAACCTCTGACATCTGTAGAATCAGAAGAATCTATCTATCTCTGCCTTAAAAATATCCACTGACTTTTCCTCCACCGCCTCCTGTGGCAAAGAATTCCACGGATTCACCACCCTCTGACTAAAGAAATTGCTCCTCATCTCCTTCCTAAAATAACGCACTTTAATTATGAGGCTGTGACCTCTGGTCCTAGATTCTCCCACCAGTGGAAACTTCCTCTACACATCCACTCTATCCAATCCAAGGTGCATGGATAGGAAAGATTTAAAGGGATGGGGCTAGCTTAGTTAGGTAACCCTCTGAAGAAGGGTTTCGGCCAGAAACGTTGCCTATTTCCTTCGCTCCATAGATGCTGCTGCACCCGCTGAGTTTCTCCAGCTTTTTTGTGTACCTTCGATTTTCCAGCAGTTCCTTCTTAAACACTTAGTTAGGTAACTTGTCTGGTATGGATGAGTTGGGCAGAAGGGCATGTTTTTGTTCACCTGCTCCTGGCTTTCAATCTTAGTCTCAAGCAGCAAAAGGAAAATAATGCTTTGTGGTAATTAAAACAGGAAGAGATGCACTGACAAATTTTAAATGCATTTATTGATCCTGTTTTTTTAGTTGTTAAAGGTCACAGAATGGCATAAAGGATAAAGCTCCTGTTTTAATCACATGGGTTTAAATTATAACCTGCGGGGCTCGCTATTGCTGCATTAAACAAATTTAATCTGAGCCCTGTTTCTGCCTGTTATTTGGACATCTTCCTCCTCAGGCTGAAAACAGACTGACAGGATCTATGTCATGTCTGTGCCAGAGTACACATTAGTGTCCAATACTCCAGCCGTCTGTTATTTATCAGATAGAAATAATACAAAGTCCAAATTTAGTTATACCTATATCCACTAAGGCAGCTGAATTGTTATTCTTATTTATAAACACCATCTGAATGTGCTGATATTCATAATTATATGTACATTTATATCACCCTGCACTGCATACATATATAAAATATTTACATAAAATGTATGGAGGGGGGTGGTGGGTGGGTCTGGAGGAGTGGGGGGGGGGGGGGGGGAGGGGTTGGTTGTTGGTAACGCATTACTGTGGAGATGCCTTACAGTGCTACAGCGCCAGGGACCCAGGTTCAATCCTGACTATGGGTGCTTGTTTGTCCGAAGTTTGTACGTTCTCCCCATGACCGCGTGGGTTTTCTCCGAGAACTTCGGTTTCCTCCCACACACCAAAGACGTACAGGTTTGTAGGTTCATTAGCTTGGTATATATGTAAATGATACGATATAACTTTATCTCTCCCAGGAGGGAAATTGGTCTGCCAACAAGATACATGAAACATGAAATTGAAGTGACGAGTGGGAAGTCCAGGTTTGCCTTTGGTACAGGAACCTTGTGGTACATTGCCCCTTGTGTGCAGGGAGTGGATGACAAAGTGGGATAGCATAGAACTAATGTGAATGGGTGATCGATGGTCGGCGTGGGCTGAAGGGCCTGTTGTCATGCTGTATCTCTAAACTAAACTAAAAATCGGACATACTTCATTGATTATAGAATGCTTTGGGATAGAATGAGGGATGGAAAGATCTGCCCAAATGCTAGTTATATTATTTCAAAGATTGTGACAAAAACTATTTTTAATTATTTGAACCTAACAAATGTCTTAGCATATCTTAGGATGTTAAGTTCCCGCTATGAATACGAAAAGGATTTGCCAGAGTGGTACCAGCGATGCAAGATTTTACTAGCTGGAGAATCTAGAGAACTCTAGCCTGCCAGGAAATATAAGAGCTGATTGATAGAGGGGATCAAGAGTCAAGAGTGTTTAATCGTCATATGTACTGACAAAGGAACAATTAAATTCATACTCATAGAGTCATAGTCATTGAGTGATAGTGTGGAAACAGGCCCTTCGGCCCAACTTGCCCATACCGGCCAACATACTCGCAGCAGCAAAACAAGCCTGTGGCACAATAAGCACAAAAAAAACAATAAATTAATAAATGCAACACTATAAACAATAATAGTGCACACAACAACCCAAAGTTCTTGGTGCAACCTACAACAGTTCATAGAAGTTCATAGTTGATGTTAGTGTTGTGTTCAAAGGCCTGTTGGCTGTTGGAAACTTTCAAGCTTTTCTTGAACCTGTTTGTCATGGTTTTCAGACTCCATTACCTTCTTCCCAATGGAAAGTGGCATGCAATCAGGACCAGAATGATGTGGCTCTTAGATGACATTGGCTGCCATTTTGAGGCAGCACCTCTGACATGAGTTGAGCATAATGAGTTTATTGTCAAGTGTACCGAGGTACAGTGAAAAGCTTTTGTTGCGTGCAAATCAGTCAGCGGAACGACAATACTTGATTACAATCGAGCAGTCCACACTGTTACAGATACATGATAAAGGAAATAACGTGAATAATGTTTTTTACAATCGCTTTGACAGTGGGGAGATCAGTAGGTGAAGTGACCAGAGAGAAATGTTGCCCTGTGGCTGATGGGTGAGTAACCAGGAGGGATAGATTTTTGATAATTAGCAGGGGCAAGATGAAGGGAAAAGAATCTGCAGCACATTGTCATCTGGGAAGCACGAGTAGAAAGGGCAGCAAAAGCAGATTCAATACCAACTTTGGAGAAGGAGTTAGAATTACTGAAAAGGAAAATTAGCAAAACCTCAGAAGCAAGATTAATTGAATAGCTGCTTCAAAACTGGCATATCACCTCAATGTAGTTTTGTGCTTCGAAAGTAAGTAATGATTTACAATATCCTGCATTAAGTTAACAATTGCCATTGTTTTAAATGGAGTTTATCCAGCATTAAATAAGTTAACAATCGCCATTGTTTTAAATGGAGGTAATGTGGAGCTTGCGTCTTTTAGGAAGATGGTAATAATTCCAGTGAGGCAAAGCAGATGTAATTTTGGTATTGTAAAACGAAACATATATCACAGAAATGAAAAAGTCCTGGAACTCATGTTCATCTTTAGCACCCTAGATGAACTTTATGCTAACTGAGGTGAAAGTTTAGAGGAAATTCTGGGCTATGGTTCTGTTTGTACATTACCTGAACCAGCTCAGTTTATTATAATGCAGCAATGATTTATACGAATGTGTCTAAACACAAACCACTTTCCGTATCAAACACATTGGAACTGGTGGTGAATCATAAAGCTTAGAAATATGGCACTATATCATTGAAATTTATAAACAAACAGAGATAGAACTTGATTACTTCTTTGTTACTGGCCTTAAAATTAGTCATTCAGAAAATTAGTGTTCATACTCAACCTTTGCTATATCGGAATCTGGAAAGCACAATAGGCTTCAATTAACTGAAGACTATTAACCACCGCCACAATATTTCTTTCTGCTCCGTTTCATGTACTGATTTCCCCATTATTCAAGGAATCTGTAGGAGGTTCTGCCTCAAAATAGCAGCCAATGTCATTAAAGTTGACATAATTAATAAGCAGATTTTCTTCTTCTACATGTTTGTCTTTTGGCTGTGCATAAGTGAAGTTAACGCACATTGTGTAATCATTTTGTTAAGGTGCACACATGGGATCAACCATTTCAAGTCAAATGCTATGACTTAAAGAAAATAAATTATACTGAATCAGCACAAAATACTATTTGGGACATTGCTGTAGATTGAAGTCTTCAGGGAGATTGTAAAAGTCAAACATATAATACCAAAGAAATGTATCAGTAAGATTCTAGGGATGAGGTTGCACATAAGAAAATGGAACTGCAGATGCTGGTTTACATTAAAAAAAAAACATGGTTCTGCAGTTACTTGGCACAGAAGGGAGGCACAGTAGCGTAGCAGTAAAGTTGCTGCCTTACAGCACCAGAGACCCTGGTTCGTTCCTGACTATGCGTGCTGTCAATAGACAATAGACAATAGGTGCAGGAGTAGGCCATTCGGCCCTTCAATCCAGCACTGCCATTCAATGTGATCGTGGCTGATCATCCCCAATCAGTACCCCGTTCGTGCCTTCTCCCATTATCCCCTGACTCCACTATCTTTAAGAGCGCTATCCAGCTCTCTCTTGAAAGTATCTAGAGAACTGGCCTCCACCGCCCTCTGAGGCAGAGAATTCCACAGACTCACAACTCTCTGTGTGAAAAAGTGTTTCCTCATCTCCGTTCTAAATGGCTTACCCCTTATTCTTAAACTGTGGCCCCCGTTTCTTGTCTGTCCGTATAGAGTTTGTACGATATTGTGGAAGTCCAGAACAAGGGGTCACAGTTTAAGGTTCAGGGGGAAATCTTTTAGGACCGAGATGAGAAAAACATTTTTCACACAGAGAGTGGTGAATCTCTGGAATTCTCTGCCACAGAAGGTAGTTGAGGCCAGTTCATTGGCCATATTTAAGAGTGAGTTAGATGTGGCCCTTGTGACTAAAGGGATCAGGAGGTATGGAGAGAAGGCAGGTACAGGATACTGAGTTGGATGATCAGCCATAATCATATTGAATGGCGGTGCAGGCTCGAAGGGCCGAATGGCCTACTCCTGCACCAATTTCCTATGTTTCTATGTTCTCCCTGTGACCGCATGAGTTTTCTCTGGGAACTCCGGTTTCCTCCTACACTCTAAAGAGGTCCACGTTTGTAGCTTAATTGACTTGGTATAATTGTAAATGGTCATTAGTGTGTAGGATAGTGATCGCTGGTCAGCATGAACTTGGTGGGCCGAAGGGCCTGTTTCCGCGCTGTTTCTCTCGATCACTAACTCAGCAGCTCAGGCAGCTTCTCTGACAGTTAATGTTGGTGTTTCTGGTCAAAACTAAACATCAGGTTTTTAAGGATTGTATGTTTACTGACATGCCAAATGTTCAAGGCACTGCCATTGATTGTAATCGTGCAGCAAACGCAATAGGAGTTTATGGCATGCTCCAATGATGCCAGACTAATGATCTGTGGAATTATTTGCCACTGGAGTCTGTAGAGGCCAGTCAATGGATTTTTTAAGGCAGAGATAGATAGATTCTTGATTAGTATGGTGTCAAGGATTATGGGGAGAAGGCAGGAGAATGGGGTTAGGAGGGAGAGATAGATCAGCCATGATTGAATGGCGGAGTAGACTTGATGGGCCGAATGGCCTAATTCTGCTCGTATCACTTATGACATGACAATCAAAGAATGAATATAAATCAGATTTTGTGAAGAATCCACTGTGTATTTTAATTATGGCATTAGCAAATTCTTATATTAACAATGCTAAGAAAACTGAGATCTACATAAAGATTGTCGTAAATCGACACAAAATGCTGGAGTAACTCGGCAGAACAGGCAGCATCCCTGGAGAGAAGGAGTGGGTGACGTTTGAGTCGAGACCCTTCTTCATGTTTTCTCAGACATTCATTTGCACTGAAGTCCATTTGGGACTTGTAAGGTTGCTCTGTGTTTTTGCAATCTAATTTCAAGAGCCATGCATTAAAACCACAAATGTAGTTATATTTTAATTGTGTCTGCATGAGCTGTTGATTGCTCAAGGAACAAAATTCATCCTTGAACAAAATCTAATTATTATTTTTTTTCCTTTATTAAAGACAGCCTGACTTTCCCTTTGCTGTAAATAAAACAAATATACAAGCAATGATTCACTCGTCCCATCAATGAAGGAAACTCATTAAGTAAAATGGCTAGATTTTGAAGTGATATTTCTTTACTATGCCATTTTTCAGAGGTCTATCAGAGATATTGCAGGTTAAATAGTTACAGCACATGTTCTATACGTATTAGTTGACCATCTTTAGAATACAAGAAGCAATATCCAAGTGAACCTGGATTAGTAAATATGTAATAACCGATCTAGAGTCGGCATACATGACCATAATCCCGATCTGAAACCTTACATTCTGTTCTTATTTTTATCCAATCTTTTAATGATATGTTATTGCAAGGAGACAAAGCATTATTCCAAACTAAAGCCTAAACGGAAGCTGCAACTATTTTCCTACAGTTTTTTTTAACATTTTACATTTTGCATTACATGACATTACAAATCATATTGTTGGGATTTAGGTACCTTTATCTTTTCCATTGAGGATTTTATTACTAAAGTACTCAAACTGGATGAGAATGATTCAATTTGAGTCTTTGATCTTTAAGCAGCAATGTTCTAAGTGCAGAAATGAAAGTTAAAAACAATACTGTTATTTAGCTGACTGAATATACCTAGCAGTGTGCAGTATTATTAGACGTGTGCGTATGTTTTCCAGACTGTCCAGCACCAGATTGCCATTTTGTTCACATTGAAAGTTAAAAATAATACCGTTATTTAGCTTACTGAATATACCCAACAGTGCAGCGTGCAGTATTATTAGACTTGTGCCTATGTTTTACAGTCTGTTGTACAGCACCAGATTGCCATCTTGTTCATTGTACACTACAGAATCTACTTGGTTTTCACTTTGTTTTTTGAGGGGAGATTGGGGGGATTTTTAAGTAAAGTGGTGGGTGAGTTGGGAATGGTGAGATGCTTCAAACTGGTGAAACCTATGTTAGGAAGCCTCATGTCAGAATTTGACTTATGTGATAGCAATTTTAAGATTTTGAAAAAGATAGGGAGATAACGTCATCCATGGGTTTGTTGGCTCTAACCTTGATTGTTGCTGGCCTTCTGACACAAGGTCATCCAAAATGGACTGGGCAACATCAGTGGCACAGCTGCCTTACAGCGCCAAAGATCCGGGTCCAATCCTGACCTCGGATACTGACTGTGTGGAGTTTGCACGTTCTCCCTGAGATGGGTTTCCTCCTGGTGCTCCGGTTTCCTCCAACATCCCAAAGGTTTGTAGGTTAATTAACATCTGGTAATTGCCCATAGTGTGTAGAGAGTGGTTGAGAAAGTGGGATAACGTAGAACTAGTGTGAATGGGTAGACACAAAATGCTGCAGTAACTCAGTGGGACAGGCAGCGTGGAGCAGCTGGGCTTGTACACTCTGGAGTCTAGAAGGATGAGAGGGTATCTTATTGAAACATATAAGATTATTAAGGGTTTGGACACGCTAGAGGCAGGAAACATGTTCCCGATGTTGGGGGAGTTCAGAACCAGGGGCCACAGTTTAAGAATAAGGGGTAAGCCATTTAGAACGGAGACAAGGAAGCACTTCTTCACACAGAGAGTTGTGAGTCTGTGGAATTCTCTGCCACAGATGGCGGTGGAGGCCGGTTCTCTGGATACTTTCAAGAGAGAGCTAGATAGGGCTCTTAAAGATAATGGAGTCAAGGGATATTGGGAGAAGGCAGGAATGGGGTCCTGATTTGGGGATGATCAGCCATGATCACATTGAATGGCGGTGCAGGCTCGAAGGGCTGAATGGCCTACTCCTGCACCTATTGTCTATTGTCTATCTTTGGATAGTAGGAATGGATGACATTTTGGGTCGAGACCCTTCGTCAGAGTTTGAACGGGTAATCGATGGTCGGTGTGGACTCAGTGTGCTGAAGGGCCTTTATCCATGCTGTATATTTTAACCTAAACTAAAACGTTGCCAAAGATAGATACGAAAAGCTGGAGTAACTCCGCTGGCACAGGCAGCATCTCTGGAGAGAATGAATGGGTGACATTTCAGGTCGAGTCCCTTCTTCATTGCCAACTATTTTCCTGGTCTAACAAAGCCTCAGTATAAAGTCCAAGTTCTTGATACAAATCTCTTTTATGATGTGTCCTCCCCCAGATCTTTTAACATTGTCAGCCACATGGCTGCCCAAGGAAGCTATGTGACTTCCAATTTTGGCTTCTTGAGTATCCCTCAGTTTAATCTCTCATCTATAGAGTGAATAGTAGGTTTAGCAGATGTGGAGAGGATGTTTCCAGTTGTGGGAGAGTCCAGGGCCAGAGAGCGCAGCGTTGGAATGATGGGACGTACCTTTAGATGGAGATGAGGAGCGATTTCTTCAGCTGAAAGGTGATGAATCTGGGAAATTAATTTCCCACAGACAGCTGTGGAGGCCAAGTCACTGGGTATTTTTAAAGCGGAGATTGATAGGCTCTTGATTAGTATGGGTGTCAAATGTTACGGGGAGAAGATAGGAGAAAGAGGTTGAGAGGGAACAATAGATGAGCTATGATCGAATGGTGGATGAGATTCAATGGGCTGTATGGACAAATTCTGCTTCTAATGTCTGATGGTCTTATTGACAACTAGGCTTTTAGCTGCCAAAGCATTAAGCTCACAAAGTCACTCTCTCCACTACTTACCCTTTCTTTTTATTTCTAAGATACTTTTTAACGCTTCCTCTCTCTTTGACCTTTTTTTACCTGCCGTAATATTAAATGATTCGATGTAAAAAATTGTTTAATAAATCTGCTGTGAATTGCCTTGGAGCATTTTATTATATTAAAAATTTTGGTATGATTAAAACTTGGCCAGGGAATTTAGAGCATCATTTAAAACTTAGAGCAAGGATATTCAGGAAGCAAGACTTCCTTATACATTAAGTTAAGTTTAGTTTAGTGATCCCCACACATTAAAACTATTCTACACACACTAGGGACAATTTGACATTGATACCAAGCCAATTAACCTACAAACCTGTGTGTCTTTGGAATGTGGGAGGATACCAAAGATCTCGGAGACAACCCACCCAGGTCATGGGGAGAACGTACAAACTCTGTACAGACACGCACCTGTGGTCAGGATCGAACCTGGGTCTCTGGAGCTGCACCACCTGCCGCTCATAAGGTGTGGAACCTCCTCCTCTAAAGGCAGTAGCTGAAAGTGCAATAATGATTCAAATCTGATGATGATAGCCACGAGAATGAAAAGATATCTTGCCAATGTGGGTGGATAGATATAATTTACAAATTAACCATGACCTCAATGAATGGAGGAAGGCCCACAGAGGAATGGATATCTTGAACATCTTCCTCTGGGAGAAATCTAATTCCAGTGCTGCACATCTCTGATCAAGTTGAATAATTATAATGCCACTCCAAGGAATTTACCATGATTATTGTTTATTTTAATCAAAAGACATTATGCTTTCAATATTGGTATATACGACTGCTCCATTGAAATTAGTTTATTAAAACATACCTCCATGAGAAAAAAACTAAATATTTAGCTTGAAATATTCAGCTTTCCCAGCTCACTCCTAATTCATGCCTCACTGAATAGAGCCTAACAGTGCCTACCTTATGTCAGTGTATTCCTCTGAGTCAGTAGATTGTGTGTTCAACCCTTATTCCAGGACCATATTGTGGATTGAGATTTCATTTCAGCATTGAAATGCAATCTTTCTGTTTAATTGTTACACCATGGCTCCACTTTCCCACAAAGCATGAGAAAAATCTATTTGATTTTTGAGTGGAGATTTTTCATAGCTTCTGACAAACATTTATTCTTGGACCACACTGTCATCCCGGTGAGTTTCATTGTCTGTATAACTCGTTAACACCTAGCCCACAGCCAACAATATACCCGTTTCCTTGATCATCGTTACTTTTTTGCATATCTTTCATTCATTTGTCCTAACATAGAAACATAGAAATTAGGTGCAGGAGTAGGCCATTCGGCCCTTCGAGCCTGCACCGCCATTTAATATGATCATGGCTGATCATCCAACTCAGTATCCCGTACCTGCCTTCTCTCCATACCCTCTGATCCCCTTGGCCACAAGGGCCACATCTAACTCCCTCTTAAATATAGCCAATGAACTGGCCTCAACTACCCTCTGTGGCAGAGAGTTCCAGAGATTCACCACTCTCTGTGTGAAAAAAGTTTCTCCTCATCTCGGTTTTAAAGGATTTCCCCCTATATCACTCTAGATCACCGTCTATAACTCTTGTTTCCCTTTCCCCTGATTCAGTCTAAAGAAGGGTCTCGGCCCGAAACATCACCTGTTCCTTTTCTCCACAGATGCTGCCTGACCCAACTTTTAGTGTCTATCTTCGGTTTAAACCAGCATCTGCAGTTTCTTCCTACATAAAATCTATCTATTTATTTCATTACTACCCGAGGGACCTAAATGCTCTATTTTGCATTGATTGCAATAGAGTTAAGAAATGCATTTGAATAAATTCAGTCAGATGAAGCAGACTATTTTTTTAATTATATGAAACTCAGCTTTGCTAATTAATTATGTCATTTCAGTTCCCACACCAATTCCATTCTGCTGTATTAAACAACGCTGTCAGCTCTGTGGTGTGCTTTTGTGCCCTCTCAGGAGAAAATTGTTTAATTGGGTGATGCTTTTAGGCATCGTGCAGTACACGTTCACATTCAGATCTGCGGAACTATCTGTGAACGAAGAGGGACCTGGAAGGAGGCCGCCGAGAAGGAGAGGGACCTGGCGAGACGGGCCGCTGCTTCTCAACAACTCCCCACACATTAGCAGCAATTTACAGAGTCCAACTCACCTTCAAACCTGCACATCTTTTGGATGTAAGAGGAAACTGGAGCATGCGGAGGAGACCCTCAGGGGGAACGTGCAAACTCCACACAAACAGCACCTGAGGTCAGGATTGAACTCCAAACTCTGGCGCTGTGAGGTAACAGCTATGCTGCTGCACCGCCCTATTTCCGAGTTTCTTTCTTTATTTTTTCTTTCCATTCGCTCTTTTGCTCTGATAGAGTTCATGAATAGAGGTTAGACAGAAACAGCTGGAGTAACTCAGCGGGTCAAGCAGCATCTCTGGAGAAAAGGAATAGGTGACGATTCGGGTCGAGACCCTTCTTTAGACAGTCCCAGCCTGAGCTGTTGAGTTAGTCCGGCTTTCTGTGTCTATCCTGGGGGTATATTAGTATCTGCAGTTCCTTTCTACACATCATGAATAGAGGTGTCTGTTTTAGGAATCTGGTGTTGGTGTGAAAATAATGTGATTGCAGTCGAGCTGATTGAGCCACCATGCCAGGACTTTGGCCAGGGAAAAGACACTGATAGTTATGGTGCTTGCTCTATGTACCTCAGGTCTCAGAAACAGGTAGTGAGCAAAGGACCAAAACATCATTAAATCCAACTGAAGAACTGTCCCGAGTCTAAATAATTCCTATCTATGTCTTCCAGAAGTTGCTGCCTGACCCGAGATACTCTCATAGGAGCAGCACAGTGGCTCCGTGGTAGGGTTGCTGCCTTACAGCACCAGGGACCCGGTTTCGATCCTGACTCAGGTGCTATCTGTGCAGGGTGTGTACGTTCTTCCTGTGACCACCTGGGTTTTCTCTGGGTGCTCCCACACTCCAAAGACGTACAGGTGTATAGGTTAGTTGGCTTCATAAAATTGTAAATTGTTCACAGCAGGCAGTGAAGAAAGCTAATGGAATGTTGGCCTTCATAACAAGAGGATTTCAGTATAGGAGTAAAGAGGTTCTTCTGCAGTTGTATAGGGCTCTGGTGAGACCACATCTGGAGTATTGTGTACAGTTTTGGTCTCCTAATTTGAGGAAGGACATCCTTGTGATTGAGGCAATGCAGCGTAGGTTCACGAGATTGATCCCTGGGATGGCGGGACTGTCACATGAGGAAAGATTGAAAAGACTGGGTACACAAAAAAGCTGGAGAAACTCAGCGGGTGCAGCAGCATCCATGGAGCGAAGGAAATAGGCAACGTTTCGGGACAAAACCCTTCTTCAGACTGATCGGGGTGGGGAGGCTGGGAGAAGAAAGGAAAAAGGAGGAGGAGCCCGAAGGGTGGGGGATGGGAGGAGACAGCAGGGGGACTGAGGAAGGGGAGGAGACAGCAAGGGCTAACAAAATTGGGAGAATTCAATGTTCATGCCCCCAGGATGCAGACTCCCCAAGGTGAGGTGAGGTGCTGTTCCTCCAATCTCCGGTGTTGCTCGCTCTGGCCATGGAGGAGACCCAGGACAGAGAGGTCGGATTCGGAGTGGGAGGGGGAGTTGAAGTGCTGAGCCACCGGGAGGTCAGGTTGGTGAAAAGACTAGGCTTATATTCACTGTATTCACTGGAGTTTAGAAGGATGAGGGGGATCTTATAGAAACATATAAAATTATAAAAGGACTGGACAAGCTAGATGCAGGAAAAATGTTCCCAATATTGGGCGAGTCCAGAACCAGGGGACACACAGGGGTCATTTGAGACTGAGGTGAGAAAAAACGTTTTCACTCAGCGAGTTGTGAATTTATGGAATTCCCTGCCACAGAGGGCAGTGGAGGCCAAGTCACTGGATGGATTTAAGTGAGTGATAGAGCTCTGGGGGCTAGTAAAGGGATATGGGGAGAAGGCAGGCACGGGTTATTGATGGGGGACGGTCAGCCATGATTACAGTGGGTGGCGATGTTGACTCGAAGGGCCGAATGGCCTCCTCCTGTACCTATTTTCTATGTTTCTGTCCCTAGTGTGTAGGATAGTGTTCGTGTATGGGGTGATCGGTGGTCGGCGTGGATCGGTGGACCAAAAGACCTGTTTCCGCGCTGTATCTCTAAAATCTAAAGTCTACTCAGGCACCTTGTGTGTTTTTTTTTGTAAACCAGCATCTGCAGTTCCTTGTGTCAACATTGAAACCGTGAGTAGTTTTTACCAGATCAGAATCAGTAGCTATGACATTTGAACAACTTTTGCTGCTTATTTGAAGTTATAATATCTACTCTGCCTTTCTTCGGTGCAGGGATCTGAAAGATGTTGATTTAGTTTATTCCTTCGATGTGCATCTGCAGCCAATTTGCGGTGAAGAGAGAAAAAAACAAATGTGACGGGGGACTGCACTCATTCTTAAATATGTGCTCCAGATTGCCAGATTGAATTTGGTTCGATTACAAACAAAGAACTATTTATTTCTTGCAAGCTAAAACTTCTAATAATTTTTGGGCAGCCTCAAGATAAAGAACACATTTGCCTTGTCACAGAGTTCTCTTTGCGCAAAATAAAAGCCATTCCTCTTGACAGAATGAAATATTAATGCAGCTCTGATTCCCCCAGTGTATTGTGCATAATTCATTGCTTCTCAGTTTTCAAGGTTCAGACTGTGAATAATATGTGTACAGTGCTCATATTATGGTTCGGTCCTGATCATTGTACTGAGGCTGTGTGCTTTTCCGTTGTTAATTATTTTGATGCTAGAGCATAATCTAAGTGCCGTTGTATTATTTGAGGCATGCTAAGTCTGTCATTGTGCCTGTTTTTCCATGGAACAAGTTGCCCAGTGCAGTCATATGTTTCTGAAACACTGCAGAAAAAGATGAGCGTAGTTTAGATATAATTACTGCCTCTAACAAGTTGGTTTCAAAGTGATGCTAAAGTTCAGATGTAGCTGAATATTAATCATGGCATGATCAAGGATAAAAGACACAAAGCGTGGGGAATGATAAATGATAATCTCTCCCTCCCTCACTTACTTGAAAGAAATAATTGTATATGCAATGGACCTCCTCTGCATTCTGTCATTCAGACATTTGCATTATTCTGCATTATTTTCAGAATGTTGGGTATCATAAGAGATAGGAGCAGAAATAGGCCATTCAGCCCATCGAGTCTGCTGTGCCATTCGATCATGGCTGATCTGTCATTTTCCCACTCAATCCCATTCAACTGCCTTCTCCCCGTAACTTTTGACACCCTTTACTAATCAAGAACATGTCAATCTCCACTTTAAAAATACCTAATGACTTGACCTCCACCACTGTCCATGGCAATAAATTCCACAGATTCACCATCCCCTGGCTAAAGCAATTCCCCATCATCTCCATTCTAAATATATGTCCTTTTATTCTGAGGCTGTCCCCTCAGGTCCTAGACTCTCCCTCCAATGGAAACGTGGGGCGGCACAGTGGTAGAGTTGCTGGTTTATAATGCCAGAGACCTAGGTTCAATCCTGGCTACGGGTGCTGTCTGTATGGAGTTTGTAAATTCTCCCTGTGACCATGTGGGTTTTCTCTGGGTGCTCCTCCTACACTTCAAAGATGTACGGGTTTGTCAGTTAATTGGCTTCTGGAAATTGTTCGTAGTGTACGGATGACCATTGATCGGCGCGGACTCGATGGGCCGAAGGGCCTGTTTCCATGCTGTCTCTCTAAACTAATCAAACTAAACAAAAATAAAATAAATTAATCCTCACCACACCCATTCTATCGAGGGCATAGAAAATGTTCATCTACTGAAGCAATTCTGAAGCATATTCTAAAGCATAATCTAATAACATGGAATAAAATAGAGACACAAAAGACTGCTGATGCTGTAATCTGGAGCAATAAAGGTCATAAAGTGATAGGGGTAGAATTAGGCCATTCGGCCTATCAAGTCTACTCCGCCATTCAATCATGGCTGATCTATCACCCCCTCCTAACCCCATTCTCCTGCCCTCTCCCCATAACCTCTGACACCCGCACTAATCAAATCAAGGAATGGATGGAAGTACTCAACAGATCAAACAGCATCTATGGAGGCTCGGGATAGTTGCCATTTTGGGTCAAGACTCTGCATCAGGGTGGAAATATCCGAGGTGGAAATATTCAGCAATTTTAGGAGTATCTGTGGAGAGTGAAACAGAGATAATGCGTCAGGGCATTGCTCTATCATTAGACCTGCTCCTTTGTTTAACATTGCACTTTAAGTTCACTACCCATCTCCCCAAATGCATCTCCACTGGCAACTGACCAAACATATGGTCCTTATCATTGCTGTTTTTGAACAATCAACCTAGAAAGCTGATAATCGGTTTCTCCCATATCTTTGTCGGCAGTCAGAACCTTTTTCCCAGGATGGAAAAATCTAATACTAGAGGGAATAGTTTTAAGATGAGAGGAGCAAGTTGAAGGGAGCTGTGAGGGGCAAGTTTTTTTTAACTTGGAGGATGTTGTAATTGTAATTGTAATTGTAAATCTTTATTGTCATTTCCTGAGTATTCGCATACTCAGAGGAAACAAAAAAACGTTTCTCAACCAGTGTCCGTTCAGTTTTCGTTACAAAATAAATAGCAATTAAAATTAAAATACAGTCATGAACAATTTAACCCTCTAATCACATTCAATAACATTCAACAGCCGTTCCGACCGGCAGCGGCACAACAGTGGCTCTGCTGCAGTGTGGGGGGTTTGTGCGCGATACTTGGCAGGGGGGAAAGTTCATTTAACAGTCTTATAGCCTGTGGGAAGAAGCTGAGGAGCATCCTGCTGGTTTTGCAGCTGATGCTCCTGTACCTCTTCCCAGATGGGAGGATGGTGAAAAAGTCATGTGATGGGTGGTAAGGGTCTTTGATGATGGAGATGGCTCTGTTGATGCATCGCTTCTTGTATATGTCCAGCAGGAAGGGTAGTGGAGCACCAATAATCCTGCTTGCGGTCCTCACTATCCTGTCCAGTTGGTGCCGTTCGTACGCCTTGCAGCTCCCGAACCAGGAAGTGATGCCGTATGTCAGTGTGCTCTCGACAGTCCCCCTGTAAAAAGTCCGTAGATGTGTGGTGGGGAGGCCTGCTTTCCGTAGTCTTCGGAGGGGGTGAAGTCGCTGCTGGGCTCTCTTGACCAGAGCTGTGGTGTTGGCCGTGGACGTCAGGTCATCAGACAGGTGTAGTCCCAAGAACTTCATGCTGCTGACCCTTTCCACATCAGCTCCGTCGATGTGCAGAGGTGCATGGTGATGTTTCCCCGCCCTCCTGAAGTCAACCACCATCTCCTTAGTTTTTCCCACGTTAAGAATGAGGTTGTGGGATTTGCACCAACCTGTGAGCAGCTCCACCTCCATCCTGTACGCCGATTCATCGTTGTCACTGATGAGACCCACTACTGTTGTGTCATCAGCGAACTTGCTGATGAAGTTGTTATTGAGTCTGGCAGTACAGTCGTGTGTCAGCAGACTAAACAGAAGGGGGCTTAGGACACAGCCTTGGGGTGAGCCAGTGCTCACGGCTATGGTTTTTGATCGTACTGGCATGGATAGTAGTGGAGGCAGATGTAATAGTGATGTCTCAGAGACTTTTGGATACGTACATAGATATGCAGGGAATAGAGGGATATGGATTATATGCAGGTAGCTGAGAGAACTTTATAGCATCGTTTTTCGGTACAGACATTGTGGGCCGAAGGGCCCGTTCTTGTGCTGTACTGCTCCATGTTCTACACTGCCGGTAAGATATGATCACATAATTAATGATTTTATACCCGTGCTTTTTTTCATCTTATGGTCTGTGAGTAGAAACATTGGGCAACAGTATGCATCCTCCCCTGTTGACCAATGTACAGTCAATAATTCACATTGTTTTTATGATGCACTTGGTTGTCATTTATGCTGTTAAAGTCCACCCTCACAAAGTGGATGGAGTAATCTATATTTAACAATATAAGAAACTGAACAACGATTAGGACACTCATCCCTCAAGCCCGCTCTGCCGTTCAGTCTCACGGCCGATCCCAGTTCTAGGGTCTGGTTTGCTACCATCTCCCTCAATAGCTTTCGAACTCTCCTTCTCAATTCGAACATACTCCATATGCAGTGGAGAATTCCAAATAGTATCAACCCTCTGAATAAATAAATTTCTCTTCATTTCAGTCTCAAGAGGCTGACTTCTTATCTTCAGATATTATCCCTTAGGTCCAGTCTCTCCATCCTAATGAACCAGTTTCACAGCATTTAGCCTGCCAATTTCATAAAGAAGCATAGAAAAATAGGTGCAGGAGTGGGCCATTCGGCCCTTTGAGCCAGCACTGCCATTCAATATGATCATGGCTGATCATCTAAATTTAGCACCCTGTTCTTGATTTCCCCCCGCATCCCTTGATTCCTTTCTTTCGCCCTAAGAGCTAAATCTAACTAAATCTAAATCACCCACATCTACATTCCTACATTTTTATTGAGACACACTCTTGTTTATTCCATTGTATATAGTCCCATCCTCATTTAGTAAATCTCCATAAACATAAACATAAAACATAAACTGCAAATGATTAAACATTTATACTGGTCCATAAATAGGACAGGTTTAGAGGGATATGTGTGCCTGGGTCCTGGACTTTCTCACCGCCAGGCCCCAGGTAGTCAAGATGGGAGGGAATACATCAAGGTCCCTCACCCTGAGCACAGGATCGCCCCAGGGTTGCGTCCTCAGCACCCTATTGTACTCCCTGTACACACATGACTGTGTGGCTAGGTTCAGCTCCAACTCAATAATTAAGTTTGCTGATGACACTGTGGTGGTGGGCCTGATCTCAGACAACGATGAGAAGGCCTACCGGGAGGAGGTGGCTGATCTAGCACTCTGGTGCCAGGACAACAGCCTCCTCTTGAACATCAAAAAAACTAAGGAGCTGATCGTGGACTTTAGGAGGGCACATCATCCGAGGACGTACACTCCATTGAGGATAAATGGGGATCCTGTGGATAGGGTGAGCTGTTTTAAATATCTGGGAGTCCACATCTCTGAGGATATGACATGGACATCACACGCCGCAGCACTCGTGAGTAAGGCAAGGCAGCGCCTTTACCACCTCAGGCAATTGAGGAAATTCAGAGTGTCTCCGAGGATCCTCCAGTGCTTCTACTCAGCGGCTGTGGAAAGCATCTTGTCCGGAAATATTACCATCTGGTTTGGGAATTGCTCTGCCCAGGACAAGAAGGCTCTGCAGAGAGTAGTGCGTTCGGCCGAACGCACTATGGGAACTTCACTCGCCCCCCTGCAGGAACTATACATCAGGAGGTGCAACTCCAGAGCCAATAAAATCATGGGAGACCCCTTCCACCCCTGCAACGGACTGTTCCAGCTGCTACGGTCAGGCAAACGCCTCCGTTGCCATACGGTGAGAACGGAGAGGTTGAGAAGGAGTTTCTTCCCAGAGGCCATTCGGACTGTAAACTCCTATCTCACCAGGGACTAACTTTACTGAACGTTTTTTCTTCCAATATTTAATATGTAAAAGAATATGTGTGTGTGTTTATGATTGTGTTTATAGTTTGTTTGTTTGTTTGCCTTTTTGCACAAAGTCCGCGAGCATTGCCACTTTTCATTTCACTGCACATCTCGTATGTGTATGTGACGAATAAACTTGACTTGACTTGATATGGGCCAAATGCAGGCAAGTGGGACTAGTGTAGATGGGACATGTTGGTTAGTGTGGGCAAGTTGCGCTGAAGGGACTGTTTCCACACTGTATGACTACACTAAACCAACAATTAATTCTTATTAATTAGGATCATTTCATTAATTAAAAAAATGAGAACAAGAATGTAGTGTCAAATGGCATATTAAATGTCTATTTAGGCTTGATAGAAACACCAAGGGCATTTCATATTGACATCTACCACAGAGTAAAGTATTTTCATTTTTCTGTCCAGATGTATTAAATTTATAATGTAATTTGTACAGGATTATTTCAACAAATTCCGTCAATGAATCTAAGATTATTTTACATGAACAAAATAAGAAGTGAAGTTGATGATTATAATGTGAAGTTAGCTTTTACATGTTCATACTATGATTTTAAAGCGAGAATTAAACTTTTTTGTAACGAGAATTTGACATGCTGTTCAAACCAAGAAAAAACAAAAATAAAAAAGGGCGGAGTGGTAGATTTATTGCCTTACAGCGTCAGAGACTCGGGTTCGATCCTTACCACAGGTGCTTGTCTGTACGGAGTTTGTACGTTCTCCCGTGACCTGCGTGGGTTTTCTCCGGGAACACCGGTTTCCACCCACACTCCAAAGACGTACAGGTTTGTAGGTTAATTGGCTTGGTATAATTGTAAATTGTCCCTAATATGTGTAGCATAGCGTCAGTGTGCGGTGATCGCAGTTTGGTGAAGACTCGGTGGGCCTGTTTCCATGCTGTATCTCTAAACTAAACTAAACTAAATTAAACTAAACTAAAGTAAAGTAAAATAATCCACTCCACATCAGCTCTATCTTGGCTATGGAAACAGTTTCCATGCTCTGAAGCAATTTCCAAAGCATATTTTTCTGTCCAGGTGTATTCCATTTATGAAGAAATTTGTAGAGGTTTTTTCAACAAATTATAGCAATGAATCTAAGATGATTTTACTTGAATGAAATGAAAAAGCGAAGTTGATGTTTATAATGTGAAGTTAGCTTTTGCATGTTCATACTGCGATTTTAACTTATGAAGGCGAGAATGAAAATTAAAACTGTTAACTAGTAATGTCTTCTGCAGATTCAGACCAACCAAATTGTGAAGAGGGCACTGCCTCAGTTGAAGATGCAGAGTTGCAGCATGGCAATGAAGATAACCAGCAATGTATTGGCATCACACAAATGATGGAAGATTTTTTTAAGGACGCAGAACAACAAAAGTCTTTGGAGTCTAACCCTCTCTCGGAGAAAATTGCACATCTGTTGACCTCGAGAATTTCACAATTGAAACAAGAGCCGGGTGGCCAGTATCTCCTTCGAAGCTTTCAAATGGCGTTGGTCCTGTTTCACACACGCGGTCCTGACATTTTCAAGCAAGGTAATGTTACCAATGAGCATTTCTGCTCCTCGGTCAATTTTGGTCGTCATTCCGCCGAATTCCACCCTTTGCCAGGACTCTCACAGGACGTTGTCAGTTTTATACAACAGGAGATTTCAAAGTGAAGAACTACGCACGGTTTAAACACCGGCCAGATGCAGAAATCCAACTTTTATTAGGAGAAGATTGACACAAAAAGCTGGAGTAACTCAGTGGGACAGACAGCATCTCTGGAGAAAAGGAATGGGTGATGTTTCGGGTTGAGACCCTTCTTCACAACTTTTGTAATAAAGTTATCAGTTGTTGCTTCGCCAATTTGATAGAGATTTTTGATTTTGACAACTTTTCCAAGAGGATTGATGATGGTAGTCCAGTAGATGTTCTCTCTACGGACGTTACCAAGGCTTTGCACAAGGTTCCACAAGGTCAAGCAGGAGAGGTTTGGAGGTTAGGTTACCTGAGATCCAGGGTTAGCATTATCTACTTGTATTCCCATTAATCTAACAGAAGAGAGCTTAAATATTTGGCTCTACTACAAACAAGTGTGGTATCAAGACTTACATTTTATATTATTTGACTAATTTCATTGAAAAACATCTGAAATCATTAGTATGGATACGTTAGAGGTTATGGAGAAGGCAGGAGAATGGGGTTAAGAGGAAAAGATAGATCAGCCACGATTGAATGGCGGAGTAGACTTGATAGGCCGAATAGCCTAATTCTGCTCCTATCACTTATGAATGTATCAATCGCCATTTTGTGAGTTTATCCTAACTGCAATTTGAATGATTCATGAGAAGAAACAAGGAACTGCAGATGCTGGTTTACAAAAAAAAAGACAAAGTGCTTGAGTAACTCTGTGGGTCATGCAGCGTCTCTGGAGAACATGGATAGATGACATTTTGGGTTGGGACCCTTCTTCAGACGTATTTGTGACTTTGTTTTGTAACTGTGGAACAATTGCTATGAAAATGGAAGCCCATTTCTTTGATTGCACAGTTACCTTTTCAATAAAACAAGCAAAACCGGATCTGCTAGTTAATGAATGTGGCAACTGGAGTGAAAGGTCGGATCCACCAACAATAATGATAATCAGTTGGCCATTTGTAAGTGGAAAGTGCAACAAGGTATAAGATTTCCATTGAACTGGAATTCCATGCATTATCCAAAATTAGTGGACATTTGTTGTACTTATAATATTGTTGAAGAAAATACAGTGCTTAATCTATTAATAGATGTGTTAACCATGCTTGGAAATATGAAGCAAAGTTGGATTATGAAAATTTGGGTATCAACCAAGTTCTTTTTTAATCATATGCTATTGTATCAAAGAACATGGATGCTCCTTTTTTTGCTTTTATTAATATTGATGAGAAGGGAAGAAATTGCAGGGGCTCTGACAGAGATACTTTCATCATCTTCAGTCCCTGGAAAGGTATTGGAAAATTGGAGGGTGGCTAATGTGTCCACTGAGTCCATGGCGACGATCGATGATCCTTTCACACAGTAACGTTATCCCACATCGCATCCACTCCCTACACACTCAGAGGGCAATTTACAGAGGAAAATTAACCTACAAACTCACACTTGTTTGAGATGTGGGAGGAACAGCCCCATTTTCACATCCATTATATCCTGCTGTTCCTGTGCTGACAAAATTAAAAATTCCCTGCAGTAGAACCATTCATCGAGATGTCCAAAGGCAATACAATTGATAGCTTTATTCCTTCTCCGTCTCAGTCGAGGCGCCTCTCGTCTCTCTCCTAATTAGCACAGCTAAAGATTTAAAACATGGCACGGTGCAATGAGAGCTACTAAATCCATATTCTACCACAGTGAGTTGAAGCTTCAATCGCCACGGGCCCTGGCACCAGATCTGGAAGATAAACTAACAACAGGCCGTGTGTCTTGAGTAAAACATTGTAAAACATGGAATATTGTTCTCAATCCAGCTGCAAAGATGTATGTATAATGCTTGTTTTGATTTTCTTTTACGGGGTTGTAAATCTTGCACCCATAATTAAAAATGAAGTGCTGAAGTTTTTATGCCTTGGTTCTTGAATTTGTTATGCCTTGGTTCTTAAATAGCCCATCTAAGTCACGCTGCCACACATGGCCATGGGTGAAGTCATAAGTACTCCATTGATGTCTTCTTAACCCTTTTCCTTCCTTATACAATCCTCTGAATGGAATCTATCGCTGGTGACATTTCTTATTTTCTTACTTGGTGTCATTGAGAATGCGGATTTTCCATTTGGGTAGCTTACAACCTCACTTCTGCTTGGGTAGTTTATAACCCAACAGTATGAACAGTCTGAAGAAGGGTCTCGACCCAAAACGTCACCCATTCCTTCTCTCTAGAGATGCTGCCTGTCCCGCTGAGTTACTCCAGCATTTTGTGTCTACCTTCGATTTAAGCCAGTTTCTGCAGTTCTTTCCAACACAGTATGAACATTGAACTCTCCACTTTTAATTAACTAATCAACAACAACCCTTTCCGTTTCCTCCGTCCCCTTCCACCTATATCCTATCCTCTGGCTTCACATTTATGCCTCTTCTCACACACCCTTTTGTCTTCTTCCTATCCCTGACCTTTGTCCACATATCTACCAACCAACTGCTACTCCCCTCCCCCCTCCGACCCCACACTCACCTGTATCCACCAATCACTTGCCTGGTATTGTCCTGCCCCCCATCTCACCCCCACCTCTCTCTTCCAGCTATTCTTCTGAGTTACTCCAGCACTTTGAGTCTTCTTTTGTAAACCATCATCTGCAGTTCATTAGCGCATAAGTGATAGTAGCAGAATTAGGCCACTCAGCCCATCAAGTCTACTCCACCATTCAATCATAGTCGATCTACCTCTCCCTCCCAACCACATTCTCCTGTCTTCTCCCCATAACCTCTGGCACCCATACTAATCAAGAATCTATCTATCTCTGCCTTAAATATATCCACTGACTTGGCCTCCACAGCCTTCTGTGGCAAAGAAATCCACAGACTCACCACACTCTGACTAATAGTAATACATTTTAATAATAAATGTTATTTATGGGCGCCTTTCAAGACTCTCAAGGACACCTTACAAAATTTAGTAAACAGAATACAAAACATGTAAGCGGAATGAAACAAAACAAAAAATAACGACAAAAAAAAAAAATAGTAAAGACATCAACAATACACAATTCAAAGACACAATTCAAAGAGAGAGCAGCGGCAGCTAATCGCGCCAGCGTTCACTCTCCCTTCCGGCAGCCATCTTGGAAATGGAACAATAAGGATCTTTAACATAGAACCATCCCACCACAGTGGTTACCATTATGGGGGAAGGCACAATGTCCAGTCCCCATCCCCAGTTCATCCATAGTCAGGCCAATTGAGGCCTCCACAGTTGCTTCTACGGAGGCCCGATGTTCCAGGCCGTTCTCGCCGGGAGATGGTGCTCCGGCGTCGGGAGAGTCCTCTCAGCGGCTAGGGACACCTGGAACGGCCGCTTCCTTACCGGAAGCCGACAAGGCCGCGACGGTTGGAGCTCCACCACTGGCGATCTCATCGAGAGATCCCAGGCTCCAGATGTTGAAGTCAGCGCTGCCGCCCACAGCTGCCCACTCCGCAGACCCGCAGTTCCGCGATGTTTTTATCGGCGGTCTTCAGCTCACCAGAGCTCCAGCGCGGCGACCCAGGCAGGGCATCACCCGCTCCGCTCCGCAATAGCGCTCCAGCGCTGTGCCGCCGCCGAAGCCGAGGTGCTGGGCGGTCCCCTCGGGAAAACGCCGCTCCAGGCCCGCTGGTAGGCCGCGAGGACGGGTCGACGGTGCAGCCCGGAGAAAGGCTGCCTCTCCGACCAGGTAGGGACCTAGAAAGTAGTTTCCCCCTTCCCCCCCCACATAAAAAAGTCTAGACCTAAAAACAAACACTGAAACTCACTAAAAATTAAAGAAAAGAGTGAGAAAGACAGACAGCTGCTAGCTAGCAGCCGTGCCCCAAGATGGCGCCCTCTCACATGACTAAAGAAACTCCTCCCATCTCCTTCCTAAAAGAACATCCTTTAATTTTGAGGCTATGGATCTCTAGACCTAGACTCTCCCACTAGTGGAAACATCCTCTCCATGGGTGAGGTTTCGGGTCGAGACCCTTCTTCAGACATAGAACATATATGGTTGGTGTGGACATGGTGGACTGAAGGACATGCTTCCAAGCTGTATCACTAAACTAAACTAAACTGATTTCCAATTCTGCCAGCCACCTACACACAATCGGTGATTAACCTTCTATTGGATGTAGAGAGAAACTGGAGCATCTGGAGAAAGCCTACACACAGAGACAATGCAGATGGACCTGGGAGCTGGGAAGGAGAAAAAAAGCGATGAAACTTTCTGTTACTTTAGCTGCTGGTTCACTTATTTGGAAGATAGCTGAGTGATCCTGCTGAATTATACAGTGCAGAGGTTACTGAAACCAAACAATGTGACATGTGTCCATCCAAGGAGAAGAGTGTTGATGACATTAAGAAACCCCTCGGCCAAGGTTTGTTAATCTTTCCCTTGGAGGTTGAGGGGAGATCTGAGAAGTGCTTAAAATGATGATAGGGTAGACAGTTACAGGGTGGAAATGTCCAAGGCTGTGGGTTTAAGGTGAAAGGAGCAAAGTTGAAAGGAGATGTGTGGGGGCAGGTTAGTTTTACACAGAGACTGGCGAGTGCCTGGAATGCACTGCCAGAGGTTGTGATGGAGGTAGATACGACAGTGCTGTATTTGGATAGCCACATGAACATACAGGGAATGGAGGAATATGGGTCAGTTAACATAGAAACATAGAAATTAGGTGCAGGAGTAGGCCATTCGGCCATTCGAGCCTGCGCCGCCATTCAATATGATCATGGCTGACCATCCAACTCAATATCCCGTACCTGCCTTCTCTCCATACCCCCTAATCCCCTTAGCCACAAGGGCCACATCTAACTCCCTCTTAAATATAGCCAATGAACTGGCCTCAACTACCCTCTGTGGCAGAGAGTTCCAGAGATTCACCACTCTCTGTGTGAAAAAAGTTCTTCTCATCTCGGTTTTAAAGGATTTCCCCCTTATCCTTAAGCTGTGACCCCTTGTCCTGGACTTCCCTAACATCGGGAACAATCTTCCTGCATCTAGCCTGTCCAACCCCTTAAGAATGTTGTAAGTTTCTATAAGATCCCCTCTCAATCTCCTAAATTCTAAAGAGTATAAACCAAGTCTATCCAGTCTTTCTTCATAAGACAGTCCTGACATCCCAGGAATCAGTCTGGTGAACCGTCTCTGCACTCCCTCTATGGCAATAATGTCCTGGCAATAAGGATGAGAACATTCATTTCAAGTTATTTATCAGCATTGTGAAAAATTATATCCCAACCGTTCCAACTACTTAATTTTCATGCTAATGGCTAATATTTCAGCAAACATGGCTGTCATAATTTTGACACCACAGCTTAAGTATACTGCGCTTAATAAGGAAATAAATTCCATGTGTTAATAAATAGAAAAAATAAAACATACCTGTGGCCAAACAGTATTGACGTACCTAATTGGGTCTGTTATGAATTGAGCTTCAGAATGTTCTGTACTATAGCCATTAATTGACAATCGATAGTTGGATTAATTACCTTCCTGTAACACGCATAGAATGAAATGAATACCACTTTATTCTATTTGTACTTTGAGGTCTTAACACTGCAGTAATGTCTCATGATGTTCCCCAGTTAATAGGATGATCTTTGAAGAGAATGTACAGCGGCTGGGCAGGAGGAGGATGAGAAGCCGGAGGGAGATGTTAAAAATCCTTGAGTAAGACCGTTTCACTTCAAGTAAAAACATTGTACTAATACTAAATAGTTTGCCTGGAAATGAGATGTACAGAATAGTTATCTATCTCCTGGCACTCATTTCAGCTTGCACCAAAATTCATACAATCTAATCAGTTGGGATAGTTTTCTTGTTTTCTATGGTAAGCAGAAACTGTAACTTATTTATATAATGTTTCACTCAAGAGATTGTACGAGGGCGAGGGGGAGGGGGGTAGAGAGGGTGGGAGTGAGGGTAGATAGGGAGGGGGCATCTCCCTCCTCCCCATCTCCCTTATCAAACCCCTCCCTCTACCACCCCACTCCCCACCCCATCTCCCTCCTTCTCATTTCCCTCATCCTCCCCTCACTGCCATTCCCCGCCCCAGGAGCTACCCAGGTCGTAGAGCAGCACCAGGGCCTAGATCTCGGCCTGGTTCTCATACTCAGCCTGGCCCAGGTGGTGGCGGTCAGCTCCAGTGGGCTCCAGTCCAGGCCCCGACTTCATCTCCGGGCTCGTCCCTGACCCCGGACCCAGGCTCGTCCTTGGTTCCAGCAGCGGCTTCTTTCTCGGCCCCATCCCAAGCCCCGGGCTCGGCCCTCACTCCAGCTGAAGCACCACCCTCCCCATCCAGGTGTCGGCCGCTGGGCGTTGGGGGCGCTGCGCGCTTCTCGTTCACCGCGAGCGCTGGAGTGCCCCTCCCTCCCGGAGTCTCCCGTCCTGCCTTGCGAGTGCATTGTGACATCACTTGGGATTTTTTTCCTGAAATGGGTGAGTATTCGAGCTGTTGTTTAAAACTTTAAACAATTAACAACTTCGGAACTATAGGTGGGAATGCGAAGGTAAGATGTTTATTGCCTCGCGGGGAAAATGGGAGTAGATTGTGTGAAAAAGGGAAGGTTGTGGCCTAGCGTTTGGAAGAAATTAGGCATTAACCAGACACACACACACACATACGCGCACACACACATGCGCACACACACACACACACACACACACACACACACACACACACACACACACACACACACACACACACACACACACACACACACACACACACACACACACACACACACACACACACACACACACACACACACACACACACACACACACACACACACACACACACACACACACACACACACACACACACACACACACACACACACACACACACACACACACACACACACACACACACACACACACACACACACACACACACACACACACACACACACACACACACACACACACACACACACACACACACACACACACACACACACACACACACACACACACACACACACACACCACACACACACACACACACACACACTCACACACTCACACACACGGCCACAAACAAGCCGAAGAGTTTTAGTATTACAGAGATGGGCCAAATACAGGCAGGTGAGACATTGGGCCAAACGACTCTAAATACACAGACAAAACAGGGCTAAGTGATGTATTTGGCCCGATTTTTACATTGAGCTGAGTTAGTAGAAGATAGTCAACTTGATTGTAGTGTTCTTTTGACAACTTTATAGCAAAAAACTAATCAAGAAACAGAATGTCAGGAATTACTGATTTTGAGTTTATTCATCTAGCCTTGAACTAATTTTTCTGTAACATGATTTTTTTTCCATTCAAATCCCATGTAGTTACTGCAGAGT
This sequence comes from Leucoraja erinaceus, assembly GCF_028641065.1. Lineage (NCBI taxonomy): Eukaryota > Metazoa > Chordata > Chondrichthyes > Rajiformes > Rajidae > Leucoraja > Leucoraja erinaceus. Next base: position 9,831,028 of record NC_073384.1, on the reverse strand, counting down.
TGTGATAAACAAATTAAATCCATTAATTTTATGTTCTGCCTCATTGTTCCATCTGTAATTGTCTGGGGAGTTTTCAGTTTAATTTAGAGTTACAGCATGGAAACAGGCCTTTCGGTCCACCGAGTCCACGTCGATCAGCGATCCCCGCACATTAACACTATCCTACACACACTAGGGACAATTTACATATACACCAAGCCAATTAACCTACATACCTGTACATCTTTGGAGTGTGGGAAGATCTCGAAGAAAACATAGGCGGTCATGGGGAGAACGTACAAACTCCGTACAGACAGCACCCATAGTCGGGCTCAAACCCGGGTCTTTGGCGCTGCAAGCGGTGCAGGGCAGCAACTCCACTGCTGTTCCACTGTGGCTGCCCTGTCAACAGTTTGTTTACAGTTTATGAAATATTTAAAAAAAAAAGATTCATGGCAAAGAATAAACAAGAAATACCAATGTTAACATTTTAACAGTAATATAAAAGTGTTTTACCCTTTTAAAGTACAGTGTTTCATATTTAGAAACATGGAATTGCAGGCGCTGGTTTGCAAAAGAAAAATGCAAAGTGCTGGAGCAACTCATCAGGTCAGAGGGAGATGGCGGCCTGGTGTTTATATACGGCGTGATGATCAAGGAGTAGGTATGAGGAGGTGTTTCCGATCTGACATTTGGCCTCTGCACAGTCGAAAGGTCAGCAGCACCTCCCTTGTCGCCAGGTTTGATAACAATATTGAAATCGTTGCTGATTGAGTGGAGGACTTATGAGTTTAGGGATTGTGAGACTGGAGTGGGCAAGGGGAGTGGAGACGTCAAGACGTTGCGCTGGCATTTGGAAATAAAAAGGTGCATGGAGGGTAGAAGGGCGGCAGGGAGAGTCCACGAGGAGGAGGAATGTTGGAGACAGGAGAAGGGATCGTCACTGGGAGGTGAGGACTCAATGCCTGAGAAAATGGCCCAGAGGCAGAGGAGATGGAAGAACTCGCCATCATGACAGGCGTGGAACTCGCTGAGAAGTAGGTGTTGTATTTAAATGTGGATCTTTAATGTTTTATTAGTTTCGCTTAGTTTAGTTTAGAGATACCGCGCAGAAACAGGCCCTTTGGCTAACTGAGTCCACGCCGACCAGCAACCCCTGTACACTAACACCATCCTACACATTAGAGACAATTCACGATTTTTACCAAAGCCAATTATCCTACAAACCTGCACGCCTTTGAAATGTGGGAGGAAACCGGAGCACCCGGAGAAAACCCACGCGGTCACGGGAAGAACCTATAAATTCCGTTCAAGCAGCACCCGTAGTCGGGATCGAACCCGAGTCTCTTGCACTGTAAGGCAACAACTCTACAGCATCACCACTGTGCCTCTGCCTTTTTGTTGCCTTTCTTGTGTTTTAATCTCAAAGAAGTTTCTAATGTGACGTGACGCATGTATAAATTCTTTAAAACTAAAAAAGTTGATTATAAGTTTGAAACTGTATCTTTAATGTTTCTCAAATGAAGGATTTTGCTGCTGACAGCAAATTTTAATTCCAACGCACTAGTCTGGTGATAAATATTTAAAGAATTCTTATAAAACTTTGTATCCTCTGAAAGTAACCATTGAAAAGTATTACGGAAAATTTAGTTGGCAAAATAATTTCCACTAATTGTGGATGACGCACGGGATTTCCAGAGGTCAATGGAAATCTTATACCCTGTCGCACTGCCCATTGACAAATGGCCAACTGATTATCATAGTATTTCCACATTTTCCCTTCGAAATGTAACTATTGAATACCTTTCAGAAATTGGAACTTGACAAAACTCTTCTGCAAGAGTTGGATACATTTTTATGCCTCATTATCAGTCATTTTTATTGTCCTTTATGACGAGGTCAGAAATTTAGTTTAGTTTCATTTAAAGATACAGTGCGGAAACACTGTAGCCAAAGAAAGACACAAAAAGCTGGAGTAACCCAGCGAGTTGGACAGCATCTCTGGAGACCCATCTTCAGACTGAGAGTCAGGGAAATGGGAAACGAGAGATACAGATGAGAGATATAGAACAAATGAATGAATGATATGCAAAAAAGTAACCATGATCAGGGAACCGGTCCATTGTTAGCTGTTTGCTAGGTGTGAACGAGTTAAACAGACAATGAAACTCACCAGGACATAGAAACATAGAAACATAGAAATTAGGTGCAGGAGTAGGCCATTCGGCCCTTCGAGCCTGCACCGCCATTCAATATGATCATGGTTGATCATCCAACTCAGTATCCCGTACCTGCCTTCTCTCCATACCCTCTGATCCCCTTAGCCACAATGGCCACATCTAACTCCCTCTTAAATATAGCCAATGAGCTGGCCTCGACTACCCTCTGTGGCAGAGAGTTCCAGAGATTCACCACTCTCTGTGTGAAAAAAGTTCTTCTCATCTCGGTTTTAAAGGATTTCCCCCTTATCCTTAAGCTGTGACCCCTTGTCCTGGACTTCCCCAACATCGGGAGCAATCTTCCTGCATCTAGCCTGTCCAACCCCTTAAGAATTTTGTAAGTTTCTATAAGATCCCCTCTCAATCTCCTAAATTCTAGAGAGTATAAACCAAGTCTATCCAGTCTTTCTTCATAAGACAGTCCTGACATCCCAGGAATCAGTCTGGTGAACCTTCTCTGCACTCCCTCTATGGCAATAATGTCCTTCCTCAGATTTGGAGACCAAAACTGTACGCAATACTCCAGGTGTGGTCTCACCAAGACCCTGTACAACTGCAGTAGAACCTCCCTGCTCCTATACTCAAATCCTTTTGCTATGAAAGCTAACATACCATTCGCCCATACCATAACAAACGACAACAGTAAAACGACAGTAAAAACAGCAACGACAGTAAATCTCGTACAACGATTAGGGTGGGGGTAGGATAGAGAGAGAGAAGGGATACAAGGGTTACTTGAAGTTAGAGAAATCAAATTCATACTACTTTAAGCTGCCCAAGCGAAATATGGGGTGCTGTTCCTCCAATTTGCATTTGGCGTAACTCTGACAGTGGAGGAGGCCCAGGACAGAAAGGTTAATGTGGGATTGGGAGGGGAGTTAAAGTGTTCGGCAACTGTGAGATCACGTAGTCCCAGGTGGACTGAGTGAAGGTGTTCAGTGAAACGATTGCCCAGTCTATGCTTGGTCTCGCTGATGTATAAAAGAGTCCACACCTGCAAAAAACAAAGAAAGAACCTCCTCCAACCACATCTACTATATCCGTTGTTCAAGGTGCGGGCTCATACATGGTCCTGCGCTCCAAGGAATAGAGACCCAGCCTACTCAACCTCTCCCTACAGCTCAGACCCTCTAGTCCTGGCAACATCCTCGTAAAACTTCTCTGAACCCTTTCAAGCTTGACAATATCTTTCCTATAGCATGGTGCCCAGAACTGAACACAATGCTGTAAATGCGGTCTCACCAACGTCTTATACAGCTGCAACCTGACCTCCCAACTTCTATACTCCACAGAGGCTTATCTATATAGGTTCCAGATACAGGGACAGCTACTTCCAGATTTAGGGACAATTTCTCCAGATTCAGGGATGGTGTCTTCCCAGTTTCCACACAAATGTACCGTCCTCTTGCTAGCTAGAGTGCGGTCCTAGCATCTACCTCTTTGGAGCCTTTGAACTACCATTAATCTAAGTTTATCGGACTTTATCTTGCACTAAATTCTGTGCCCATCATCCTTTGTCTGTACTCCATGGACGGCTTATTTGACATCATGTATAGTCTTTTCTTTGACTGGATAGAAGGCAAACAAAGGGTTTTTTCACTTACTTCAGTATACATGACAATAATAAACTAAACTAAACTAAAAAAGTGCAGTTGATGATTATGATGTGAAATTCGTTTTTGCATGTTCATTGTATGAATTTAAATTGTTAAGATGAGAATTAAAAAATTTTAACGCAAATTTAAACTTTTTGTTTAAACCAAGAAAACAAAAAAAAAGCATTAAAAAAAAAGGGTGGCATGGTGGCGCAGGGGTAGAGTTGCTGCCTTACAGCGCCAGAGACCCGGGTTTGATCCTGACTACGGGTGCTGTCTGTATAGTCTGTATGTTCGCCCTGTGACTGCATGGGTTTTCTCTGGGAGCTCCGGTTTCCTCCCACGCTTCAAAGACGACCAGGTTTGTAGGTTAATTGGCTTGGTATAAGTGTAAATTGGCCCTAGTGCGTTGGATAGTGATCGTTGGTCAGGGTGAACTTGGTGGACCGAAGGGCCTGTTTCCGCGCTGCTTCTCTCTATCACTAACTCAGCAGGTCAGGCAGCTTCTCTGACATTTAATGTGGGTGTATCTGGTCAAAACCAAACATCAGGTTTGTAAGAATTGAATGTTTCCAGCAGTGGCGGACTGGCCAGGGTGTCAGCTTGCCCGATGGCAAGTGGGCAAGTGGGCCCCTGATGAAGTGGGCCCTCTATATCAAGTGGGCTCCTGATGAAGTGGGCCCCCTTTGTCTCCTGGCAACCAATATTTTTAGACCCAGTCCGCCACTGGTTTCCAGACATGCCAAATGTTCAAGGCACTGCCATTGTTTGTAATAGTACTCCTCCCACACTCCAAAGACGTACAGGTTTGTAGGTTAATTGGTTTTGGTAAAAATTGCAAAATGTCCCTTGTGTGTGTAGGATAGTGTTAATGTGCAAGGGATCGCTGGTCGGTATGGACTCGATGGGCCGAAGGGCCTGTTTTCGCACTGTATCTCTAAACTAAACAAAACTATACTAATCTCCCTGAATGTTTTATTTTCAAGTATTATGAGTCTTTGGAAAAGAAGAAATATAATTTAGACTGTGCAGGAGAATGTGGAAAATGTAGAAAGCCTTTGGCAAAAACATGATAGATTTATTGAACCATAAGACATGGGTCAATGCTGTAAAAATTCTTGAACCATTGATTGGTCCAGAACTTGTGTCAAGCCTGGATAGCCCAGATTAAAATTTAAAATTCTTGCAATGGAAGCTGCTCAGTATATTTCAGAGCATGTTCACTCTCCAAGTGAGTTGCCGTGGTAATCTTGTTAGCTTCACAGACGTCAGGTCAGATAAAACCTTTACTTCTCCAGGCTGCAGGATTTAATATTTGACACACAAAGGATGTCTGCAGACACAAACTTTGCTTAAGGAGTCCTTTGAGAACACTGCAATAATACACCGTAATAAAAGTGAGTTTATTAAATCCCGAGCAAGATTGCATTAAAAATTCTTAGTATGTCTTTGCGGAATTATTTTGTTGGTTTTGTCATTTAACAAATTAAGCTAGATGTGTTGTTTCATATCAGGCTACAGTGATAATATTTGGACTAAATGTGTGCCTTAACTGTGCGCACTTAGAAATGTGAATGCTCGGATTGCATCGTGCGATTTTATTCAGCGCGATGCCAGGGATATAGTGTTAGCAACCCGTGCGATCTATGAAATTAGACTGGGCTCCTACATTCCGAATCCATATTGCCGTGAATACCAGGAGTTAAAATGAGGGCAAATGCATTTCCAATTTAGAGCAGAATTGCTTTTAACTGGCAAATTGCTCACCACATTGAAGTGAACCCTTTATTTATCGAGTATCTAACCAACACTCGACCTTTTGATCACAATCCTCACATCCCTCGGAGGTCGGACGGGCCACGGTGGGTGCCTGAGGTTAGACGAGGATGTGCTGCCGAGAACAAAGGGAGATTTGTCAGTGTCCTTTATGTAGCGACTCTTTGCATACCTTGTGTATGGTACGCAAAACAAAGAATTTCACTGTGACAATAAAGTATCAATCCATCAACTTTATGAATCTAGTTTAAATAATATCTTGTGCCACTTTCTTATTGTGGCACTTAGTTTATTATAAATGTGCCACTTAAGCCCGTTATTATTGATTATGTGGAATTTACATTTATTCCCAACCCCAGTACAGCTTTGAAATGCACCTGTAGACTGTTAGACTGGTGAGTTTTAGTTGATGTATGAGAATGATCCCAGGAATGAGTGGGTTAACATATGATGAGCGTTTGACGGCACTGGGCCTGTACTCGTTTGAGTTTAGAAGGATGAAAGGGGGAGCTCATTGAAACGTACAGAATAATGAAAGGCTTGGATAGAGTGGATGTGAAGTGGACGTTTCCACTAGTGGGAGGGTCTAGGACCAAAGGCCATGGCCTCAGAACAGAAGAACGTATCTTTAAAAAGGAGATGAGAAGGAATATCTTTAGTCAGAGGATGGTGAATCTGTGGAATTCATTGCCACAGACGGCTGTGGAGGCCAAGTCAGTGAATATTCTAATAATAATAATAATAATAATAATGTTTATTTATATAGCACTTTTCAACAAAACCAATATTTGAACCAATATGCTTTACAGAGATTGATTAAATTAATTGAACAGATCAAATGTCAATAAATCAATACAAAACAAAAAAAGAGAAAAAGAAAAAAGACACAGAACAGTACATTATAGAAATCAACATGAAACGTCCCCCCACAGCAGAATTCACATTCAGAATTCTAAGGCAGAGATTGACAGATTCTTGATTGGTAATGGTGTCAGGGGTTATGGGGAGAAGTCAGGAGAATGCGGTTGTGAGGGAAAGGTAGATCAGCCACGATTGAATGGTGGAGCAGCCTCGATGGGCCGAATGGCATAATTCTGCTTCTAGAACATATGAGCTTATATCGTACAATACTTGTTGCTGGAACGCACTGCGGAGATAATTGTGTCAATGACTGACAAACTCTCCATCTCAATGCAGATGAGATGAGGAGAACTTTTTTTCACACAGAGAGTGGTGAATCTCTGGAACTCTCTGCCACAGAGGGTAGTTGAGGCCAGTTCATTGGCTATATTTAAGAGGGAGTTAGATGTGGCCCTTGTGGCCAAGGGGATCAGAGGGTATGGAGAGAAGGCAGGTACGGGATACTGAGTTGGATGATCAGCCATGATCATATTAAATGGCGGTGCAGGCTCGAAGGGCCGAATGGCCTACTCCTGCACCTAATTTCTATGTTTCTATGTTTCTATGTTAGATACAATACAGTTGTGATGTTGAGCCAAGCTGAGGCATGATCATCAAGTAGCAGTTTTCCTCCACTGACTCTGTTAAAAAGAATGAAGCCAGTTGGCAGGGACCACTCTGCATGAGATTACTCTGTTAGAACACAGTGCAGCACTCGAACAGGTGCATCATCCGACAACGTGCTCAATTATTCATTACGCACAGTAGGCTTGTTTTGAAGATAGACACAAAATGCTGGTGTAACTCAGCGGGGCAGGCAGCATCTCTGGAGCGAAGGAATGGGTGACGTTTCGGGGCGAAACCCTTCTTCAAACCTCTCCAAAGATTCTACCTGTCCCGCTGAGTTATTCCAGCATTTTGTGTCTATCTTCGATTTAAACCAGCACCTGCAGTTCCTTCATCAATCAGAAGAAGGGTCTCGACCCGAAACATCACCCATTACATCTCTCCAGAGATGCTGCCTGTCCCGCTGAGTTACTCCAGCATTTTGTGTCTATCTTCGACTAAAACCAGAATCTGCAGTTCCTTTCCACACAGTATACTTATTTTGTTGTGTTGTCAAAATTATGACGACCATGTCACCTGCAAAATTACCTGGTAACACGAAAGTGTCCTGGTGTCGAGACAACAACCTTTCTCTCAACGTCAGCAAGACAAAGGAGATAGTGATCAACTTCAGGAAGTGAAGCGGACACATACCGTACCCCAGTTTACATTGACGGCGTCGAAGTCGAGATGGTTGAAAACTTCAAATTCCTAGGAGTCAATATCACTAACAACGTCCCCTGTACCACATGTCTGAGACGCGACATCTTGAAAATATTAGACTTGTCTTAGCTGAAAAACCAGAGCATTTTTCGAAGACATGGACACCATTCGTTGATTTATTACAAGGATAGTATGGTGCAACACAATTTTGGAGTTAAATGTAGTTACGGGCTGGGTGATGGGTGGGGAAGTTCTTTCTGTTTTTATCTTTTTATTTCTCTACGTCTTCCTTATTTCTTTTACTTACTCACGCTTTGTCTACACCACTTTGGTAGTCTTGGAGTTCTATCCTTGCACATGCCACTTTTTCTCTCTCTCTCTCTCTTGCTTTTTCTCTCTTCTTTTCTCTTAACTATAGCTAAAAATCAAAATTGTAGCTGGACAATAACTGTATTATGTCATATGCCGCTGGTTATATTTTTGTACACTTGCTTCTAATAAATAAAAATAAAAATAAAAATAAAAAAAATTAAAAAAATTAAATACCACCCATACTGAAGCAATGACCAAGAAAGCACACCAACGCTTCTACTTCCTTAAAAGGCTTAGGATGTTCGGGGCATGTCCCCTACAACTTGCAGCAAACTTCTACACATGCACCACAGAAAGCATTTTATCAGGATGCATCACAGCTTGGTTTGGGAACAGCTCCATCGCAAGAAATTGCATCGAATAGTGGATGGAGCCCAAACCTCCCTTCTATTGAGTCCATTTGTACTTCACGCTGCCTCGGCCCAACATGGTGCCAGGTTAAACTAATCTCTGCTTGTACATGATCCCTCTCCCTCCATCCCCTGCATATCCATGCACCTATCTAAAAGCAAATGATTGCAATATAGATCATAGTGCATACTAGAGACGGCACGGTGGTGCAGCAATAACATTGCTGCCTGACAGTGCCAAAGACCTGGATTCGATCCCGACTCCCGGTGTTCTCTGGACAGAATTTGTACGTTCTCCCCGTGAATGTGTGGGTTTTCACCGGGTGCTCCGGTTTCCTCCCACACTCCAAAGACGTAAAGGTTTGTAGGTTCATTGGCTTGGTATAATGGCAAATTGTCCCAAGTGTGTGTAGGATAGTGTTAGTGTACGGGGATCATTGGCCGGCAGGGACTCGGTGGGCCGAAGGGCCTGTTTCCGCGCTGTATCTCTAAACTAAATTAAAAGATGCTGCCGGACCTGCTGAGTTCCTCCAGCACTTTGTGTCTATAGTCGGTATATACCAGCATCTGCAGTTCCTTTCTCCAAAATATGGTGTGTAGTATGATAGATGAAAATGAAACAATTCAAAAGAAATCCGGTGTTGCAGGTGGAGTGCCTTGCATAGAAACATAGAAACATAGAAATTAGGTGCAGGAGTAGGCCATTCGGCCCTTCGAGCCTGCACCGCCAATCAATATGATCATGGCTGATCATCCAACTCAGTATCCCGTACCTGCCTTCTCTCCATACCCCCTGATCCCCTTAGCCATAGAAAACAAACTCAATGCGTTAGGATTTGTGCCAGAAATGGTGTGGCATCAATCACAGCTTCGTGAGCATATATGAAAGTGTTTCGTTGAAGCACTGCAATAATAATTACATTGGTCCATTTTGTTTTGAGTTTGTTTTCTGTGGCTTGAATTACAAAACATTCCAGGGTGTGATTAAAAACTGCGAATGAACAGAGAGGAATTGCCAATAAAACTGCAGTTCAGTTTCACTGCAGCGTTAAAGATCAGCAAGTGGGTGAGTTTCCACTGCTTGTCCTAATATAACCTGCAGAGGCTTTGCACTGGAAGAATAAAGAGCAAGTGGGAGCTGCCGGCTGCAAGCCAGTGTCTTTGGTGAATAACAATTATGGCGGCACGGTGGCGCAGTGGTAAAGTTACTGCCTTACAGCGCTAGAAACCCAGGTTCGATCCTGACTACGGGTGCTGCCCGCCCGGAGTTTGTACGTTCTCCCCGTGACCGTGTGGGTTTTCTCCGGGCAGGTGACATTTCGCGTCGAGACCCTTCTTCAGACTCTCCTTGGTCTCCCTCACTCTTCCCATTTTTAACCTCCTTTTTTCATTCTCTGCTAGTGTCGGTTTGGAATTAAATGTTGGCGTTTCAGACTGCGCTTGGGTTCTTTAACTTGACGAAGGAAATCCGAAGGTCAAGAAGGAGGCAGGAGATAGCTCTGGCAGAGAGCAAAATAAAAGAAAGAGGGATAGTTCGGGTGGACACACAGAGTAGGAGAGTCAAGAACCATAGGGCATAGGTTTAAGGTGAAGGAGGGGAGACATTCTTTAATAGGTGTAACTTTTTCACACGGGTGGTAGATATATGGAACAAGCTGCCAGAGGAGATAATAGAGACAGGACCTAGTCAAGAGTGTTTTATTGTCGTATGGCCCAGATAGAACAATGAAATTCTTACTTGCAGCAGCACAGTATTGTACTTCCGGTGGCGCAGGTGCCAGCAGCCTCCACCTACAGCCCGGTATCTTTTTGTTTTTTTGTTTATTTAGTTATGTAAAAGTGTGTTTTTTTGTGTTTTTTGGTGTTTTTTATGTGGGGGAAGAGGGCACGGTGCGGGGGATACCGTACTTCAGCCGCTTCCTGGTGAGGACGCGACTATTATTCGAGTCGCGTCCTCCCCCCCCCCCCACAGCGGCCTACCTACCTGGATTGGCGTGGCCTTTCCTGCCGGGATCGACCGGAGCTCCAGCAGCGGCGGGACAGCGCTGGAACATCGCGGGGCTGGTGATGCCTTACCGGGGGTCGCCGTCTGGAGCCCGGAGTGCTGGACCTGCTGCACCAACATCACGGAGCTGCGGTTTGCGGAGCTCCCAACGCGGGCGGCGCTGACTAATCAACGCGGGGTCCTGCGACTCTGCCCGGCTCGGCCTGCGGACTCAGGAGCTGCAGACTCCGGGAGCGGGAGGCGGCTGATCAGGAGGTCCGGGCCGCTGAGGAGGAGGATGCTCACCGTCGGGGTTCGGCGTCGGCGTTCCACCAGCCCGGCGTGAGGGCCTGAACATCGGGCCACCCGGGGCGGTGACTGCGGGTGCTTGGAAGGCCCCGTCCACGGATGAACACGGAGGGGAGGCTGGCTGGACTATGGTGCCGTCCTCACCTGGGTGCCATTTATGTTATGTTGTGTCGTGGACTTCTGTATTTGTGCTTTTTTTAAAATTTTAATTCAATTTAAATTTTATTTTTAATATGTTTTATTATTTATTTATTATTTATTTTTATAATTTCTTTGTGATTTTTTTAATGATACTGCCTGTAAGGAAAATTCATTTCGTTGTCTCAAATTGAGACAATGACAATAAATTTGAATACAATACAATACAATACAATACAACCGAATATGTAAACATATTACACTGTAAACAACATAATAAACGGGAAAAAAAAAATTCAGTGTGATACACACACACACACACACACGTGAATATCTTCCCACATGTTAATATTACGATGGTTGGTAGGTAAATTGGCCCACCCACCATCCGCGAGTCACGCAGCCAGGCAGAAGAGGACACTGCCCGAGCCGGCTGCTCGCCCCTTTTCCGGGGTTAGGTCCATGCCCGGGTGGTGATAGAGAGAGACTACACGCTATCCACGGGCACCAAGGGGGATTTCCGGGACCGCTGAGCACTGCGGGGGGTTGAATGCATCCTAGACATTGGGTGTGAGATAGTTTATCATTTATTGTGTATTATGGTGGTGGATTGTGTTTTGTTTTTTACTGTACTGTATATATTATTTTAATATTTGAATAAATATTTTTGATTAAAAAAAGTGTGTGGGTGGTCAGGAGGATCAGAAGTTAATGGGCCTCTGTGAGAAATCAAGCGATTGATGGGGATGCTCTAAGATCTGGCGTAGACTTAATGGTTCAATGGTACTTTGTCGTCACTACCGAGATAAGATGAACTTCCTTTTTTGCATTCAGTTCAGCAAAAGTATTACAATCTTAGGCAAGTGGAATAGTACACTGAGACAGTATACAAGAGTATTAAGGGTGGCGCAGTGGTAGAGTTGCTACCTTACAGCGTTTGCAGCGCCAGAGACCCATGTTCGATCCCGACTGCGGGTGCTGCCTGTATGGAGTTTGTACGTTCTCCCCATGACCCGCGTGGGTTTTCTCCGAGATCTTTGGTTTCCTCCCACACTCCAAAGACGTGCAGGTTTGTAGGTTAATTGGCTTGGTATAAATGTAAACTGCCGGTGAGCCGAAGGGCCTGTTTCCGTGCTGTATCTCTAAACTAAACTAAACTAAACTAAGTCGTCACATTTTGGTGCCATTTTTCATGATTCAACTTGTTATAAATGTAGAGATCTTAAATTGACCATGAAGGCTCGTTGTCCTGGCAGCGTTGAAGGGTCACAGCCTGGCCAAGCAAAGTTGTTGGCATCCATCACCGCTGCTTCCACTGCTCCGTGCCACTGCGGGCCGCGTCCGATCCACGCGTTCGGCCATTTGGAACGGTGTCCATTCCACTAGAGCCCCAGGCTGCTGCAGGGCCTCCCGCGGGCAGGGTTCTCAGCCTTATTGCACCCAGATTCAACAGTGGCTTGGTATCTTAAGGCACAGTATTTGAATAATATAGAAAACAACTTTGCAGAGTCGAGAACAAATGTTTAGGAAAGAACTGCAGATGCTGGTTTGAATTGAAGGTTGACACACAATGCTGGAGTAACTCAGCGGGACAGGCAGACTGAAGAAGGGTCTCGACCCAAAACACCACCCATTCCTTATCTCCAGAGATGCTGCCTGTCCCGCTGAGTTACTCCAGCATTTTGTGTCTACCTTCGAGAACAAATGTTAATGGGTATGAGCTGAAGAGTCTCCTTCTCTGTTGTAAAGAAGCAGAAGAAACATATGAAGCTATAATTATTATTTTTGTAATACAGCTTGTTCATTGTAGAATGAAAATCTACCATCCTTAACTGGTCCTAAAGGTATGCCTACATTCCAACCTCTCCCATAAACCATCTTCCAGGAGTTCACAACCACGGCACACCACTCTCTTCTCATGGCCACTTGGGATAGGTAATAAATGCTTACTTAAAAAAATTGAATTTAAAATATCTCCATTGAACTTATTCCTGATATTGATGGGGTGTGGATGGCTCCATTGGGGAGGAAAGATTTGTAATTGGAAATGTTATAAGACTGTAATATTGTGTGTAATTAGCTATCTTAAGCACTTGGGGTATTCTGATTTACTGCTCCTTCTGAACCTTCTGAAATTTGTAGTCGGCAGGGCAGTACTCTGCATATCACCAATTGGACAATTTTACATTTTTATCAAGCCAATTAACTGAAGATCTCGGAGAAAACCCACACAGATCATGGGGAGAACGTACAAACTCCATACAGACAGCACCCGTAGTCAGGATCGAACCCGCTACATCAACAACTGCATTGGGGCTGCCTCCTGCAGAACTTGTTGATTTCATCACCTTCACCACGTACTCCCAACTTGCCCTCAAATTCACTTGGACTATCTTTAACACCACACTCCCCTTAGATAAACACAAAATGCTGGAGTAACTCAGCGGGACAGGCAGCGTCTCTGGAGAGAAGGAATGGGTGACGTTTTGGGTCGAGACCCTTCGTCATCCTCGACCCTTCCTTCTCTCCAGAGATGCTGCCTGTTTAACTGAGTTACTCCAGCATTTTGTGTTTATCTTCAGTTTAAACTGGCATCTGCAGTTCCTTCCTACACACTACTCTCCCCTTCTCAGTCTCTCTGTCTCCGTCTCAGGAGACTATTAACTAACAGTTACTGTAAACTCACTGACTCTCACAGTTACCTGGACTACACTTCCTCCCTCCCTGCCTCTAGCAAAGATGCCATGCTTTACTCTCAAGAGTCTTTGAAAAGGTCCTGACCTGAAATGTCACCTGACCATGTCCCCATAGACACTGCCTAACCGCAGTGTTTTAGATTTTAGTTTTTTGCTGAAACTGGCCCTTCTGCCCACCGTGTCCGCACTGACCAGCGATCCCCGCACATTAACACTATCTTACACACACTAGGGACAATTTACATTTGTACCAAGCCAATTAATACCAAACCTGTACTTCTTTGGAGTGTGGGAGGAGACCAAAGATCTCGGAGAAACGGGGAGAACGTACAAACTCCGTACAGACAGGACCTGTAGTCGGGATCGAACCTGGATCTCTGGGACTGTAAGGGCTGTAAGGCAGAAGCTCCACCACCGCGTCACTGTGCTGCCCTATATTTTTTCTGAGGGTCAAAAGAAAAGTTACTCCAGCACATTATGTTATATTTTTAAAAAACAGAATCTGCTGTTTCTTGTGACCATAAACTGTGTTGTCTTACAACTAATATAATCGCATTACATTATGCGACGTAATTTATTTAATATATCATTTACATATCTGGACCCTATTAAGTTCCACGCTATTTGCAATCAGCACTTTTCCCCACACCATGGTCCTGAAGGTTCTTTGCAACTTGTCTTTATGGATTTGGATCCAATGAATAGTGAAGGAAACCATTGCTCTCTGTAAGTGCAGCAGGCAGCTGTACACCAAACAGAGCAATTCAATTCTGTGCTCTCATGGGGATTTTTTGTGTCCATCAATGAATGGATCCTGATATGAATCTTAATGACATTTATGCTTTGCTACGGTGGAGACAACTAAATATGTAATTGGATTTGCTGCCACATAAGCCTGAAGTTTAAGTTGTTTATAATATAAATTGAGGAAAAAATTGGCTTTAATTTAATAACACTCTACCCTGATTCTAAGCTGACCTTAGATGGGTAAATTAATCTGACATTGGGAAACCAATTTTGCATGTTCAAGGAATATATTTCAGATTTATTATGTGTCGGAAGTGAACTGCAGATGCTGGTTGGAACAGAAGATAGACACAAAATGCTGGAGTAACTCAGCGGGACAGGCAGCATCTCTGGAGAGAAGGAAAGGGTGACGTTTTGGGTCGACACCCTTCTTCAGACTGGGGAGTCAGGGGAGAGGGAGATACAGAGATAAGGAAGTGTAAGGTGTGAAAGCGAGTCAAAGTGGATGTATTTCAAAGAAAATATTGAATAAGATCGTTGTTAGCCAGGAGGCGGTAACAACAAAGCAACAGAGATAAAACGTAATCGAGGACAGTCAGACTGGTCTGAGAACTGAGAAGGGGGGAGGGATAGAAACATAGAAACATAGAAATTAGGTGCAGTAGGCCATTCGGCCCTTCGAGCCTGCACCGCCATTCAATATGATCATGGCTGATCATCCAACTCAGTATCCTGTACCTGCCTTCTCTCCATACCCCCTGATCCCCTTAGCCACAAGGGCCACATCTAACTCCCTCTTAAATATAGCCAATGAACTGGCCTCAACTACCCTCTGTGGCAGAGAGTTCCAGAGATTCACCACTCTCTGTGTGAAAACAGTTATTCTCATCTCAGTTTTAAAGGATTTCCCCCTTATCCTTAAGCTGTGACCCCTTGTCCTGGACTTCCCTAACATCGGGAACAATCTTCCTGCATCTAGCCTGTCCAACTCCTTAAGAATTTTGTAAGTTTCTATAAGATCCCCTCTCAATCTCCTAAATTCTAGATAGTATAAACCAAGTCTATCCAGTCTTTCTTCATAAGACAGTCCTGACATCCCAGGAATCAGTCTGGTGAACCGTTTCTGCACTCCCTCTATGGCAATAATGTCCTTCCTCAGATGGGGGGCAAGGGTTATGCACTAGTCAAGTCAATACTCGCTGAAGCCGATTAATAAAAACTCTCTGATTAGACCATTTGATACACTTTTGTTTTTACTTCACTTGTTGTTCAGCGTGCAGTGAGTCACAGCAATATATCGAAAGGGCAAAACCCCTTGGGAAAAGGACAGATGCCAAACGATCTGCAGATGCCTGCAGCGCTTGATATGCATCTAGCAACGGATAAAATGGTCACTGTTTTACCTGGGACCCCTGGTCAACCAACGCCTATTCTTTCCCCCGTGAAATATTACTTTTTCTCTTTCAAATGTAAAATTAACTTTGCATAAAATACAAAGCAGGTCAGGCAGCATCTGTGGAGGGAATGGATAGGTGGTGTTTCGGTTTGGGACCCTTCTTCGGAAATGTGAAGAAGGGTTCTTAATAATAATAATAATAATTTTATTTATAGAGCACTTTAAAAACAAACATAGCTGCAACAAAGTGCTGTACATCACTAATCATTGACAAAAAAGTTAACACACACCAAAAATAACAATCAAAAGAAATAGTAGGAAAAGACATGTAAAATAAAGAAACATCAAAAACACCACAAACAGAAGCAAAGCCTCAGGCATGGTCAAAAGCCAGGGAGTACAAATGCGTTTTAACACTGGATTTGAAGATGGACAGTGAGGGGGCCTGTCTGATGTACTTGACTCTCAGTAGTTCATAGGTTCATAATTGATGGGAGCAGAATGAGGCCATTCGGCCCATCTAGTCTACTCTGCCATTCAATCATGGCTGATCTAATCGTTCCCTCCTAACCCCATTCTCCTGCCTTTCCCCCATAACCCCTGACACCCGTACTAATGAAGTATCAATCTACCTCTGCCTTAAAAATATCAATCGACGGCCTCCACAGCCTTCTGTTGCAATGAATTCAACTGATTCATCACCCTCTGACTAAAGAGGTCTGATGAAGGGTCCCAAATCGGAATGTTATCTTTCCATTCCCTCCACAGATGCTGCCTGACCTGCTGTGTTACTCCAACACTTTGTGCTTCACTCAAGATTCCAACATCTGTAGTTCCTTGTGTCTCCAATTAACTTTGCATCTTCAGTAGTAATTTCATTTGATTTTGGTTTACAGAGGTTGGCTCCTTACGTGTTTTTCGAACCAATGATGCACATCATCACTGCCATTCTCAGTATTGATAGCTCATAAACACATTATGACCAATGTATATGGATGATATATATGTCTTCACCAGTGTTTATCTCTCATTTATCCATGCAAAACTGGTTCTCTAGTTGTCACTCTTTGCTATTTGTGGGAGTTTGTGTGCAAACCGGCCGTTAGTTTAGTGTAGTTTAGAAATAGTTTAGTTTAGAGATACAGGGTGGAAACAGGCCCTTCGGCCCAGCGAGTTCGTGCCGACCAGCGTCTCCATACACCAGCTCTATCCTACACACACTAGGCAATAGACAATAGACAATAGGTGCAGGAGTAGGCCATTCGGCCCTTTCAGCCAGCACCGCCATTTAATGTGATCATGGCTGATCGTCCCCAATCAGCACCTCGTTCCTGCCTTCTCCCCATATCCCCTGACTCCGCTATTTTTAAGAGCCCTATCTAGCTCTCTCTTGAAAGCATCCAGAGAACCGGCCTCCACCGCCCTCTGAGGCAGAGAATTCCACACACTCACAAATCTCTGTGTGAAAAAGTGTTTCCTCGTCTCCGTTGTAAATGGCTTACTCCTTATTCTTAAACTGTGGCCCCTGGTTCTGGACTCCCCCAACATCGGGAACATGTTTCCTGCCTCTAGCGTGTCCAAACCCTTAAATATCTTATATGTTTCAATGAGATATCCTCTTATCCTTCTAAACTCCAGTGTACAAGCTCAGCCGTTCCATTCTCTCAGCATATGACAGTCCCGCCATCCCGGGAATTAACCTTGTAAACCTACGCTGCACTCCCTGAATAGCAAGAATGTCCTTCCTCAAATTAGGGGACCAAAACTGCACACAATACTCCAGGTGTGGTCTCACTGGGGCCCTGTACAACTGCAGAAGGCACACTTTAAACTTTTACCAAAGCCAATTAACCTACAAACCTGGACCTCTAGGGAGTGTGGGACGAAACCGGAGCAACTGGCGAAAACCCACGCAGGTCATGGGGAGAACGTACAAACTCCGCACAGCCAGCACCCGTAGTCAAGATCGAACAGGGTCTCTGACGCTGTGAGACAGCAACTCTTCCGCCGCTCCACCGTGCTGTGTTTTCTAGATTCCAAAGTGGCTACCCTTCAATAGTATTCTTCAGTTAAAGGCACTTTGGAACATTCATAGACCAGCATAATAAACGTACAATTCAACTTCTCTGATCACTCCTGAAAAACATCATCTAAATAGTTGCAAGACATTTCATCTAAATGATAAAATTCTACACTGGATTGGGAGTCATCCATGCAGACAATAGCCTTTAATGCAACACACACTTGAACCTTGCTTTGAATATTGAATTCAAACTTGCATATTGAATGCATTGCAACCTTGAATATTGCGAATTCATGTTCATGTTCTCCTTACCCAGAGTTTTTCTCGCTTGGATCCCTCTGATTAGCTTTCTGCCTCTTGGGTTGGTCCCAAGATATTGGAATTCTTGTGTTCTTAGTGAGATTCTGTGAGATTGAAATGAAGGTACTTTGTTCACCATCTTGTTTCTGATCTCAGCATAGCCTTTGATGTGGATAACCAGACCAGACCCGTCCAATACCTCTGCACTGAAACCGCACTCAACTGCTACCATTCATATGTATCGTCTCAGACGCAGAAAGTTACTTTGAAATTCCCATTCCCTCAGACAATTTTACTGCTACCTCCAATATTTACCAATGATATACTCTTGGCTGCCTCCTATTAACCTACAAACCTGGACGTCTTTGGAGTGGCTGCCTCCTATTACTCATCAGTATGATCTTCCCCAATGATATGTCCTTGGCTCCCATCTAATCCTCATCAACCTTTTGTGTAAAGACATTACTAACCAAATTAACCCACCAATTCCTATACATGAATACACCTAGGTTATCTTGCCTTCATGCTCCTCCCCGCTACAATCCAAGAAACTGGGGTTCAATTCAATATTGGATGGAGAGGTATTTCCTTCAATAAACTACTGCGAAGATCAAACTTAAACACTCTTGTGGAATATCAGTCAATCATATGAGACTGAATCTTGAGCTGAGTATCCTGACCTCGGGTGCTGACTGTGTGGAGTTTGCAGGTCCTCCTCCCTATTGACTTTAGAGACACAATGTGGATACAGGTCCCTTGGCTCACCGAGTCCGGGCCAACCAGCGATCACCCCGTACACTAGCACTACTCAAGATTCAGAGATCAGATTCAGATTCAGATTCAGATTCAATTTTAATTGTCATTGGCAGTGTACAGTACAGAGAAAATGAAATGCATTTAGCATCTCCCTGGAAGAGCGACATAGCAAATGATTTGAATAAATAATAATAAGTGTCCGGGGGGGGTGGTGATTGGCAGTCACCGAGGTACGTTGTTGAGTAGAGTGACAGCTGCTGGGAAGAAGCTGTTCCTCGACCTGCTGGTTCGGCAACGGAGAGACCTGTAGCGCCTCCCGGTTGGTAGGAGGGTAAACAGTCCATGGTTGGGGTGAGAGCAGTCCTTGGCGATGCTGAGCGCCCTCCGCAGACAACGCTTGCTTTGGACAGACTCAATGGAGGGGAGCGAGGAACCGGTGAAGCGTTGGGCAATTTTCAACAGCGATAAAACAGAATTGCTCCTCATAGGCTCCAAATCCACACTCAGCAAAATCAATAACCCCACTCTCACCATCGACGGCACCACTGTCTCTCCCCATCTCCCCAGGCCCGCAACCTTGGTGTGATCTTTGATTCCACCCTCTCCCTTGAGCCTCACATCCGCCATGTCATTAAAACCTCCTTCTTTCATCTCCGCAACATCGCCAAACTCAGACCCTCTCTCACACCTCCCGCTGCTGAAAGACTCATCCATGCCTTCATCTCCTCCCGACTGGACTACTGCAACTCACTTCTCCTTGGCACCAGCTCCACCTACATCAACCGACTCCAACTGGTCCAGAACGCAGCCGCCCGACTCATCACCCACACCAAATCCTGGCATCACATCACTCCCGTCCTCAAACAACTTCACTGGCTTCCCATCTCCCACCGGATCACCTACAAAATCCTGGTCCTCACCTACAAATCCCTCCACCATCTGCCCCCCCCCCCCCCCCCCCCCAATATCTCACTGACCTCCTCTCCCCCTACCAACCCTCACGGTCCCTCAGATCCACATCAGCCGATCTCCTCTCCATCCACAAGTCCAACCTCCGCAGTTTTGGGGACAGAGCCTTCTCCAGGGCAGCTCCCAGGCTCTGGAACTCCCTCCCCCAACTGATCCGCAATTCCATGTCCCTCACCATCTTCCAGTCCCGCCTCAAGACCCATCTCTTCACCTCTGCCTATCCTTAGCCCCACGAACCCCCTCCCTTTTCATCTGTGCTTGAATTGCCTCATATTGTGTTTTGAATTGAATTCTGTCGTTAATTTGTGTACTAGTCGTGTCTCTACTATTTATTTCATTCCGCTTACATGTTTTTCCTCTGCTTGCTAAATTTTTGTAAGGTGTCCTTGAGACCCTTGAAAGGCGCCCATAAATAAAATTTATTATTATTATTATCCTACACACCGGGGACAATTTACAATTAAACCAAAACCAATTAACCTACACAACTGCCTTTGGAGTGTGGGAGGAAACCAGAGCACCCAGAAAGAACTCACGCGGTCACGGGGAAAACGTACAAACTTGGTACAGACAGCACCAGTAGTCAGGATCGAACCGGGGTCTCTGTAAGGCAGTAACTCTACCATTGTTTTCTCTGGGAGCTCCAGATTTGTCCAACATCGCAAACAAGTACAGGTTTAGAAGCTTAATTTCCATTTGTACATTGCTCTGTGTAAGAGTGGTAGAAACTAAAATGGAAAATGAGTAGAATAATATGGGTGAGGGTAGGATTTGAGGAAATAGTGCATACACTGTGGACATCACAAAGGCATGAGCCAAATGACTTGCTTCTTCGCTGTATCTCTCTATGCCTCTCTATTTAGGGCTTACACTAGTGTAAGGTATGAACGATGAACCATCAACTCGATACTTACTGTATCTCACCTCAAGATTTAACATGTATCTATTAAAATTCAAAGAAGATTATTCCTCCTGAAGGGTACCACTTGCTCCATAAATCTATTAGTTCTGTCATCTCTTAACTAAGGAGGAGCCAGTCTGTGTTGTAACTTTGTAACCTTGTCAGCACCGTAGGTGGCTGCTATTTGTATACATTGGGTAGGCAAGCAAAGATTTTTACTGTGCCTAGTCACATGTGACAATGAGGTATTCCATTCTATTCCAATCCAGCCCGCACAGGTCAAGAAGGCTTTCGGCACATTGGCTTTCATCAGTCACAGTACTCTGTATAGATCCTTCTCTCCATAGATGCTGCCTCACCCGTTGAGTTTCTGAGATGCTGCCTCACCCGCTGAGTGGCCCTTGTGGCTAAAGGGATCAGGGGGTATGGAGAGAAGGCAGGACAGGATACTGAGTTGGGTGATCAGCCATGATTATATTGAATGGCGGTGCAGGCTCGAAGGGCCGAATGGCCTACTCCTGCACCTATTTTCTATGTTTCTATGTTTCTCCAGCATGTTGTGTCTACCTTCGATTTTACCAGCATCTGCAGTTCTTCCTTAAACATTCTCTGTACAGAAGGTGGAAGATATGTTACAAGACACATTTGGAGCATTGGGTTCAGTTTTTTGGTTACCGTGTTATAAGAAAGATGTTGTTAAGCCGGAAAGGATAGAGAGAAGATTTACGAGAACGTTGCCAGGACTAGAGGATGTGAAGAGTAGAAACATAATTCCAAGCAATTGGAAAGGAAACGAGCACAAAATAAAACTTAGAACCCGAACTAAACCATTCTTCTTTCTATAAATCGAGTTAACATTTAAGGAGAGTTTGTAATTAAGTAAAAACAAAAGTTGAAGGTTTGCATGCAGAGTTATTTTCTCGCCTTATTTTATCTTAGAGCTAATGAGTTCACTCGTTGGAGGGATTTGAATGCCTGTAGGATGATAGATATCGAGGAGAGAAATGAATGGGAGAAGGTTGAGTTGAAATGGCAACAGGGAATATATCCTGATATTCTTTATCTGCGCGGAGGCTGACACGTTCTCTGTCTAACTAAAGGGTTGCTACACAGAATCGATGAGTCGAGACAGCAATGGTGCGATTGGGCTGGACAATGGAAATAGTTGGATCTGCTCTCGTTCGGTTTTATCTCCATCAAATTAAAGCAACTAAATAATTCATGGAAGGGAACGGCGATGGATTACGCAGAAGCATTTTCCGATGAAACTGTTGTGGGGCTTTGATGACGGCGATTCTCGGGAGCGAGGGCTGTCTCCGCCTCCAAGATTAACGCCGCGTTTGCAAGCGTTTGTGGTGCGGTCGCTTTAAATTGGGATTACTTGCGCTCGGCTCCATCCAGAGACTGCGGAGAGCAGAGCAGAAAAGTGCTCTCGTCCCACAAGCCGCTCACAGCGCCCACAGCTTCGACGAAGACCATGCATTCCATGCCTCTCCTAACCTTGGCTTTGCTTTGCGTCGTGGCAGGTAACGTCTTTATGTGTAGGAAGGATCTGCTGGTTTAGACCGAAGATGGACACAAATTGCTGGAGTAAATCTGCGGGACAGGCAGCATCTCTGGAGAGAAGGAATGGGGTCGAGACCCTTCTTCAGATTGTCCCGCTGAGTTACTCCTGCATTTTGTGTCTAATGTTGTGTCTTATGTCTGTTTATTTCAATCCGTATTCTTTTAATGGACAGTTTCTCGCTTTCAGTACCTTGGACAGCGGACGGGTCACGGTTACTAACCTTCCTTCCACTCACCAGTTTAGCGGTGGGAAGGGGGGTCATCTTCTTGATAGCCCTCTAAAAACAAGAAGCTGGATTTGTGATTCATAGCATCGATTTATTGGCAATCTTTGTCCGTGTAATAGAAAGCGAGAAAGATAAAGGCGTAGTGGAAATGAGAGGAAAATATTCAATCGTGGAGCAGTTCCAACATTTCCTTATTCTCCACGTCTCCTTTTTTCAGTTATTGGTTGAATTGATTGATTATTATTATTGGTGGGGTTTTTTTAACGTGTGTGTGTGTGTGTGTGTGTGTGTGTGTGTGTGTGTGTGTGTGTGTGTGTGGGAAGGGACTGCAGATGCTAGTTTAAACCGAAGATAGTCAAAAATTGCTGGAGTAACTCAGCGGGTCAGGCAGCACTTCTGGAGACACTGCCCTAGACCACTGGCCTGACCCCGAAAACCATTCTCAAAGTCTCTCCAACTATAGGGCGGTACAGTGGTAGAGCCACTGTCTCACAGCGTCGGGGATCTGGGTTCGATCCTAACCTCGGCACTGTCTGCGTGGAGGTACACAAAAATGCTGGAGAAACTCAGCGGGTGCAGCAGCATCTATGGAGCGAAAGAAATAGGCAACGTTTCGGGCCGCGAGGGTTTTTTCCGGGTGCTATAGTTTCCTTCCACATTCCTAAAACGTGCGGGTTTTTTTCGCTTAATTTGCCTCTGTAAATTGCTTGTAGAAAGTGGGACAACGTGGAATTAGTGTGAACGGGTACAGACTCAAAATGCTGCAGTAACTCAGCGGGTCAGGCAGCATGTCTGGAGAAAAGGAATAGGCGACGTTTCGGGTCGAGACCGTTCTTCAGACTGCGAGTCAGGGGAGAGGGAAACTGGAGGTGTGAGGAGGTACAGAAGAACAAAAGAATGGAAGGTTTGGGTGATCGATGGTCGCCGTAGACTCGACCCGAAACATTCCTTCTCTCCAGAGATGCTGCCTGTCCCGCTGAGTTATTATGCCCCTGTCCCACGTAGGAAACCTGAACGGAAACCTCTGGAGACTTTGCGCCCCACCCAAGGTTTCCGTGCGATTCCCGGAGGTTGCAGGTAGTGGAAGCAGGTAGGGAGACTGACAAAAACCTCCGGGAACCGCACGGGTGGGGCACAAAGTCTCCAGAGGTTTCCGTTCATGTTTCCTAAGTGGGACAGGGGCATAACTCAGCGGGACAGGCAGCCTCTCTGGAGAGAAGGAATGGGTGATGTTTCGCGTCGAGGCCCATAGACAGGGGCATTACTCAAGCGTTTGTTCCATGGGGGGAAAGCCTGTTTCTACGCTGTATCTCCAAACAAAACGAAATCCTTTCTTAATAGCTTCTTCATCCCAGTAACCTAGGACGTCTTCTAATCCACAGCGTTAAGGCAGGTTTGGACTATCAGCTGCAGGTCGGGTGCAACCAACCACATGTTCACTGGTTTGTTTGTTTGTCTTTAAGTTCGCTTTCCTAAAGAACAAACCAGGGAAACGATACCCCGGGGGGCATTTGGTTATTTGCTAGTTCTAGGATCAGTCATTCTGCTTATTTCTTGTTCTTGACAGTAATCACCGCGCTACCGGCGGAGAGGGGCGATCGGAGAGACGAATTGGTACGTTACATACACACGTTTACAAGCCTAATCTATCACGTTTCATGTATTTTGTGTTTTTCTGACTGTTGCTAGATCAATTTCCCTCCTGCGATGAACACAGTTTTATCGTAACGTGTCGTTCTGGTAAATTGAGGTAACTGGAGCTGGTTGTATCCAACATTTATTTATTTACACGTTTAGGTGACGCGATGTATCATCGAGGCTCTTTCCAACGCTCTTTCGAAACCCAACGCCCTATCTGTGAGCTCGGAATGCAGGGACCTTCTAAAGGGTAAGTGTGTATCTTTGTCCAGTCAATATCCTTGAGCTCGTTTATTACATTGGCATCGACGCGAGGTCACCAAACAAACGCTACACAAAGTGGCTATTTACGGTTTAATCTGCGATCCACGCTGGAATTTGCAACACAAACTGCGTGTGTGCGCGTTGGAGGGTAGGTTGAGATGTCTTCTGACGGTGGAAACAATAGTTTTAGGTTTAGTTTAGAGATAGAGCGTGGAAACTGGCCCTTCGGCCCATCCAGTCCGCGCCGACCCGCACGTTAGTTCCATCCTACATGACTTACAGAGGGCCAATTTGCCGACAAACCTGCACGCCTTTTGGTATGTGGGAGGGAAAGGCTTGGATGGAGTAAATGTGGAGAAGTTGTTTCCACTAATGGGAGAGTCTAGGAAGGAGCTGAGGAGGAATTTCTTTAGGTTGGTGAATCTGTGGAATTCTTTGCCACAGAAGGCTGTGGAGACCAAGTCAATGGTTATTTTTAAGGCAGAGATAGATAGATTCTTGATTAGTTCAGATGTCAGGGGTTATGGGGAGAAGGCAGGAAAATGGGTTTAGGAGGGAGATAAATTGAAAAATTGAAAATTGTCCTTTATTGTCATTATAACATGTAAACATGTACAACGAAATTAAAAATGCCAACCAGTCAGTGCACCATTCACACATTACCTAAAAGCTAACGATACGTAAAAGAGAAATATCTGAAATAAACAACAAAAATAAATAACATGAAAAAACCAAGCATAAACACACAACCATACATTCTTCTGTCGATTTCACAATCCCTTTGGTATGTAGCGCACCTGCGCTCATTTGGTGGCTACATTAAGTGTAGTTATTGCTGTGGGATAAAAACTGTTTTTGAGTCTGTTTGGCTTGTCCTCATTGATCTGTACCGTCTGCCTGACGGCAACAGTTCAAACAGGGAGTGTCCGGGGTGGGAAATGTCCTTTATAATGTTCTGGATGGGTGAATGTGTGAAATATACATATTCAAGAATGAATGGCAGAGTAGACTGGATGGGCTGAATGGCCTAATTCTGCTCCTATCACTTATGACCTAACCGAATCACCCAGAGGAAACCCATGCAGTCACAGGGAGAACGTGCAAACTCCACACGGACAGCACCTGAGGTCAGGATCGAACCTGGGTCTCTGGCGCTGTAAGGCAACAACTCTACCAGTGTGCCACTGTGGCGCGACTGTCACGTGTACCATGGTACAGTGAAAAGCTTCGTTTTACATGCTATTCAATCAAATTTGATAATATTGTACATAAATACACTCAAACCACTCAAGCACAATAGTTAACGCAAAGGAGAAGATACAGAGTGCAGGATATAGTTCTCAGCACTGTAGTGCTACAGTTCCAGAGACATTGTCTGGTGTCCACAATGAGATAGAGGAGATAGACACAAAAAGCTGGGGTAATTCAGGCAGCATCTCTGGAGAGAAGGAATGGGTGATGTTTTGGGTTCTTCAGATCCGAAACATCATCCATTCCTTCTCCCCAGAGATGCTGCCTGTCCCGTGGAGTTAATCCAGCTTTTTGTGCCTATCTTCGGTTTAAACCAGCATCTGTAGTTCCTTCCTACACATGAGATAAAGGAGAATGGGACAGAATCATAGTTTAAACCAAGGACCGTCAGAAGCCTGATAACAAACGTAAGGAAGCCGTCCCTGAGTCTGGTAGTGATTTATTAAACTCAATATATCATAGTGATTTAAAATAATAATCCGATGAGGTGAATTTCCAATGAGGTGGGATTGAAGAAAACTACTGAAGTAATTGAGCATCTTCCTGCCGTTCACTACTCCGATGTTTCCGATAGTTTCTATAAAGAATGCAGTCATGGTTAGTGAGCTGGATATGCAAACGTCACACTCTCCGCATCCTTGGCATTGAGATAGTTATCACAGACCATCAGCAGGTTCTGGGCAATTGCTACACTGTGTCAAGAGTCAAGAGTGTTTTATTGTCGTATGTCCCAGATAGAACAATGACATTCTTACTTACAACAGCACAACAGAATGTGTAAACATAGTGCACTGGCAACAATATAATAAATGTGAAAAGAAAAAGTTCAGTGTGTGTATATATACACACTCACACATACATACACATATACATTACATATACTATGTGTATTCACAGTTACACATACCTACACATAAAAAAAACCAAATAACATAGAAAATAGGTGCAGGAGTAGGCCATTCGGCCCTTCGAGCCTGCACCGCCATTCAATATGATCATGGCTGATCATCCAACTCAGTATTCCGTACCTGGCTTCTCTCCATACCCCCTGATCCCTTTAGCCACAAGGGCCACATCTAACTCCCTCTTAAATATAGCCAATGAACTGGCCTCAACTACCTTCTGTGGCAGAGAATTCCAGAGATTCACCACTCCCTGTGTGAAAAATGTTTTTCTCATCTCGGTCCTAAAACACTTCCCCCTTATCCTTTAACTGTGACCCCTTGTTCTGGACTTCCCCAACATCGGGAACAATATTCCTGCATCTAGCCTGTCCAACATAACAATAATATTGCAATAATAACAGTAATAGTCTACGTAGTTCAGACCTTAATGAAGCTCTCAATCCCAACTAAGCGTTGGTTGAACAATAGGTCATTGGGATTTCTAGTCTCTCTGTTAACAATGTACAAGCCCAATGAATGTCCATGTGTATGCAGTCCTTGCAATGAGAACGAGTCTGGTCACGCCACAAATTCCCCGTGTTCAATCCAATTTGTCCAAAATACCGTATGAGTGTTAATTTCTCAAATTTTAAGTAAGCCCTGCCTTCCCTCTTCCCCCCTCCCCAACCTAGTGGTCCCACTGTTCCACTCTTCGCATCCCCGTATCCCTTTGTTATCACCTCTTCCCTAGCCAACAATGGGCCATTATGGGCTCCACCCTTCCTTGGTGGTCTGATACTGGCCCTGATTTGTTCTGGCCTTTTCCTACCTACAGTCCCCTTCCCCCCCCCCCCCCCCCCCCCCCCCCCCCCCCCCCCCCCCCCCCCCCCCCCCCCCCCCCCCCCCCCCCCCACCCCCATCACATTTTCAGTCTGAGGAAGGGTCCAGACCCAAATGGATGGATCTTTGTGCTGGCAGAGAGCTAGTCCAGACTAGATGGGCCAACTGGCCTCATCTGGTGCTGTAATCATTCTGATATTTGGCTGAATAAACTTGTGACTCAGCTTGTCCATTTGAAATTTGCTACAATGGGCATCTTCCCCACCCATAAAGGTGCCAGTCATGATGTATCTCTTCTTCTTCACCTTCATCTTCTTGCATATGACGTGCACAGCCTAAAGTTGTCGGACAACTTGTTCTATTTGATGTTATTTGATTGTGCACGCCAGGTTGATTGCATTCGTCGAAACAGGGCGGACCACGTGAAGGTTGCAGTCTCCCGCCCCAATGTATCTCTTTAACCTGTTAATTGCCAAGATTTTTTTTCACTTCTATACTCGGGGTTGGCACTGAACAGGTTAAGTGAGGCATAAGAATTGAGGTCTGACGAAGGGTCTTGACCCGAAACGTTGCCTATTTCCTTCGCTCCATAGATGCTGCCTCACCCACTGAGTTTCTCCAGCAATTTTGTCTACCCACAAGAATTATTGCTACTTTTAGTTAGAATCTGGCTTTGGTTTAAGTTTATTATCGTCAGTGAAAAGTCTTTGTACAGTGTCCAAACAGGTCTGGTAACACTACACATGAATACAGTCATATCAAATAACACATACAGCAAAGGGAAAATTGCAGAGTGCAGAATATAGTTCTCAGCATTGTAGCACACCAGTTCCATAGACATAGAGTCCTATGTCTGCAATGGGGTAGAGGTGAATTGTGCAATACTCTCTGGAAGGACTGTACAGAAGCCCGATAACAGAGGGGACGAAGCTGTTCCTGAATCTGGTGGTCCGCACTTTCAAGCATCTTAGCGTTCTGCCCCATGGGAGCAGGGAGAGGACAGACCAAAGTGGGACAAGTCTTTGATTTTGTTTCTGTATGCAATGGATATGTTGATGACCATAAATATTTTGCATATATTGGGAACCAATGCAGCAGAAAATACCAACCCTGCTTTGCCTGATGATACATGTGCATACTGGATACTATAGTTGGATACCTTTACATGCATGGAATGATATGGTCAAATCATCCATGATATGCCACGTATGATGTAAGTCACTGGTTGTATTTAGCACCGTTCACTCCAATTGTGTTTTAAAAACATGTACTAAATCATTGAATTTTAAGGTTGCTTTCTCCAAGCAAATCCTCTTGCTATCTCTAGCAAACACAATGCTAGCATTTATTTCAAGAGGGCTTGTATACAACAACAGGGATGGAATGCTGAGGCTCTATAAGGTGCTGCTAGTCAGGCCACATTTGGAAGTGAGCAATCTTGGGCACAATATTTGAGGATGTGCTGGCTCTGGAGAGGGTCCAGAGGAGGTTTACAAGAATTAACCCAGGAATGAGTAGATTAACAAATAATGAGCGTTTGAGGGCACTGGGCCTATATTCGCTGGAGTTTAGAAAAATGAGGGGGGGACCTCATTGAAACGTACAGAATAGTGCATGTGGAAAGGATGTTTCTACTAGTGGGAGAGCCTAGGACTAGAGGGCATAGCCTTAGAATTAAAGAACGTTCTTTTAGGAAGGAGATGAGGAGGAATTTCTTTAGTAAGAGGCTGGTGAATCTGTGGAATTCTTTGCCACAGAAGGCTGTGGAGGCAAAGTCAGTGGATATATTTAATATATAATCTTGATTTGTACGTGGGTCAAGGGGTATGGGGAGAAGGCAGGAGAATGGGGTTAGGAGGGAGAGATAGATCAGCCATGATCGAAGGGCCAAATGGCCTCCTCCTGCACCTATTTTCTATGCTTCTGTTTCTATGATAGAATCGTGTAGACTTGATTGGCCGAATGGCCTAGTTCTGCTCCTATCACTTGAAATGTGAAACGAGAGATGTGTAATCTTTATTGTTCCATCGTGTTCCAGGTGAGAAGCATGAAGTAGCAGGAAATAAATTTGAGAAAATAAATCATTATGAAGAGGACTCTGAAAATCCTCAGCAGGAAAATAAGGGAAGCTTGAGGGCCATCGAGGAATCCAAGAAGCCACATTATGAAGAGGACAAAAGAAATGAAGATGAGAGCGAGGAAAAACGTTACAGACGGAACCACGGAGAGCAAAAAAGTGAGACAAAGAACAGCGAGGAAGATAGCAGAAGTAGAGAAGACTCCTATCCAATGGAAAACACCCATGATGTCAGAAGCCTCGATCATCATTCAAATCAAGAGAACAAAGACCAAAGAGATGCAGATAACAGAAGTGAGGAAGGGAATGAAGGAAGATCCACTTCTCATGAAGAGAAGGACTCACAACATACGTACAATACTGAGAATATAATCAATGTGTCTCATCACAAACAGCAAGACATTAGAAGTGAAGATGAGTCCTCTGAGGAGGATGAACCATCTAGCGTTCATGGACACTCTACGGAAAGACATGGAGACATTGCCAGAGGGGCAGTTGGGTCTAATGAAGACCTCAACGATCAATACAAAAGAAGTGGTCATTTTCCACACAAGAAATCTGACTCTGAAGAGTTGGAAGAGAGAGATAGCGAAGAAGGAGAGAAATTACATAATGCTCCCATGCACAACCAGAAGACAAAGAACCATCGCCGTTCAGAAGAGGGTAAGAGTGGCCACCAAGATAAGCACTACTCAGATATTTCTGATGAATCCGGTGAAGATCTTGAACGCATCAAAAATATTCGCAATTATCTACAGAGAAATAAAAACCAGGCGGAGACCGAGGATAAAACAAGCAAGCGCTCGAGGAGCAACTCGGAGGAATCAATGGAGAACAAACAGCACCTCAACCAAAGGGACGGTCAAGAAGACAAAATGTACAGTGAAGAGGAAGAAAAGAGACATCACACTGGCTACAAGAGGCACCACGGCGAAGGTGAAGAAGAGAAGGATGAAGTTGAGAAGAAGTATCACAGCAAGGAAAAGCCACACAGTGAAGAAAAGAATAACAGCTCCAAGGAAGAGAAGCACGAAAGAGAGGAAGGCATAGAAGAAAGATTTGCAAGCAATGGGAAGGACGAGGAGGAAGAGAAAAATACAGAACCCTATCCAAAAGTCCACCGGTATTGGTGGAAGAAAAGGCATGGTTTGGAGGATCGAAGCCTTGGCAGTGAAGAGGCAACAAGGCCCGGCGGGCATAGCCACTTCCATCAGCAACATGAAGAACACGTTGACAAGAGGCAGGGAACAGATGATGACAAAAGACACGAAGAGGAAGACCAAGGCCGGAATGTGGAAACCGGTGAGAAACATCCCACTGAGCAAAACCTCAGCTCAAACCATGATTTCCAAGAAGAAAGGATGTACGATAGAATGAACAAGGTGGCACATTATCTGAAGTCTAAGTCCATGGAAGTCCCAAAGGTTTACGATTCTGAGGAAGAGGAGGGGAAGCAAAGTTACAGTGAGGAAAAGCAGAAAATAAAACACAGAGCTCCAACTGTGGAAGAGGTGAGCTTAATCATTTTTACTTTAATGAACGACGATAAAGATCTTTGTTAACCCACATTTCTTAGTTTTAAGAACAATGACAATAGACAATAGGTGCAGGAGTAGGCCATTCGGCCCTTCGAGCCAGCACCGCCATTCAATGTGCTCTTGGCTAATCATCCCCAATCAGTACCCCGTTCCTGCCTTCTCCCCATATCCCCTGACTCCACTATCTTTAAGAGCCCTATCTAGCTCACTCTTGAAAGTATCCAGAGAATCGGCCTCCACCGCCCTCTGAGGCAGAGAATTCCACAGTCTCACAACTCTCTGTGTGAAAAAGTGTTTCCTCAAATCCGTTCTAAGTGCCATACCCCTTATTCTTAAACTGTGGCCCCTGGTTCTAATGTTTGAGGAAATAACATATATATTTTCCTGATTCTCCAAAACTATTGTAAAATAATCTGATTAACCCCATGATGGCACATTATTATATAAATAAGACAATGATCATTTATAAAATATAATCATTCCATTTTATTTGTTGTTTTAAACCAATTTTCAAAGTTGAAATGTTAGTTAGCAATTGGATGAAAAATATTTTCACAGCAAATATTTTTTCAGAATTTATTTAGAACACCTTGGAGGATCTGCATCCATTACATAGATAATAGTGTGATATGATGTCCTTGGTTTCCATTATATCTAAGTCTTTAACAAGGTCTGCCTTGAATATAGTATGTTGAATTACTGAGTCTCCACTGCCCTCTTTGTTTGGGTTTTTTTTTTAAATGAATAACACCCATAAATTGAAACAGCCATACAGAATAAAACTACTGCCTGGTAAACTGAAGGACCATTCAGAATTCAGAACTTAGGCCTCACATTAGATTAAAAGACGTTCTTTTAGGAAGGCGAGAAGAGGAGAAATTTATTTCGTCAGAGGGTGGTGAATCTGTGGAATTCTTTGCCACAGAAGGCTGTGGAGGCCAAGTCAGTGAATATTTTTAAGGCCGAGATAGATAGATCCGTGATTAGAACAGGTGTCAGAGGTTATGGGGAGAGATAGATCAGCCACGATTGAACGGCGGAGTAGACTTGATGGGCCGAATGGCCTAATTCTACTATTAACCGGGGAGTTGTCCCTCTGCCGATTGGCGGAAAGGGGTGGAGATGGGAAGATTTGACTAGTGGTGGGATCCTGTTGGAGGTGGCGAAAATGTCGGAGGATTATGTGTTGTAGGTGCCCAGCTGATGTGGTGAAAGTGCAAGGCCTAGGGGGACTCTGTCCTTATGACCTTATTATTGAGTTGACGACACTTAGGACATATAATTGACTCAATTTAAACATCACTTAATCCTTTACTCCAGAGATGCTGAGTTACTGCTGAGTTACTCCTGCATTTCCTCTATATTTAGCGTTAGCAATAACTCTGAACAGTGTACTCCATTGTCATTGAGAATACAATAACACAACTATACATTTGTAGATAAAACTTGACACAAACCAGTATGAAAAGCAAGTTTAATTGGTGCAAGATAGGCAAAAATGCTGGAGAAACTCAGCGGATGAGGCAGCATCTATGGAGCGAAGGAAATAGGCAACGTTTCGGGTCGAAACTCTTCTTCAGACTTAATTGGTGCAAGTTTTTATTGTTGAGTTGCACAGGTATGATTATTCTATAGCGAAACAAGAGATTGTAGATACCAGATTCTTGAGCAAAACATAAAGTGCTGGAAGAACTCAATGGATCAGGCAGCATCAGTGGATCAGCAAATGGACAATGAGGTTTTGGGTCAGGAGCCATCTTCAGACTGATTGGAGAAGGGGGAGAAAGCTGGGTAACATCGGTGGGAGCTAGTGATAGGTGGATACAGGCATGGGGTGGGGGGGGAGGCTGGTGATAGTTGTTGATTGGCAGAGTAAGTAACAAAGGCTGGAGGTGAAAAGGAGACAAAAGGGTGAATGAAGAAGCGGAATAAAATGTAAGCTCGGAAGAGGGATATAGGGTGGAAGAGGGCAGGAAGGGGGGGAAAGAGTGGGGATAAAGGGGAATGTATGACTTGGACTGAAGAAGGGTCCCGACCCAAAACGTAGTTTGTCCATTTTGCTCCAAAGATGCTGCCTGACCCACTGAATTGGTTCAGCATTTTGTTTACTTGCTCAAGATTGCAGCATCAGCATTTCCTTGCATCTCAGGCTTATATACTTATTCCATGCTGCCCTCTTGTGACTGAAACATGCAATAACATTGCAAAGTTTAAACAGCAAAACTTGAAGACAGAAAAAAGTTGAAAAATCAGAGCACTTGTAGGAAGGAACTGCTGATGCTGGTTTAAACCGAAGATAGACCCCGAAAGCTGGAGTAACTCAGCGGGACGGGCAGCATCTCTGGAGAGAAGGAATGGGTGACGTTTCGGGTCGAGACCCTTCTTCACTGCAGAGATGCTGCCTGCCCCGCTGAGTTACTCCAGCTTTTTGTGTCTAAAAATCAGGGTATGTAGGAAGTATGGTTTGCAGGAGTTTAGAGTAAGATGGAAATATATTAAAATAACTTGGACACTGAATAATGCAATAATTTTAACACATAAAATCGATGTTTAGTTAATTACTGATTGCCTGTCACTGTATAGAGGAGAATGATCGCAATGGTGTCCTTGGAGTTTAAGGTTAAAGCAAGCATGATCAGGAACAAAGAGCAGTTGCCTATGTTCTCATCTGGAATGCCTTTTCAAGAACTAGATCATCTCCTGCTGATCATAGCAATCATCTTCACCTGATTTGCCCAAAGATTTACTGATGGTTTGCTTGGAAATGAAGCTCAGGAAATGGTTGATTTATTGTGCTAAAATAGTAAGATATCTGTTTTCAAGTTGTCCTTGATCATCCAGCTATATCTGTAGAACAGACAAGGCAAGATCGCAGCAAAATCTGATCTAACCTGGACCTCAAATTATTCACTGTGAACTATTATTTTTTGTGATGGGGAATAGTGTTGTGGTTAGGTTGTTGAACAGAGACCTTGAGTGGACTTTACATACAGTGAGTAAACAGGCCCTTCGGCCCACCGAGTCTGCGCTTACCAGTGTTCGGCCCATACACTAATCTACACACAATTTTACAACTTACTGAAGACAATTGACCCACAAACACCTGTATGTCTTTGGAGTGTGGGAGGAAACCAGAGCATCTGGCAAAAACCAACGCAGTGATGGGGAGAACGTACAAACTCCGTAGAGACAGCACCCATAGTCAGGAAGGAACCTGTGTCTCTGGTGCAGTAAGGCAGCAACTCTCCCGCTGTGCCACTCCATTGCTTTGTTTCTGTTTGGGTTATGCTGTCTGATCAACCCATTTTCAACTCCACATTCGCTTTAACCTGTTGGAGCAACAGTGGGACCAGCAAAGGTTCAGGGCTGTTTTGCTGATCATGTCCCATCTGAAAGATTGTGTTCCGGTCTGGGCATCGTACCTGAGAAAGCACGTCAAAGCCTTGGAGAGTGCTTGACTAAGATTTTGTGGAGACGAACCAGGGGAAAAGGGCTTCACTTACACGGATTGAGCGGAGAAACGAGATTTGGTCTCTTAAGAGCAGGAGAGACAATTTGATGAAATATTCAAAATAATGATGAATTTTTATGCAATAAATAAGAAACCATACTTGGCAACTGTAAGACTGGTGACAGGAGAACACAAAATTATCAAAAGAGACAGTTGATAACTTTTTTTTACATAATGCTAGCTCAACTGTACTGTCTGGAGTAGGTCGTGAAAATATTTTCAATAATAATTTCAGGAGGGGAAATGGGCAGGTTACAGAAAGACTTTGCAGAGCTGTGGGATCCAGCAGGTGGATGAGATTTATTTGAGTTTATTTATGGAGTTGGCAAAAGCACAACGGCCTACTTATGAGCTGCCAATCAACAATTCCACAGGTTACTGAAGTAAGTTGGGATATTTATCTTAACTATCAATCAATAAGTTAGACCAAGACTGAAACGGCATTGAGTGACATAGCCTGTATACATTTAGGTTATTGAAATAAGGAATATTACTGAACAATTCTTTCCCCCCCATTTCCCTCATCAATCTTCTTATACTTTTGTGACAAGGATATGTGCAACTACAGTATGGTGATTCATGTCTGAACATACTGTTAGAGATTTCTACTCAGGCATTAAAAACAATGTGTTGTTTTAATTCAAAACTATTTTTTACTACTTTAGTTAAAAAAAAAAAGTTCTATTTTCTGATTTAAACAAAACCTGGGCCTCAGTTATCTAAGAGTACACAATTCAGATTAATTACCATTACAATTCTCACATAAGTTTTAATGAATAAAATTCCACGGCAAAAATCACAGATAAAAATGTACTTGTGGCTGTACATACTGGACACCATTCATGAATCGTTTAGTAGAAACAATGAATTGCAGGTGCTGGATAACACATAAAAGGACACAAAGTGCTGGAGTAACTCAGCAGGTCAGGCAGCATTTCTGGAGAGAAGGAATGGCGATGTTTCGGCTCGAGACCTTGCGTCTGAAGAATGGCCTCGACCAGAAACGTCACATACCTGTGTTCCGCAGAGACGCCACGTGACCTGCTGGATTACTTCAGCACTTTACGGTTTGATTAGGATTGGAATAAGTATTTGAATAAGCAGTGAAGGATTTCCTTGCAACATTTATTTTATAGCTTGGCCATTTCTGAATTACACCAGAGCAAAGTTGCAACATTATTTCTAAATTCTGCACACTAAATTTGTATTTAGTTGTATAAATTATGTTAAAAATACCCCAGAGTGAAATGTGCCTGAATGAAGTGCAAAAATAATTTCATTCATATTTGGATATCAGTGGATATTATAAGGCAAAGATAGACAAATTCTTGATTGGAAAGGGTGTCAAAGGTTATGGGGAGAAGGCAGGAAAATGGGATAAGGAGGCAGAGATCAGCCATGATTGAATGGCGGAGTAGATTTAATGGGCCTAATTCTACTCCTATAAATTGTGAATAATTGAAACATTGGTTGATTACCTATAAAGACACAATTCTCTGCTTGGCTTTCCTTTGAAATTATTACTTTTAAACTACACAGTCATCGCTCTATGGAGAGGATGGTTATTGACGTGCATATTTGACCAAGTGAGTTGCAGAATGAGTCCCAAAATAGCAGTGAAACCATTGGAATGGCTGTGTCTATACTGCATTGGGTGAGGTTTTTGTTATGCAATAGGCAGGAATAAGCCATTTACTAATCACAAGATGATTATTATTGTCTTCAAAGGAGAAGGAACTTGAAAATCTTGCAGCGATGGACTTGGAATTGGAGAAAATGGCAGAGATGCTGCATGACAATCAAAGGGATTAATACAACGTTGTCAATGGAGTCAATTACATCATCAAGACACCTGATACTATGTTGAACATATTATTAAAACGATTAAAATAAAAAATTATCTAATGCACTATAAAAACATAATCAATGAAGAGGCTGCTTGCAGAGTATCGATTATCTTTTGTTGTCCACTTGTGACGTATGTTAAACTGCTGAAAATATTTCTATTGCACATTTCTATATTACTAAACATCATAGCCAAAGGCATGAAGAATTAAGTGACATTTTTGATCTAGATCCATGAAAACTGTCATAACTCAACTTTCATAATTTGATTTCATATTGTTATTGTATTGCAGTTCAGCTTGTAATTTTGGATTAAATAAAAATCGTGGTGTGTTGAGACCAAACTGTGTCAACTGTCCTTTAATGAGCCGTGCAAAGGGGGGGTGTATTGATAATTAAAGATAACCTAATGTCAAAGTTACTGAAGACTACAATAGAAAGCGTTGTATCAGGATGCATCACAGCTTAGTATGGGAACAGCTCCAACCAAGAAATTGCAGCGAATTGTGGATGCAACCCAAACCATCACACAAACCAACCTCCTTTCTATTCACTCAGTTTATACCTCAAGCACCTTGGCAAGTCCAGCAGCATAAATGCCGCGGGACACTTACCCTCGCCCGCCGGGGACTTTGACTCTGAGACATCGGGAGGAGTGCCGGGGAGAGATAAGACTTTGCCTTCCATCACAGAGATTCACTGTGATGAATGTTTGTGTAAATTGTGTTGTGTCTTGGTTTTTTCTTGTGTGTATGACTGCAGAAACCAAATTTTGTTTGAACCTCAAGAGGTTCAAATGACAACAAATAAGTTGCATTGTAATCAAGGATGTCGCACCCTGGCCATTCCCTCTTCTCCCCTCTCCCATCAAGCAAAAGATAGAGGTATGAAAACATAGAAAATAGGTGCAGGAGGAGGCCATTCGGCCCTTTGAGCCAACATCGCCATTCATTGTGATCATGGCTGATCGTCCCCTATCAATAACCCGTGCCTGCCTTCTCCCCATATCCCTCGACTCCACTAGCCCCTAGAGCTCTATCTAACTTCATCAACAGTTTCTTCCCAGCTATTATCAGGCAACGGAATCATCCTACCACAACCAGAGAGCAGTCCTGAACTACTATCCACCTCTTTGGTGACTGGACTTTGCTGGCTTTACCTTGCACTAAACATTATTCCCTTATCATGCATCTGTACATTGTAAACGGCTTGATTGTAATCATGTTTTGTCTTTCTGCTGACTGGATTGCACGCAACTAAGGCTTTTCAATGTACCTTGGTACATGTGACAAACTAAACTGACTTTAAAGCCTGAGCAGCAAGTGTAAAATATCATCAGTATACACACACATACCAAAACAAAAAACAAAGGCAAAGGGCAACAGTGAGATAGATATTTCATCCCCTTATGACAAGTTTATTTTGTGGGAATAACAAGTTTATATGGTGCGAATATTCTGGGAAGAATTCACAGATTAAACAGCATCTGTGGAGGAAAATGGATGATCGATGTTTTGGAATTGCCATTTTGAGTGCGAGGCCCTTCCCCAATCTTTTAATCCCAGAGAGCTGTCTATTACCGATCAGAACTCAAAGTGAACGCTATATAGCCAAATTCTTTCAAGGTGCTGGCTCAAAGGGCCAAATGGCCTACTCCTGCACCTATTGTCTATTGTTTCATTTTCTTCACTTCATGAAATTCTTACACAGCTGTCATGCCCATGGATTATTATTTCATGCAGATATTTAAAATAGCCCCAATGTTTCCCTAGGTTTGCGTTGAGCATTTTCTGTTGTTTGGGTAAATGTATATTTTTGTATAGCACCCACAGAGCCTTTATAATGCACTATTTCTCAAACTAAAGATTATGAAAATATTTTGCAGGATATATTTGGCAGTCGTTTGGTTCCTTTCTCAAGGCAACAGCTTAAAATTATTCTTCATTTTAGAGACAGATGGCACACCATGGAGTCATGCACAGACCATTTGGCAGTCCCTGGAATAAGTGCAAAACTGTTCCGTTTTGCTTTAAATCACCAGTTTAGAACGTTGTCAGTCATAGCACGAATAATCCCAATGTGGGCATGGAACAATAATGTTTAATAATGTGAAACAATGCACTTATTTCCGTAAAGCTCCAGATACACAAGGTTTTACCCTCCCTGGGTTAACGGAGGTATAAAGTCCCTGAAACCCCTACAATTTGACGATATTGATGAAAAATAACAAGACAAACCAGTCATACCATCCTTACATTCAATGGCATTACCATCAACGAGTTCCCCACTATCAATTTCTCCCCAGAAAGTTCCCGACCAAGAATGTCACCCATCCTTCTCTCCAGAGATGCTGCCTGACCCGCTGAGTTACTCCTGCACTTTGTGTCTATAAATTGGTTTCCGAGAGCAGGCTAGAGGTCAGTCAGAGCACAAATAATACCAACGTGGGCATGGCACAAGGCATGGTCAACAAGATCACCATTCTCCTCAAATGTGTATATCGGCTAATCACAAAGCTATCAAAAAGGCAAATTAGGTTAGCCTTCAGTATCATCACTTAACTCTTGGCCAACTTACAGCTTTGGGAAAATCATGCATACATAGTACTGTTGATGGTTGCAACGTGACCAAAGCCACAGATTAAAATCCTGCCGGATGCATGTATGGAGCAGTATTTATTCCACGTTGCTATTTGACCATAAATGTTATTGAGACATTTGTGTGCGAGGGGGGGGTGCTCATTGAAACACACAGAATAGTGAAAGGCTTGGATAGAGTGGATGTGGAGAGGATGTTTCCACTATTATGAGAGTCTAGGACCAGAGGCTAGACTCAGAATTAATGGATGTTCCTTTAGGAAGGAGATGAGAAGGAATTTATGTAGTCAGCGGGTGGTGAATCTGTGGAATTATTTGCCACAGAATTCTTGGAATGACTATAAAAAAAAAAATGTCACTGTTACCAAAACATAATAACAAAATATGACACCATCTTACACAATGCAATTCGGAAACAAGGAACAATGAGGAATTGGTTTCATCATTTTATAATGTTTTCTGAATGTACATATTGATGGTGAATAAATAAGCAGTTGCAAACAATGTTCGGCGAATAAACTACATAGGTTTGTCCAATAAATGAAATATGATCTTAAAATAGTTTGAATCTTCTAGTGGTGGTGCAATAAAAGATCATTCAGAATGTGTTTTTTTGATTGATTAACTGCAAAAGTTGAAAAACTATTTTAATCTGTATATTTAAAAAATTCTCAGAGATTTTCAAATTCACTACTTGATTTTCCATAGCAAATTAAATTAGTATTTTAAAAATCAAAGTACAGGTGCACAACCTTTTATCCGAAAGCCTTGGGACCAGACACTTGTCGGATTTCGGACATTTTCGGATTTCCGAATGGAAGATTTTTAGCGTAGATTAGGTGGGTAGCGCGGGCGGCTTGAAAAGTCTGGAGCGGCTGCCTCCTCATTGTAAATCATTGCATAAATGTTAGTCAGTTAGTTTGGAGGGATTTTATGTGGTGGTGGTGGGGTGTGTGGGTGAAGGGGGAAACTTTAATTCTTAGTCCCCTACCTGGTCGGCGACTCCCAACATCGCGGAGCTGGGGGCTCCGTCCGGCCGCGGACGGCGCTGGTTGGAGCTCCGACCCCGGCAACTCTACCCCTGGCTGCGAGGCGCTCCAAATCCAGTGCCGCCCGTGGCCGGACGCCCGCAGTCCCAGCTCCGCGAATGTTGGGAGAAGGCGGCCTCAGCGCCCTGGAGCTTACCACACAGCGACCCGGTAAGGCATTGCCCGCTTCCCGCTGGTATCCCAGCGCTGCGACGCCGCCGACTCCCAACATTTGCGGAGCTGGGGCTGTGGGGTGGGGGGGGTCGGGCGTCCGGCCGTGGGTGGTGCTGGATTTGGAGCGCCTCGCAGCCAGGGGTAGAGTTGCCGGGGTCGGAGCTACAACCGGTGCCGCCCGCAGCCCCAGCTGGGAGTTGGCGGCCACAGCGCTGCGGAGCTTACTGCACGGCGACCCGGTAAGGCATTGACCGCTCCCCGCCTCTCCGACCAGGTAGGGGACTAAGAATTAAAGTTTACCCCTTCAACCCCCCCTTCACATAAAAGCCCGCCAAACTAACTGACTAACATTTAAGCAATGATTTACAGATGTTTAAGTGTCTCCCCGGTCTCCGGGGAGGAGGAAGCTGCTACAGTAGTACAGACCTGGGTTGACCGTGGGTCGTTTCGGGTCAAGTTTGGCGCCAAACGTGAGCTTTGGTGTGCAGACGACATCCTGGAAAAAATGGCCGGTTTTCGGAGTTTTTCGGTTTCCAGAACACCGGATAAAAGGTTGTGCACCTGTATATCTAATACAATTTGGTAACATGGTTTTCAACTCAAAGCAACTTAACGGTACAGGTTTTCACGCATGCTAACGTTCGTACCACAATTTGCTTTCTGAAAATGCACGTTGATTATAAAACCTGCATTTAAAAAAGGGTTAAAAAATAAATACAATTTAAAAAGTAACAAGATCTACAATGAAGAAATGTTATACCTGTATTTCCATCCTTGCAGTTTGAAAAACAAATTGGCCATATCAGACAGCAACACGTGCAGAATACATTTTTAAAAGTGTTTAAAATATCTAAAGTAATTATATTTATTGATTACAATGATGAGATAAATGTGGTTAAATTGCTCTTGAAAGCAATAACATTTATACATAAAATCACTGTAAAAATACTGAGCAAAAAACAATCAGTACAGTAAATTAGTTTCCATAACTTTAACACAGAAATATAAAAAATAAATTACTGGTGCAGCGAGTTGTCCTACAGCTCAAAGCTCCAGGGTGACCTTGGATGCTGTCTGTATGATGTTTGCATGTTTTCCTTGTGACCGCATGGATTTCCACCAAGTGCTTTGGTTTCCTCCCACACCCCACAGATCTGTGGTTTGAGAGATTAATTGACTACTTTGAATTGTTCCCGAGTTTCTGGCAGCCAATGGTATAATGTGGGGGGGGGTATAATGGGGGGGGGGGGGGGGGGGGGGGGGGGGGGGAGAATAGGCCAACATTTAATTGATGGGCCAAAGGGCCTGTTTCTTTGTTGCATCTTTCCAGGTCTCAACAAATCCTGATTAATTTGGACTTGCATTTTTGAAAGTTAGAGGCAGGATAAAACAAATGGGAAAATCAAACAGAGCACTACGAATATAAGAGCTCTGTAATCTATTCTCTTAAGCTAAACTTCAACACTGGCACAATTTTCAAAATACTTAATTCCTTTCCCTTTCGTCCCCATTTTAATCGATGCACAAAAATATTTTACAATGATATATATTTATACATTTCACTGCATTGAGAGTGCCATTACCACCTTCATCTCAAAGAGCACAATTTCTATTTTACATCAGCATAATAAGAGTGCAGCCGTTTCCAAAACCTGTGGCTTGAACTTTACAATGTGCTCCATGTCGAGCAGCTTCTGGGTAATCAGTAATGCTTGCAGGAACAATGGACAGCTAACTTATAGATTCTTCCACTTTTTGTCTTTTAGCTTCGAACTCCTGTGGCTCAGGAATACTAGCAACAGATTTGCCTCTGTCCATAGCAACAGTGATACCAGTCAGGATATAACCACCACCTCCACTCATTGTCAGCCTGGGGTGGGTTCGATTTGGCAAAACCTGAAAAATTTGAACAAATCGTTTGTATATTGTTTTTAAAAGCCAATGTTAGAAATTTATTTTGTGTGCTTTCTTCAAAAAGCGAGACATTCCAAATAATTATTCACAAGAGTAGTAATGGTTTTCACTTAGTTAATTGGTAACGAGTCTTCATTGGCCCAGGTCTGGGGCCCAGTGGGCAGCAAAATGAGATCAGCACGCAAAGAAGCAAAGTTAAAAGTGACATTGGCAAAGCCACACCTTGCCTTAGCTAGGAGGAAGCTGTGAAAAATGCAGACTATTCCCACGTTTACTAGAATGCAACGTGCCCACTCAAGTTCTCTCTGCAACGTAACATTGAACAGTTCAGCACAGGAACAGGCCCTTCGGCCCGCCATGTCCGTACTGAACATGATGCCAAGTTAATCTTATTCCCTCTGCCTGCACATGATCCATAGTCCTCCATTCCCTGCATATACATGAACCTACCTAAAAGCCTCTTAAATGCCACGATCGTACCTTCTCTCATCACCACCTCCCCCTGGCCGCATGTTTTGGGCACCCACCACTGTAAAAAGACTTGCTGCACACGTTGCCTTTAAACTTTCCCCCTCCAGCCTTAAAGCTTTGCCTTCGATTCTTTGACATTTCTACCCTCGGATAATGTTTCCTACTGTCTACGCCTCTTAAAATGTTATATACTTCTATTAAGTTTCCCCGCAACCTCGGATGCTTGAAGTTAGGTTTCCCCGCAACCTCTCCTTATAACTAACATTATCTAATCTTGACAGCATCCTGGTAAACCTCTTCAGCATCCTTTTCACAGCACAAAGATTTACAACACTGCAACATGATTCTGTGATTCTGATTCTAACGACCCGACCCATGACGGCAAGCGGACCATATGCATCTTTACTACTGTATCTACTCGTGTTGCCTCTTTCAGGGAGCTATGGACTTGAATGCTGTTAAGGGCCTTGCCATTAACTGTATACCTTCCCATCACACTCTATATCTCAAAATGCAACACCTCACATATGGTCACGTATTGAATTCCTTCTGTCCTTTCTCCACCCATATCTGTACCCGATTTATATCTCATTGTATCTTTTAACAGACGCCTTCCTGTCTATAACTCCACCAATTTCTATATTGTCTACAAACGTACTTACCGACTAATCTATATTTTTGTCTAAGGTAGACAAAAATTCAGACTGAAGAAGGGTTTCGACCCGAAACGTTGCCCATTTCCTCTGCTCCATAGATGCTGCCTCACCCGCTGAGTCTCTCCAGCATTTTTG
This sequence comes from Leucoraja erinaceus, assembly GCF_028641065.1. Classification (NCBI taxonomy): domain Eukaryota; kingdom Metazoa; phylum Chordata; class Chondrichthyes; order Rajiformes; family Rajidae; genus Leucoraja; species Leucoraja erinaceus. The sequence continues at coordinate 9,787,733 of NC_073384.1, read as the reverse complement.
TCTACCTTCAATTTTCCAGCATCTGCAATTCCTTCTTCATATTTTTATCCAAGTCATTTATATATTTCACAAACAACAGGGCTCACAGCACAGATCCCTACAAGACACCGTCGCTCACAGAATTCCAACCAGAATAACACCTTTCCATCACTACCCTCTGTTTTCTATGGGTAAGCCAGCTCTGTATCCAAACTGCTAAGTCACCATGGATTCCACACATCTTAATCTTCTGGATCAGTGTGCTAAGTGGGAATGATCAAACATCTTCATCACTTGAAAAAAATCACGTCAGTAAGATGTGACTTACGCAATATAATGTGTCTAAAGTAGAAAAACAAACCATCACGTAATTATTGCAATATCCTATTTAGTTAAATTTAGTTGAAAAAAAACTATGAAGAAGCTTTAATGAAAGACAAGGATAATTGAATATTAATTCCGAAATTCTATTGAATTGATCTTATTTAAATAGAATCTATTTTTAATTTACCTGATAACCTCTTAGCCATGTTTCAGATAGCCTCAAGTTAATAACTCCACCTCTTTCTCGCAGATCCGAATAGCATGTGAGCAATGGCTAGACAAGGCAAGAAACAAACAATGAATTGAGCTCTGCTCTCAGATAGTCAATCAATGAACCATGCAGCAAATATCTAGTCTTACCTCTTTGTATTGGCAGTAGACAACAAATGGTCTGGACGGTGCCACAAATTCCAGAAGAGAAAGCAGTAAAGGACTTGGATAAAGCCGACTTGCAATAATTAACCTACAATATAAAACAATTATAAAAATAAAGCAATGAGAATTTTCATTTCGATGAGGTTAGTTATTATAATTGATCTATATGAAGAACAATGTGGGCATGCAAATTGCATTTGAATGACATCTTTACAGGGTATAGTATTCCAAGGGAGTTCAAAGCAGAATTACATTAAAAGCACACCATGCTAATACAGACGATATTGGTCAGAAAAGGATTTTAAGGAAGAAGTTTAAACAAAAGTATTTTCAGAAGTAAATTCCAGAGCTTTGTTTAATTTTGCACCAACTTAAAATGATCAACTTTGTTTAATTAGTTTAAATATTAACTTTTTAAACATCTACGGCCATAATAGGCATTTGCTAGCAAAAGTGTCTATAAAATGTCACATTTAAAAAAATAATTACGTGCACACAAAACTTTTATATCAGTTGCCAAATCCATCAAAAGATGCAAGAGTTTAAAAACCTGACCCATCTGCATTTCTCTCCTGAAGCGCAGCAGCAGCAGCCTGTAGTTTCTTCAGCCGATCTTCTTGCTTACTTTTCCTTTCGGCGACCTGCCATGAGACATGTCAAAGATAGAGACTGTTTTGTGGTGTACAAAATCACAAATCTTCGCTGAAAAATCTGCACAATGCTATTCAACAACAAACAGATCAAAAGATCTGGCTGTAAATCACGAGTGCTTTCTTTTTACTTTCGTGTTCAAATAAATCTCTTATCCTCGAGGAATTAAATCATAGAAACTGCTATAAACTAACATTGCCAGAATTAGACACTGGGAGTATGGCCCTATATGGAAGAGAGAGTCCATCAAAAAGAGATAGATCACGTTTTCTTCACTCCGCACACCACCCAAAATTTGACAGGTGATATGCGTGAAAATAATGCAAGTAAGCTGATAGTTGCCAAGAATGCGTCTCAACCAGGACTCTCAGTTTACCCAAGGGAGAGGGAATATTTGACAGATTGACTTTTGACATTACATTGATTAGGATTGTTCAATATCGTCAAATACAAAGCATTTAAGTATTACACTTTTCAGTTCAAAGCAGGGAGAAATCAATTATTCAGTTCCCCTTGTTAATTGAAATTATCATTCAGACCTGATAGTAAGTATATATCTAATCGCTGACTAAGAAACATTTCTGCTTGTGATTTTTTGTGACCAAGAATAAGTAGTATGACACTAACAAAATATCCTGACATATGCTATATTTTGATCAGAGTGGAAGTCTACAGCTGAGCAAGTGATTTCAGCCACACCAGTGACCAGCCCTAATGTCTCTAGTGTCTCACGAAGAAAGAAGTGAATTAGATAATCACGAGACCGAGATAAAGCTAAAATATATGCATCCTACTATCCCTACAAGACCAAATTTGCATTAGCAATTAATGCAAAATTACAAAACAGTTAAGGGCAGAGATAAATGAAAGGAGTTGGTTAAGTTTAAACACAATTTCAATTAGAAAATTTAAATCAAAAAACCCCAGCAAAAATCATAGGTAGACAAAAATGCTGGAGAAACTCAGCGGGTGCAGCAGCATCTATGGAGCGAAGGAAATAGGCAACGTTTCAGGCCAAAACTCTTCTTCAGACTGAAAATTACTTAAAAATTGGCTGTTTGGTGATTTGTAAAGATAAACATTTTACATTATCATTTAGTATTGGAATTCTGTGATTGGTTAGGGTACACAAAGACACAGCAAATATCCTGTTTGTGAAGATGGCAAATACTGAACATTATTTTACTGTTCCTCACCTTTTCAGAAGTTAGTGGAGATTGAGCACCATGTCCTGCTCTCAACAATCAAAGATAAAAAGTCAATCTGAAGAAATATTTAGCCCACACACAGAATGACTGAGCCTCAGAAATTAGATGCATTAGAATTTAACATTCTACATCTATATCCTACTGGAATAAATCTTACATTGGATTTTCTATCTGCATTTTGGTCTTTATTTTCTGTCTCCTCACAAGCAACATCCTTGGCCTCAGTTTCCCCAGCTTGGGTGATATCCATCATGGTCTCGGCACAAGGAACCCCATCACCCCGCTGTGTGCTCAGAGGGCTCCTATCATCTTCTCCCGACACTACTTTGGTTTGATTCTGTAACGTTTCATTCTCAGCTGAAAAACTCCCAGAAAGAAGACTGTTCAACTGGTTGATGGGAAAGTCGTGCAGGTGGTCATAAAATGAGTTTGGAAATCCAAAGTTCTCCATTGCAGCTCTGATAGGCATGCTGCCTGGATACATGTGGATAACAGATCCATAACCTGCAGAGAGAAATTGAATTGGTTATACGGAAAAGGAAATTGAATACCAATTACAGACATGTATGCTCTCTGGTTTGGGACTAGCTTGTAGATTAAAATTTCAACAGAATATTTTGCTCATATTTTGCGTAAATTAGGTTAGCCAGCAAAGAGAAAGGACATCAAAATAATCAGCTCTTATTTTAGTGTCACAACATTTTCTAAATATTTGTGGTGAATGTAAAGTTTAGATATACAACACAGGGATTCGATCTGTAATGTCAACCATGCCTCGACCTCCACATTATGCTGCCTGACCCACCGTTTACAAATCTTTACAAACGTTATAGTTAAGTTCCTGGAAAATAATAGAAGAGTGCTCCGTCATGCTGAGAGCAAGACGGAGCATGAGAGCATAAACAGAACCAGGAGCCACAGTCTTAGAATAAAGGGGAGGCCATTTAAGACTGAGGTGAGAAAAAACTTTTTCACCCAGAGAGTTGTGAATTTTTGGAATTCCCTGCCACAGAGGGCAGTGGAGGCCAAATCACTGGATGGATTTAAGAGAGTTAGATAGAGCTCTAGGGGCTAGTGGAGTCAAGGGATATGGGGAGAAGGCAGGCACGGGTTATTGATAGGGGACGATCAACTATGATCACAATGGCGGTGCTGGCTCGAAGGGCCGAATGGCCTCCTCCTGCAGCTATTTTCTATGTTTCTAATGCACTTGACAGAGTATTTTGGAGCAAAGTACCTCGGTGAAATAAGTGGAACACGCACTTTATGCTTTACCTTGTACAACAACGCAGGGTTCATTAGTGTAAAGGATCCACAACGGAAAATTGATCACACAGAAATTAGATTTTTTTTATTTCAGTGAATGGGACACAATGAAAAATAGACAGGATTGAGATCAAGATCAGCTATGAGCAGGCTCAAGGGCAGAACGGTGTACTCCTGATTCTAGTCTGGTGATGGATAGTTAAGCCAGTTATGAATGAAAGCAGCATTTATGTAGACGACAGCTGGAGATTGCAGAGTGTCCTATACCTAGTGAAGCATGTCTGAAGTGTAGTCACAACATTGACAGCATGGTAGCCAGTTTATAAAACCACAAATCCCAATGCTATTAAGAACAAATACATCAGTTTAATAGCGCTGAGAGGACACCAGATTTATTGCTGCTGTTTGTCATGGGATAATTTACATCATCAATGATTTGGATGAATGGATTCAAAGTAACATCAGCCATGATCACATTAAATGGCGGTGCTGGCTCGAAGGGCTGAATAGCCTACTCCTGCACCTATTGTCTATCTCCATCAACCCACGCATACGTGATGGGATGGAGTGTGGAAGTTCTTGCCATGAGTTAGGGCCTCAATGCGAATGAAAAGAAATAGCTTTATTCAATACAGTGAGGAAAACCCGCAAATGCCACGCAAACTTAAAAGTACATTTTCAACACTGGAAATTGTCGTCAAATTTAGATTTCATTACCTCCTAGCCTCTCCATTACAGAGCCCAGTACCAGGCCAGCACACGTTTCTGCTACAATTATTTTGCAGCCAGCATGGATATTCCCAAAAGCGAGCATCTGAGCAAGGGTGTCATACCGTAAATGGCTGAAAGATAAAGCTTAGTTAATAGCGGAGTTAATCATGTTATTAATCATTAATATTAATTGCTAACATTTTGTAGGTATTGTACTCTTAACATATACTCTTAACATATTTAGCATATGAGCTTAACTTTCTGCAATTAGATACAGAAGAAACCAAAACAATAGTAAATTAAATTTCACAAGTTTTATAAACTGAATAATTTTATGAAACAAACAGATCGTTTTATTCTACAATATAATAAAAAGGACCTGCAGATGCTGCTTACACCAAAGATAGACATAAAATACTGGAGTAACTCACCAGGCAACATCTCTGGAGAAAATGGATAGGTGACGTTTCGGGTCGGGTCGGGTCTGAAGGATCCCGACCCAAACGTCACCTAGCTAGTTTCTCCAGAGATGCTGCCTGACCCGCTGAGTTACTCCAGAACTTTGTGTTTACAGATTTTATCATTTTGCCTTTCCGAAAAATAAAATATCATCTTTCACAGACAAACCAATACAGACCTTCGATTCCGAATTGAAGCTAATCTTCCTGTACAAAGCATCGAGATAGCATTGCTTGGGTGCACAGCGGACCCCTTAGATTTAATGTTGCACTTTCACCTATACCTTAATATCAATCAAGAAGAAATCTATGAAAGACACAAAGTGCTTGAATAACTCAGCAGGCCTGGCACCATCCATGGGTAACCTATCCATGTCCTCCAGAGATGCCTGACCTGCTGAGTTACTCCATTGTGTCTTTTTTGTAAACCAGCATCTGTAGTCCCTCATTTCTGTAAGAAAAAAATCTCTCATTTGCCAGGAGACACTTTCGTAGGATATTGTTATCAAACTGGTTCATTCATGGAAAAAAGGCAGTGGTTGAAGTGGATTCAAATGTATAGCAGTTTTAAAGTATTTAACAAGAGTGTGAAAGACAAACCAATAGACAATTAAATCGTGTAGTTTTCTTTGCACTACACCTCGAAAAAGTGAGCGTACTTCCAATCTTATTGGTTACAATCTTCAAAACGATTTGTTTTCCTTTGTCTTAACAACTCAATCCATGACAATTTGATCAAATTATAATTGTTTATTGGGCTGGTGACATAATAGCATTAACATTTTCGATACATTTTTGAGGATCTCGTTTGTGAACGTGCAATATTATTGATGTGGTTAGTTTCTGATCTTCTTCATGTGGAGCCAAAATAATGAAAGCCATTTTCCATACAATAATTTTTTAAGAATGTCAGCTTTTCAGGTGCATCAATAAATCAAATGCAAAACAGCTGCATTTGTTTGTATCGAATTGTAACAAGAACTCGCACAACAGAAGAACAAAAATAATCCATAAATGGAATCCAATTAGATGGAGAAAATGGTCAGATGCAAAACCGAGAGTAGAATCAAAAGTACCTTTGCACTGGCAAAAGCAAATAGATCCAGCAACCAAAATATTAAGTGACACTTCTAACCACTGCACTCATATTCCACTCCGACTCCATGCGCCAGTTACAATTCAACTACTGAGAACCTTCACAAAATTGAAACCAGCAAAGCAAACCTGGCAAATCAAAATGTAGCTACTGTTTGAAATGTGGTCTTAACATTTTTAATATATGGAAAGTAGATTAGCATGATCTCTCACCAAATTTTACTTGGTTCACGGCAATGATACATCATGGCCATTATTCTTGTAGTGGGTTTCAAGATAGTTATGAATGCTTCATACCTGTGAACAAGAGATACCCAAGTTAAAATGTCACCACGAACATGTTTACCACCTTAGAGAAAAATAAAGGTTCTGAAATACAAGCACCGTTATATATTTATCTGTTACCCAAATCATTTGTTTCAACATACAAAGTTATCCAGATTTGCCATTGGATGCATTCAAAATTTTGTTTATAGAACAGATAAAAAAATATTGCACAGGACAGGTCGTTGTCTGGGCCAACATTGATGGCAAGGTACACTAATTTCATCAGCCTGAACATGTTCCATATCTCTTCATCTTAATATATCTTAATATAAGGTGTAAGAAAGAACTGCCGATGGTAGTTTGCATAATAAGGCCATTGGAAATAGGGAAACCAAATAATCTAAAATATGACAAAATGTTTATTTTCAATCTTTTTTCTCCTTAAAGCTCTAAAAACATTGACTGTAACTTAATTATGAGAAGTTGAGTTTTGTGGTTCTTCCATATTTATTGGTATAGGTTGATGTAAGCACTGATTTGAGAAATTATTTATTTAATTTGGAGTGCTTACCTCTTAAACAAATAAGCAAGGTTAAACATACTTAAAAAAAAGACACAAAATGCTCGTGAATGTCTGTGGATCAAGCAGCAGGTCTGGAGAAAAGGAATGAGGCCGAAGGGTTTCGACCTAAAACGTCACCTGGTCCTTTTCTCCAGAGATGCTGCCTGACCCACTGAGTTACTACACCATTTTGTACTAATAATATACATACTCGTGCAATGGCACAACCAGTGAATTAAGAAATTAAAAAAATTCTGTCCTTAAAATGCAGGAGCTAATTACAATGAATAGAAAAAAGGTAAAATAAATGAACTCAATATCACCATCCATCACCCCACTATGTCCTCCACCGATTTATTGATTATACCCAAAATAGATTAAATTATTTACATTCAAATAAGGACCAATTTCCCAACTCCACCCAATGAATAGCTTACTTTTTCTTTTTTTTCCTGATGTATTTTTCTTGAGCAAATCCAGTTTTATCTCTAAATGTTGTGCTGTTTTCTATCAGATGTTTAACAATAACCTGTTTAAAAAAAACAAAGCTTTAAAGAATAAAATGTTATTTGCGAATACAAATGGACATTATTTTTGCAGAGTTTAGCATTTAGCAAATGCCCATTCTCAATAACACAGAACGCATTCCTACCTGCCCTTTCAAGCCTTGGTCTTTAAGTGCCTCAATGTCATCTCTGCTCAGCTTCTGAGACTTTCCGTCATCAATTATGTTTCGGTTATCAACACCAGCATCATTAAGCTCTGCCAAGAAAAAATGTAGCATGTTTACTTCTTTGTCGGAAGAAAAAGTCAGAAGGGTCGCAACCCAACATGTCACTTATCCATGTTCTCCAGGGAAGCTGTATGACCCGCTGAGTTACTCCAGCACTTTGCATCTTTTAAAAAGTATGTTTAACCTTGCTTATTTGTTTAAGAGGTAAGCATTCCAAATTAAATAAATAATATCTCAAATCAGTGCTTACATCACCCTATACCAATAATATTGAAGAACGACAATGCTCAACTTCTCATAATTAAGTTACAGTCAATATTTCAGAGCTTTACAGAGAATAAACATCTCATATTGGTTTCCCCATTTCCAATGCTCTAATTGCACTTTTGTAAGTTACATTTTGTGATTCAAATAAACTACAAAAATCTTTCAATGTCTTAGCCATTTCTTTATTCCTATTATAATTTCACGTTAGCATCACATCAATCAAGAAGAAATCCCTCAAAATTTATACCAGACGGGATGGTAGAGCAGCAGTAGAGTTCCTGCATTAAATTGCCAGAGACTGAGGTTCAATCCTGACTATGGGCGCTGTCTGTACAGAGATTGTACATTCTCCCTATGACCATGTGGGTTTTCTCCAGGTGACCCGGTTTCCTCCTACACTCCAAAGACATGCAGGTTTGTAGGTTAATTGGCTTTGGCAAGTTGTAAAATTGTCCTTAGATTGTAGGACAGTGTTAGTGCATTGGGCGATCGCTGGTCGGCTGAAGGGCTTGTTTCCGCACTGTATCTCTAAAGTCTGGCGACCAGACACTTTCATAGGAAACTTAGTTATCAAATTGTCTATTTGTCATGAAAACACTGTTGTTGAAGTGGACTCAAAACTATAGTAGTTTTGAACTAGGTAACTTGTTACAGCTTTTCAAAAAATAAATATACGTTGCTGCATTTCTCATAACCAAATGCTGAGGCTCAAAGTTTACAATAAAGCCACAAATTTCTGAATATTCAGAAATTAATCAATTGAGAATTTAAAAAGCATTCTGGGCAATAATACGAGTGGGCTGTGCTTCGTGTTATGTACATATAGAAACATAGAAAATAGGTGCAGGAGTAGGCCATTCGGCCCTTCGAGACTGCACCGCCATTCAATATGATCATGGCTGATACATATGATCGTATGTGCCTTGAGCCTGCTCTATCAGCCAACAAGATTACGGCTGATCCGATTGTAAACTCATTCATGGGAAACATTAATATTTGGTGAAACATTAATACTTATCACCCAGTCTTAATTGTCCCCGAGGCGAGGAGGCAATTAAGCATTAATCACGTTGGTAAGTCAGTTGTTACCACATACAAGACCAGGAAATATGGCAGATTTCCTTGCATGAAGGATCTAGAGAACCGGCCTCTTAAGATCAATGTGTAAAAACAAAGAACTGCAGATGCTGGTTTATAACAAAGATAAACACAAAGTGTCTGGAGTAGTTGTCCGGAGGTAGTGGTGGGGGGGGGGAAGAAAGCTGGAAGAGAGGTATGGATAGGACTAGGCCTGGCAAGTGTTAGGTGGATACTGGTGAGAGGTGAGGGGCAGTGATGTGCAAATTGTGAAGCCAGTGGAAGGAATATAGATGGAAGGTGACAGGGGTAGCAGGGATCGAAATTAATGGTTGCCCGGTTGCCAATGGCCACCTAAAGTCCTGCCGGGCAACCTAAAAGCCATGTCATTTTGCCTGGCTTGGCCCCCGTCTCTATCTCTCTCTCACTCTCCGTCTCCGTCTCCGCCTGCCATCCGTGTGTGTGTCTCCGCTCTCCGGCCGCTCCTTATCTGCCGGCACGGCCGGCCGCCTTGCACATGCGCACTGCCATGGCCAGCAAATCAGCCGCTCTGCACCTGCGCACTGCCACGGCCACTGGTCGGCGCTGGGCATTTTCTCCCTCCCTTTGCATTGTGGGAGATCTGGCCGCCATTGCCGTCTGGTCGCCGCCTTGCCTCGACCGCCGAAACCCAATGCAGAATCACTCCCGGGAGCTGGAGTAACTCCCTGGAGTAACTCTTGCTTCTTGGTTTCCTGGTCCTCCAAAAATATTCCAAATGGAATTTAAACTGGTGGTGGAGGGTGGACTTAAGCAAAAAAGGGTTCTTGGGGGAAAAAAGAGCAACCTTAAATGTAGTTACGTCTGGTTGGGTAACTATGGTAGGGTGAAGACTATTCCATGCTTTAATTGTGCGGGGGAACTCCATGGAGCAGCCGGCATCTCTGGATAGACAAAATTGGGTAACATTTCGAGTAGAGACCCTTCTTTAGACTCCCTCTGGTTTTAGTGTGTTTAGTTTAATTTAAAGATACAGTGCAGAAACAGGCTCTTCGGCCCACCAAGTCCACGTCGACCACTAGTTCTATCCCACACGATAGCGACGGAAGGCAAGAGTCAAGAGTGTTTTATTCTCTCGCGTCCCAGTTAGAACAATGAAATCCTTACTTGCAGCAGCACAACAGAATATGTAAACATAGTACTCTGGAAGGAACTGCAAATGCTGGTTTAAACTGAAGATGGACACAAAAAGCTGGAGTAACTCAACAGGTCAGACAGAATCTCTGGACAAAAGGAAGAGCTGTCTTAAATCTCTAAAATGACCAACCTAAAAAGCTGCCTAGGTTGCCTGTCTAGCAACAGAGAAAAAAGTTAAGTGAGAGCCCTGGGTAGGAGAAAAGAATGGGTGTGAATCTACAGGGATGATGGTTTAAAAAAAAGGGTTGGAGGGTGGGTGGGAGAGGAGGGCTCTTTGTAGGTTAGTTACCTATAATTGACCAATTCAATGTTCTTACCCAAATGGACTATGTGCTGATCCTCAAGTGTGCGTGTGACCTCATTCTGGCAATGGAGGCGGCCCAGGACAGAAAGGCCATTATGGGACGGAGAAGGGGAGTTAAACTGGTTAGCAACTGCGAGATCCAGCAGAACTTGGTGGACAGAGTGTAAGTGTTTGGGTAAACGGTTGCCTAGTCAATGCTTGGTCTTGCTGAAGTAAGGGAGGCCACGCCAGGAGCACCAAACAATAGACAATAGATAAAGGACAATAGGTGCAAGAGTAGGCCATTCGGCCCTTCGAGCCAGCACCGCAATTCAATGTGATCATGGCTGATCATCCCCAATCAGTACCCTGTTCCTGCCTTCTCCCCATATCCCCTGACTCCGCTATCTTTAAGAGCCCTATCTAGCTCTCTCTTGAAAGCGTCTGGAGAACCTGCCTCCACCGCCCTCTGAGGCAGAGAATTCAAAACGTGGTAGATGAGGTTAGAGTAGCTGCACGTGAACCTCTATCCCACCTGGAGGAAGTGCTGGGGTCCCTGGATAAGGACAGGTGTTACATCTCACACGGTTGCAGGGCAAAGTACCTGGGGTAGGGGTGGTTTGGGTGGGAGCGAATGAGTGAATCTGTCCCTGCGGAAGGTGAAAGGGATCGGGAGACATAACTAGTGGTGGGATCACATTGAAGATGGTGGAAATGTTGGAGATATCGCAGGAAAGTGTGTTTCATATTACTATGATTGAACATGTTGACCTTGCTGGCGATTCCCTACAAACCTGCAGTAAAAATATATTTTGACACAGTCCCTCCTCCCCAAATGGCAAAAATAAACCAAGAGTCTTAAGAAACGACCTGACCCGAAACGTCACCAGTCCATTTTCTCGAGTGATGCTGCCTGACCCACTGATCTAATCCAGCATTTTGTGTCTATCTATGGTATAAACCAGCATCTGCAGTTCCTTTATATTCCGTTAAAATAAAACACAATTACTTTTGCAAAAAAATTAACTTGTCACCATTTACAGTTCAACAATCATTAACTATTGACTGCAGTATTGACACCAAACTCCGTGAATACAATTCGTAGATACAGACTCTAAAACAAGAGCTTACTGTCATTACCTTCAATTTCTTCAGATTTTGCTTTAAGTGGTTGGAGTGCTCCACCAACAGAAACCTCAAAAGTCGTGCCATATTTATGTCCAATTGCGTTGTCCAAATAAAACCACTGCTTCTCAAAGATGATTTTTCTAGAGGAAATGTTTAAAATCAAATAAGTTATGGCCAAAGTCTCAACACTGAAATACCTAAAATATTCTCAATAGCTTATTTCAGCGCCCCATGAGCTATGACTGTGGTAAAATTAATTTAATTCACCTGCAATAATTATATAGCCTAAAATCAAAAGATTTAAAGTACTTCAAAAAATGTTTAAAAATAGTTGAAGACAAAATATTTCAACTACTCAAGTTAAAAAGGGAATTCAATGTTGGAAAACACTGTAAAACAGGAGAGAACAGGACCATAAACCGGAGAACGTGCCAATAGACAATGGGTGCAGGAGCAGGCCATTCGGCCCGTCGAGCCAGCAGCGCCATTCAATGTGATCATGACTGATCATCCACAATCAGTACCTCGTTCCTGCCTTCTCCCCATATCCCCTGACTCTGCTATTTTAAGAGCCCTATCTAGCTCTCTCTTGAAAGTATCCTGGTAACCGGCGTCCATCTCCTGAGGCAGAAAATTCCAGTCACAACTCCCTGTGAGAAAAAGTGTTTCCTCGTTTCCGTTCTAAATGGCTTACTCCTTATTCTTAAACTGTGGCCCCTGGTTGTGGACTCCCGCAACATCGGGAACATGTTTCCTGCATCTAGCGTGTACAAACCCATAATAATCTTATATGTTTCAATAAGATCCCCACTCATCCCTCTAAACTCCAGAGTATATAAGCCCAGCCGCTCCATTCTCTCAACATATGATAGTCCCGCCATCCCGGGAATTAACCTTGTAAACCTACAACCTACACCGCACTCCCTCAATAGCAAGAATGTCCTTCCTCAAATCAGGGAACCAAAATTGCACGCAATACTCCAGGTGTGGTCTCACTACGGCCCTATACAACTGTAGTAGGACCTCTTTGCTTCTATATTCGACTCCTCTTGTTATAAAGGCCAATATGCCATTCGCTTTCTTCACTGCCTGCTGTACCTGCATGCTTACTTTCATTGACTGATGAACAAGGACCCCCCAGATCCCATTGTACTTCCCCTTTTCCCAACTTGACACCATTTAGATAGTAATCTGCCTTCCTGTTTTTGCTACCAAAGTGGATAACCTCACATTTATCCACATTAAACTGCACGTGCCATGCATCTGCCCACTCACCCAATCTGTCCAAGTCACCCTGCATTTTCATAGCATCCTCCTCACATTTCACACTGCCACCCAGCTTTGTGTCATCTGCAAATTTGCTAATGTTACTTTGAATCCCATTATCTAAATCATTGATGCATATTGTAAATGGCTGCGGTCCCAGCACCGAGCCTTGCGGTACCTCACTAGTCACTGCCTGCCATTCTGAAAGGGACCCTTTAATCCCTATTCTTTGTTTCCTGTCAGCCAACCAATTTCCTATCCATGTCAGCACTCTACCCCCAATACCATGTGCACTAATTGTGCCCACTAATCTCCTATGTCGGACCTCATGAATGTGGGACCTTATCGAGGAGCTTTCCCCTCCGCACAATTTGCCTCACTCAGAACCACATTGTTAAGAGAAAAAAAACATATAACTATGTTGTATAAGAACACATAAAACATTCATAACAAATCAGATGGAATAATGAGTAGATGGGACATGAGAAAGGGAAAGTGGCAAACCTAGATGTAAATCCTTTCAAGCAGGGGAAATAATTATTTAAAGCAGGGGAAGGAACTGCAGTTTACACTGAAGATAGACACAAAATGCTGGAGTAACTTAGTGGGACAGGCAGCATCTCTGGGTAGAAGGAATGGGTGACCTGAAACGTCACCCATTTCTTCTATCCAGAGATGCTGCCTGACCCGCTGATTTATTCCAGCATTTTATGTCTATCTACTAGAGGAAGTGGTTGAGGCAGGTACAATAACATGTAAAACACATTTGGACAGGAAAGGTTTAGAGGGCTGCAAGTCAAATACAGGCAAATGGTACCATCTTAGAATCAGCACCTTTGTTAGCATGGACAATATGGGACAAAGGGGCTGTATGATTCTGAGAGTCCTGGCATTCCTGGTCTTGAATTTCATTCTGAAGAGTGAGGGAGTGAACGTGCACCTTTGTAATATAGAACTGAAAGAGAAGGGACAGGGCTATGACAGAGTGATGTAGGGACTGAGGAATAATCTACAGGTAAAAATATGAATGCTCTGTAAGAGAACAGAATACATGTGCATATGGGTAATATGTATAAGAATGATCTACTGCCTGTATGTTCATAGAGCAGATAGACACAAAATGCTGGAGTAACTCAGTGAAACATACAGCATAACAGGAGAGAAAGAATGGGTGACATTTTGGGTAGAGCCATCTGCAGACTGAGACTCTGGCTTTTAGTTATCTTGGATCTCTTTGCAGTGTCTAAGACCTAACTTTGCCAAGTGCAGAAATTCACTGGATGTGCAGCAGCTGCTTTACATTGATAGAACTTGCAAACAGGCTTGGCATCCTATGTGACACAAACATCTGGATACACATGGTATCTTGAGCAAGGCGCAGAGCTGGAGTAACTCAGAAGGTCAGGCGGAGGGATCCCGACCCAAAACGTTGCATGTCCATTTCCTCCAAAGATGTTGCCTAACCTGCTGAGTTTGATCGAATTGACTGAAAGATATAGTATGGAAAAGGGCCCATCGAGTCCACGCTGACACACTGGCCACCCTTCTGAAGAAGGGTTTTAACCCGAAACGTTATATTTCCTTTGCTCCATAGATGCTGCCTCACCCGCTGAGTTTCTCCAGCATTTATATCTACCTTCGATTTTCCAGCATCTGCAGTTCCTAAACACATTAACAATCATTCTGTTATCCCCTTTTCATTCACTCCTTACACACTTGGGGCATATCTTCTTGCTCATAAGGCTTATTATGCCGCTCTAATGGATACTTTCAGTAGGAAAGATCATTATATCTATTAACAACACAAAATGCTGGTCTGACAAAATACTTAATCGTTAAAACCTCCTTCCAGAAGGCAAGAGCTCTCCCACACTTCCACCGAACCCCATCCATATCTCCATCCCCTCGCCCTTTATCTCTATCACCACCCCACCTCTATCTCCACAATTCCTGACCTCCACCGCAAACTTCATCCCCACCACAACCACATCTCCACCACAACCCCATCTCCACCACAACCTCCACCTTTTTACTTATTTATTTGATTCTTTATTTCGAACAGAATAAAAGAATAACAAGCAAGCGTGAAACAGCATAAAAAAAAACAAAACAAATAAAGTGTCATAAACAATATCTATAAATAAATGAAATCGTATGTGTCCGAAAAGGAGCAGGACCCGAATCTCCTGAAAAGGACCTGAATCTCCATCACAACCCTGAAGCCAACTTCTATCGCCACCTCCACCCACAACCCCCATCTGAACCCCCTATCCCCACCAGTGCATGGCCCCTATCCCCACCAGTGCACCGCACCGCACCGCACCTCCCCACCCCACCACACCAAAGATCCTATAGCAGATCCCATAAGATCTTTGCTCCCCACCCCACCCCTCCACTCGCGGCCACTAAAGCTGAGCTACCTCCTCCTGTACACTTGCACTGCTTTGAACACGTCGTCTCGCTTTAGGACCACGTGGTGGCCCTCACAGACAGTGTGGGACCTCGGTACGTCTGTCGCTGTTGTCGCCGCCGCCGCCATCTCCTCTTTGTCGCCTTCATTCGGTGTGTCCCCGTTGCCCGGCATGGCTGCCCCGCTCCCAACAACTACAACCACAACACTGCCGACCCGGCCGGTGCTGGCGACGGCCCGCTGCTCAAACAGGAAGCGGAAATGGCCCGGCACGGCCCGCCCCGCGACGCGACGCGACGAGCCCGAACGCGCGGGAAAGTCCGCGTTTGAACCGGTCGGGTCGGTCAACGGCAGCGCGGGCGCGGGCCCCGGGCTGAGTGATTCCGCGTGGTCCTACCGCCCACTCGCCCGCCCGGTTAACCGGTTACTGCAGAGCGGGGTGAGGCGGATTGCCCTCCCCTTCCCCCTTCTCCCCCCCTCTCCCCCCCTCCCCCCCCCCTCTCCCCCCCCCTTCTCCTCCCTCTCTTCCCCCCCCTTCTTCCTCCTCTCTCCCCCCCTTCTTCCTCCCTTCTTCCCCCCCCTCTTCCCCCCCTTCTCTCTCTCTCCCCCTCCTCCCCCCTCTCCCCCCTCCTCCCCCTTCTCCCCCCTCACCCCCCCCTCTCCCTCCCCCCTCTTCTCCCCCTCCTATTTTTCCCTCCCCTCCTCCTCTTTCTCCCACCCCTCCTCTTTCTCCCCTCATCTTCTCTTATCTTTCCTTCCCCTCCCCCCTTCTTTCCCTCTCACCTCATCTATTTTCATCACATCCCACCTCTTTTCTCTTCTCTTCCTATCTCACCTCATCTATTTTCATCCTATTTCACATCATCTCATCTCTCACCTCCTTTTCTCATTCCATCCCAACTAGCCTCGTCTCGTCCCACCTCACCTGATCTCATCCCACCGTATCTCATCTTATTCCACATCTCATCTCATCCTGTCTCACTTCTCATCCCGTCTCACCTATTCTTGACCCACCTCACCTTTCTCATCCTACCTCATCCACAGGCAAGTTGGGTGGGAATAGAGGAAACGTTTGCAATGTCATCCGGCTGGAGGGGCGGCAGGAGTTGGCGGGGTGGCAGAGGGTCTGGCAACGGTGGTGGAGCATGGAAGGGAAAACCTTGGCGAGGAAGAGGAAACTGCGACAGATCCAGGCGAGGCGAGGGAAGTAAGTCTGGTGAAAATCAAAATAAGAAAAAAACCTACAGCTGCTTTGCAAACTGTTCCCCACCAGTTCATGGCCATCACATATATATAATATATATATTATATTATATAAGTATTATATAGCATGGTTAAATTCAGTGCTGCATGCTTACATATTATTATAAGTTAATATCTTTGGAATGAGGTATTTAAGCTCTGCTTTACCTTTATGTACAACATGAGTAGTGCATGGTGTAATAAGTGTGATGTTTTAGTTTAAATAATACACTAAATACCCACAATAATGCATGACATTATATTTGATTCCGGCTACACGTAAATTGTTAAAGGCATGTTTAAATACAAAAGGTTTTTTAAGCGGTAGGTTAAAGTGTGCTTCCATCTGTAATAGATAGATGTTAACCATGTTAAGAATGAGAAGAAATTATTCCAGTGACCTGACCAACATTTAGCCTTATTTTTGTATAGTATTGGTATCGGTTTATCAATGTCACATGTATCCAGATACAGTGAAAAGCTTTTGTTTGCGTGCTATCCAATTAAATCAGAAATTACTATATCCATATTACTAAAAGTAAGATCTTGACCACTTCCTGTTTTTCTGTTTCATGATTTTAGAAAAAACGCTGCCACTTACGGCCGTGATTTTTGGCCATCTTACTCAGTCCCCCTCCACTGCGCAGGACAAGAGGAGTTTTCCCATCAATTAAAAATAAAAGAGTTATTAAGGTTTTAAAAATGTTGACATTCTCTCTGCGCCCAAGCTAGTGGGAGGGGGGAGGGACTATAAAACCCGGAAGTGTTGCGCCTCAGTCTCTGTAAGATGGAGAAAGCGAGAGGGTCACGTCTCTCTGAGTTGTGAGTAACACTGAACACATGTTTACTTAACTATGAGTGCCCTTAATGTGGTTTAAAAATCAAAATGTGGTTGCTTTGAAATGCTGCACTGCAAATGGTTGTTGTTGGTGGTGGTGGTAACTGCTTTATTTAAGAAGGAGTTAGATGTGGCGCTTATGGCTAAAGGGATCAGGGGATATGGAGAGAAGGCAGGTACGGGATAATGAGTTGGATGATCAGCCATGATCATATTGAATGGCGGTGCAGGCTCGAAGGGCTGAATGGCCTACTCCTGCACCTATTTTCTATGTTTCTATGTTTCTATCACTATGCCCACCAGTTCATGGCACCCTATGCCCACCAGTTTTAAATCTGGAATAAAGAACATAGAAAAGGCTGGAAACACTCAGCCAGTCAGGCAGCATCTGTGGAGAGAGAAACGGTAATGCTTCTGGTCTGATGCCATTTAATGGTACTTTATTGTCACATATATTTAAGTTTAGAGTGATTTTTTTTGTAGCGTGCAGTGCACTAAAATGCTTACTATACATAAGCACAATCATACTCAAGTTCAAGAGTGTAAGTGTAGAGTCTGACGAAGGGTCCCGACCTGAGCGTCACTTATCCATGCTCTCCACTGATGCTACCTTGAGCGCTGAATTACTTCAGTATTTTCTACTTTATGTGAGAGTAAGAATAATGTATTACACTGAAGCAGCACACAAGAGTCACCACGTTTATGGTGCCGCCTTGCATCCTTCATGTTCAAATTGTTAAAAATGGAAGAGTCTTAATTTTATTGGATTAATCCCAGAATTGGCTTGTTGGGTGTACCTTGCACCAGGGGTCTGCTATATTATATGTCCACCAACTGTGATGATTGATTCCTTCTCAATGGTGGCGCTGCCGTGGAGTTGCTGCCTTACAGCGCCAGAGACCCGGGTTCGATCATGGCTACGGCTGCTTGTTAGTACCTAGTTTATGCATACTCCCCGTGACCACATGGGTTTTCTCTAACTTCGGCTTCTTCCCACACTCCAAAGACATATATTTTTATATGTTTGAAGAAGGGTTTCGGCCCGAAACGTTGCCTATTTCCTTTGCTCCATAGATGCTGCTGCACTCGCTGAGTTTCTCCAGCTTTTTTGTGTACCTTCATGTTTATAGGTTAATTGGCTTGGTATATATGTGACAATTGTCCCGAGTGTCTCGGGCAGATGGGGCTCGTCAGCCTCCACTGCCTTGTGGCCATAACCAGTCCAGGAGTAAACCTCAAGAAAAATCCAGTCAGAGCCCTAAGGCAGATCGATGTTGTCTACAACCTAGCTCTGGCAGCTCCTGCGCAGCGCTGGTGCCAAACTAACAGTCCTACTGTTGCTTTGGATCGATCAGTGATGTGGAGAGCGGGGACGTGCTGCATGGGCAACAGCCTGTCCTCCATATGACATCGCTCAGGCTTGCATCCTTGTTGTTGTTCCAAGTATAGAATAGTGTTAATAGAAACAGAAAATAGGTGCAGGAGAAGGCCATTCAGCCCTTCGAGCCTGCACCACCATTCAATATGATCATGGCTGATCATCCAACTCAGTATCCCGTACCTGCCTTCTCTCCGTACCCTCTGATCCCCTTAGCCACAAGGGCCACATCTAACTCCCTCTTAAATATAGCCAATGAACTGGCCTCGACTACCCTCTGTGGCAGAGAGTTCCAGAGATTCACCACTCTGTGTGAAAAAAGTTTTTCTCATCTTGGTTTTAAAGGATTTCCCCCTTATCCTTAAGCTGTGACCCCTTGTCCTGGACTTCCCCAACATCGGGAACAATCTTCCTGCATCTAGCCTGTCCAACCCCTTAAGAATTTTGTAAGTTTCTATAAGATCCCCTCTCAATCTCATAAATTCTAGAGAGTATAAACCAAGTCTATCCAGTCTTTTTTCATAAGACAGTCCTGACATCCCAGGAATCAGTCTGGTGAACCTTCAATGCACTCCCTCTATGGCAATAATTTCCTTCCTCAGATTTGGAGACCAAAACTGTACGCAATACTCCAGGTGTGGTCTCACCAAGACCCTGTACAACTGCAGTAGAACCTCTCTGCTCCTATACTCAAATCCTTTTGCTATGAAAGCTAACATACCATTCGCTTTCTTCACTGCCTGCTGCACCTGCATGCCTACTTTCAATGACTGGTGTACCATGGCACCCAGGTCTCACTGCATCTCCCCTTTTCCTAATCGGTCACCATTTAGATAATAGTCTGCTTTCCTGTTTTTGCCACCAAAATGGATAACCTCACATTTATCCACATTATACAGCATCTGCTAAACATTTGCCCACTCACCCAGCCTATCCAAGTCACCTTGCAGTCTCCTAGCATCCTCCTCACAGCTAACACTGCCCCCCAGCTTAGTGTCATCCGCAAACTTGGAGATATTGCCTTCAATTCACTCATCCAGATCATTAATATATATTGTAAATAGCTGGGGTCCCAGCACTGAGCCTTGCGGTATCCCACTAGTCACTGCCCGCCATTGTGAAAACGACCCGTTTACTCCTACTCTTTGCTTCCTGTTTGCCAGCCTGTTCTCTATCCACATCAATACTGAACCCCCAATGCCGTGTACTTTAAGTTTGTATACTAATCTCTTATGTGGGACCTTGTCGAAAGCCTTCTGGAAGTCCAGATACACCACATCCACTGGTTCTCCCCTATCCACGCTACTAGTTACATCCTCGAAAAATTCTATAAGATTCGTCAGACATGATTTACCTTTCGTAAATCCATGCTGACTTTGTCCAATGATTTCACCACTTTCCAAATGTGCTGCTATCCCATCTTTAATAACTGACTCTAGCAGTTTCCCCACTACCGATGTTAGACTAACTGGTCTGTAATTCCCCGTTTTCTCTCTCCCTCCCTTCTTAAAAAGTGGGGTTACGTTTGCTACCCGCCAATCCTCAGGAACTACTCCAGAATCTAAAGAGTTTTGAAAGATTATTACTAATGCATACACTATTTTTGGAGCTACTTCCTTAAGTACTCTGGGATGCAGCCTGTCTGGCCCTGGAGATTTATCGGCCCTTAATCCATTCAATTTACCCAACACCACTTCCCGACTAACCTGGATTTCACTCAATTCCTCCAACTCCTTTGACCCGTGGTCCCCTGCTATTTCCAGCAGATTATTTATGTCTTCCTTAGTGAAGACGGAACCAAAGTAGTTATTCAATTGGTCCGCCATATCCTTGTTCCCCATGATCAACTCACCTGTTTCTGACTGCAAGGGACCTACATTTGTTTTAACTAATCTCTTTTCACATGTCTATAAAAACTTTTGCAGTCAGTTTTTATGTTCCCTGCCAGTTTTCTTTCATAATCTATTTTTCCTTTCCTAATTAAGCCCTTTGTCCTCCTCTGCTGGTCTCTGAATTTCTCCCAGTCCTCTGGTATGCTGTTTTTTCTGGCTAATTTGTACGCATCATCCTTCGTTTTGATACTATTCCCGATTTCCCTTGTTATCCACGGATGCACTACCTTCCCTGATTTATTCTTTTGCCAAACTGGGATGAACAATTTTTTGTAGATCATCCATGCAGTCTTTAAATGTCTTCCATTGCATATCCACCGTCAACCCTTTTAGAATTAATTGCCAGTCAATCTTGGCCAATTCACGTCAGTCTCCATCCTAATGAAGAACTCAACCATATTATGGTCACTCTTGCCCAAGGGGCACGTACAACAAGACTGCTAACTAACCCTTCCTCATTACTCAATACCCAGTCTAAAATAGCCTGCTCTCTTGTTGGTCCCTCTACATGTTGATTTAGATAACTATCCCGCATACATTCCACGAAATCCTCTTCCTCAGCACCGTTTAGAAGCCATTTAAACTTGCTCGCAAATTTCAATTGTTGTTGATGTCATCTCAGAATGTTTAGGAAAGGTTTGTTTGTGTAAGATAATTTTGTTTGCAACACTTGTTTATATTAAGCTGAATATTTTGTAGTCTATTTTCAGCTAATTATAGATTATAAATCTACTATCGAACATGCTATTGTAATTTGTTTGAAGAATTACAAAATAGTGATTTAAAAAAAAACCCTATCTATCTCGCAAATAAATCTGATTAATGAAAAACATCTTGTTTCAGGTTTTCAACAGCCAAAGCCTCCTCAACCCCGCCTAATTCAAGGAACTTTGAATGAATTTTTACCCTATAAGGGTTGGAATCTTTATTTTTCAGATGGTAAGCCTTTCAAAATGAATTGTATGTTGCAAATATACAATGTCTGGCTGTAAGTTTTAGTATTTTCCTTTAGTTTTTTGCAGATAAATCACACACTTAAAAACACTAAGTGCTGGAGTAACTGGGCGGGTCAAAGTGTTGGAGTAACTGGGCGGGTCACACAAAATACACTTTAACATAAACATCCACCACATTGATTGCTCCACATTCCTCACTGTGATGGAAGGCGAAAAACAGTGGTCCAGACTCGAAAAGAAAATGTTCTCGAGAAATGCTACTCCAGCACTTTTTGTCTTTTGTAAACCAGCATCTGCAGTTCCTTCTTATACATCAAACCTTGTTTATTGTTATCTGGGTGGGGGAGGGCAACATGAGTTATGAGCCGGTTTATGTGGCTTGCTTCCCGAGAGTTAACTCTACCTTTCATTAAGATCAGACTACCCTGATTGCATTACTCAGCTCCCTTGAATCAGCTCTACCCTTCAATAAGCTCACAGCTATTCTTTGTAACCTCAACTGCTCATTCCCACTAACTCCTGGTCATTTTTTGAAATTTCAGTGTTCAGATCCATTCTCATCACTAGTAATAATGTATCCCATGCAGAACTTAAACTAACAAAACATAGGTGGAGTTAATGTCAAAGGTTATAATTTCAACAAGAGAAAGCCGGATCATGTGTATTTGATTTTTCCATACATGTTTTGGAGCAGGATGATTTTTATTAACTGATTTTGACTTGATGTTTAACTGGGCTAGTTAACTCAAAATCGTGCTTGCAAGAGCAAGAAGTGGAAAAACTAGTAACGCAATATGGTTGCCATTTTCAAACTGGAATCGAGTAACATTTTTAAAATGAAGTTCTGTTCAATGATAATCTGTAAAACTTAAAAAAAAATGTTAGTACAGGTGCACAACCTTTTATCCGACAGCCTTGGGACCAGACACTTTTCGTAATTTGGAATTTGTCGGTCTTCGGAATGGAAATTTTTTAGCGTAGATTTTAATGGCTGGCTCAGTGGTAGAGTGCCCGGCTCATATCCGCAAGGTCGCGAGTTTGCGCCTTGATCCCGGCAGTTCCTTGGTCGCGAGTTTGAGTCTTCAGTGTAGTTTTTTTCTTGCAGAATAAATGTCTGTATGAAATGCAGTGTGTTGAATGAGTTCCTGAATTTGTAAATGTGACCGCAGCATTGAATCACCTCCCGCACTCATGTCACCCTAGCGGGGCTACATGCCCTAAGGCGGCCTAAGGCGACATTTTCACACTCTTATATCCGTGTGCAGCAGAGGCGCCAAGCGTGAGCTTTGGTGTGCAGACATCCTGGAAAAAATGTCTGGTTTCTTCCAGGTAGGCGATATACCCTCACGGGCAATATACCCTCCACTTCTCTTTTTAGTTCCCCTTTCTTCCAGGACCGACCTGAGGTTCCGCTGTCACCTCTGCGGGCCACCCTCGGTGAACGCTCACTCAACTTTGTCTTGGGATTCCTACTCTCCCGGTCAATGTACCCTCACCTTCTCTTTTATGAATGGGGATTTAGTTCCCCTTTCGTCGAGGACCGACCGGAGGTTCCGCTGTCACCTCTGCGGGCCGCCCTCGGTGAACGTCCTGTCTCCCTGTCCCTGGGATAGCAGGGGGCGATCAAACAGCACAATAACCCCCGCCCCCTCCCCACCACCCCCAACTCCAGAGGAATCCGCTCCCCGATGGGCCGCTACGGCGACAAGTGGCAGTTCGCCCACAGCCCGAGCTGCGCGACCTCAAGAACAAGACGCACCTTACGCACCATCAGTTTCTGCCCCTCTGGAGTTGGAGCGGGGCTGGGCTGGAGTTGCTGATCTGGGATCTCCGTGCTTGCAGTGGGCCTGGGGGTCGGTGTCCCGATGAGGGGGCACAGCTCGGGCTGTGGGCGAACTGCCACTTGTCGCCGTAGCGGCCCATCGGGGAGCGGCTTCTGGTGGTCCCGATGTCTCCCGCTAGTTCGCAGTTTTCCTCTGGAGTTGGAGCGGGGCTGGGCTAGAGTTGTTGCTGGCTGTGAGTCTCTGGGATCTCCGTGCTTGCAGTGGGCCTGGGGGTCGGTGTCCAGCCCAGCCCCGCTCCAACTCCAGAGGAACCCGGGTGGCAGATGAGGGGGCACAGCTCGGGCTGTGGCCGAACTGCCACTTGTCGCTGTAGCGGCGCATCGGGGAGCGGCTTCTGGTGGTCCTGACGTCTCTCAGCTCCTGTCCAGGGGGATGGCCGGAGACGTCAGGACCAACAGGAACCCGCTCCCCGATGCGCCGCTACAGCGACAAGTGGCAGTTCGCCCACAGCCCGAGCTGCGCCCCCTCATCTGCAACCCGGGTTCCTCTGGAGTTGGAGCGGGGCTGGGCTAGAGTTGCTGCTGGCTGTGAGTCTCTGGGATCTCCGTGCTTGCAGTCGGTGTCCCGTTGGTCCTGAAGTCTCCGGTCACCCCCCTGGAATGGAGCTGAGACTGGGAACTGTACCGCCCTTGCCCCCTCCCTCTGCAACTGCAAACAACCCCACAGTTCCCAGTCTCAGCTCCTGTACAGGGGGTGGCCGGAGACGTCACAGCCCGAGCTGCGCCCCCTCATCCGCAACCTCAAGACCAAGACGTACTTTGCACACCATCAGCTTCGGTCCCTACGGGGAGCGTGTTCCTCTGGAGTTGGAACGGGGCTGGGCTGCTGCTGGCTGTGGGTCTCTGGGATCTCCGTGCTTGCAGTGGGCCTGGGGGTCGGTGTCCCGTTGGTCCTGACGTCTCCGGTGACTGGCACTAGCTCCGACGTGAAGGCAGTGCAAAGCCCCCGCGCCGGTGCAATGGGCGGGGAGCTGGAGAGGGGAGGGAAGGGGTCACACACATGGCCGGGAAGCAGAGGGGTGTAGGTGGGGTGAAACGTAAGGGAGCGACAATTTGCTGCTGCCTGCACGCTGAGTTAAAAAGTTCTCATGCAAGACTCACGATCCACTGTGTATCGTGAGTCTACCGTGGGAATTTTTTAACTGA
This sequence comes from Leucoraja erinaceus, assembly GCF_028641065.1. Lineage (NCBI taxonomy): Eukaryota > Metazoa > Chordata > Chondrichthyes > Rajiformes > Rajidae > Leucoraja > Leucoraja erinaceus. The sequence continues at coordinate 9,763,202 of NC_073384.1, read as the reverse complement.
GCGGGCAGGCAGCAGCAGATTGTCAATTATTAACCCTCCCGCGCAATATACCCTCACCTTCTCTTTTATGGATGGGGATTTAGTTTCCCTTTCTTCGAGGACCGACCGGAGGTTCCTCTGTCACCTCTGCGGGCCGCCCTCCGTGAACGTTTTCAAGGACCTTTTTTCAAGGACTGAAAAAATGTCGCTATTCGGAGGTTTTCGTTATTTGGATCTTCGGATAAAAGGTTGTGCACCTGTAATATTGTAAATGTTTGAATTTAAAAAAATGGGAGAAGGAAATCAACAAAACCGCACTATATACAGTACCTGGTGAAATGCAAGGAGCCTCCATGTCTCGATTTGAGTCATAATGTACGTAAGTTTAAAGTTAATTTATTTGCTATATTGTGAATGGTTTCTGTAGTTCTCACTAAATTTAATGTATCTAAATGTCTGCAGAATTTAGAGCTCCTGAAATGCTTGGTTGTATCATGCCAATGCGCTTACTCCAATTGATTTGAAGTATTTTACGTAATTATCAGAGTGTTACAGAGAAGCAAAAATATTAAAAATTAAATTCCCTTGGTTTCTGTAATCTGAACATTCATAAAGCAGATGATGTGACTTTTTCCTTGTAGAGTTGCAAACTGGTTGTGAAAGTGAGCCATCAATGCACAGCACTGTAAATGGTTTATGGCAGTGTAAAAGATTGATTTATGTTGTGGACTATTTTGCTTTATAACAATTTAAATATTGCCGTAGAACAATTGTAAATCGTGTTGTGTATTTCTAAGCTTTAAAATATAATAATAATAATAATAACTTTATTTGTTAAGCACCTTAAAAACAACCAAAGCTGACCAAAGTGCTGTACAGAAAAAAGAAAACAAGCAAGACATCATAAAACAGGCAGAACAACAGAACATACAACAAACACGAGGCGCATAAATTACATACAAAAATCCAAACAATAAATTAAAAAAACATAAAACACGAGTACGAACAACGCAGCAAAACCAAGCAAATAAAGTTAATAAACAATTCAACACCTCACTGGTCTACAAAGGCCATGTAGAATAGATATGTCTTCAGGAGTGACTTAAAAACAGCTAGAGAAGGGGCCTGTTTAACGTGCAGAGGCAATTCATTCCACAATCTCGGAGCCGACACAGCAAAGGCATGGTCCCCTCTGAGCTTCCGCTTAGTCTTTGGCTCAATCAGGAGCAGCTGATCATCTGACCTGAGAGAGCGGGAGGGCGAATAAGGGTGAAGAAGCTCAGATAGGTAGGACGGGGCAAGACCACTTAGGGATTTAAAAGTAAATAAAATAATTTTAAAACGAATCCTATACTGAATAGTCAGCCAGTGGAGAGAGGCCAAAAGGTGTGAAACATGATCATGCTTTCGTGTGCCAGTCAAGAGACGAACAGCTGCATTCTGTACCATCTGGAGACGGGCGATGGAGGACCGACTAACCCCCAGATACAGTGCATTGCAGTAATCCAGCCGGGTGGTAACAAAGGCATGGATTACCGTCTCAAAGTGCTGCCTTGATATAAACGAGAGCGTCCAATAACAGCTGTCAGACATTTTTAAGGCTTCATTACTATGGCAAATTCCATTTAAAAAATACTGATCGCTCTTAAATAAATTTTAAATGTTATTATTGTACTTGGGTATCTAATGCATTTTGAGAATTATATTTTTCTGATTTTCAATTTTATTTTAAAGCTTACGTTGGGAGCTCCCCTATTGTGCAGAAGATTAAAGCATTTGAAAAGTTCTTCACAAATCATATTGATTTGTATGACAAGGTAAGAATCCTTGGCCTATATTTTTATGTACTTTTCGAACTTCACTGCTTATTGTTTACTAAGAAGTTGTTTGATTTGCAAACCTGGAGCAAAGGAAATCCTAGTTTCATATTTATAGAACATTAGTGTCTATTGTACACAATTTTTGCAAATTTTATTTTAATGAATTTAATATGTTTATCTGCCAAAATAAGGAATATGACAGAGACGTATGGTATTTGTGTCTTTTGTAAAAGTCATAAGTGCACATTCACTTTTGCAGAAAATCTTGGTCAATAGCCATGCAAACTATCAATGACAAACAGCACTCTTTCATCTTGCATTGAAATGTTATCAAAAACAAAAATAATTTAAATTTAGTATTGCTCTCTGATTCTTCAGTAATGATGCAAATAGCAATGAGAAATAAAAGCTGACATTCACCTGCAAATTTCAAATATTTCTCTCCAAAGGATGAAATAGAACGAAAAGAAAGCATCTTGGTTGACTTTAAGGAGCTTGTGAATGATAAGGAGCTAACTGTTCTCGTGCCTAATTTGGCTACTGAATTGAGGGATATGCCAGAAAAAATATTGGATTGCCTAGGATTAGCAGTTCATCAGGTTAAAGTATCTTATAACTCTTCTTTGTATTGTTACTCAGTTAATTGTGCCTGTTGATTAACAAACAACATTTTACAAGATTGATATTTTTATTTTATTTCTAATTATTTCTTCTGAAACTGAAGTTAAAAAGATTGCAGTGTTTTTTTTTTGAACAGAAATTCTACTGTTGTGAAAATAGTATTCTGAAAGTATCATTGGGCAGTATCTCTTTCCGAAGTACACTGAACTCTATTAATGTAAAGCTTGCAACTGACTTTATGTTATTCATGGTACTTTCATCCAGGTAATAACTAGAGATCTTGAAAGGCAGACAGCTCAGTTGGAACAAGGACTACCAAGTGAAGAGGCTGCCATTATAAATGTTCCTTACATTCATGTACGGTATGTTCAAAAGAAGAATGTTGAAATTATTATTTTGTCAGTTACATTATCCCATTAATATTTCTTTGAATTTAATAGCTTATGTTGGTATACATCATACTGCTATGTGCAGCAAACATCAATGAGAAACAGCGATATAATAACCATGAGAAAACCAAATATTTGTCACTTTGCTGAAATCTTTGCTATTTCAGAACAGCACAGTTTTATTTTTTAATTTAGCTATGATCCTAAATAATCCATCACTGATTAATTAATTACTGTTTTCTGACTTCACAAATCCTAGTGTAGCTACAATCCTTAAAAGGATGACAAATAATTTGGTAATTGGAGTAAGGTTGGGACCCCTTTGCTAAAACAATAAACAGAAGCCTGGGAGCCTAAAGTGAGGTCTTTGGGTACATAGTTAGACCATTCCTGTATTATGTACTGGAGAATTAAACTGCTGCCCTGATGTTTATTTTCTGATGCATGTATATCTGAATGTCCTGAATGGGAAACGTGGAGATGATATTGTTATTCTTGTTGACTCATTATCTTCATCTACAGTTGTGATGTTACAGGCTCAGGTTTTGCATTCAAAATGTTCCGAAATTATGATGAATTTAAGTATAACATTTGAAATATTGAAGAGAAAAATGTGTGGCAATAAATCCAAGATATGCTATTTTACTTTAATAAAAAATAAATGTCAAAAACCCATGCAATGTGTGTACTTTTTTAGGGTCTATAACTATGAGCTTCTGACGTTGTTGAGAAATTTGCGAGCTAATTGCTATGGGAAGTACATTTCTTTGCGTGGAACAGTTGTTCGTGTCAGCAACGTTAAACCTGTCTGTACCAGAATGGCCTTCACATGCAATGGATGTGGCGATACTCAAAGTCTACCTCTTCCAGATGGGAAATATACAATCCCAACAAAGGTAATGTACAATGACATTGCGGAAAAAAAGTAGAGCTAAATTTTTAATTAAATGTGCCAACTAATTCTAAGTACTTTCTTAAGTGTTTAGAACCAGATTGTCGCAGTCGATCGTTTACACCAAACAGAAGCTCTTCATTAACGGTCACTGTAGACTGGCAATCTATCAAGTAAGCGAATTATTGATTTTTGGATTTGCTTCATTTCCAGTTGCTATTAGTTAATTATTATTCAATTAGGATTGGATTGTGATTCCATTTATGCCTATGCCTTTGTCAAGAGAATTTAGAGCGAAACATATTTATATTTAATTTGCCTTGCTCCACCTCTGGAAAGATTGTAAAGAAAATTCAGAATTTGGAGAATTGAAGCACTTAGCAAAAGTTTAGTTTTGTTTCCTGTGTCAATTTAGGGGCATTTTCCAGTCTAGCAATATTAGAGATAGTTGAATTAGCACAGTGTGTGAGTGGGATTGAGGGTCAGTAGGATTGTTTTCTTTTATTCTGTATTGGTGATGGCATTGTTTGTCTTCACTGAGGAATGGACTGATTTTTCCATTGAGTGCTAAAATATAGTGGTTCTCAATTTGTTTGATAGGGGCAAATTCTCAATAGGGCAGGAGTTAGTGAAAGCTGTGGGAGCACCATCTTTTGCAAGCCTTCTTTAGCCATAAGTGTGCTTAACATCATTCTTTAACAGGGAAAAATATCTCATTTGATTTCAAGTAAAAAGTTTGCAGGTTTTTTCCTTAAAGAGTATTTTGAATTTCATGGAATGATCCAGCATGGAATCAGGTCCTTCGGGTCACTGAGTCCATGCCGACCATCGATCATCCGTTCATACTTGTTCCATGTTTTTCTACTTTCGCATGCACTCTCTACACAGTAAGGTCAATTTACAGAAGCCAATTAACCTACAAATCGTCACCATTTTTAGGATGTGTGAGGAAATCGGAGCACCCTAGAAAAAACTATTGTCACCGGGAGACCAATCAAACTCTATATAGAAAGCACCTGAGATCCAGGTCCCTGGCATAGTGAGGTGTTTTGTGTTCATTCTTTCAAAAATACAAGATAGTTTCCCTTATTTTTGCATAAGCCTGCCATGTTATGATATGCTCAATGAATCAGTATGTTCTCACAATGTTACACACTTCTTGAGTTGTATCAGTGATGCAAAAAATAATATTTGTAGTTCAGGCATTACAATTTGTGGTTGAGATGGTGTAAAATTGACATCTGCAGGGAGGTGTATTTAAAGTGCAAGCACTAATTTACTTTTGGCATCGCAGGCAGGTAAATCTTTCAGTTTAGAAAGCTCATATACAATTTTGGAAAGCTATTGTATTTTTGTTACACAGACTCCAGGAACTTGCATCAGATGATAAGCGAGAGGCTGGGAGAATTCCTCGAACTATCGAGTGTGAGCTTGTTCAAGACTTGGTAGACAGTTGTGTTCCAGGAGATATGGTGACCGTCACAGGGATTGTCAAGGTGGCAAATAGTAGTGAAGGTATGACTGAAGTTCAAGACAAATGTATATCTCTCCCACCAAGTGCAATTACATTTTGTGGCTTCTTATGCATGTTTAATTTTCGCGTGTACTGACAACGGAACAATGAAACAGACAAAACTATGGAAAAGTAATATCAATATTTTATTAATACCAGTAATTTGCAACGGTCATATGCATATTTATTTCTGGAGTTTGAGAGAGGGGGAAATGGGAAAGAGAGCATCTTAAACTCTATAATTTATAAAACAATTTAAATCGTGTTGTCTTGACATTCCTGTTAAGGTCCACTTGTCCTTTCCAAGCTTTCATGCTTTCAGTCGGACTGGAAATTGAAAGGGATTGCGTTCAACATTGATGATCTGGAGGGCAGGGTTGGTTCGAATGTCTCGGAAAGGGGCTGGAAAAGACACACGTTTAACACTTGACCTATGCAACCCCAGGATTAGGCCTCATTGATTTACTGAGTGATTCCGATCACCATGACATGTTTAAAACTGTAATCTTTGCTGGCAGTCCACTATTTTTTACCAATCTGACATGCTGAAGTTGGGTGAGTGGACAGATGCATGGCAGATGTAGTAAAATGTGGATAAATGTGAGATTATCCACTTTGGTGGCAAGAACAGGAAGGCAGATTATTATCTGAATGGTCAGATTAGGAAAATAAGAGGTGCAACGAGACCTGGGTGTGCTTGTACATCAGTCACTGAAAGGATTGGACAGGCTAGATACAGGAAAAATGTTCCTGATGTTGGGCGGGTCACAAAGGGTCACTGTTTAAGAATAAGGAGTAGGCCATTTAAGACAGAGAAGAGGAAAAATGTCTTCACCCAGAGAGTTGTGAATCTGGAATTCTCTGCCACAGAAGGCAGTGGAGACCAATTCACTGGATGTTTTCAAGAGAGAGTTAGATTTAGTTCTTATAGGGCTACAGGAATCAAGGGACATGGGGGGAAAAAGAAGGAAGGGGTTTCTGATTATAGATGATCAGCCATGATCATGTTGAATGGTGGTGCTGGCTTGAAGGTCCGAATGGCTACTCCTGCACCTATTTTTCTATGTTTTTTACCTGGGTCCACGAATCATTCTGGCTACATTTTTTTGCTATTGCTTCAGGCTTAATGCTCACCGACTAAAACCATCATCCACCCTCCCGTTTGCGGTGTTATTCATGCACTAAAATCATGGACTACAATCCTGTAACTTTGTATTACACTTACTCCAAAGAAAGATATACAGATGAATGTTGCAGATTGCAGTATGAATGTTGCAGACTATTCCCCTAGCCTACATACTTTATAGTCCGTTGGTTCTTTTGATTAACTTTGATCAGGTTAAGGGAAAGTACACGTCATATACATGTAATTTATCCACTCAGAGATCTATTTAATTTTTTTTTAGGAAAATCTAGAAACAAAGATGACAAATGCATGTTCCTCTTGTATATTGAGGCCAACTCTATAAGTAATGGAAAAGGACGGAGGAATGTGAGTTCGGAAGAGTTATCTGGTGGTTTGTCTTCCATGGAGTTTACACTTAAAGATCTATATGCAATTCAAGAGATTCAGGCTGAAAAAAATCTTCTCAAATTATTTGTGAAGTACGTTGTTTCCTATTCCTTTACTTGCTTTTCAGAATGATTCTACAATTGTAAGGAAATATACACTTTAATATTTTGTTTTTCAGTTCGTTGTGTCCTGCTATCTATGGTCATGAGGTGAGTGTCATGGTATAGTTTAAAATATTCTCCTTGCTCAATCCTTTTCTGTTTTTACTGAATGAAAGTTCCAGATATGCAGTTATTTTATTATTTGCAGCTAGTCAAAACAGGATTAATATTGGCACTCTTTGGAGGCTGCCAAAAATATGTGGATGATAAGAACCGTATTCCTGTTCGAGGTGATCCTCATATCTTGATAGTTGGTGATCCTGGACTGGGAAAAAGCCAACTTTTACAGGCAAGTAATCAATTTTTTGAAAATTTCTTGTAGAAGCAAAATGTGACCATTTTTAAAATGGCATAACTTTTTTTGCTTATGAACAAAATATTATGGAGTCATATAACATGGAAACCTCTTTGGCCCAACTTGTTTATGATGACCAATATGCCCCAGCTAAGCCAGCCCTATTTGGCCCATGTCCCTCTCAACCTTTCCTGTTCATGTGCCTGTCCAAACGACTTTTCTGTTAAAGTACCTGCCTTAACTTCACCCTTTCATAACTCGTTCCACATACCAACTACCCTCAGTGAAAAAGTTGCACCTCGAGTTCCTATTAAATCTTCACCATTGAAATATTTTCAATGGTTTTCTTGAGTTTGTGTTGACCAACTACCAGTTGGAAGCACAGTGGCATGAACCTCAGTCAATACAAATCTTTTTTTACGATACGATAAACTTTATTCATCCCCGGAGGGAAATTGGTCTGCCAACAATCACAACACACAACAAGATACACAAACTTGAAATTAAAAGTGAAAAGAAAAAGAATAAGCGACTGTTGGCTGGCTGCCGTGTGCACAGCGCCGAAACTGGAATGAACCGGAACAAACAAACAAACAAACGAATGCAGACTTATCCTCTGGGCAGAGGATTCTAAACTTGAGTGCCTCCCCCACACCGGGTCCCTCTTTGTTCTCCCACCGTCCCACACGACAGACCCCCACGCTGGGTCCTCTTGAGGTTTAGTGTGTTTTTAGATGAAGATATCTAATTGCTTTTCTGGAATTGATATCCCACAATTGAGCTTTAGTTATAATGGGCAATAGTAACCAGAAAGAGAAGCACAGATTGTGAACACCATTCACAACTCTTCAATCCTTTGTCTCACACCATTCGTAACTCTTCAATCCTTTTGTCTCATCCCTTCTTTCTTTTCATCTCTGGCATGTTACTCTGGCATTTTGTGTCTTTTTTTGTAAACCAGCATCTGCAATTTCTTGTTTCTATATAAAGTAGTTTATCGTGGGCAAACTGGGCAAAGTTTTGGATATATAGATATCAATTTCTGGAGCGTTTGGATTGTCTACGCATTATTGACCTTGATTATGAAACAAAACACATTTAATCATTTTTATTCTAGATACAAATTGCTTATTTTCTGTGGAATAAACATGAAGTCATTTCATGTGTTAAATCTTCATGTGCATATCCCCATGCATTACTACTTAAACAATTTAACAGATTTTGTTTATGCTTGGGATAATACACCTCTTCATGGTAAATGGCTGAAAATTTTTAAGTGGACTTTGTTGCAATTTATAAACATTTTTTTCTATATCGTTAAAATTACATATAAATTTCTATTATTTGCAGCTTGTCAAAGCAGGATTAATATTTGGAGTCAGTCGATACAGTCCTTCAATTTATTGTGTTTCCATTAGTCAAATGTTACTGCACAGTTTATTGTTGGAAAATCTATTGTTTTTTCATTTGATTTATTTGGTTGAGAATACCTATTGAAAGTGAAGTGTTAAAAACGTAAACATTAAGATTTAATACTAAGCCACTGTTTTTGATTTTCAAAATATATTGGAAATATGTTTGCAGTTTTGATCCTATTGACTGCAAAACTGCTACTAATTATGCACTTTATGCTTAGCGATTTTTTTTTGCTTAAGGACCTACTTTTAATATTATTCTAGGCCGTGTGCAATATTGCCCCACGAGGAGTATACGTCTGTGGCAACACCACTACCACTTCGGGACTTACCGTAACTTTGTCTCGGGACAGTGGAACAGGAGACTTTGCATTGGAAGCAGGAGCTCTTGTACTTGGTGATCAAGGTAACTCACAAATTAGGGATGTGTAACTGACTGAAAGCTTATGCATTCCAATGCAATTACATGTTCATTGAGAATATTGCTGATCATAGTATTTGGTTGTGGCGTCAAGTTGGGAAAAGGGGAAGTATAGTGGGATCTGGGGGTCCTTCCTTGTTCATCGGTCTATGAAAGTAAGCATGGCGAATGGCATGTTGGCCTTTATAACAAGAGGAGTCGAGTATAGGTGCAAAGAGGTCCTTCTGCAGTTGTCCAGAGCCCTAGTGAGACCACACCTGGAGTATTGTGTGCAGTTTTGGTCCCCTAATTTGAGGAAAGACATTCTTGCTATTGAGGGAGTGCAGCGTAGGTTTACAAGGTTAATTAGTGGGATGGCGGGACTGTCATATGCTGAGAGAATGAAGCAGCTGGGCTTGTACACTCTGGAGTTAAGAAGGATGAGAGGGGATCTTATGGAAACATAAGATTGTTAAGGGTTTGGACATGCTGGAGGCAGGAAACATGTTCCCGATGTTGGAGGAGTCCAGAACCAGGGGCCGCAGTTTAAGAATAAGGGGTAAGCCATTTAGAACGGAGACGAGGAAACATGTTTTCTCACAAAGAGTTGTGAGTGTGTGGAATTCTCTGCCTCAGAGGGCGGTGAAGGCAGGTTCTCTGGATGCTTTTTAGAGAGCTGGATAGAGCTCTTAAAGATAGCGGAGTCAGGGGATGTGGGGAAAAGGCAGGAACGGGGTACTGATTGGGGATGATCAGCCATGATCACATTGAATGGCAGTGCTGGCTCGAAGGGCCGAATGGCCTACTCCTGCACCTATTGTCAATTGTGTTTAAAAGTTGTAAACTTAATTCTGTCTAATTTATTGGTCTGTGCAATGCAGTATTTTTTATGAAAACATTATTTAAAAAGAATAAGAAAATCAGGGTACTGTGCCATCAGCAGTAGATTATATTTGGGGAATAAATTGGATTATTTGCTACATTTACCTTGTGACCATCGGATGGGGCAGGGAATAAATATTACTTCAGCATTGCTAAGAGATTATATAATGCAGCACAAAATTTATGTGCGACATGCAAAAGTTATTAAAAAGATTGCAAACAAAGCTGAATATGTGACTTACAGATTTTTGTTCGGGGTCTATGCACAAGATGTCCTTGTGCACACAGGTTGTTAGGCACACACAATGACGTTGAAAGCAGTGCTTGATTTGAAGTAACTTGTCAGTATGCTCTTGGTGAGTTGAAGGACTCTTTCCATGCTATGATTCGGTGGAAAAGTCAGAGGTTTAACAAGGCGGTTAGAAAACATACAGAGTAAACTTATCTTGGATGAGCAACTTCATTTCTGAGTAGAAATTGGAGAACTGGTGGACTTGTTTTCCCAAGAGCAAGAAAGGTTGAGGGGACAACTGACCCCTGTTCAACGTTATGAGGTTAGATTTCTGGTTTTGCCATTTCATCATTGGATATTTCTGAACCTTCAAGCTTTCTGATAAAGGTGGCAAAATAATTAAAGGGGAAGCCAACAGTCTATCCAAAAATCAAGAGTTGGTAAGATCTGGAAAACAAGTTGCAAGATTCCATAATTTTTGAAAGCCAATTGAATGCATAATTGAAGAGCACACATTTTTGGGTTATGAGGTAAAAGATTGAGAAAAGGACTAAATTGGGTTGACTTTCAAATTGTGGGCTAAATAGTGGCTCCCACTTGAAAGACTGGTTACAGGATAAGATCTCGGCCTGTCAGTGAGGCCATCAGGAATATTGTCACGGATTAAAATCCTGAGGTTTCAGTACATATTTCAACAATTTGCTTTGCTTCCTTTTTGCTTTGTTCCAAAACAATAGTAGCAATGTTACATTAGGGTTATCAGATCGCCAGAACTAATATTATTCGATTATTTCAGTATAATTGTTTGTTCATGATAATTATTTTATTAAGTTTTTCTGACATATTTCAGGCATTTGCTGTATTGATGAATTTGACAAAATGGGAAACCAGCACCAGGCCTTGCTAGAAGCCATGGAGCAACAGAGTATTAGTTTAGCGAAAGCTGGAATCGTTTGCAATTTGCCTGCCAGAACTTCAATCCTTGCTGCTGCTAATCCTGTTGGAGGTCACTATAGCAAAGCTAAAACGGTGTCTGAGAACTTGAAGTAAGTTGTGCTTCTACAAGTAACATTTTAGTGCATTGACAATTCAAACCATGCAAAAACCAGTTGTTCCAACATTCCTTGTTGATTGATTGACAAATACAGCATGGAAATAGGCTCTTTGGCCCACCAGGTACACTCTGACCACCGATCACCCATTCACACCAGTTCCATGTTATCCCACTTTTGCATACATATAAGGGCAATTTGCTGAAGCAAATTAACCTACAAACCCGCACGTCTTTGGGATATGGGTGGAAACTGGAGCACCAGGATGAAACTCACATGATCACAGGGAGAACGTGCAAACTCCCTACAGACAGAACTCGAGGTCTGGATTGAACCCGAGTCTCTGGCGCTGTGAGACAGCAGCTCTACCAGCTATATGTAATTTATGTAATCAAATCTTGAATAATATATTTATTTCAGCATAAAATAAGAATATCTCCTTATATGCCCAGTTAAATTTAGGATATTAAAAAGCTACAAATAGTTATTTTCTCCAAAAAGCCACTAATAATAGCTTTCAAAATTATTTGTTATTCTAATAATTAAAATATTTACTTCCCGAGGACATCCATTTCAGTATTCCTTGTGCTGTGGAGTAATATTAAGCATGTCAATGGTAATCAATATGAATTGTATATTCTATTTTTACAGTGAAATTGTGCAGTAATATGTTAATAGCTTAATGAATTATGCAGTAATATGTTAATAGCTTAATGTATTTGCAGTTTACATTTTTGTATTTCATGTTACAGAATGGGTAGTGCTCTTCTTTCAAGATTTGATTTGGTATTTATTCTGCTTGATACTCCAAACGAAGATCACGACAGCCTTCTTTCTGAACATGTGATGGCTTTGCATGCAGGGAGGAAGACAGTTCTGAGCAGTGCCACAGTTTCACGTCACAGCACACAAGATACTAACAATTCATTTCTTGAAACTGTTCAAGACAAATCTTTATCAGACCGGTTAAAGGTATGGAAATATCCCAAAATGGTGAAACCAAAAAGTATTTATGTGATCAGTATAAAATTATGCGATAATAGTGGCGGCAGAATGGAGCAGTGGTAAAGTTGCTGCCTTACTGTGACAGAGACCCGGGTACGATCCTGATTACAGGTACTGTCTGTACAGAGTTTGTACAATATGTTCACCCTGTGACCTGCGTGGCTTTTCTCCTGGATCTCCGGTTTCCTCCCACACTCCAAATATGTACAGTTTTGTAGGTTAATTGGTTTGATACAATTGTAAATTGTCCCTAGTGTATATAGGATATCGTAAGTTTGCGGAGATCGCTGCTTGACATGAACTTGGTGGGCCGAAGGGCCTGTTTCCGCACTGTATCTCTAAACTAAAACTAAACTAATCTCGTCATGAATAAGACAATGGTTTGATCGTAACTGGGAATAAAGTTTTTAACTCTCACTAGCCAATAACCCAAAACTAAAATATAATTTCTGCTCGTCATACAGACAAGGTTGAAATGATAGATAGACAATAAACATCTAGAATGGTGACATTCCTGGGAAACTATGTTACATTGGTGAAAAGTATTTTTCATTACTGGTGTCTGGGTATAGGTTTAGAGCATGCAGGCGCGATAAAAAACTTTTCAGAATGAATACATTTGACCAGTTTATTTAGGAATACAAGGGAGATATATCATAACAGAGCTTCACAATGTGTTTCTAAGGCTGATGTTTAAGTAGATCAATGGCATGTATTAAAAGGTGCTTTCCCTGTATTTACCTATGATTTATACATATTTAATACCTGCTACCTTCACTGTGCTGAGAGGGCAAGTGTTCCACCATACCCAGACAATCCTCACTTAGTAAGAAATGGGAGATAATGCCAAATGTAGTAAATTGGAGGCACCTGTAATTGAATAGTGGGCCATAAAACCAGTATATAATTGTGTGGCTTTGTGCGTTTTTATGACAGTTCTAGGGCCATACAAGTAACAATCAATATTTGAAGCAAATGTATATATTTTTACAGATGACTTAATAGACACGCCTATAAATTAATTCCCTGTCAGCTGCAATAAATGTGCTATAGAGCAGCTGCCAAAATTGAATTTCTGAGCAATCCTGTGAATCCACTAAAATGATGCATTTAATGCTGTTGATATGGAACGTCTATTCCAATGATTGAGTCCCATCAGAAATTCAATGTTTATTTTCTCCAATGTATAACATTCTCATCGAAAGTGTTTGTGTTTCCAAGGTTTCACCTGGAGAACATTTTGATCCTCTACCTCATCAGTTACTCAGAAAATATGTAGGATATGCACGTCATTATGTTTCTCCAAAGTTATCCATTGAAGCAGCCCAAGTACTTCAGGAGTTTTACCTGGAGTTGAGGAGACAAAATCAAGGTCCAGATAGCACTCCAATTACCACAAGACAGCTCGAGTCCCTTATAAGGCTCACAGAGGTAATTGTGCATGCATTTTCATAAACAAAGAAATTTGTTCAAGCTGTTTACGTGGGAAGTATTTAATGGGCCGATTGATATTTTTCCCTTAAGAAGGCCTCACGCAGCAAAATTATTTTGTGTATGTGAGGTCCAAGACTTCAAATCCTTTCCAATGGACAAAACCATACATTCTATTCTGTCTGAAAGAGAAGGCTGTGAAGAAGAGGGATGGTCAAAGTGAGGTAGGCTTCTTGAAACGTGGAGGGGGGATGTCATAGTTGGTTACTGGGAATGTGGTGGAAGTAAATGGGTTGGGTGTCGATGAGCAAGAGTCAATATAAATATATCTGTAGTTTAAGAGAAGACCCAACTGAAAGTTGGCTTTCAGCACCAGGTCCTGGTAGATCTTACTTATGTTGTATGAAAGCATGCATCACATATCATGGCAAAGCTGTTTCTGCAAGTGTAGCCCCTGCATACATTTGCAAATCAAATTTGTTATACTTTCATGTGATAGCTCCTTAAAAGCACGGAAGACTTGGAAGAAATATTATGGGTCTTGCAACTTGTGGAGTAAGTTATTCATTTTAATTACATGCACCTAAATGTTCTTGGAACATGTGGTGATGCTTAATTTCCATTTGACGAGCAAACATAACATAAGTATGTAAGAATCTTGCTCTACATTTTGATCTTGAAGCAGGTCTTGTGTATTGTGTATACACTGGTTTTGAGTATTATTAAAAATGTACTTAATCACGAGTTCCAAAATCATCTTTTTTGTGAAGTGTCGTGATATTTTAATTGGATTTTGTCGGTGGCATAGTTGGGCACTAATTGACACTAAAATACATCTTCTGAAATATTTGGAAGCAGACATTTTTTTCCATGATTAATGGACTTAGCTCAAACATTGCTATACCTTTTTGCAACAAAAGCTTTTCACTGTATCTTCAGAGCACGTGACAATAAATTAAACGCAAACTCTTTTTCCAATTGTGGAGTACATTATGCAGAGATAAAAACTACAGATGCTGGTTTACACAAAAGGTTACAAAATACTGGAGGAACTCAGTGGGTCAGGCACCATCTCTGGAGACCATTGATAAGTGACATTTTGGGTCAGGACCCTTCTTCAGCTTAGCCTTCTGAAGAAGGGTCCCAAGCTGAACCATCACCTATCCATGCATGCTGCCTGATCTGCTGAGTTACTCCAGCACTTTGAATCCTTTTGGTATATATTATGTTTTGTTTCAATGTGGTGTGGAGGTCTCTGAAAAAAATCTTTCTTGTTTTTAAAGGCAAGAGCAAAATTAGAGCTTCGAGAAAGTGCAGCAAAAAGTGATGCAGAGGATGTTGTGGATATCATGAAACACAGGTAACCTTTCAAATATTATGTTACTAAATGAAAAGTGGTAATTTAAAAGTTTACATCATGATATTTAATGTTGCCGTGAACTGAGTTATAGGGCAAAGTAAAATAAAAACTAGAAAATTCCTCGAAATTTGAAATAAAAACAGAAAATGCTGAAACTAAGTGGTGAGAGAAACAGATTTTATATTTTAGGCCCACAATGAAAGTGGGAAATTGTATTTATTAAATGTTCAGTTGAATATTATTAGGTGTTATCATTATTATTATCATTATACCATCAAAACTGATCACCAAACTCGGTAACCTGGGCATCGACTCCTCCCTCTGCAACTGGATACTGGACTTTCTAACCAACAGACCCCAGTCTGTGAGGTTAGACAAGCACACCTCTTCAACACTCACCCTGAACACCGGCGTTCCACAGGGCTGTGTGCTGAGCCCCCTCCTCTACTCCCTCTTCACCTATGACTGCACACCTGTACATGGTACTAACACCATCATCAAGTATGCAGATGATACAACGGTGATTGGCCTCATCAGCAACAACGATGAGCTGGCCTACAGGGAGGAGGTCCAGCACTTAGCAGCATGGTGCGCTGACAACAACCTGGCCCTTAACTCCAAGAAGACCAAGGAGCTCATTGTAGACTTCAGGAAGTCCAGAGGCGGCACGCACACCCCCATCCACATTAACGGGACGGAGGTGGAACGTGTTTCTAGCTTCAGGTTCGTGGGAGTCAACATCTCCGACGACCTCTCTTGGACCCACAATACCTCTACTCTGATCAAGAAGGCTCATCAGCGTCTCTTCTTCCTGAGGAGACTGAAGAAGGTCCATCTGTCTCCTCAGATCCTGGTGAACTTCTACCGCTGCACCATCGAGAGCATCCTTACCAACTGCATCACAGTATGGTATGGCAATTGCTCTGTCTCCGACTGGAAGGCATTGCAGAGGGTGGTGAAAATTGCCCAACGCATCACCGGTTCCTCGCTCCCCTCCATTGAGTCTGTCCAAAGCAAGCGCTGTCTGCGGAGGGCGCTCAGCATCACCAAGGACTGCTCTCACACCCCAACCATGGACTGTTTACCCTCCAACACCAAGACCCGGTGTGCGACCTCGCATCACCCGGCGTGGCTTTAATGGCCGCGGGACAATTGCCATCGCCAGCCGGGGGCTTTGACTTTGACTCTGACTCTGACATCGGGGGGGGGGGGGAGAGAGTGCAGTGGAGAGATACGTTTTTTTGGCCTTCCATCACAGCAATGTGATGGATGTTTATGTAAATTATGTTGTGTCTTGGGTCTATTTGTTTGTAATGTATGGCTGCAGAAACGGCATTTCGTTTGGACCTCAAGGGGTCCAAATGACAATTAAATTGTATCTTGTATCTTGTACCATCCGGGAGGCGCTACAGGTCTCTCCGTTGCCGAACCAGCAGGTCGAGGAACAGCTTCTTTCCGGCTGCTGTCACTCTACTCAACAACGTACCTCGGTGACTGCCAATCACCACCCCCCCCCCCCCCCCCGACACTTATTATTATTTATTCAAATAGTTTGCTGTGTCGCTCTTCCAGGGAGATGCTAAATGCATTTCGTTGTCTCTGTACTGTACACTGACAATGACAATTAAAATTGAATCTGAATCTTGAATCTGAATCTGATTAGGTTTGATTTATTTCAAAGCCCTTATCATAAAAGTAAAGATCTTTAATGCATACTCCTCTCCTTGAGAATTGGTTTCCCTACTTTTAAGAAAGAGCATTTTAGGATTGTCATAGAGGTTTTCCTCCTTTGAAGTCATACAGAGTTGAAACAGGCCCTTCGGCCCAACTTGCCCACACCGACCAACATGTCCCAACTATACTAGTTCCACCTGCCTGCATTTGGCTCATATTTCTCTACACCCGTCTTATCCAGAAAGTTAGCATGCTTTAGGTCTGAAGCCCATGGTGATCCTGCCATTTTCAAGATGTATATTTGAGGTCCAATCTAAAATTGGCATGATTCTTTAATATGCTAGTATTTTGATGAAGAGACTAGGAGCTTCAGAACAGTTTAGAAAACCCCATTTAGGTTTGTAATAGGATAAACTCAATTATGAATACAAATTAGTAACATAATTTTGTGCTTTGAGTGATGGCACAATTTAGAAATTGGAATTTTCAATTGGGGCTCAGTAGTGCACTGGTGGAGCTGCTGCCTCACAGGAATAAATCCTCACCTTGGGTGCTGTCTGTGTGGAGTTTGCACATTCTCCCTGTTACCATGTGAATTTCTTTTGGGTGCTCTGTTTTACTGCCACATCCTTACCAAGTGCGGGTTTGTAAGTTGATAGGCCGCTGTAAATTGCCGTAAATCTAGTGTGTAATGAGTGGATGAGAAAGTGGAATAACTAGTGTGAACAGATGATTGATGCTCGGCGTGGGCCAAGGGGCCTAATTCCATGCTGTATCTTTCAATCAATCAATTCAATTAGGTGAGAAAGTAAAATCAGACATATGTAGAAGTTGGCACTGGGGATCCAATGTTAGTACTAAACACGTTTTTACATCCTTTAGTTTAAAAATAGGAAGTGTCATGCTTCTCATGCTACCATTTAAATTTACACAACATTTTGGCAGCCATACCTTTTATTAATTATGAGATACACTAAATGTTTTAAATCTCTGGAACTCTCTGCCACAGAAGGTAGTTGAGGCCAGTTCATTGGCTATATTTAAGAGGGAGTTAGATGTGGCCCTTGTGGCTAAAGGGATCAGGGGGTATGGAGAGAAGGCAGGTACACGATACTGAGTTGGATGATCATATTGAATGGCGGTGCAGGCTCGAAGGGCCGAATGGCCTACTCCTGCACCTATTTCCTATGTTTCTAAGTGACCACTCATTATGTTATTTCTTTCGCTCTATTTATTTTTTGGACAGTTAGGCATTTCATGTCTCCTCAGTTCTTTTATCGGGCTAATCTATTGCTATTGATTTTGCTGCCTTCCAAGTCTTCCATGCTTGGTGTCCGAGGTAGATAATGTTGTTCCATAATCTATTATTATTGATTTTACTCCCTTCTAAATCTTCATGCTTAGTGTCCGGGGTAGATAATGTCGTTACATAATTACCTCGACATTTCTGCGTCTATTTCTAGTCCACTTTATAAAGAGTATTTCAAAACTGTAAATGGACACCAACTAGGTCTTCTATTTAAAACTGATATCTTGGGTATTTTCTCTTTATCAACGCTGCCCCCTCTCCTGCACTGCTCCACGCATACTTAATATTATTTCAATAAATCGCCTTTGTTGTATTTACAGCTTACTAGATACTTTCTCCGATGAGTTTGGAAGATTAGACTTCCAACGCTCGCAGCATGGATCTGGTATGAGCAAACGATCCCAGGCTAAACGATTTGTGGCTGCTTTGAACAAAATAGCAGAACAGACGTATAAAACTGTTTTTGAATTTCAACAACTCAAGGAAATAGCAAGAGAAATACAAGTACAGGTAAATCTTTTTTTTTGTAATTTAAAAGTACTATGGTGCCAGGGAAATTATTTTTAGATGTCCTGAGGTTAACGCATTCTATAAATGCTGAATGTTTTCTTTGCTTGTTTCTTTTGATCCTTAAGTTTCTTTCCCTTGTCTTCTGTCTTTTCACATTCCATAATCTACTCTATCCACCTCCTCCCCATTCAACATTTCACCCTTTGACAACATTGGTGAAAATTGCATTTTAGACCTTTTCAGAAAATTCTGTCTCAAATCAATTTTTTTTCCAAAATCTCTTTCAAACCCATCTTTTCCACCTAACCTTGAAGAATTGCTCCAACTTCCTCAATACCTTTCTTGCATATTCTGATGTTCCCTTGTGGTATTTCTCTGCAAAAAAAGAAAGGAACCAGGATGTTTTATGTGATTAAGATGCTTTGTTAATCCTGCAGTGGTTTAATCACAGATTAAAGATTGAAATCCAGCGATGTTTTGTCTTAAATTGTACAGGTATCTGATTTTGATGGATTTATTCACTCTTTGAATGATCAAGGCTACTTGTTAAAAAAGGGACCAAGGCTTTATCAGCTCCAAACCATGTGACTGCAAGGTGCTGCGGCATCTGCCTCGCAGATTGAACATTTATCTACAGTAAGTGATTTGTAGAGTTAATTCACTCCGTTGAACAAAGGCAAAGGATATAAAAAAACTAAAATGGCATTACCTCCATCAGGTAGACAAAAATGCTGGAGAAACTTAGTGGGTGAGTTTGAAGAAGGGTCTCCACCCGAAACGTCGCCCATTTCCTTTGTTCCATAGATGCTGCCTCACCCGCTGAGTTTCTCCAGCATTTTTGTTTACATTCCACGTTTTCCAGCATCGGCAGTTCCTTCTTAAACATTACCTCCATCAGGTATATCTTTTTAGTTAAAAGTCAGTAAAATAGTATTGGTGTCAGAAATATTTATTTACTTGTGGTTCACACACTTTTAGCTCAGGGATGGGGATGGGGGAATTAATAATCTAGCCCTTCCTGGCAGTGCTGTATGCATTCAGGATTCTTAATTTCACAATCTTTGAATTTGAAATCTAACTGAGCAGGTTACGCTGAATATTTTATTTCTCTACTGAAATATTCAGTCTTTCCATAAGAACATTGAAATATAAAAGGATATTAATCTTCCCTCAGCCAAATGACAGGTTCTGGTATTAACTGTGTTTTTGAGTAAAGTTCAGAGAATGGTTTTAAAACATCAAAAGCAGTGAAATGGTGCACTGTATTACTTAAGGGCCTGTCCCACCAGCATGTGACTGCATGCGGCTAGCTCAACCTAACATGGTCGATTGAGCCGTACGGCCTCGCGGGGCTGGTCCCACCTCGATCGTCGGAGCCGTATGGAGTTATGCGGGCCTGGTCCCGACATCGCGCGGGGCTCCGGAAAACTGACACTGTCCAAAAATTCCGCGCGGCAACGGCCTTACGCAGCGCCTCGACGGGCGTATGCAGCGTCTCGACGCCGTACGCAGCGTCTTGATGCTGTATGCAGTGTCTTGACGGCATATGCCTAGCGCGTGGCGTATCGCGACGACGTCACCGCCCTGCATGCCATTGTGTGATGACGTAACCGCCCAACGCCATGCGACGTCCAGATTCAGTCGGCCCGCCTCCTGCCCAGCTGATTGGTGAGTATGATGTCGGGACCAGCCCCGCACAACTCCAGTCAGCTCCGCGGTTGGAAGTGGGACCGGCCCCGCGAGGCCGTACGCCTCAAGCCACCACGTTTGGCCGCGCTAGACGCATGCAGTCGCATGCTGATGGGACTGGCCCTTTATACATTAGCGGCATTGGCAGAGACAAATGAAACTGAAATGTTCGCTGGCTCACCTGGTGTGGAACACATTGCATGGGAGAGTGCTAGAAAATAGACATTTACAAGATGATTTCTCTGCTGAGTTGAGATTAAGCCATGACACCCAGACGTTTACTTATTGTATTAAATATTTAACTTTTTTTCCTTTATAATTGCCTCTATTGAAATTCATAATGGAAATTTCAAATTTAAACAATTGCATTTTGTCAGTTGCGGCATTAGCTTAAGAATTTCATTAGTTCATAAATTCTAGGAGCAGAATTAGTCCATTCAGCCCATCAAATCTACTCCACCATTCAATCGTGGTTGATCTATTCTTCCCTGTCAACCTCATTCTCCTTCTCCCCATAACCCCTGACACCCATTCTAATCAGGAACTTCTACCAGAAACATATTTGACTAGGTATTTGTAGTAGAAGCTTACTTTAAAATCAGATATGGGGACAAAAAAGAAACATGGATTCTCTTAATGCACCTTTAGTGTTTGGTGAATGAAATTCAAGAAATAAAATTTGTTGTCATTCTACTTGTTTCTTCCACTGATTTTTTTTAATGCTCATCTGCGAGTAGGAGTCCAATGTGCAAGCGTGGAGTACATACAGATTTGAGGCACTCAGAAGTTTCCACCCAGATCTTCTCACCAGATTTGTAGTGAGAAGGAAGAGAAAATTTGTCACCAAATGTTTATTTTTCCCAATGTGAAACATTATTGCAAATATTACATGTCTTATTTATGATGTTTTGTCACTACATTTCATATTTATATTATGGAAATAAGTCTAATGTCTGCTGACATTTAATGTTAACCATTAGTAGAATGTATTATTTATAGAAACAGCTTTTAACTCATTCAATAATTCTGTGACTGATTTTTTTTTTACAAAATTAACAGATCAAAATTTCTGGTACTGTTGTAGAAATGTATTTTGAAATTATAATACGCAAGTACTGCAAACATTTATATTTTCTTTAACATAAAATGTAATGCCAACACCTTTTCATTGTTTGGAATAATAAATTTGTTAAGCCATACATGTTTCTTACATTTTCTTGAACATATCTGGATATTCAGTGGAATACAGAAATTAATTTAGTAGTTGATAGTGGATACTTTATGATGTTTCTGGAAAGTATTTTCTCCCTCTGCTGGTACTTGTAACACATTACTCTGTTACAGGTGCTCCCCGATATACGATGCTTCGACTTGTGATATTTTGACTTTACGATCGGCAATGGCAGCGAGCCACACACCACTTCCGGTCACATGATGGCAATATATCACAATGCGTTTTCGACTTGCGATATATTCGGTTTACAATGGGCTTATCGGAAAGTAACCGCATCGTAGGTCGAGGAGAAGCTGTATTAGAAACATGGACATAGAAAATAGGTGCAGTAGTAGGCCATTCGGCCCTTCGAGCCTGCACCGCCATTCAATATGATCATGGCTGATCATCCAACTCAGTATCCTGTACCTGCCTTCTCTCCATACCCCCTGATACCTTTAGCCACAAGGGCCACATCTAACTCCCTCTTAAATATTGCCAATGAACTGGCTTCAACTACCTTCTGTGGCAGAGAATTCCAGAGATTCACAACTCTTTATGTGAAAAATGTTTTTTCTCATCTCGATCCTAAAAGATTTCCCCCTTATCCATAAACTGTGACCCCTTGTTCTGGACTTTCCCAACATCGGGAACAATCTTCCTAAATCTAGCCTGTCCAACCCCTTAAGAATCTTGTAAGTTTCTATAAGATCCCCCCCCTCAATCTTCTAAATTCTAGCGAGTACAAGCCGAGTCTATCCAGTCTTTCTTTATATGAAAGTCCTGACATCCCATTTAACATTTAATTTAAATCATGCATCATGCCAATCATTTTGCTCATCCCATGATTGCTTGAATGAAACGTATATTCTGGCACTAGCATTTAGAGTTTTGAAACCAGTAAAGCTGCTTCCTATCCTCTTTTTCACTTTGCTTTCAGAAAAGGTCAGTAATCAAGGTTTATGACTCGAACAGTAAATAAACCAAAATAATAATGGCTAATCAGCGAATATAAGGTTTTCTGTCGCTAAGTGTTTGGCCTGTTAAAAATCTTGATCAAGAAAGCGATCGTTGTTTTTGTTTAGAGTTACCAGCATCCTCTCGCACTAAGTGTTTGTGGAATTTGCAAAAGGACATGGTGCAGTTGCGTTTCCGCGTTGAAACTGACATGCGTGATTTCGGCATTTGAGATGTTGAAATTTAAAAGCCTTTGAGATGTTGCAATATCTCACAATTATTAACAGTGGGTTTAATCTTTGTGGGCAACTTTTAAAGGGATGTGTTCAGCTACAGTGTAATGTTCCTACTGGACAAATGGATGCTGTATTGTTTGGATTGAGGAAAAAGAGTGCGCTGAGGAGGTCATTAATATTTGGACAGGTTGACAGAGAACACAGGAGACATGTTTGTCATGTTTAAAGGTTAATGAGGCCTTCAGGAGTTCTCCAGCTTTGTAAGTGCAACCTACAAATGCATGTGCTTTCTTGAAGCCTGCAATGAAGACAAATGCTGTTGATTCGATCTTCTACTGTGGGTTGAAGAAAAACTAGATGAAGTCTCCTCTCTTTGATTTTGGTTGATTTCCCCTCATACAACAAATTTAGAGGTGGCATGAATCAACAAATTCAACCTGCGAT
Organism: Leucoraja erinaceus; assembly: GCF_028641065.1. NCBI lineage: Eukaryota > Metazoa > Chordata > Chondrichthyes > Rajiformes > Rajidae > Leucoraja > Leucoraja erinaceus. The sequence goes on along the minus strand of NC_073384.1, from coordinate 9,740,210 downwards.
AGTTATCAGCATAGGAAGCTGAGAATGACTATCACCATGCCCTCTAGCATTGCAAGATTATATTTTAGATCTTGGTGAGGCCAGAGTGTGAAGAATGACCGGAAATGTTTGTTCATTCCTTCCACAGTTGCTGCCTGATCAACATTTTGTGTTTTACCCTCAAAGTACCGCATTGGGATCTATGGTCAGAAAATTCTTAGCAACTGTCGCCTTCTCCCATTTCCCTGGTCTTGTAAACTATTGCAGGATATTCAGCTATTGGCACAAAATGGGTGTTTTTTGGCCCAATTAAGATGCCTGATCTAAGCTAGATCTGTTATTTTCACACCTTACCCTTCCATATCTTTAGTTCCAATCTCTCCTGACTCTCAGTCTGAAGAAGGGTTTGGACCTGAAATGTCACCCATTCCTTCACTCCAGAGATGCTGCCTGTCCTGCTGAGTTACTTCAGCATTGTGTGTCTACCTTCGGTGTAAACCAGCATCTGCAGTTCCTTCCTAAACATCTAAAGGACATTTGGACAGGTACATGGATAGGAAGGTTTTAGAAGAAAACGGACAAAAATGCAGGCAGATGGGACATGTCGATGGGGCATCTTTGTTGGCATAGGCAAGTTGCGCTGAAAGGCCTGTTTCAGTGCTGTAAGACTCCAGAATTGAGCATTTAGTGTGGCCCTTGATGGGTTGTTGAGTCCATACATCAAAGGTGGTGAATCTGGAATTATTTTATCACAGAAGGCTGTGGAGGCCGTCAATGGATCTTTTTAAGGCAGAGATAGATAGATTAGTCATCGTGTCATACAGTGTGGAAACAGGCCCACATCGGCCAATGTGCCCCAGCTTCACTTGTCCCACCTGCCAGTATTTGGTCCATATCCCTCCAAACCTATCCTATCCATGTACCTGTTGAACTGTTTCTTAAATGTTGGGATAGTCCCTGCATCAACTACCTCCTCTGGCAGCTTGTTCCATACATCCACCACCATGTAAAAAGGTTAACCCCTCAGATTCCTATTAAATCTTTTCCCCTTCACCTGAAACCTATGTCCTCTGGTCCTCGATTCACCTGCTCTGGGGAAGAGAATCTGGGCAAGAGAATCTGGGCATCTATCTACCCGATCTATTCCTCTCATGATCTTATACACCTCTATAAGATCACACCTCAACCGCCTGCGCTCCAAGGAATAAGAGTCCCAGCCTACTCAATCTCTTCTTGGTTAGTACGGGTGTCAGGGGTTATGGGGAGGAGAATGGGGTTAGGTGGGAGAGATAGATCAGCCATGAGTGAATGGTGGAGTAGACTTGATGGGCCAAATGGCCTAATTCTGCTCCTATCACTTCTGACTCGCATGTTGCAGTTATATAAGATGTTGGTGAGACTGCATTTAGAATATTGTGTTCAGTTCTGGGCACCATGTTATAGGAAAGATATTGTCAAGCTTGAATGGGTTCAGAAAAGATTTACAAGGATGTTGCCAGGACTAGAGGGTGTGAGCTATAGGGGAAAGTAAGTAGACCGAGTCTCTATTCCATGGAGCGTAGGAGGTTGAGGGGATCTTCTAGAGGTATACAAAATCATGAGAGGAATAGATCGGGTAGATGCACAGTGTATTTTATCCAGAGTAGGGGAATCGATGACAGGAGGACGTAGGTTCAAGATGAAGGGGAAAAGATTTAATAGGAAAACGAAGGGTAACTTTTTCACACAGGTGGGTGTATGGAACAAGCTTCCAGAAGAGGTAGTTGAGGCTGGGACTATCCCATTGTTTAAGAAACAATTGGACAGGTACATGGATAGGACAGGCTTGGAGAGTTATGGACCAAGCGCAGGCAAGTGGGACTAGTGTAGCTGGGACATTATTGGCCAGTGTCGCTGGAGTCAAGATACATCATCGGCCAAAAAGGCCGTCAGCATAGATAAAGACTCCTCATACCTTGTAATGGACTGTTCGAACTACTTCCCTCCGGCAGACGTTACAAGACCTTCTACGCCCGAACCTCCAGACTCAGGAACAGCTTCATTCCCAGAGCTATAGCGGCTCTGAACCGGCCCTGCTGAGTGCCCCCATCCCCCCTGGACTGTCTCCCTCGGATGGTCACGTCACACAGACACATCTGCACTTTAGTCTGTTTGAACTGTTTTGACTATTTTACTGTTCTTTTTACAATCCATGTTCTCGGGATATCTAAATCCAAATTGTATTAGTTATTTATGTTATGACATCGGTTGGAAGCTGCATACCGAATCTCGTTGCGCTTATGTGCAATGACAATAAAATATATTATTATTATTATTATTATTATTATTAGCCCGCTTATGTACTATCTATAAGGAGACTCATGGCATCATCCCCAGTAACATATCTCACCTCGTTCAATCCAATACCCAGAAATCTACCAGACAGTCCTCAGGTCACTTTATTTATAGTAGAATTAGAGCAAACAAAAATAGCTATCTACAGTCACTATAGGGTGATTTCACGAAAGGTCACTGGAGCGTAGATCCGCACCCACGTGACCGAAAATCTCAAGTGGAGGACATGCTAGACATCCGGTACATGTTAGTGGATGGGAAAACACGCACTTTCCCACCCGTTAAAAACATAGAAAACGGCCAGGTTTTGATCTGCAATTTATTGTGCCAGTCGGGGTGACCGTGAGGCACAGCTACCTAGATTTACAGTTAAAAAAAAAGATAGAAACTAAGGTAAATTAAAGAGGGAGCTGAAGGTGCCAATCCAGCGGAAGTGAACAGCGGACATTTGCCGTGGAGATTTAAAGGTCCAAAATATCGGGAATTATCGCGTTTGCTCGCTGAATTTCGCATTATTGACTCAAAACCTGGCCGTTTTCTATGTTTTTAACGGGTGGGAAAGTGCGTGTTTTCCCATCCACTAACATGTACCGGATGTCTAGCATGTCCTCCACTTGAGATTTTCGGTCACGTGGGTGCGGATCTATGCTCCAGTGACCTTTCGTGAAATCACCCTATATCCATGGACTATCCCAGATTGGAACATACTTCCTAACACCAACCTTGTCACTGTTCAAGGCACAGCTCGACAAGTTGCACATGGATCATCTCACCAAACTTGCCCGCATAAATATCTAAATAACCCTTTTGCAACCAGTGCCCATGCGAGCGTAACCTCCACGAGATGTCCGAGCTGTTGGCGGTTGTGCACAGCACAAGCAGAAGCAGAGTTGGGCCGAAGGGCGTGTTTCCACTCTGTATCACTCTGTGACTAGTGTTGAGTCCGGTTGACAGTACCTTGGGTGACCTTCAAGCCCCATGTAGCAGCCTCCAGGCGGCTTTGAGAGGAGATTTGTTTTTTGTTCGCCCCAGCAGGCGCCTTTAAGCAGGTGCCCAGTGTTAAAGAGGGAACTGCAGATGCTGGAGAATCGAAGGTTACACACAAAAGCTGGAGAAACTCAGCGGGTGCAGCAGCATCTATGGAGCGAAGGAAATAGGCAACGTTTCGGGCCGAAACCCTTCTTCAGACTGATCAGGGGTGGGGGTGGGTGGGGACAAGAAAGGGGAAAAGGAGGAGTAGCCGGAAGGCTGGAGGGTGGGAGGAGACAGCAGGGGAGCTGAGGAAGGGGAGGAGACAGCAAGGACTAACAGAATTGGGAGAAGTCGATGTTCATGCCCCCGGGGTGCAGACTCCCCAAACGGAATATGAGGTGCTGTTCCTCCAATTTCCGGTGCTGCTCGCTGTGGCCATGGAGGAGACCCAGGACAGAGAGGTCAGAGGCGGAGTGGGAGGGGGAGTTGAAGTGCTGAGCCACTGGCAGTTGCCTATTTCCTTCGCTCCATAGATGCTGCTGCACCCGCTGAGTTTCTCCAGCTTTTCTGTGAAACCTAGCTGACCTCCCGGTGGCTCAGCACTTCAACTCCCCCTCCCACTACGCCTCTGACCTCTCTGTCCTGGGTCTCCTCCATGGCCACAGCGAGCAGCACCGGAAATTGGAGGAACAGCACCTCATATTCCGTTTGGGGACTCTGCACCCCGGGGGCATGAACATCGACTTCTCCCAATTCTGTTAGTCCTTGCTGTCTCCTCCCCTTCCTCAGCTCCCCTGCTGTCTCCTCCCACCCTCCAGCCTTCCGGCTACTCCTCCTTTTCCCTTTCTTGTCCCCACCCACCCCCACCCCTGATCAGTCTGAAGAAGGGTTTCGGCCCGAAACGTTGCCTATTTCCTTCGCTCCATAGATGCTGCTGCACCCGCTGAGTTTCTCCAGCTTTTCTGTGTAACCTTAAGCAGGTGCCCTGTGGGCTCGGGTTGGGGGAAGGAGGGGGAGAGGCCCTACCCTTGTCCTGTCCCGGTGCGGGGATGTTCAGTGCGGTGGTTACACGGTGGCGGCGGCGGCTCTCCCACTGACGGCCCTCGGGGGGGCCAGAGCATGTTGCTGCGCCGTTGCCGCTGGACTCTGGGCGGCGTGGGGAAGGTGCTGAGCCGGCCGGGGAGAGGAGGAGGAGGAGGAGGCGGGGGGACGAGGGAGCCGAGGGCAGGCCCAGCGCCAGCGTCAAGCCCCGGCCTCCACCTCCACCAACGCCCGGCCTCACCGCCGCTGCTGCTGCCGCCGCCGCACCTCAGGCTCACGGTTACCTGGTCACGCCCAGGCCCAGGCTCCAGCTGCTTCCCCCGGCACCAGGCCTGCCTCTCCCGCCGCTACGGTGCCGGCAAACCCGCCCCCAAGAGACAAGCGGCCGAGCCCTGCTCGTACCCGAGGGCCGAGGACAGAGCGGCGGCCGGCGCCGGGACTCCAGAGCTGGTGAGTACGGGCGTTGCAAGATAACGCGGCCCTTCTGCCCCACATGTCCATGCTAGCCCCTCTCCTCAACTTCAGACTTGACTCAAACTCATAAAGTGCTGGATGGACTCTCTTAATTATAAACTCTCTTGATTCGTGAATTCTGGTATTACATAGAAAACATGTTTTCTATGGATTACTTATTAGAAACCCCTTCTCCTTACAGAGCTGTGTAAAAACTGTGAGAGAAATTTCGGAAAGATGTTCAGTTGTCAATCCCAAAGTGCTGGATGCCCTCAGATGGCCAGTCAGCATCTGGAGGCATTACTTATTAGAGACCCTTCTTCTTTTAGAGGTGTATAAAATCATGAGAGGAATATAGGGAAGGTGTTGTCAGGCTGGAAAGGGTACTGAGAAGATTTACGAGGATGCTGCCAGGACTCTGGGGCTTGCTTGCGCCTGCTTCAAGATAACGTGGCCCTTCTGCCCCACATGTCCATGCTCCCCCCCCTCCTCAGCTTCAGACTTGACTCAAACTTAAAGTGCTGGATGGACTCAGTGGGTCAGGCAGCATCTGTGGAAGGATTATTGATTAGAGACCTTTCTTTTAGTGTATAAAATCATGAGAGGAATATAGGAAAGATGGTGTCAAGTTGGAAAGGGTACGGAGAAGATTTACGAGGGTATTGCCAGGACTCGAGGGCCTGAACTCAAGGTTAAGCAGGCTAGGACTCATGGGATACATGGAACGCAGAAGGATGTGTGATCTTATAGAAGCATATAAAATCATGAGAGGAATGTCTAAGATGTTGGTGAAGCCTCATTTTGAATATTGGGTTCAGTTCTGATGTTAAGCTGGACAGGGTATGGAGAAGATTTATGAGAATGTTGTCAGGACACAATGTCCTGAGCTACAGGGAGAGGTTGAGTAGGCTGGGACCCTATCTCTTGGAGTGCAGGAGGATGAGGGGTGATCTTTTAAAGCTGTATAAAATCATGAGAGGAATAGATCGGGTAGATACACAGTCTCTTGCCCAGAATAAGGGAATCAAGACCCAGCGGACATAAGTTTAAGATGAAGGGGAAAACATTTGTAGGAACCTAAGGAGTGACTTTTTCACACAATGGGTGGTGGGCGTATGGAACGAGCTGCTAGAGGAGGTAGTTGAAATGGGGACTTTTGCAAAGTTTAAGAAGCAACGAGATGGGTATGTGGAAAGGATAAGTTTGGAGGGATATGGCCTAAATGCAGGCAGGTGGGACTAGTGTTGTTGGTACATGTTTGTCTTTCGGCAAGTAAGGCCGAAGAACCTTTTTCCACACTGTATGACCCAATGACTCTATAAGCTAGAATACTGTTCGATTCACCTCTATTCCATTGCAGACAATATATGCCCATGGAACTTGTGCACTACAACACTGAGAACTATATTCTGCACTCTGCAACTTTCCCTTTGATCTACCTGTTGCACAGCTTGGCATGATTATGTTTATGTGCATCTGATCAAATTGAATAGCACGCAAAACAAAACGTTTCTCTACCTCAGTACAGGTGACAATAATAAACCAGTCTGAAGAAGGGTCCCCGACCTGAAATATCACCTGTCCATTCCTCCACAGATGTTGCCTGACCTGCTGAGTTCCTCCAAAACTTTGTGTTTTGCTCAAGATTTCAGCATCTGCAGTTCCTTATGTCACTATGTTTCATAATCGGTTAACATCACACTCTCTTCCCGTATGTGCTTGAGCAACTTCCCCTTAAACATCACTCGCTTCAACCACTCCCTGCGCTAGTGACTCCAACTCTTTACCACTTTGGATAAAGCAGTTCTTTTTTTTTAACCATATTCCCTATTGGATTTGTGGCTGACAAATTGGATGTGGAGAGGATGTTTCCACCAGTGGGAGATTCTAGAACCAGAGGGGACAGTCTCAGAATAAATACATGTACCTTTGGAGAGGAGATGCGGAGGAATTTCTTTAGTCAGACGGTGGTGAATTTGTGGAATTCGTTGCCACAGACTGCTGTGGAGGCCAAGTCATTGGGTATTTTTAAGGCGAGGATTGACAGATACTTGATTGGTAAGGGTGTCAAAGGTTATGGGAAGGCAGGAGAATGAGGTTGAGAGAGAATGTTAGATCAGGCATGATTGAATGATGGAGTAGACTCTACGGGACAAATGGCCTACTTCTGCTCCTATGGATTATGGACATATCAACTGGCCATCACATGTTCATGGCTTCAACTAGGTACCATCACTGCGAATGCTGCTTTTACTGATGAGAAAGATCATGCAGGCTCATAGGATACGATCATTTGCTGAAGTACCAACTAGGTTTGAATTCATTTGGGAAGGGAAGCCAAAATACTATTAATGTGTAGGAAGGAACTGCAGATGCTGGTTTACATTGACGATAGACACAAAATGCTGGAATAACTCAGCGGGTCAGGCAGCACTGTGGAACGAAATGGACACATTCTCCCACCACCATTTTCACCCTGTTCCTTTCACCACCTTCCACTCATCTCGCACCCCACCCCACCCAAAATCCCCCATTTTCACTTTTATCCCCCGCCCCCTCTCTTACCGCTCCCCTGACCACTTCCACCCATACCCCTCCCTCCCTCCTGCATTACATTTCACTACTTTTCTTTCATTATCTGACAACTTTTAATCTCCAATTTGCCCTTTGTCACCTTGTACCTTGTGATCGTCACTTCCAAAGAGTCCACCAGGGACTATACTGAAAGTTGGAACATTTTATACTGGATATTTTTTACATTTATCAAGCCAATTAACCTACAAACGTGTACGTCTTTCGAATGTGGGAGAACGTACAAACTCTGTACAGACAGCACCTGTAGTCGGGATCGAACCCAGGTCTCCGGCGCCGCATACGCTATAAGGCAGCAACTCTACCACTGTGCCACCGTCACTATTTCTATCGAACTGGCAATCAGCCTTCACCCCTTGAAACAAAGAACTATAGATGCTGATTTATTTCAAAAATGACACAAAGTGCTGGAGTAACTCAGCGGATCAGGCAGCAACTCTGGAGGACAGGGATAGATGATGTTTTGAGTCGGGACCTTTTTCAGACTGTAGGTGACATTTTGTGTTGCTTCAGATGGGTCTGAAGCATCCCGTCCCAAAAGGTCATCTATCCATGTTTTCCAGAGATACTGTCCGACCCCTTGAGTTACTCCAGCATTTTGTGTCCTTTTCTGTAAGCCCTCACCTATTACCTGTTGTCACTTGTCAGGCTTTGCCTCACCCCCACCTCTCTTGTCCAGCTTTCCATCCCCTGGTCCATCAGTCTGAAGTTCTTGATGTCACTTCACAAATTACAATACCTCAAATGTATCTAAATTAAACTCTGTGTTCCTCGGCCCACTTACCTGCAGTAATTCTTTACTGTCAATTATGACACTTATTTTAGTGTCACTTACAAATTTACAAATCATTCTCTTCCAAATCATTGATGTAGATGACAAACAATAATGGACTCACCATTGAGCCCTGAGGCACATTATTGCTCATGTGGCTCCATCCGGAAAACAATCTTCCACCATCACCTTCGACCACCAAGCCACGTGTATCCATTTAGCTAGCTCTCCCTGGCTCTCATACAATCTAACCTTCCAGAGCAGGCTACCATGCGGAACCTTATCAAAGGCCTTGCAGAAGACCAATTAGATTATATCTACCTCCTTGCTATTATCGAACTTCTTGGATACATCTTTGAAAAGTCAATCAAATGCTTGAGACATGATCTTCCATGCACAAAGCCATGCTGACTATTCATAATCAACTGGTACACAAAATTGCTGGAGAAACTCAGTGGGTGCAGCAGCATCTACAATAATTCATAATCAACTTGTCTTTTCAAATGCATGTACATCTTACCTTTCAGAATCCCCTTAAGTGACTTGCCTACCACAGACATGAGGCTTACTATAGTTCCTAAGGTTTTCTTTGCAGCCATTATTGTATAAAGGAACATTAGCCACCCTTCACTCTTTAGCTTTAGGGTGGCACGGTGACACAGCGGTAGAGTTGCTGCCTTATAGAAACATAGAAACATAGAAATTAGGTGCAGGACTAGGCCATTTGGCCCTTCGAGCCTGCACCGCCATTCAATATGATCATGGCTGATCATCCAACTCAGTATCCCGTACCTGCCTTCTCTCCATACCCTCTGATCCCCTTAGCCACAAGGGCCACATCTAACTCCCTCTTAAATATAGCCAATGAACTGGCCTCGACTACCCTCTGCGGCAGAGAGTTCCAGAGATTTACCACTCTCTGTGTGAAAAAAGTTCTTCTCATCTCGGTTTTAAAGGATTTCCCCCTTATCCTTAAGCTGTGACCCCTTGTCCTGGACTTCCCCAACATCGGGAGCAATCTTCCTGCATCTAGCCTGTCTAACCCCTTAAGAATTTTGTAAGTTTCTATAAGTTTCTATAGTACAAGAGACCTTAGTTTGATTCCGACTGAGGGTACTGTCTGTATGGAGTTTGTACGTTCTTCCCGTAACCGCGTGAGTTTTTCTGGGTGCTGACTATCCATAATTCTCCCACATTCCCACTCCCACATTCTAAAGACATACAGGTTTGTAGGTAATTGGCTTCGGTAGAATTGGCCCTAGTGTGTAGGATGGTGTTAGTGTACAGGAATCGCTGGTCGGCGCAGACTCGGTGGGCCAAAGGATCAGTTTCCGTGCTGTATCTATCTAAACTAAACGTTTCTCACAATATTCGTTGATATACCTGAACAGACACTGTGGATTTCTGTATCTATGTACTTTTTAAGATGTAAAACATCAAAAAAAAAAGTTTTTTGTGGTGATCTGGACTATATATGAAAATAATAAATTTGTTTTATTTGTTTGCAGTATGAAAATCCATGGACAATTCCAAACCTACTCAGTATGGCAAGGATTGGCTTGTCACCATACTTGGGTTACCTAATAGTAGAAGAAGAATTCAACCTAGCTCTTGGTCTTTTTACCTTGGCGGGCATTACTGATCTGGTGAGTAACTAACTCTGCGATCAAATGGACACCTTTTGTTAACCTAATTACCTTGGACCATATGTTATTCAAATTTGCAACGTCTCTTGGACATCTTGGGCAAAACCTACACAGTGAATGGTCGGACTATGAGGAACGCTGTAGAGCAGAGGGATCCAGTAATGCAGAAACAGTTCGTTGAAAGTGGCATCATAGGTAGATAGGGTAGTCAAAAAGGCTTTTGGCACATTGGCCTTCATTGGATTCATCCCAATGATAATGGGTTTTTTTACACTCTAAACCCAGAAGGATAAACCATGAAAATCATCATGGACTCTCATATCTGGAAACAATATTAGACAATTGCAATTTGATTATCATCTTATCATAAGCCTCTTTATGAAATTGATGTGAATGTTTTCTTGAATTTATTTTGAAACATTGCTTCTCAGCTGTTTTAGTTCAACCCAAATTGCCTTCATCAGTAGATATCACCTTTTATGCTGCTCTGATTATTTTTTGTGGACAATCCAAGTGTAAAGGAGCAAATTCTGTTTATGAATACAATCATTAAAGTTTCTTATCTACTGTGCATACCGCCATAATGAGCTTGACATATTTCAACGTTTAAAAAAGTATTATTTCTAATTGTCAATTTTTTTAATTTTTTGATTAAATCACAACTCCATGTCTAAACTTGGAGTTACTAATTTGCTGCTTAACTATTATTTGTGAGCTATAAATATATTAATTAATTCTCATGGTGTTGGAGAATACAAGCAAAATAGGTCCATTCTAGACATGGAAACTGTGGGAAGTATTTGGGACCATGGAACATGTTAGTTTACTCCAGGGGCGGAAATCATGGGGGGGCATGGGGGACACGTCCCCCTCTGTTTTGCAAGGTGGGGGACATCCCCCAAGTTTTTGTAATCCGGATTTAAAAACCCGGTGAAATCTCCGCTTTCCGCGAGACAGTGGGGGTGGGACTGCTGATCGAGGGCGCTGATTGGACAAGAGAGACGTTGGTCAGCAGGCAATGGGGGCGGGACATGATGATTCAGCGAGATCATTGGAGGAGGGAGGAGTTGGGGGGCAGGGTGGAACCTGAGGATAGAATGCGGTGATTGGAGGAGGGAGACGTGGCACAGACCTGTGCCTCATCTGCAGCCAGGATCGATCCCGGTCTCCGGCGCTGTCCCGTTCCCACCCGAGTGGCCCCCCCCCCCCCCATGGGTGGCCAGAGAGGTCGGGAGTCAGACGGGAGCGATGCCCCCGGGCCCACAGCCAGCTCAGAGAAGCAGCGCTAAACCTAGCTCAACTCTGCTCGTTCCGCAAGATTAACCTTCAGCCCTGCCTGGACTTGCAGGAAATATGGCCAGCGTGGAGAAGCAGCGCTGGTGTCCTGTCAGTCCAGGCAGGGCTGTAGTTAACCTGGCGAGACAGGCAGAGTTGAGTTGCATTTAGCACTCGATTGAGCCTCTGAAGCCTCGCACGTGTGTGTGTGTGTGTGTGTGTGTGTGTCCACGGCCGGCAAAAAATTGTGTCCCCCCTGTCCCCCGTCCCCTCCATATTTTGATAGCGATTTCCGTGCCTGGTTTACTCCACTACTTCCCACGTGAATGTTGCCACAATAGTTCTGTGAACTAATTCTGGGGAAAAAAAACTGGGGAAAAAATAATTATCTTGCACCTCTGTTGTTTAGAAAAATTTCAGTTTGGTAAATGTAAGATGTTCGGAAATGTTTATTACGTTCCCAAATTCTTTACCACTTCCACTCTGTCTCTGGTTCAGTGTTGAATCAGTAGGAACTTATTTTATGCCCAATGCAAAAACTTTAAATAGCTCATCAAAGCTGCATAGTATTCAGAAAAACTCTGTTTTGCCAGGCAAGATAAATTCAATACTAGGATTTGTAGCTCTGTACAAGCAATTATTAGTCATAGTATGTGTCCTGCATGGATGTAGCTAAATTATTCTGTTGTGTTTTGACAATGTACAACATTTCTAGTATGAGAACAAAGATAAGATATTCTATCTGTTGGTTTTGGAAGAAGATAACATCGGTACATTTGAGCATGGCATTTGATTAGATCCTTTCTGAGGAAGAATGGCATGATGATATGCTTATATAAGATGATATTAGCTTATCAGTTGCTTCATCTGTTTGCTCCATAATGATTAATATGTCTTGATATCTCTTGATACTGCCAAATGCAGTTGCAGAAGGGGAAGTCTTTTCCACAACCTCAAGACATCCCAAAGAGTTTAATTGTCAGCCAAAGTAGTTTAAGGCATCACTGTTAAAAAAAAAATCAGCAATAACTTGCACAGAATGTAATAAGATAACTGAAGACAGACATACAATGCTGGAATAACTGCAATGGGTGACGTTTCGGGTTGAGACCCTTCTTTGAAACATCGCTCATTCCTTCTCTCCAGAGATGCTGCCTGTCCTGCTGAGTTATTCTAGCATTTCGTGTCTATCTTCGTTTTAAACCAGCATCTGCAGTTCGTTCCTACGCAATAAGAAAACTACTTGATAATCTGTTCAAAACAGTGTTAGGGAACCATTTGCATTCATCTTTGAGGCTGCATGGAACGTGGGTTTAATGTTTCATTTCAAAGGTGAAACTTCCAAATGTGTGTTTTCATTGAGGATAGGCAACTTCAAATGAGGATAAGAAAATATATTAGTCAACCTGAACAAGCAACTGGTGTCTCACTGAATAATATGTTTCTCATTCATATTGAGAGTGTAGATATAAATAATTTATCAGTAAGCAAACTTTATTGGTTAGACTTGTAAAGTTGCCTTGTAAGCGGTAATGGTGCAGAATGAATATTTTCAGTGGAAATATTCTTCCAGTTTTTCATTTCATATAGTAATCCATATATTTCTCTTTCGCTTGAAGTTATTGAAGTTCTGCATTAATAAATATTTTGTACTTTTACAGCATTGCAGAGCAAATCACAAGTTACTGATGTAGTGACATAAAAGTTAAGAGCATAATACACTTAATATTTTTAATGTAACATTGCTTTTAGCTGGCCTAAAGGAGGATGACATATAAAAGGTTAGGATATGCATGCTTTGTTCTGTTTTATGTAAACTAAATTCATGAAGAATTGATGACTCCAGAGTTCTCAACATCCAAATTGTGAACCATACCATTGTCCTCCAGGCACCTTTACGCAAAGTGAAATATTGCTTGTTGGTTCAGTTTAAAAAAAAATATATTAAGCTTGTTCCAACAACATTGGAGTATAATTTAAAGATAATACTGTCTGAAGTGACTTTTTCAAGCAGTGACATTTCGCCCTATGTATTGGGCAGTTTTAATATATTAAAAAATATATATATTTTTTGTAAAGCCATTCACAAATGGGAGTCTTTTAACTTTTGGCTTTTAAACTATGAAATGTAAAAATGTCCTTGCACAAATATTGCAATGATTTTGCTGTGATTGGTATAAACTATTTTAACTAGTATGGAATTGAGCACTGAAATAATGAACAATTACTGGGCCAACTTTTTTTTCAACTATGTTGACTACAAGATTTCTTGTACATTATTATTTCTGGATCATAATAGTACTCAAAACAAGAATCCAATGAAAGCATCAAAGTTTTTTTTTGTTGAAATAATAAACCCAGATGAGAAAAGTGTTTAAGAAGGAACTGCAGATGCTGGAAAATCGAAGGTACACAAAAAAGCTGGAGAAACTCAGCGGGTGCAGCAGCATCTATGGAGCAAAGGAAATAGGCAACATTTCGGGCCAAAACCCTTCTTCAGACCCTTCTTCTTGAGAAAAGTAACTTGTTCTTGATCATTAAGTAAACACATGTTAAATGCTAGTTTGTAACATAAAAAATCTTTTTCTGCAGTAGTATTTAATTGTAGTGAGTTTTAAACCTTCGTATGAATTTACCATTTCAAAATATGCAAATTTCTTAATTTTCAATATAATTAAAGTTGCAGGCTATATTGTCCTTGCTTAAAGTTGGATAATTGTTGTGTTCAACTATGAGTAAATTCCTCGTTATAGTTGCAGTTAATGTAGTTCCAATTTTTAAATGATTAGATATGCTGTTTTGTGAAGAATGGCGAAGAGTCTTTTACAATTCAACTTCTCTGCCAACTTGGACACACAGCTCTTTGATTTGCCCCAGATTGCTTGCAAAATATTCTAAGCAAAAATCTAGCTTCCTGATCTGAGGCTCAACTCCAATTATCATAGTACAACCACTTCCCGAACCAAGTCTCGAACTTGACTTGTTGATGGCAAGTTAGAGAATAGCTCCTCTGTTACTGCCACTCCTTTATATTATCCAATGTATAGGTAGTCAGGTTACTTTTCTTCTCGTGAAGTTCTTGTTTGGATTTGCTGGTGGTTTTGTAGCCTACCCTTTCAATTGGATGTACCTTTCTTGTCTGTATTAATTAACTGAAATTGATTGACCTGTGGTACAAATAGTTTTGGCTTTATGTTATTATTCTTTCCTCTGGGTTCAAGTCTTCTCTAATTAGCTTTGAGCTTTGGGTCCTTTGGCCCAACTTGCCCATACCCATGTCATCTCATCAACTAGTCCCATTTGCTTGCGTTTGGCTCGTATCCCTCGAAACATTTCCGACCCATATATCTGTCCAAACGTATTTTAAACATCATTAATGTACCTGCCTCACCCATTGCATCTAACAAAGGTTGGCATCAATTAAATTCAGATTCAGATTCAGATTCAATTTTAATTGTCATTGTCAGTGTACAGTACAGAGACAACAAAATGCATTTAGCATCTCCCTTGAATTGGCTGAGGTCTATTGAGTGTTGTTGTTCATTATGCAAGTGGTGGAAGTCTGAACAATAGAGTTGCTTTGAAGGATTTAGCCAAGTTATTGGCTAGTATAAATATATTTGAGTACTAGAAATAAATATACTTGAGTACTAGTTTTTTTTAAAAACATGTACAGGTGTACTAGAAATGGTGTTTAAAACCCGCACCTTTACATAAAATATTATTTAATATTTAAAAACTTAAATGGATGTAAGATTGTAAAATGCAGATGCCCTATAATGTTTTTTATAAACTAGAAGTGGATTTTCAGAAAAGCATGCCAGATAGTGAATTCTGCTCAAAGGTACTTTTGAATCAAATGCATGAGAACTCTTTAGTTGGAGGTTGGATATATTGAAGGTGGTTATGAATAAAAAGCAAAATACATTCGTCAGTCTGCAGTGTCCCCAATCACCTGTACATGTTAAAAAAAAAAACACTGCAACCATTCAATGGAAAGGCAGTATCCGTGGAAAAATTGAATAATTAATATTTCTGGTTCTATAATGTAGATCAAAACTTTAAAAACAAAACCCAGCAGGTCAAGATATTTAAAACAACAGCCTGATTATTTTTCAAATTGGAAGGCTGGGACCCCCATTGGGTCCCAGTTTCACACGGGACGGCTGTTCCCCCAACGCAATAGTCCACCTCTCCACCAATTCCACAAGGGGGGTGGGGGGTGAGCTTTCTGGAGCACTAGTATGGGTGTTGTGGGCTGAAGGGACTGGTTTCCTGAGGGCTAGTATGGACATTGTGGAATGGATTATTGGGCTGGCGGCTCAGTCACTCAAGCCTGGTGTGCTGGCAGCTCACTCCCTCGAGGCTGGTGGGCTGGAAGTTGACACGGCTATTCCTTGAAATGCCACTTCAAGCAGGATGCAAGGCCACCAAATTCAAGTGCAGTTTCATACCACTTCCAGCAGGGTTTCATAGTGCAGTTTCATTCAATTTCAAGCAGGGTGCAAGACATCAAATTCAAGTGTAGTTTCTGACCACTTTCAAGTGCAGTTTCATACCATTTCATGCAGGGTGCAAGGCCCCACATTCAAATGCAGTTTCTTACCATTTCAAGCAGGGTGAAACCACCATAAAACCACACAAAACACCACATAAACACCACACTCTGTTCAATAGACATTCAGTGTGTTCAGTTGATTCACAGCTCAGACAGTCGTGACCTCTCCCTCCCCCATCTTGCAGAGACTGAGCCACACCCACACTTCTGGATGTTATAATCCCTCCCCCCTCCCACCGGAAGGGGCACTGCCTTCATGGCGTGATTGACAGGAGAGAGATTCTCAACATTTTTTAAACACATAACACTTTTATTTTTCATTGATGGGAAGACTCCTCTGCACCTGATGAGCAGAGGGGGACTGAGTAAGATGGCCAAAAATCACAGCCGTAAGTGGTAGCGTTTTATCTAAAATCAATATACAGTGCAAACAGGAAGTTGTCAAGTTTAAACTTTTAACCATTTACTGTGCTTTATTTCAAACCAACCACCACCAACCATTTGCTGTGCTTTATTTCAAACCAACCACATTTTCATTTTCAAACTACATTAAGGGCACTCAAGGTCAGTAAAACCACACTCACAGTTTAGTAGACATGTGTACAGTGTTATTCACAGCTCAGACTGAGAGAGTTGACCCTCTCAATTCCCCCATCTTGCAGAGACTGACTGAGGCACTCAACACTTCCGGGTTTTATAGTCCCTCCGGAAGGGGCGTGGCCTTCAGGAGAGAGAATCTCAACCATTTTTAAACATGAATAACTCTTTTATTTTTCATCAATGGGAAAAATCCTCTTGTCCTGCGCAGCGGAGGGGAACTGAGTAAGATGGCCAAAAATCACAGCCGTAAGTGGCAGCGCTTTTTCTAAAATCAATATTCAGAACACCAGGAAGTGGTCAACATCAGACTTTTAGTAATATAGACAGCACAGGAACAGATCCTTTGGCCCAACTTGTCCTTGCAGACTGAGATCTCCCATCTAAGTTAGACCCATTTGCCTGTGTTTGGTCAATACAGCTCTAAATCATTCCTACCCATCTACCAGTCCAAGTGTATTTTAGATATTCTTTTTGCACCAACCTCAACTCCTTCCTCTGGCAGCTCGATCCATATACTGTCCACCCACTGTGTGAAAATTTGCTGCTCGGATTTCTATTAAATTTCCCCTCTCTATACCCTCAAGTACATGATTATTGTACCTTGGGTAAAATACTCTGCATTCACCCTATCTATTCCCATCATGATTTTATACACCTCAGCCTCTTGCTGTCCAAAAAATAAAAGTCCTAACCTGTTCATCCGCTCTTTATAGTTCTGGCCCTCGAGTCCTGGCAGCATCCCAGTAAATCTTCTTCAGGCTTAATAGCATCTTTCCTAAAACAGGATGATTAAAACTGAACACAATACTCCAAGATAGACAAAAGTGCTGGAGTAACTCAGCAGGTGCAGCAGCATCTATGGAGCAAAGGAAATAGGCAACGTTTCGATTTTCCAGCATCTGCAGTTCCTTCTCAAACACAATACTCCAAGTATGCCTCACCAGTGCCTTTCACAATTTTGTTATTTACTCTCGGTCCTCTCTTGAAGCACATGCTGTATCTCACAATCAATTCAATCAATAAAAATGAATCCAATTTGTATTAAGCATTGTTTTTTTAAAGACCAGTGGCGATGTTTCTCACAGTATAAATCTTTTTATTTACCAAAGAAGCGCATACAGGAGATGTATTGTTTCATTTCACGTACAAGTATTTAATTTCTTCCGGCTAGCAAGGTGAATAAATGATTCATTAAAAATCTGTATCTTCTACCCTTTCTGAGAGGACTCTTATAAATTACAGTAGAGATTGCTAAAGTACAATGAAGTAAATTCCAAAATGTTGCTATAAATTGCTACATTATTACATTTTTTTTGGGTGGGGGTTCCCCTCAGAGTTATTTTAAGTTTTAATGTTAGAGAATCTGTTCAGAGTCTGGGGTTCTTGTGCGTATTGTTCTTGAATCTGCCAGCTCCAGATGGTCATCAAATGCTGGATTTTGCAAGCTGAGGGGATCCAAGCTTATGCTGGATAAATTGATCAATCGTCTCTTTTGGTGAATTTTGCACAAGCAAAAAGACAGAATAACTACAAGTATGAAGAGAATGACAATAATGACAGTAGACGTTATATAAAAAATATTATTGTAGTTTGGCTTTGTCTTGAATATATAGCAGGGGCCTTTTGAGGGCCAGATGCTGCTTGCAGTACTTGATCCTGCATTATTCACGGCCACCACACAAGTGTGATAAGTACTGTCTGCAGTAAGGTCGCGCAAGGTATATCTCCGATATGTCGGCTTGATGGTGTCCGTCTTGTACAAACGCCTGTTCTCGTCCGATTGATAGATAATATAATAATACAGCACTGTGGAACTAGGCGAGCACCAGTAGATTTCGGCTGCATTGTCTGAAATCTTAATAACCTTCTGTATCTTCACTGGCTCTGGGATGACGTCTTCCCCAGTTGTGGCAGGGCAACGGCAGTCTGTCAAATGTTGCAGCTCATGACAAGGTACCTGCCAGTGTCTACATGGATCATAATTACAGTCACCGGGTAGAGGACTTGTGATTTCCTCTTTTTCCAAAGACTCTGCATCATCGGCATCGTCAATCACTATAAATTTCGGTCCCTTTTTGGTGGTGGAGACAGTGAAGCATGCTGGTGGTGTTGAAGTTTGCAATGTCATTGCTGGGTAATGCTTAGTGCTAGCTTTCTCTCGGTTAATAGATGGGTAATATTTCTGGGCGGTTTGCACCCTGGTAATGGTCAGGTTCCGTTCATGCCCAGTTTGGTTTCTGATTGTCCCATTGGGTTCGGTTCCAGTTTGATCCACGATGGTCAGGTAGGGCGTGGTCCCAGTATGATCGCTGGTTGTTGGCGAGTGCGATTTGATCGCTGTATGGTCTCCGATTGTTGCTGGGTGTGGTGTGGTCGTAGTTTGATCTGTGGTTGTCGTGGAAAGTTCAGTCACAGTTTCATCTCTGGCTGTCGATAGGTGAAGTTCAGTCTCAAAGGGTTTTCCGGTTGTTGAGTAAGGCTTGATCACCATTTGATCTCCACTTGTCGTTGAGTTAGATTCAGTCACAGTTTGGTCTATGATTTTCATGTAAGGCTCAATCACAGTTTGATCCCTGGTATTTGAGTACGGCTCTGTCACAGTTTGCTCTCTGGTTATTGAGTACGGCTCGGTCACAATTTGATTTCTGGTTATCGAGTAAGGTTCAGTCACAGTTAGATCTCTAGTTATCGAGTAAGGTTCAGTCACAGTTTGCTCTCCGACTGTTGGTGGGTGAAGTTTGATCCGTGTTTGATCTCTGATTGTTGGGTACGTTTTGGTGTCTGTTTGAACTCTGTAGGTTGTTGAGTAAGATCCAGATGCCGTTTGCTCTCTGGTGGTTGTAACAGGGCTGGGCCTAATTTGATATCTGCTTTTCAGTTTGGATTTAGTTCTGGTTTGACTTCTGACTGTTGTCAGTGGGTAACGTTTGGACGGGCTTTTATTTCTGGAGGTTGTTGGGTAAGTACTTGCCTCCATACGATCTCTGGTAGTTGTTGAATAAAGTTCAGGAGCCACTTGATCTCTGGTTGTGGTGGGCAGCGTTGTTGACATATTAAGCCTTGATTTAATTTTATTCCAAGCTTGATATTTTTGTGTGGCACCTTCTTCAGTTGGTAAAGAACCAGGGCTTGACTTGGAAGACGTGTAAAGAAACGTTTTCAGCAGGTTTGTACTCTCCGTGAAAGATGAGGTGATGCTGATTTTAGACCTAGTTGAACTTGGTGTTGGTAATTGGCTGCTTGCATTGACAATAGTTTGCGTAGATCTGACATTAGTCTGCAACTTTTGCATGGAGTTTTCATTTCTGTTGCATTGATCAATGAGGAATGCCAATAAGATCTTTTTTTGTCGACCACTCTTTACACATCTGGTGTCATTTGTTCTGTTGCACAGAGAGGAAGATGTGTTACATAACAAAAATAATAGGTCAATGATTTGATCAAAAGAGTACATTTCACTGCATATTCTTCACCACTCATAATTGTGCCAGAATATTAGGAGAGGCATGGATAGGGTAGATAGTCAGAACCTTTTTCCCCAGGGTGGAAATGTCCAACACTAGAGGGCATAGCTGTAATGTATGAGGGGAAAAGTTTAATGGGGATGTGCGGGGGAATGTTTTTTTACACAGTGGTGGGGACCTGGAACGCATTGCCAGAGGTGGTGGTGGAGGAGGCAGATACGATAGTAGTGTTTAAGAGACTTTTAGTTAGAAATGCATGAAAGTGCAAGGAATAGAGGGATTATGGATCACGTGCAGACAGATGAGATCAGTTCAGGTAGGCATCTTGCTCGGCACATACATTGTGGGTCCTTTGTTGTACTGTTCTATGTTCGGTATTATACAATTAATTATCGAACATAAATCCCAGCAGCAATTTGTAAACAACCCTAGCGTTAGGTTTATCAGCAATATTAGTGCACTTGTAGTAAATTAAACAACAAAGCCAGTAGCTTCTATTGCAGGCCCACCAACAATTTTCCGGCAACTGATGATCAGGCACCTCCTTTAATCCTGACAAAATTACGAGAGCGCACTTGAAATTCCCCTCTTGGAAGCCCCATCCGAAATGTGGCACCTCGGCCGGGTTAGGCGGCTAGTCTCGACCTCATCGCGACTTCCGCAGCTGATCGGCAGGTCGAATTTGCCCCCTGCGGCTGGGGCTGTGGAACTCCAGCCCAGCCAAAGCTGGTGAATCCGTTCCCATAACCGATTTCCGAAGCCGACTTTGTGGGCCGGTATATCGGCGCCCAGTGGGACCGTTCTGGTACTCCTCTTGGAGGCTGTGATCTCTGTTGGTCCGGCAAAACGGATAATCTGGCAAGGCTCTGGAATCAAGGGTGCCGGAAAATTGGTGGTGGATCTGTGTCATATATTGAGCTTCTGTCATCTTAATTCACTGTTTGAGATTCCCCTGGCACTACTGTCATCGGTATTTGATTACTCATTGCTAATACGAGTCAAATTCCCCTGCTGTGTCACAACAGCCTCAAAGGGAAACAGCACAGCAACAGGCCCTTCAGCCCACAATGAAGTCACTTTGGCACACTTAGGCCCACCACTGACACGCTAATGTGAGAGCATTGACTGTGTCTGCCTGACATTTTACAGCCGGAATATTTGGCATCCACACAACCAAGCAAGACATTGTTAAATGAGTGATACAGTGTTGATACAGATACTTTGGCCCAAATTGCCCACACCAGCCAACATGTCCCAGGCATACTAGTCTCACCTGCCTGCGTTTGGTCCATTTCTCTCCAAACCTGTCCCATCCATGTAACACTTTCAGCAGAATAAAACACTTCAAGTTTGCTGTTTCGGTAAACAACGCTTGATGCACGCAGAAGATAATTGGATAACTAGAACCGCAATGTCCTGACTGACTAACATTTGAAGTTACTGTTGCATCATGACCTTACCTGGTCAGTAATATCTTTTCTGGTTCCCTCGTCAGCCAGGTGAGCTCACAGCTGCACGCCAAGCGGTTTCCAAAGAGGGTTATTTTGATGGTTGAATTATTGAAGCGTGTCCAGGGTTTGAATTCTGTCAGGTTGCAGCTAGAATGGTAAATAGCAACACTTAGAATGTCAGTTTTGGTTGGTTTACTCTCTTTTGTTGCCCTATTAAAATGATTATGTGAGCTATTTTATTGCACTGGGTCATGGAGAAACCCAGCCATTTTGTGCACCTGACTCCTTTGATGAGAGGAGAGAGAGGTTGGTTCGCGGGAACTACTCCTGTACATCGAGTGAGCGGGCCGACCAGACTTTGGACATTGAATAAAGGTACCAAAACATACCTGCAGGTGTAATATTTGCAAAATGAATGCCACTGTGCAGTTGTATATGTGTCAAGTAAAGCACTGTTGAACTATGTATAAGAAGGAACTGCAGATGCTGGAAAATCGAAGGTAGACAAAATGCTGGAGAAACTCAGCGGGTGAGGCAGCATCTATGGAGCGAAGGAAATGGGCAACGTTTTGGGTCAAGACCTATGTTAGTAACTTTTTGTGAATGCACAGTACCTTGCAGACATTTGTGTCTACAAACTCATCTTTTAACATTACATACAGTGCTGGCAGCATTGTGCCTGCTTTTGTTTTAATCTGTGTTGGAAGGGACTGCAAATGCTGGTTTACACTGAAAATAGACAAAATGCTGGAGTAACTCAGCAGGACGGGCAGTGTCTCTGGAGAGAAGGAATGGGTGATGTTTCGGGTCGAGATTGAGAGTCAGGGGAGAGGGAGACATAGAGATGTAGGGTATGGTGTTCCTTGCCAGACATAGAGTAAGGTGTGAAAGCACAGGTCAAAGGCGGCAATGCTCATAAGGTCATGTATGATGGGCCACATGGCCTCATTCTGCTCCTATCAGGTCTACTCCGCCATTCAATCATGGCTGATTTATCTCTCCCTCCTAACCCAATTCTCCTGCCATCTGACACCCGTACTAATCAATAATCTATCTATCTCTGCTTTAAAAATATCCATTGACTTGGCCTCCACTGTCTTCTGTGGCAAAGAACTTCACAGATTCACCACGCTCTGACTAAAGAAATTCCTCCTCATCTCCTTCATAAAGGGACGTCTTTTAATTCTGAGGCTATGACTTCTAGCCCTCGACTCTCCCACTAGTGGAAACATCCACTCTATCCAAGCCTTTCACTATTTCTGTACATTTCAATGAGGTCCCCGCTCCTTCTTCTTAACTCCAGCCCAGTGCCGACAAACGCTCATCTTAGGTTAACCTACTCATTCCTGGAGTGGGCACAGCATTACATCCCTGTTCATTGCATCAAGGAAAATGTAGAATGGTTCATTGGTAGCTGAGGGGAAGGTGCCAACGAGGCATACAATCAGTAAAATTAAATCAGGAGGACTGTGAGGCTAATGGGAGAACTAGGATGGGTGATGGGGACACAGAGAGATAGATAGATAGAGAGAGAGAGAGAGAGAGAGAGAGAGAAAGCAAGGATTACTTGAAGTTAGAGTAACCTCTTGTTTCTGATATTGTGACACACATTGTTCTGCATTGAGTATTTCAATGCCATTTTTTGATGGTCAACCTTGTCCTTTTTGGCTGGAACTGTTATGGAACATTCAGTACTTAACATTGCATTGCTGCTCCATGTAGTCAGAACAATATTTTTATGACCAAGCTGCTCGACTTTAGTTACCGGATTGTTTTAAGCGAAAAATTCCTCCACTATTGTGTGTACGAGTTAATTAATTTGGATGGTTATAGAATTCAACCTTTTTTTTTGTTCACACTGAAAAGCGTTTGATCCAGAAATAGTTGTGAAATAACGGCAGTCACAATTTGCTACGCTCATCCTGTTTTTGCACCCATTTTGAAGGCTTAAAACAGGTATTTGAATTAACTAACGTAAAGTCTTTTTGGGACTAATGAAAGAGAAAACATTCAGGAGATCAGACAGCATCGATGGAAAGAGATACAGAGTTAACATTCCAGGTCAATGATCCTTTGTGAGACCCCTAAAGGTGGGGTGGGGAATGGGGTCGGTGGTGGATAGGACAAAGGGAACATCTCTGAGAGAGTGGGGCCAGCGTTACGGTGGTCGGCTACATGAAAAATCATGAATTTGTATTGTTAAATAGGGAAACAGAAACACAATGCGCTTGAGTAACTCAGTGAGCTGGGCAGCATCTCTGGAGAACATGGATAGGTTGGTGTAAAAATGCTGGAGTAACTCAGCGGGACAGGGTGACGTTTTGGGTCGAGACCCATCTTCAGCCTGAAGAAGGGTCTCGACCTGAAACATTACCCATTCCTTCTCTCCAGAGATGCTGCCTGTCCCGCTGAGTTACTCCAGCATTTTGTGTCTACCTTCGATTTAAACCAGCATCTGCAGTTCTTTCCTACACATGGATAGGTGGTCTTTTGGATTGGGTCTCTTCTTCAGGTTGATTGTGGTGGCAGGTGTGGGGGGGGGAGAGGATGGTGGATAAGGGCCATGAAAGCTGGAAGAGGCATGGGGGCAGGACAAAGCTTGGCGAGTGATAGGTGCATATAGATGAGAGGGGGTTGATAGACAGATGGCTGGGCAACGGCCAGAGATGAAGAGCAAAAGTGTGAGATAAGAGAAGAGGGGTGAATTGTGAAGCTAGAGGTAGGAATATAGGTTGAAAGGAGGGGGAAGGGG
Organism: Leucoraja erinaceus; assembly: GCF_028641065.1. Lineage (NCBI taxonomy): Eukaryota > Metazoa > Chordata > Chondrichthyes > Rajiformes > Rajidae > Leucoraja > Leucoraja erinaceus. The sequence goes on along the minus strand of NC_073384.1, from coordinate 9,716,321 downwards.
ATAAATGGATGCAAGACCAAGTGGGACACGGGAAAGAGAGGAGGAAGTGAGGGAAAAAAATTAAATTAAAAATGGGTGTTGTTTGTAGATTAGTTACCTAGAATTGGAGAATTCATTGTTCATACTGTTAGGTTGTAAACTACCTGAGAGGTGCTGTACCTGCAGTTTGTGTGTGGCCTAAAAGCCCTGTCCCACTGTACGAGTTCATTCAAAAGTTCTCCCCGAGTTTGCCCTGATTCGAACTCGGAGATTTACGGTAATGGCCGATCGTAAGTACTCGGGGCTCTTGTGGACATTTTTCAACATGTTGAAAAATCTTCACGAGTCTTCCCGAACTTACCTGCCGTTAGGAAGTCTTCCCGAGTACCCGCCGTTAGCGTTACGAGCCGTTAAGAGTAGTCCCCGAGCTCCGACGTACCCGCTACGTTCATTCTACGTGCTTGCCAAAAGTTTGATTTTTTTAAAAACTCGGGAGAGCACTTGATTGAACTCATACAGTGGGAGAGGGCCATAACTATTTCAATGGAGGAGGACCGGGTCAGAAAGGTCAGTATGGGAATGGGATGGGGAGTTAAAATGGTTATCAACCGGAAGATCTAGCAATCTTTGGCGGACTGAGTGCAACTGTTGGACAAACACTAAATAGGTACATCGTCTTGAGTTCATTAACTTTATGTCATATATTGGTGTCAATGTATTGAATTGTCCAAATGAAAATACTGAACAAATAAGTGAGGAAATGTCATAAAACGGCAGAGAAACATAGAAAATAGGTGCAGGAGGAGGCCATTCATCCTTTCGAGCCTGCACTGCCATTCAATATGATCATGGCTGATCATCCAACTCAGTATCCTGTACCTGCCTTCTCTCCATACCCCTTGATCCCTTTAGCCACAAGGGCCACATCTAACTCCCTCTTAAATATAGCCAATGAACTGGCCTCAACTACCTTCTGTGGCAGAGAATTCCACAGATTCGCCACTCTCTGTGTAAAAAATGATTTTCTCATCTCGGTCCTAAAAGACTTCCCCCTTATCCTTAAACTGTGACCCCTTGTTCTTGACTTCCCCAACATCGGGAATAATCTTCCTGCATCTAGCCTGTCCAACCCCTTAAGAATTTTGTACGTTTCTATAAGATCCCCCCTCAATCTTCTAAATTCTAGCGAGTACAAGCCGAGTCTATCCAGTCTTTCTTCATATGAAAGTCTTGCCGTCCCAGGAATCAGTCTGGTGAACCTTCTCTGTACTCCCTCTATGGCAACAATGTCTTTCCTCTTAATTGGAGACCAAAACTGTACGCAATACTCCAAGTGTGGTCTCACCAAGACCCTGTACAACTGCAGTAGAACTTCCCTGCTCTTATACTCAAATCCTTTTGCTATGAATGCATGAAATCTTTATTTGATATCAACAATATGCATCAAGGAAACGGTTGTAATTGTAAGAAAGTTGAATTGTTTACCTTTGGAGAGAAAGTGTCTGTAAATGTCGGAGCTGTTCAAACATGCTACTGTTCAAAAAATATAGCTGCGGAATTTCGTCCAAGTTCACATGAATAAGACTTGAAGTGTGGAGGAACAGGTCAACGGGCAGAGACTGAAGGAAGGGCAGCCGTCTCATCCACAGGGTCTGCAGATTGCTTAATCCATCAAAGCACTGTCGGTCAACTGTAATTGTAAATGAATGATTAACGTGTGTGTTCCTCTGAAGACCCAGCGTATATATAGGAAGGAACTGCAGATGCTGGTTTAGATGTTGTTGTCTTGGACTAAGGGCTTTTCTTTATTATGGGATATCAGAATTAAGATACTAACTAAGCTTGCTCAGTGCATCACTGAAGTAATTTTACCTGTGGAATAATTACATTTTATTGTCCAATACCAAATCCTGACTCTTTTCCTTTTTCTATGTCTTCTGAGCCACAATCCTCACCCTCACATAAAACCCAAATTCACTTCAATAGTAGGTTAGTATAGTTTGATATAGGTTTAGTTTAATTTAGTTCAGAGATGCAGCGCACAAATAGGCCCTCTGGCTCACTAAGTCTGCATCAACACTGATCCCCGCACATTAACACTATCCTACACATATTAGGGACAATTTAAATTTATACCAAGCCAGCTAGCATATAAATCTGTATGTTTTTGGAGTGTGGGGGGGGGGAAACTGTTGGTCTTGGAGAAAACTAGCACGGTCGGTGGGAGAACGTACAAACTCCATTCAGGCAGCACCCATAGTTGGGTTCGAACCCAGGTCTCTGGTTGTTCTCTAATTTCTCAATAATATGATTTCTCGGTAACTAAGGTAATTGAATTTTCTAAACAAGATTGGGCCTGTGTTTAGATGATAAATTGGGACATTCCTTACCTGACCCTGTCTTTGTCATCTTCACCACAGCCAACATTAGACAATCGTTGGCTCCACCTTTCCTTGATCATCGTTGCTGGCTTTGATTTGTTCTTTTGCATGCCTTTCATTCATTTCTTCTAAGTACCTTTTCATATCTCTCGTTCTCCTCTCCCCTGACTCTCAGTCTGAAGAAGTCTCGATCCGAAACGCCATCTATTCCTTTTCTCCAGAGATTCTGCCTGACCCGCTGAGTTACTCCAGCTTTTTGTATCTATCTTCGGTGTAAACCAGCATCTGCGGTTCCTTCCTACACATCCCGTCTTTGGTAATGTCATTCTATTATTTGAAACACCTTTGAGGTGTCTTATATTTTTGAGTGGATACTTCAAGCCCAGAAACCTGACTGCTTGGATGAAATCAGTGAACAAGGAAACAGTAAGATAGACAGAATCTACAAAAATAAAGGGATAGTCAATAAGAGTCTGGATCTGTTGACTGTCCCTTTACCTCCACAGATGCAAACCTGTGGCGTTCCCATAACTGTTAGTTTTTTCTGCTCTTGGTTACAGTATCTGTTGTCTCTTATGTCTCTAAAATGGGTGAACATTATTTTGTTTCCATTCTGCTACTTGGGTGCCCACCATCAACACCATGCCCATAGTAATTAATAGCCTGCCATGTCATGGCCAGTCAATGGATAAGGCAGAGATAGAGAAATTCTTGATTGGAACGGGTGTCAAAGGTTATAGGGAGAAGGCAGGAAAATGGGATTAGGAGGCAGAGGTCAGCCATGATTGAATGCCCGATGGACCGATTGGCCTAATTCTACTCCTATAACTTGTGAACTTGTGTAATGCAAAATCTATCATGTGCTGAATTTTTAAATGTAACTTTAATGTAGTAATTTTAAAGCTGAATACCACTGAAAATGGGCGTATCACAAGTAAGCTTTTACAATCACTCCCGTCTGTTCCTTAAAACAGTAAGACCATAAGAAATAGGAGTGGAATTAGGCCATTCGGCCCTCCGAGTCTGCTCTGCCATTCGGTCATAGTTGATCTATTCACGAATAACCAGATTTTAAATGACGATTAAAAAAAAAAAAAAAAGAAAAGCCATTTTCCAATTATTTTGTGGTACAGTATTAAATGTACAAGTCTCTTCAGAAATGAATTCATTCACCCAAAACGGTGATCATCATATCTTTGAGCCTCTGAAGTATAAATGCAATGATGACATTTCCCAGAGATGGTAGATTAATGACGAGAGTAAGGATGCTTTTATGGAATGGGTCTGCATTTTATTCGCTTTTTGTTTTTAAACCAATTCTGAAGTAACTTGAGATTCTGTACAGTGTGAGTGCATTTTATAGTTCTAAACGCTACAATTCAAAGTCGTTGTGCTGATTTTCATTGAGTTGTACAAGAAATGCTGGTGCAATTGAGTAGATCTCGAGTCTAAATAAAGGAGAAACAAGACATCTATATTTTTGTAGTACCGAATTTAAAAAAAAAACACGAGTCACTGGTACTTACAGGTTTTGAAAAGGTTTTCGCTCAGATCAAGTACTTTGATGTTTTCTGTATCGGTCGCAAATGCTTTGTGACTGCATGATTCCAAAGACGTTGAGGACAAGTTAAGGTACTGAAGCTTGGGGAAAGGACTGAATTCGTGCGTGCTGATCTTTTGCAAAGGGTTTCCTTCCAGTCTGAGAGAGGTGAGATTGGGCCCTTTAAATTTCCACTGTAACTTTGTGAATTTGTTGTAGCCGAGGTCCAGTGAAGCAAGGTGTGGGAGCACGGTCCCCGAATAAGTGATGGTTGAGATTTTATTATGACTGAGAAGTAAAGTGGTTAAGTTGTGGAGGTTCATAAACTTTGAGAATGCAATCTGCTGAATGGCGTTGTGGCTTAAGTCCAGATATTTGAGAGCTGTCGGTAGGCAGGATGGGGCACGTGTAAGTTGATTACTAGCCACGCTCAAGTGCTTTAATGTTGTTATGTTCAGGGATCCACAGGGCAGGCCATTGTCAGTCAGATTGTTGTGCGACAGCTCGAGTCTTTCCAGAGCACTGACATTTTGGAAGGCATTAACTGGAATGCTGTTGATGTTCTGACTTGTAAGATGGAGCTGATTGTCATTTTGGGAATAGGTTTTGTTAAGAAGCAATGAAAAATATTCTATCTGATCAATTGGCGAACCGTTAATTCTTGAATGGAAAAACATTGCCTCTGCCAGCAGAAAAAGAGCCACTAGTTCCATTTAAAAAAAATATCGAACCAAGTTCCTAAAGGGGAAAAAAAACACATGCACATTTGAGGTTTAGTTGAGAGAGTACAGGAACAGGCCATTAATCTTCAGACTTGAGGATAAATGTATGTCTCTTCGGGTGATATTTAACAATAGAAATCCTAACTTAGCAGACAACAATATTTCTATCTAGCCTTTGTGAATAAAACTAATAGATTCTGTTAGACGTTCACACATAAACCAGTGCATGTCAGCAAGAACCATTAAAATCTCTAGTGCCCAAGTAGGCTTTGATCACCCTACACTTTGGGGAGTTGATCTGTATAATTAGGTTTGGGTTCATTATTGGAATGTGTTCTGAGGTTTCTTTTGCTTATTATCCAAACAGATCAGATATACCATACATGGACACAATCAGTTCAAACTCGTGTAGAATAGGTAGAGCAAAAGGGAAATTACAGAGTGCACATAGAGTTTAATTTAGAAATACAGTGTGGGATCAGGCCCTTCAGCCCACCGATTCCGCATGGACCAGCGATCCCCGCACAATGACGCTATCCTACACATTAGGGACAATTTACAATTTTACCAAACCAATTAACCTGTGCCTTAGGAGTGTGGGAGGAATCCGGAGAATCTGGCGAAAACCCCACACAGGTCAAGGGGAGCACGTGCAAACTCCGTACGGGCAGCACCCGTAGTCAGGATTGAACCCGAGTCTCAGGCGCTGTAAGACAGCAACTCTACTGCTGCGCCACCGTGCCGTCGTTAACATTGCAGCAAAGTCCAATGTCCTCAATGGGGAACGTGAATCAAACAATAAACGAGCTTATGGTAAGACCATTCAGAAGCCTAATTATGGAGGGGAAGAAGTTGGACTAGAGATACCGTCTAGTTTTTGTAGCTATCCCCAACCATCTAGCCTGGCTTGATTCACCCCAACACAATTCTACTTGGAGAGTAAATCACAATGTTTCTGCATAGCATATTAAGATAACAAATTCTGAGCACTCATTATATTCAAAAGACTGTGCTCCAAAATGTTGAAAAGAACTAAATACGAGTAAAAAATCTTGACTTCAAGAGTCAAGAGTTTTATTGTCATGTGTCCCAGATAGGACAATGAAATTCTTGCTTGCTGCAGCACAACAGAATATGTAAACATAATACAGAACAGGAGATAAAAGTTCAGTGTGTCTATATACCATAGATCATTTATATACACAATAAATAAACGGATAAAGTGCAATAGGCTGTTATTGTTCAAAGTTTGTTTGATGGCGAGTTTAATAGTGTGATGGCTGTGGGGAAGAAGCTGTCCCTGGATCTGGATGTTCCAGATTTCAAGCTCCTGTACCTTCTTCCCGATGGCAATGGAGAGATGAATGTGTGGCCAGGATGGTGTGGGTCTTTGATGATGTTGGCAGCCTTTTTGAGGCAGTGACTGCGATAGAAGGAATGGCTGACGTTTCGAGACCCTTCTTCAGCCCGTCTCGACCCAAAAAATCACCCATTCCTTCTCTCCAGAGATGCTGCCTGTCCCGCTGAGTTATTCCAGCATTTTGTGCCTACTTTTGATTTAAACCAGCATCTGCAGTTCTTTCCAAAATAGTTTACCTATTACTATTTTATCCTCCACACTTCTGACCCTACATTAAAAACAAAAGACTGAGTTGCTTCCATATATTCTTACTAAATCAAAAAACACAGAAGAACCGACTTTTAAGAATGTTCTTCCTGAATTTCTTATGGCTAGTAATTAAATGTTCAAATTTGAATAGTGCTTTCTTACTTTTGGAATGAATTTAGGTAAAGACTAAAATAGTGCACAGGACCTAACAGCCAAGTTTTAATTTTGTACATGTAAAAAGATTTGTGATTATTTTAGTTTTCCTTGTAATTTAACATTTTGTACAAATTTTGCCCGCATCAGCAAAGTAATATGACATTTAATCATGCAAACTATTTATAGTCTCACAGTGCCCGCTGAAAGTAAAATATCCGTTACACTTACCAAATTGATCGGAGTACTGGATGTCGGTCTATTTGAAGTAAACAGGTTTCCGATAGCTATGTAGAAGTCCCAGTTGCATGGGGTGAATAAATCAGATGAATTTTAACCCTTACTGATTTTCTAAAAGTATTTGTAGAGGAAGATCTGTTGGACGTATGCAAGTCCATGCATTACGAAGTCCTAGCGAAGTCTGGTCACATAGCCTGTGTCATTCATGTGACTGCTTTGTTTCTTTTGTGGTGGATGTACATTCCTCCAGTAGAGCTCTTGGAATGTAACCTGCTTTGATAGCAGAATGCCTCCGATAAGTGAGGGTTAGCAGGCTTTAACTAACTGCAAATACTCTTAATTGGATTTATGTGTTATCTGTGGTCTGACACCAACAGTGGAAAAATAAAGAAACAGTTAAATCAGTGACTAAGAGGGTTACCCATTTTCCAGAAATTCACTTCAAGGGTAATTTCCTTGGAAAAGGTGGGGGAAGAATGAGCTATTTTTATCAATGAGAAATGGCAACTTTTCTGGCAAGCAATGTGGGCATTTTAATGTTGGTGTTTTAATTTTATAAATATGGTTTGCGATTTTTTTGGGTATGAGTTGCACTGTTACTTCAGAAAATCAGAGAGCAGTGCTGAATTACGTTATATCTCTTTGATGACCCTTGGACTATCCTTGATTGGACTTTGCTGGCTTTACCTTGCACTAAACGTTATTCCCTTATCGTGGATATATGCACTGTAAATGGATCGATTGTAATTCTGCTGTCTGGACAGCATGCAACAAAAGCTTTTTGCTGTACCTCGGTACATGTGACAATAAACTAAACTGGAACTGAAACTCCAAATAGATCTTCGAATGCTTTTATTGAAACTTGTAACATACTGTGATTTTAAAGCCTTGATTTGGCTGTGTTCCACCCCTGGACTCCACTTGCAGTCCATGAGTGGAGCACTAGAGCACCATGCCAGCAAATTCGGAGATTTTATAGGTGTGAGTCGGGGAAATAATAATAAATAGCTAAGTTGCAGTTTATTAATTGGATGTTGTTTTTAATTGCTTAAGTTTTTTTAAATGCATTTAAATAGTGTTTTTTTAAATGATTGATTTTAATGAGTTGTATTGTATTTGGTTGTGGCTAACAATCAAAAGCAATTGGAAAATATTACATTTATTTTACATGAGATTAATCGAAAACATTCACCAGATGACGGGGGGTTTTGCAGTGTCTGTAAAAGTCGCTTATGATTTGATAGGATGCATTTTCTTTGTCCCATGTGAAACCCCATTCAATCAACTAGTGGTTGCACTTAAGAACTTTAGCGTAACACTTTGGTGGCAAAATATATCTGGTGAACAATGAATGTGGCGCAGCAGTAGAGCTGTTGTCTTACGGCGCTTGTATGGAGTTTGTACGTTCTTGTGGGTTTTCTCCGAAATCTTCGGTTTCCTCCCACACTCCAAAGACGTACAGGTGTGTAGGTTAATCGGCTTGGTGTATGTGTAAATTGTCCCCAGTGTGTGTAGGGCAGTGTTGATGCATGGGGAGTCTCTAGTCGGTGCAGACTCGGTGGGCCGAAGGGCCTGTTTCCGCGCTGTATCTCTAAAGTTTAAAAAAACCCTAAAAATTAGCTCATTAGTAATAGCACAAATGCTCTGAAATAGAAATGGAGAAAGTTGGAATTACTCGGCATCTGTAGAAAGGGAAACCGAGTTAACATTTCGGATCGGTGACCTGATCTCAACTGGTAACATTTAGAAATAAAACAAGTCTTAAGCTGTAGAAAATGGTAGAAACGTAAAGAGAGCGAAAGGGAAGATTTGTCTTGTGGTGAGGACACAAGTGGTGCTTGTGACACCAGCTAAAATATGATACTAAAAACTAATTAATAACAAGAGTGCTTGTCTGAGGAGACAAATGAAATCTGAAATAGCAGAAGTGGGATGAGAAGAAAAATGAATGCTGGAAATGTAAGGTACAAGATTGGAATACAAGATACAAGATACAAGATGCATTTAATTGTCATTTGGACCCCTTGAGGTCCAAACGAAATGCCGTTTCTGCAGCCATACATTACAAACAAATAGACCCAAGACACACATAATTTACATAAACATCCATCACATTGCTGTGATGGAAGGCCAAATAAACTTATCTCTCCACAGCACTCTCCCCCCCGATGTCAGAGTCAAAGTCAAAGCCCCCCGGCTGGCGATGGCGATTGTGCCGCGGCCATTAAAGCCACGCCGGGTGGTGCGAGGTCGCACACCGGGTCTTGGTGTTAGAGCCCCCGGCGTGCGCTCGCAGAGTCCCGCGGCCATTCCAAGCCGCGCGGGGCGGTGTGTCAGGCCCCGCTCCAGGAGCTCTTCGACCCCGCAACTCGGGCGGGGGAAGTCGCCGTTGCAGGAGCCCTGAAAAAGCGGTCTCCCTCCAGGGACCTGCGGGCTCCCGGTGCCGCCGTCCACAGACCTGCAGTTGAAGCCTCCGACTCTCCGGTCGGGCCGCAGCAGCAGCAGCAGCAGCGCTCCTCCACCGCTCCACCCGCTCCGGACTCGGCCAGCTCCGCGACGGTGAGGTGAGTCGTCGGCACCAGAGTCCCCGGTCTCTTCCTGTTGGAGGCCGCTCCTCATTGCAGCCCCAACGATAACGGAGACCCGACGAGAAAAGGTCGGGTCTCCCGTGCAGGGAGAGATTTTAAAAAGTTTCCCCCCACCTCCCACCCCCCCACACACACACCCCCCAACAAAAAATAACAAAAACTACATAAAAACATAGACAGAAAAATAATAAAACGCGGACGGGCTGCAGAGGCCGCTGCTGATGAGAGTCGCGCCGCCCACCAGAATATCTTTATTATGTGAACTGGTTACATTAGTTGAAGACACAAGGAACTGAAGATGCTGGAATCTTGAATAAACCACAAATTGCTGGAGTACTCAGTGGGTCAGGCGTCATCTGTGGAGTGAATGAACAGGCGACGTTTCAGGTCTGGACCCTTCTTTCGACTCGATTTGAGTTCCTGAATCTGAAGAAGGGTCCCGACTCAATGTTACTTGTCCATTCTCCCCACAGATGCTGCCTGTCCCACCAAATTACACTAAAATGTTGTGCTTTGTTACATTCATTCAGTCATTAAGGCTATAGTATGCACAATGAAAGCTGAGGTACTGTTCCTCACACTTGCATTGAGAGCAATGTAAGAGGCCAAAGACAGGTGTCAGAATAAGAGTAGATTTAGGTTTATGTTTATTGTTGTTATGCAGTTATGCTGCTTCCAAGTAATTATTTCATTATTGTATATATGACAATTCGACACTCTTGCCATTTATTGATTGATTGATCTAATAATAGTTTTGGCAAGTCCCTGACACACTTCAAGCTCTACAATAGACAATTCACGTTCCTTTGGGATAACTATTCCAAAGTTTCACAACTTCCCAGTCAAACAAATTTTCCTTATCTCAGCTGTAAATAGCTGACCACTTATCCAAGGAACAGAATCGTCTCCTACTTAACCAATCAGCTGAGGGAACAGGCACTTAGCTCCTACCCTTTAAAGCTCTCAAAGAATGTTATAACCCTTCGTGAACGTGTCTTGCTTGGCCAGGCACCTCAATCTACCATTGATTTTTGACTGAAAACCTAATGATAAAGGTCAGAAGTTAATCTTTCTGCTCTAGCTGATAAGATATGTAGTTTGTGACACCCAAAGTTTGCATTGCACTGTTTTAGGACAACGTACAGAAGCAAAGAAGTAGGCTATTCAGTGTCTACATTCTGTCTGCTATTCAATTAAATATACTTCCAAACCTGCCATGGTTCCTTGAGCTTTGAGAAAATGGAAATCAGAACATGACGGAGAAGTAAAATGGTGACTGAACGGATGGCCATGATGGTGTTTGCAGACTAAACCAAGGTGGACAGCAAAATGGTCACAATCTGCAAGAGAATCAAATAGAGTGTGCTAATTTCTACATAATGCAGGCACAGGTCAATTGTTTTTTTTCACCTTGGAAGAGCCTTGGACAGGAACACGATTCACTTTACTGTAGATAGACACAAAATGCTGGAGTAACTCAGAGGGATAGGCAGCATCCCTGGAGAGAAGGAAAGGGTGATGTTTTGGGCTAAGACCCTTCTTCAGACTGAACGTCAGGGGAAAGAGAAACGAGAGAAATCATAGAAACATAGAAAATAGGTGCAGGAGTAGGCCATTCGGCCCTTCGAGCCTGCACCGCCATTCAATATGATCATGGCTGATCATCCAACTCAGTATCCTGTACCTGCCTTCTCTCCATACCCCCTGATTCATTTAGCCACAAGGGCCACATCTAACTCCCTCTTAAATATAGCCAATGAACTGGCCTCAACTACCTTCTGTCATAATCACCATAATCACGCTTTATCAGCCAAGTATGTTGTGCAACAAACGAGGAATTTCATTTGCCATACAGTCATAGCAATAAAAAGCAACAAGACACACAAAATACATTTTAACATAAACATCCACCACAGCGACTCCTCCACTTTCCTCACTGTGATGGAAGGCGAAAAAAAGGTTCAATTTCTTCCCTTCTTTGTTCTCCCGTGGTCGGGAGCCTCGAGCTTTCCAATGAAGGGGCGATCTTGGCTTTAGTAGCCGGCGGTTGGGCCCTCCGGTTGGGAATCCACAAATGCACAACTCTCAGGGTGAAAAAGTATTTTCCCATCTCAGTTTTAAATGGCCTCCCCATTATGCTTAGACTGTTGCCCCATCAGAGGTTCTGGACTCCTCTTCATTGGGAACATTTTTCCTGCATCTAGTTTGTCTAATCCTTTTATAATTTTTCACGTTTCCATAAGATATCCTCTCATCCTTCTAAATTCCAATGAATACAAGCCCAGTCTTTTCAATCTTTCCTCATATGACAGTCCCGCCATCTCGGGAATTAACGTTGTGAATCTACACTGCATTGCCTCAACAGCAAGGATGTCCTTTCTCAAATTATATCCTTCCTCAAAGCTGAACTATTCCTCTCAGATCTTGTCATCATGTTCACCATGGACATTGTTGGTCGACGGGCCTGTTTTTGTGCTGTACTTTTCGCCATTCTGTGAGTCTGATTTCCATTTTCTATTTTCTCACCCCTTTAACATTGAAGGTCATCAGCGCTTCTACTTCCTGAGAAGATTACGGAGAGTCGGTTGGTCAAGGAAGACTCTCTCTAACTTCTACAGGTGCACAGTAGAGAGCATGCTGACCGGTTGCATCGTGGCTTGGTTCGGCAATTTGAGCGCCCTGGAGAGGAAAAGACTACAAAAAGTAGTAAACACTGCCCAGTCCACCATCGGCTCTGACCTTCCTTCCATCGAGGGGATTTATCGCAGTCACTGCCTCAAAAAGGCTGGCAGTATCATCAAAGACCCACACCATCCTGGCCACACACTCATCTCCCTGCTACCTTCAGGTAGAAGGTACAGGAGCCTGAAGACTGCAACAACCAGGTTCAGGAATAGCTACTTCCCCACAGCCATCAGGCTATTAAACCTGGCTCGGACAAAACTCTAATTTATTAATAACCACTTTCTGCTATTTGCACTTTATCAGTTTATTTATTCATGTGTGTATATATTTATATCATGGTATATGGACACATTTATCTGTTTTGTAGTAAATGCCTACTATTTTCTGTGTGCTTAAGCAAAGCAAGAATTTCATTGTCCTATACAGAGACACATGACAATAAACTCACTTGAACTTGACATGGAAGGTGCTAAGTATTACTTAGATGCATATCTACAGGTGATTTACATAATCCCAGAGTTTTAATATTCTCTGAAATATTTAAATCCGTTGATCTGTTTGGCTGAAGGTTGCCAACAGCAGTGCATTTATCAATTGAGGAATATAGAGCCTGCCTTACAATGCAAAGGTTGAAAGATATTTTGGGCGGAACAGCAGTAGAGTTGCTGCCTTCGAGTGTCAGAGACCTGGGTTCAATCCAAACTGCGGGTGCTGTCTGTACGGAGTTTGTATGTTTTCCTCATGACTGCATGGGTTTTCCCCAGTTTCTTCCCACGTTCCAAAAACGTACAGGTTAGTAGGTTAATTGGTTTTGGTAAGTTGTAAAAAAAAAGTTCCTCGTGTGTGTAGGTTAGTGTAGGTAGGCCAGCACGGACTTGGTGGGCCGAAGGGCCTGTTACTGCACTGTATCTCTACACTCTTTAGAGTTTTGTTTTGGTTCAGTGCAGAGATAACTATACATTCGCTGGGTTTTTCTTAAAATTACAGTTTCTGTTGTGGTTGTGGAAGCTTGGGTTATTATAATTGGGGGGAGTGGGCATTTGAAATTCCAGTGCCATTATTAAGATAAACAGCCATGATAAAGTGTTGTAGGAGTTCGTACCAGTTAGGGATGGCGCTGGAAAAAACACACTCTGTCACTTGGAATGCAGTGCACGCAAGTAAGAGATCTATCCCAGCTGTTTTCAAGTCTTTGATGACAGAAATGACATTTTATTTTGTTGAATAGCAGAAATTGCTTCTGCGGAGGAGACTGGGTGACGAGAGTGGAGTATTGCATTAGGTGTCATGGATTAGGGAGAATGCTGACCGTTTCATTGGCGTGATGGGATTGTGCTCCCAACTACATTTTAATGTTTCATTTTATACGGCCAATTTCTGACATCTGAGATTAAAGAAATTTAGTAATGAAATGGATTTATTTTATTCAAAATTACCCTCAAAATGCATCTGATGACTTGTTGAAGCCAGAAATGAGAGCCAAAAACTATAAATTCTTGGTAGTATTCTTCTGTAATTCTGTAAATTTTAAACTTTCATTTCAGTCTTGTGACGTGATTTATAAAATGCTTTTTAAACAGGAAGTAAGCTGCATCTTATTTTAAAAACCGCTTCAAGTATTTTACGTTTGTAAATATTTGTCCACAGTTTATATAATTTCACTCCATAACGGCTTTTCAACCAGTTATTTCAATATTCACATATAGAATCTTGCTGATTAACAATATGGACATTTAGATTAATTAGTAGGAAGGAACTGCAGATGCTGGTTTAAACCGAATCTAGACACAAAATGCTGCAGTAACTTAGCAGGACAGGCAGCATCTCTGGAGAGAAGGAATGGGTGACGTGTCTGGTCGAAACCCTTCTTCAGACAATGCTATTCAACGGGACCTAGTTGCTTCTTTGAATTAAATACCGCAACTATTTGGCATCTTGAATACATGTCTCATTTTTAAGGTTTGCAACTGATCAAAGATTTTGGCGATTTCCTTGTTTTAATTCATTAAGAATTGTTGTTCGTATTCTAAATGACTCAAAAGCATTGCAATGCTTATTTTCATCCTGTACATTTGCAAGAAAGTATATTCTATGCTGTGTGAGTGCATGCAAGACAAAATTTCTTTCTCTCACGCTGTTTTAATATCCATATCTGATATTTTAGAATCAATAATATCCATATCTGATATTTTAGAATCAATGAAAATTTGTTAACACTTTTTCCCCATATATTGTAGTCCAGTAATGACCAAGTAATAACTTTTAATGTGTTGGTTTAAGGTAAATGCGGCACAGTGGCGCAGTGGTAGAGTTGCTGCCTTACCACGCCAGAGACCCGGGTTCAAATCTAACTACGTCTGTACAGAGATTGTAGGTTCTCCCGTGACTCATGGGTTTTCTCTGGGTGCTCCAGTTCCCTCCCACATTTCAAAGACGAACAGGTTTGTAGGTTAATTGGCTTTGTTAAAAATTGTAATTTGTCCCTAGTGTGTATGATAGTGCTAGTGTAAGGGGTGATTCCTAGTCGGCGCGGACTTGGTGGGCCAAAGGGCCTGTTTCCGTGCTGTATCTCTAGGTCTAAAAGTAAATTTAAATAGAATATTAGAGAAAACCCCACTTCATGGAAATGGTGTTATTTGATTCTCACTGGATCAGCAAGAGGAGATTTGGTTTAATGTCTTGGCTCAGCATATCCTCAGTTTAACATTGCAGTGTCACCCTATAACATTACGCTCAGATCTCTAGAATGAAACTTCAACCCACCACCTCCTAATTCAGAGATGGGTAGCTGTTATACTGCACAGCGAACTCACATAAAAGCACAGATGTTTAAGCATCTCCCGGTTCCAGGGAGGAGGCAGCCGCTACAGTAGTACAGACACGTGGGGTCCAGACGACATCTGGTCGGAGCTTTTCGGTTTCAACTAAAGGTTGTGCACTGTTTCTCCCAACTGGACTTTTTTATTTTACAAGGAACTGCAGAAAACAAATCAAAACCAATTGAATATTCTATGCCAAACTTAAACAAAAATCAAAGATAGACTCAAAGTATTGGAGTAGTTCAGTGGGTCATGCAGTATCTCTGGAGAAAAAGGATGGGTGACGTTTTGAGTCGGCTGAGGTAAGATCCCGACCTGTTATGTCATCTATCTTTTTTTTTTCTCCATAGAAGCTGTCTGACCCGCTGAGTGCCTATCTTTGGTATAAACCAGCATTTGGAGTTCCTTGTTTCCAAAAAACCCCAGCTTTTTGGAAACAGTGGAATAATTTCAAGTTTTATCTGCTGATTATTTGGGTTTTTATATAATTTTTCAAATTTTCCCTTGCTATAATTGTGATTTGATCTGTAGCTGAGGGAGAATATCCTCTAAACAAAACCTTGTATCTGGGTTGCATTCTGATTTTAAGCAAATGTCAAACCTGCAGAGCATTTTCATGTAGACTTCCGTGAATAGATCAACTTTCCCTCTTAGATAGCATCAAATGCCCTTAAATAATGGCTAATCCTCAAAGAAACTGAGGGTAATTGTGCTGTTTTTCATTTCAACATTTTTGTGCCATTTACATCCACTGATTAAAAATAAATTGGGATTGGGGGTGGGGGGGAAATGTTATGTAAATGTGACAGACTTTAGAGATACAGAGTGGAAACAGGCCCTTCGGACCACCGAGTCTGCGCCGACCAACAATCCCCGCACGCTAACGCTATCCTACACACACTAGACATAAATATTACCAAGCCAATGTTTTTGGAATGTGGGACGAAACCGGAGCACTAAGAGAAAACCCACACAGGACACAGGGAAAACGTGCAGAGAGCACCCATAGTCAGAATCGAACCTGGGTCTCTGGCGCTCTAAGTCAGCAACTCTATTATTATTATTATTATTATTATTATTATTATTATTATTATTGCACTATAATTGTTTATTCATTGAGTATGTGTGAATGTGTATATACGCGCAGTTAACTTTTTTTCTCCCCCGTTATGTACTATGTTTACATATTCTGTTGTGCTGCAGCAAGTAAGAATTTCATTGTACTATCTGGGACACATGACAATAAAACACTCTTGACTGTACCGCTGCACCACTGTGCTACATTTTTATTGTGTTAAAATTATTCCATTGTCCGATGCATTATTTTTTTGACTTTTTTGTTTACTTTTTGCAGTTGGACGGCTACATTGCACGAAACTGGGCGAATCAGAAATCGGCTTTGGGGAGTGCCCTGGACCCATTAGCAGACAAAATTCTGATCAGCGTTTTGTACGTCAGTCTCACGTGCGTTGAGCTTATTCCAGGTACATCTTTTAAAACTTTCTCTCCACCACAGTAGAGAAATAAAAATGTGTAGGAAGGAGTTGCAGATGCTGGATTATGCCGAAGGTAGACTCAAAGTGGTGGAGCGACTCAGCGGGTCAGGCAGCGTACCTGGAGTAGAGGAACAGGTAACATTGCGAGCCGTAACCCTTCTTCAGAAAGTTGGGGGGTGGGGGAGGGGATTGGAGGTAGGGAAAGGCATGAATAAATTAGGGCTGGCAACACATGACCAAGGAAGGTTGGAGCCCATAATGGCCCATTGTTGGCTGGGGAAGAGGTGATAACAGAGGGATACGGGAATGCGAACAGTGGAACTAGCAGGACAACTACTAGGAAGAGCAGGGGGAGCAAGAGCCGAACTGCAGGAAACCTTTTCAGTTTGCACGTGGCCTCACTCTGGCAGTGTGGGAGTCCAACACTGCAGAGTTCCATACGTAATGCAGATAGGGAGATTGTACGTTCTCCTTCGACCATGTGGACATTCTTCCGGGTGCTCGTGTTTCCTTGCACATTCCAAAGACATATAGGTTTGTAGGTTAGCTAGCTTCGATAAGTTGTAAAATTGTCCATCGGGTGCAGAATAGTGTTAGTGTACCGAGTAATCACTGGTTGGCACAGACTTGACGGGCTGAAGGGCCTGTTTCTGCGCTGTACATCTAGTCTAGTCTTTAAAAGACACAAAGATTAAAAGACACAAAGATACTTGATTAGTAGAGGTATTTCTTGATTAGTGCGGGTGTCAGGGGTTATGGGGAGAGGGCAAGAGAATGGGGTTAGGAGGGAGAGATAGATCAGCCGTGATTGAATGGTGGAGCGGATGATGGGCGGAATGGCCTAATTCTACCATCACTTAAGACCTTATGACAAAGTACTGGAATGACTTAGCGAGTTAACCTTGCTGAGTTACTCCAACACTTTGTGTGGGTTTTTTTGTAAACCAGCATCTGCAATTCATTGTGATTCCATGATACAGACTCAGATACATAGTCAGTTGTTAATGCACACATTTGATCTATAATCATATAGAAGTTTAAGATGTTTTCACACCTGCATTTCAACGCCATCACTGTTTTATTCACTGATGAAGAGCCTCGACCTGAAACGTCACCTATTCCTTTTGGCCAGAGATGCTGCCTGACTCGCTGAGTTACTCCAGCACTTTGTGTCTATCTTCAGTGTAAACCAGCATCTGTAGTTCTTTCTTTCTTTCTTTCTTACTGTGATTTTATTTGCAGTTCTGCAGAACTTTGTTATGTATTGGTTCATGTCATTGACGATATGAGATAGATATGAGACTAAAACCTTATTTCAGATCTTGGAGAAAAGGTTGTCCTGAACTATTTGGATATTCCCTGTAATGTAGAAAAAGAATAGGAATTAAAATGTCAGTCTGAAGAAGGGTCTCAACCCGAAACGTCACCTATTCCTTCGCTCCATAGATGCTGTCGCACCTGCTGAGTTTCTCCAGCATTTTTGTCTACCAAGGAATTAAAATGTATTATGCTGGTGACCCCACCCAGGGTTTGTACATTAATTTGAGATCTCACTCTTTTTATTCACCATTATAATTAATCTTTTTTTTTTCAGCTCCTCTCACTGTGATGGTCCTTATGCGAGATGTCATTTTGGTTGCAGCGGGTTTCTATATTATTAGATACCGAACAGTTCCAGCACCAGTAAGTACCAAAACTGCCACTCTCCTCGTCTCCCTCACTTGTACGACTTTGTGCTTTGTATATCACTGTTTTTGCATAACATTTATTATAGGTATAAGTCTGTGCTGATGTGAATTTCCTAAGCAAAAACAAAGCGTTGGAGTGTGTCTATCCTATCTAGGCATCATTCTGGTAAACCGAAGACAGGCATCATTCTGGTAAACCGAAGACAGACACAAAATCGAGTGGAGTAACTCAGCTGGTCAGGCAGCATCTCTGGGGATTCTGGTAAACCGAAGACAGGCGTCATTCTGGTAAACCGAAGACCGACACAAAATTGAGTGGAGTAACTCAGCTGGTCAGGCAGCATCTCTGGAGAAAAGGAATAGATGACGTTTCGGTCGAGACCCTTCATCAGACTGAGAGTCAGGGAGGGGGAAAACTAGAGGTACGGGGAGGTCCAGAACAAAGCAGAGCCCGTATCAATAATGATGGATTATTGATGCAGGAAGAAGGTGGAGCCCACAATGGTCCATTGTTGACTGGGGCGAGGTGATAACAAAGGAATACACACAGTGACCTGCTGCTCCATTGTAAATCAGCATCTGCAGTTCCTTCTTATACATTCTGGTAAACCTCCTTTGCAACCTTTCCAAAGCCTTTACCGGGGGGTGCCGCAAGGCATGGTGCTGGACACCAGTAATTTACAATGTACATTAACCATTTAGGCAAAGGAATTAAATGTAAAATCTCCGGGTTTGCAGATGACACAAAGCTGGATGGCAGTGTGAGCTGCAAGGAGGATGCTATGTGGCTGCAGGGTGACTTGGATAGGTTGGGTGAGTGGGCAGATGCAGTATGATGTGGATAAGTGTGAAGTTATCCACTTTGGTGGCAACAAGAAGGCATATTATCTGAATGGTGTCAGATTAGGAAAAGGGGAGGCACAACGAAACCTGGGTGTCCTTGTGCACCAGTCACTGAATGTAAGCACGCACGTACAGCAGGCAGTGAAGAAAGCAAATGTTGGCCTTCATAGCGAGAGGATTTGAGTATAGGAGCAAGGAGGTCCTACTACAGTTGTACAGGGCCCTGGTGAGACCACACCTCTAACTTCCTACGCAGAGTTATTCACAGTATGGATGGAGACGGAAATGACTGAGACCTTATAATTTTCTATTGATCTTTCTCTATATGTATAATATTGTGCAGTCTTTGATATAACAATCTGTATAATGCAAAATTAATATATAACTTCTTTCCTCACACCTGCAGAGAACACTAAGCAAATATTTCAACCCGTGTTATGCTACTGCCCAATTGAAACCAACTTTTATCAGCAAGGTAAGATTTATTTTCCTATTAATTGATACCCTTTGCAACAGACCGCTGAGCTGATTACGAGGATTTGTCTTGTGCATGCGTGTGAACCAGGACCATTCACTATTTAGATTTGCAAGAATAATCCCAAGGATGGTTGGGTTAATGTATGGTGAGCGTGTTCCCGCTGGAGTTTAGAAGAATGAGAGGGGATCAAAATGGCTGTGGAGACCAAGTCTTTGGGTATTTTTAAAGTGGAGATTAATAGGTTCTTGACTAGTTTAGGTGTCAAAGGTAATGGGAGCGAGCAGGAGAATCGGGTTGAGAGGGAAAGATAGATCAGCCATGATTGAATGGCGGAGCAGACTCGATGGGCCAAATGGCCTAATTCTGTTCCTATGTCTTATGAACATGACCTATTTCACAATATTACTTCTCAGATATGGAAACAGCAAACACACATCTCTTACATTATGTCCCTATATTAACTCAATATGTGATTCAATATGTAAGATATTGATTCAATATGTAATTCAATATGTAAGATATTAATTTAAATAATAAAAAAATCACATATTAGCATGTTATTATTCAACATGACAATCAGCAGCTGCAGAATTGCAACTAAGTCTGGTTCTATATCTGGCTTTTATTAAATAATTTCATAATTTCCAATGCTGATCAATAAGGTTTTTAATTGGGATAGTATTTCAAAGTCATACAGCACACAAACAGGTCCTTTGGCCCAATTGGTCCATGCCGACCAGCTTTTATAAGTGAGTCCCATTTGCCAGCATTTATCTCTAAACCTTTTCTATCTATAATAATAATAATAATAAATTTTATTTATGGGCGCCCTTCAAGAGTCTCAAGGATACCTTACAAAAATTTAGCAGGTAGAGGAAAAACTTGTAAGGGGAATGAAATAAATAGTAGAGACATGACTAGTACACAAAGTAAAGACAGAATTCAATTCAAAACACAATATGAGGCAATTAATGCACAGATGAAAAGGGAGGGGGACGTGGGGCTAAGGATAGGCAGAGGTGAAGAGATGGGTCTTGAGGCGGGACTGGAAAATGGTGAGGGACACGGAATTGCGGATCAGTTGGGGGAGGGAGTTCCAGAGCCTGGGAGCTGCCCTGGAGAAGGCTCTGTCCCCAAATCTGCGGAGGTTGGACTTGTGGATGGAGAGGAGATCGGCTGATGTGGATCTGAGGGACCGTGAGGGTTGGTAGGGGAAGAGGAGGTCAGAGAGATATGGGGGGGCCAGATGGTGGAGGGCTTTGTAGGTGAGGACCAGGATTTTGTAGGTGATCCGGTGGGAGATGGAAAGCCAGTGAAGTTGTTTGAGGACTGGAGTGATGTGATGCCAGGATTTGGTGTGGGTGATGAGTCGGGCGGCTGCATTCTGGACCAGTTGGAGTCGGTTGATGTAGGTGGAGCTGGTGCCAAGGAGAAGTGAGTTGCAATAGTCCAGTCGGGAGGAGATGAAGGCATGGATGAGTCTTTCAGCAGCGGGAGGTGTGAGAGAGGGTCTGAGTTTGGCGATGTTGCAGAGATGAAAGAAGGAGGTTTTAATGACATGGCAGATGTGAGGCTCAAGGGAGAGGGTGGAATCAAAGATCACGCCAAGGTTGCGGGCCTGGGGAGACAGTGGTGCCGTCGATGGTGAGAGTGGGGTTATTGATTTTGCTGAGTGTGGCTTTGGAGCCTATGAGGAGGAATTCTGTCTTATCGCTGTTGAGTTTGAGGAAGTTATGTTGCATCCAGGGTTTTATAGCTGACAAACAGGAGTTGATATGGGGGAGGGGGGGGTGGGGTTGTGGGGGGATTTGGTACCGAGGTAGATCTGGGTGTCATCGGTGTAACAGTGGAAGTCCAGGTTGAAGTGGCGGAGTATCTGACCAAGGTATCTATGCACTCTCCTATCTAAATGTCTTTCCTATGTCACCATTGCACCCATCTCTACAACTTAATCTTGTATGAACCACCCTCCTTGTGAAGAATTACTCTCAGGACTTGTTTAAACCTTTCATCTCCAGCCTATGTCCTCTCATTAGGACTCCAGGGAAAGAGATGTCCATTCACCTTATTTATGCCTCTGATGGTTTTGTATTCATCTATAAGATCACCCCTCGGCCTCCTGTGCTCCAGGAGTGTCTTAAAATAGTCCCAGACTCTCCTCCTAGCTCGTGCTCGCGTTTCTAGTAACATCACGGTGCACCTTTTCCGCACCCAATCCAGCTCAATAATAACCTTCCTAAAGCAGGGTGACCAAAACTACAACACGATCCTTCAAACGTGCTCACAGCAATGTCTTGTACAACTATCGTAGAGCCTAGTATTCTAAAGCTGAAAAGAGAGCACCACACAGTTACTACATTATATCCGAAATATAACAGTTTTAATGTGCAAACATTTTTACTTTGTGTTGCAGGTTAACACGGCAGTTCAACTTGTACTCGTGGCTGCATCACTAGCAGCTCCAGTTTTCCAGTTTGTGGACAGTGTGTTCCTTCATACTTTATGGTGAGATTGGCAGGAAACATTCTTCTATCTTCTGAAAAACAAAGCAAAATAAGGCAGCTTGTTTTTACATTGCTCTATAGAAGCCACTGAAATGTCTCGCAGCAATGTATAAAAGAGACGCATTGATGCCATGCAAAAATTGGGCAAGATTGAGGGTGTGACTGCGAATGCGGACAAGTGGTAAAGATGGACTCAAAGTACTGGAGTAACTCAGCGGGTCAGGCAGCATCTCTGGAGAAAAGGGATGGGTAACAATTTGGTCAAGACCCTTCTTCAGATACTACTATAGACAATAGGTGCAGGAGTAGGCCATTCGGCCCTTCGAGCCAGCACGGCCATTAAATGTGATCATGGCTGATCATCGCTAATCAGTACCCCGTTCCTGCCTTCTCCCCATATCCCCTGACTCCGCTGTCTTTAAGAGCCCTCTCTCTTGAAAGTATCCAGAGAACCGGCCTCCACCACCCTCGGAGGCAGAAAATTCCACAGACTCACGACTCTTTGTGTGAAAAAGTGTTTCCTCATCTCTGTACTAAATGGCTTACCCATTATTCTTAAACTGTGGCCCCTGGTTCTGGACTCCCCCACTGTGATGTTACCTGAAGTAGTGAGTTGTGAGCAGGTTTTTGGAGGTGCTGAGAGATGCAAGCTGCTGGAAAGGCTTAAAATGAGAATTACAGATTGGATTGTGTGAATTCCAGATTGGATCACAGCTTAAATTCTGCAGATGTGAACAGATGCTCATATAACATATGATGAGTGTTTGTACTGGGCCTGTACTCGCTGGAGTTTTGTAGGACCTCATTGAAACTTACCAAATAGTGAAATGCCTGGATAGAGTGGATGTGGAGAGGATGTTTCCACTAGTGGAAGAGTCTAGGACCAAGGGCCATCGGCATTCAAATAAAAAGACGTACCTTTAGGAAGGAGATGAGGAATGTCTGTAGTCAGAGGGTGGTGAATCTGTGGGATTCTTTGCCACAGAAGGCTGTGGAGGCCAAATCAGTGGATATTTTTAAGGTGAAGATAGATAGATCCTTGATTAGTACAGGCGTCAGAGGTTATTGGGAAGAAGGCAGGAGAATGTGGCCAGGGGGGAGAGATAGATCAGCCATGATTGAATGGCGGAGTAGACTTGATGGGCCGAATGGCCTAATTCTACACCTATTCCTTTTGTTCTTAACATTTAAAAGACATTTGAACAAGTACATGGACAGGAATGGTTTGGAGGCAGAAGCGAAGAATTGCTGATGCTGGTTCATAACAAAGATAGATGCAAAGTGCTGGAGTAGCTCAGCCTGACTCGCTGAGAGACTCCAGCATATTGTGTCTATCCAAGCTTTAGAGTGACGCGGGCCAAATGGGGGTAGGTGGGACTGGCGTAAATGGGGCACCTCAGTCGGCATGGACAAGTTGGGCCGAAGGGCCAGTTTCCATGCAATTTGACTATGACACTGAGTGAGTTTAAAAAAGCCTTTGGTCGGACAGACGGCTGGTATCCAAGTATTTGAGCCTCAATTAAAAAATTAGATTAAAACATTGTAAGTGAAGAAAAGTGTCTTAAAAGAGGGAAAGTATCCAAAAGAGAACAAGCATTTAAGGCTCGGTGTCTGGAGGTGAGCAGAGACTGCGAGTGTTTGCCAAGGCTTGTGATTGAGGCAGTGCAGCGTAGGTTCACGAGATTGATTCCTGGGATGGTGGGACTGTCATATGAGGAAAGATTGTATTCACTGCTGTTTAGAAGGATGAGGGGGTATCTTATAGAAACATATAAAATTATAAAAGGACTGGACAAGCTAGATGCAGGAAAAAATTTCCCAATGTTGGGCAAGTCCAGAACCAGGGGCCACAGTCTTAGAATAAAGGGGAGGTCATTTAAGACTAAGGTGAGAAAAAATGTTTTCACCCAGAGAGTTGTGAATTTGTGGAATTCCCTGCCACAAAGGGCAGTGGAGGCCAAGTCACTGGATGGATTTAAGAGAGAGTTAGATAGAGCTCTGGAGGCTAGTGGAATCAAGGGATATGGGGAGAAGCTAGGCACGGGTTATTGATAGGGGACGATCAGCCATGATCACAGTGAATGGCGGTGCTGGCTCTAAGGGCCGAATGGCCTCCTCCTGCACCTATTTTCTATGTTTCTAAGTCATGAAGTGAAGCTAACTCCAACTGGAATGAGGCCAGA
Source organism: Leucoraja erinaceus (assembly GCF_028641065.1). NCBI lineage: Eukaryota > Metazoa > Chordata > Chondrichthyes > Rajiformes > Rajidae > Leucoraja > Leucoraja erinaceus. The sequence goes on along the minus strand of NC_073384.1, from coordinate 9,692,413 downwards.
TATGGATAGTGGAGGGGGAAGACGGATAGGAACCTTGCTTGCAGTTTATTGATGTAGTGCCTTCATCTAATTACTGGGAAGTATTAAATTTTGAAAAGTGTTGTTTTGTTGCGTGAGAACATAATATGTGTTTTAAATGAAGCGCTCACCTCATTTGGCCCATGTTCTCCCGAAATGAAAACATAGATAATTAAATATGTTTGTGGATTTAGCTGTGCATTATAATGCTAGCTGATGTGTACAGGACACATTTTGCATGTAGTTCAGATGGTTATACATGGTCTGTTTATACTGCAGGTAACAGCTGCTTACACAGCCAACATTCAGATTATTCTGTGATATGAAATATAGTTTGTTTAAAGAAATGAGGTTCTGACTTTCATATTAATCGTTATGAAAAGCATGCCTATTCAAAATGTCAGTCTTACAGCGTGGAAACAGGCCCTTCGGCCCAACTTGCCCACACCGGCCAACATGTCCCATCTACACTAGTCCCACCTGCCTGCATTTCGCCCAATTCCCTCTAAACTTGTCGTATCCATGTACGTGTTTAAATGTTTCTTAAACGTTGCGATAGTCACAGCCTCAACCACCTCTTCTGGCAGCTTGTTTCATACGCCTACCACCCTTTGCACAGAAAATTACCCCTCGGGTTCCTATTAAATCTTCCCCCCCACCCCCCCCCTCACCCTAAACCTGTGTCCTCTGGTTCTCTATTCCCCCCACTCTGGGCAAGAGACTGTGCGTGTCAACGTGATCTATTCCTCGTGTTATTTTGTACACCATTCCACTCATGATCATGTTCACAATGCTTACGTTTCAACTTTAAAATTTGCTGCATAGTCCAATAATCTTAATATTCCCACACTCCAAAGGCGTACAGGTTTGCAGGTTAATTGGCTTTCTAAAAAATGTAAATTGTCCCTAGTATGTGTAGGATAGTTAGTGTGCGGGTCGGCTCGGACTCGGTGGGCCTAAGGACCTGTTTCCGTGCTGTATCTCTAAACTAAACTAAACCTTACTGAAGCCGTAAGATCAGAATAAGTGAGGGCTCTGGATATTGTCTTCCTGTAGCCTCCAAATCTGTACAAGCACTCAGCATTGTGGCAGTGAATACTGTTCTGGTTAGCTTATCAAGAGAAGTGTGATGTCTGGAGAATGTCAGTGAACATTAGTTTTTGTAATCTGTCCAGCCTTTCAAATCTTTTCCAGGTCTGCATACATCTTAAGTCTCATTTACCACAAGGTTGTCAAACCCAGCATCTTAAATCAGAAACACTTCAGTCCAATTTTCCATTATCACGTTTTCAAGGGACTCGTATTGAAACCTGTAGTTAACAGAGCACCAACCATAAAATATTTAAAATACCAACCAGAGTTTACTAGTTGAGACCCTTCTTCAGACTGAAAGTCAGGGGGAGAGAGAGGCCCTGACTCTCAGTCTGAATACGCGTCTCGATCCAAAACGTCACCCATTCCTTCTCTCCGGAGATGTTGCCTGTCCCGCTGAGTCACTCTAGCATTTTGTGTCTACCTTCGGTTTAAACCAGCATCTGCAGTTCCTTCCTGCGCAACCAGAGTTTACTGCTTGTTTACGAGGTGCTGAAATCTGAGACAAATCAACTATATTTCTCTATCCTTGAACCCGTTCATAAAATGGTCAAACACTCATGAAATTTTAAGATTAAGGAAAGTGTTTGTTCAATCTGGACAAATTCTCATTGAATGACATTGTATCTCTTGTAAATCCGTCAACAAATATAATGCTGTCATTGAACCAGTTAAAAAAATCTTTAGTCACTTTTGAATGTTGGACGTAGACCTTGATCATTCAGAGTCAATCTCTCTGGTTTCTGTTCCTGGTATATTTTCTATCATGGAATGTGAGTGCTGATATACTGCTGTCTTTTACCCCGCAGTTGATAAGAATGGGCGACTATGGTTGGTATTTTAAATGAGTAATATCAACATAATGGTATAACCAGTGGTTCGCAGCCAATTTGCTCCATTCAATTTGTTTGTGATAAGACTACGCGGCCTGCTTGAGCTCTACCCTTCAGTCTCACTTTTAGATCTGCTTTACCATTCCTTCATCCTCTGTCCCCTCACCTCATCTCCCTTCCAGGCCCGCTTGGACTCCATCTCCTGGTCAACGAGTTCCCTGCGCCCTCACTCTTGTCCCTTTCAGGTCTGCCTCAGCCCTTCTCCTCCCTCCTACCTTCATCCTCTCTGATCTGCTTAAGCACAACCATCTCCCTTTCAGGTCCGCTTGTGCTTTTTATCACATTCACAAGTTGTAGGAGTGGAATTAGGCCATTCGGCCCATCGAGTCCACTCCGCCATTCAATCATGGCTGATCTCTGCCTCTTAATCCCATTTTACTGCCTTCTTCTCATAACCCTTGACACCCATTCTAATCAAGAATTTGTCTATCTCAGCCTTAAAAATATCCAATGACATCCTCACAGCCCTCTGTGGCAATGAGTTCCACAGATTAACTATCTTCTGACTAAAGAAGTTCTTCCTCACCTCCTTTCTAAAAGAGTGCCCTTTAATTTAATTCTGAGGCAATGACCTCTGGTCCTAGACTCTCCCACCACTCTATCTATGCCTTTCATTATTCTGTAAGTTTCAATGAGGTCCCCCCTCAACCGTCTAAACTCCAGCGAGTAGAGGCCCAGTGCTGTCAAACGCTCATCATATGCTAACCCACTCATTCCTGAAATGATCCTGGAATTATCATTTATGTTGATATTGCTAATTGAACCCCCGCCCCCACCTCCATTATTTTTGTTGCCCTAGTGTTTTTTCCACTTTGCAGAAATGTCCTGATACGTTTGGCTGCTTGTGAGTTTCTTTAACAGACATTGCCATCGTTCCACTAAATCTAAAGATTTAAAATATTTAAGATGGCCAGATCTGGTCCTTGTGAAGAAATGATTTAGCATCACCTTTGTATATCATACTTTCACATATAACATTGCCTAACAAAATAATGGAGACCTTTCTAACCTGGGCCTGCCCCACTATCAGTGAGGCCACATGCAAGTTGGAAGCAACAGCACTTCGTATTTTGCTTGGGCAGCTTACAACCCAGCGGTATGAATGCTAATTTCTCTAATTTCAAGTAACCCCTCCATTCCCTCTCTCCCCTCCCCCTTCCTAGTTGTCCTACTAGTTCCACTGTTCGCATTCCCGTATCTCTTCATTATCACCTCTTCCCCAGCCAACAATGGGCCATTATGGGCTCCACTCTTCCTTGGTCATCTGTTGCCAGCCCTGATGTGTTCTGGCCTTTTCCTACTTCCAGTTACTTCTCCCCCCCCCCCCCCGCCTCTACTTTTAATTTGAAGAATGGTTCTGACCCGAAACGTCACTCATCCTTTTTGTCCAGAGAAACAAACAATGTGTCTAACCAATATTGAATTCTGATCTAGCAACACTAACATTTTGAAATTCTTACCCAGCTTGTAATAACCTCTCTGCACAATGTCAACCAGCCCCACAAATGACCAATTCTGACCTCCTTTAAAATACCAATGTCAAGACCCTCAAATTTGAAATTCCCCCCCTAACTCTCTGTGCCTCCCCATTATCCAACACATCTGCAGTTCTTTCTTAAATATTGTGTCTACTCCACTGTGCCAAAGATGCTGCCTCACCCGCTGGGTTTCTCCAGCATTTTTGTCATCCCACATTTGAATGTCCTTCACCCTCTTAGATTTAGGTTTATTAAGGTAACTAAGGTTCAGTGAAAAGCATTGTTTTGCGTGCTATCCAATCAGATCAGATAATCACATCAAAACAATCAAGTTAAACTCAAGTACACTAGGGTACTATAGTATAAGAAGAAACTGCAGATGCTGCTTTAAAGTGGAGATAGACACAAAATGCTGAAGTAACTCAGTGGGACAGGCAGCATCTCTGGAGAGACGTTTCGGGTCGAGACCCTTCTTCAGACGTTTCTTGTGCGACGAAGGGTCGAGACCGGAAACGTCACCCATTCCTTCTCTCCAGAGATATTGCCTGTCCCACAGGGTGGGAAAGAGTGAAAGGGAAGATACAGAGTGCAGAATATAGTTCTCAGCATTGTAGTGCATCAGTTCCACAGACAAAACCCTTTAGGATAAAAAACGCTGCAGTAACTCAGCGGGTCATTCAGCATATCTAGAAAACCTGGAGAGGTCATGTTTCGGGTCAGGACCCTTCTTCACACACAAAACATTACCTATCCATGTTCACCATGGATGCTGCCTGACCTGCTGAGTTACACCAGCACTTTGTGTCCTTTTGTGTATTAACCAGCATCTACAGTTCCTTGTTTTTACAAGCCCTTTAAGATGTTCTTTACAACCTACCTTATTTGCCCACCTCTTTATTTCATGCTATCAATTCTTTGAACATTAAATTCACTGATTTCATGTAACTTCATCTCACTCTCCTCCACCCTAGTTGTTTTACGAAGTCCACAGTTCTCCATATTGTATCCCTCTTGAGATCACACCTTCCCCAGCCAACAATGGGCCTACCAGACAGCGCCCCATCTGAGGTAATTTGTGGTCGGCCCAAATTTGTCCTGGTCTTTTCTCGTCTCCACATCTTTGCCCCACCCCCACCTCACCCCCTACTTTCAGTCTGATGAAGGGTCCCGACCTGAAATGTCACCCATCCTTTTTCTCAAGAGATGTTCATGACCCACTGATTTACTCCAGCTCTTAGTGTCTTATATTTTCTTTTAACTTGATATACTAGTGTGCTTTATTCTTGAAAACACGAGTAAAATGCTTGGGACATTTTATTTTGTAAATCATGTTATATAAATGCAAGCTGTGCAGCAAAGCAGACCAGTTCTTTAGTTGGAGAGTGATGAATCTGTGGAATTCTTTGCCACAGAAGGCTGTGGAGGCCAAGACGGTGGATCTTTTTAAGGCAGAGATAGATAGATTTTTGATTAGTACGGGTGATAGAGGTTGAGGGGAGAAGGCAGGAGAATAGGGTTAGGAGGGAGAGATGGATCAACCATGATTGAATGGCGGAGTAGATTTGATGGGCCGAATGGCCTAATTCTACTCCTATCACTTATGACCTTATGAGCTTGTTTTGAGCTTGATTCTTAAACTGCAGTAATTGTAGATGGGAATGTGATGCTGATTCTCAGAGTCCTCTTGTTTCAGGTATGTCACAGCCCTGACCACAGTGGCATCAGCATACAGCTACTACCTCCACGGCAAAAATACTGTGCAAGTGCTGAACCGGGCAAAGTAAATCAAACTGCATCGCTGACAATGGCGTCTGGAATCAGTCTGAGCAAAGCAGGGAATGGATCTTGATTTTTATGCAGAAAAGACATTGATTAAAATAATGTAGATATATATGGAATTTTTTTTCCTACAAATGATACAAATTTATTAATAAAAGTTTAAAAATCTGCACTTCTGTGGTTTTGCTATTTTGGTTGTGCTTCAGTCACTAAATTAATCATACAGCAAGATTATTTTAGAGATACAACATGGAAACGGGCCCTTCGGCCCACCGAGTCCGTGCCGGCCATCGATCCCCGTTCTCACACTAATGCTATGTTATCTCACTTATTCATCCTCTTCCCTACACACTAGGAGCAGTTTACAGAGGACAATTAATCCACGCACCCACACGTCTGGGATGTGGGTGGATACCGTGCGGTCCCAGGGAGAACGTGCAAACTCCACACAGACAGCACCCGAGGATAGGATCGAACCTGGGTCCCTGGCGCTGTGACTCAGCAGTTCTCCAGCTGTGCCACTGTGTGCCACCCATGTAGTAATAATTTTTGTGTCATGGGGTTAAAGGGGAAAAATAGATCAGCCATGATCAAATGGCTCGATGGGCCAAATGGCCAAATTCTGCTCCTATGTTGTTCGGCACGGACTTTCTGCTCCTGTAATTGTTATATGGTTTTTATGGTTATATGTCTTCTGGTCGGATGCTCACAACAAATTCGCTGCTCAATTTCCTGCTACTTTTCTGCAATGCCCCATTCTCCCCCTCTCTTCACCGTCTCCTCTTTGTCCTGTCATAGGCAGGTACGGGATACTGAGTTGGATGATCAGCCATGATCATATTGAATGGCGGTGCAGGCTCGAAGGCCCGAATGGCCTACTCCTGCACCTAATTTCTATGTTTCTATAACTAAGTCAACTTGCTCATTGCTGTTTCTTACCTACTAATCTGTGTCTGCTACTAATCTTTCTTGTATCTCACCTCACACCTAATGATTATATTTTCTCCTCTGTACTTTCCTGTCTTTTTGATACTTTCAGGCACAAGTGATAGCCTTCTTAGATCTTACTGTGTGGGACACGCAGAGGTTGTATATTCGGCCTTTGCTTTTAAGACAGGAGGCAAGAGCTGCAATCTCCAGTCTCTGTGTTTCTCCATGTCATTTTAAGGGACATGAAGTTTTCAAACAAGCAAGCATGAACTTGAGCCATAAAACTTAAGCTTTGACATTGTATCTGAACTGACCTCCATTGGGAATACTTGAGGAAGTCACTCCTCTGGTGAAGACGAAATGTGTAGGAAGGAACTGCAGATGCTGCTTTACACCGAAGACAGACACAAAATGCTGGAGTAACTCAGCGGGACAGGCAGCATCTCTGGAGAGAAGGTACACCGAAGATGGGACACAAAATTCTTAATTAGTACGGGTGTCAGCGGTTATGGAGAGAAGGCAGGAGAATGGGGTTAGGAGGGAGAGATACATCAGCCATGATTGAATGGCAGCGTAGACTTGATGGGCTGAATGGCCTAATTCTGCTCCTATCAGTTATGAATATATGAAAATGCTCTTGTAATTCAGCGGGTCAAATAGCATAAAGAAGGGTCTTGACCAAAAACATTTCCCTTTCCTTCTCTCCAGAGATGCTGCTGGTCCCGCTGAGTTACTCCAGCATTTTGTGTCTACCTCTGGCGAAGACCTTTAGGCCTGCTTTCCCTCGGTCATCTTTTATAGTAGCATTTAGCGTATCCTTTCTTACCACCTTTTGATGTCGATCTTCATAGTCTTTCCTCTCCGAGAATTACAGTAGATTCAGCTCTGTAGGACTTTGGTTAAGTTGGATTTGGAGTATTGCATACAGTTTTGGTCAGACGAGTACAGGACGGATGAGGAGTCTTTGGAGAGGGTGCAGAGAAGGTTTACCAGAATGTTGCCTGGATTAGAGTTTCAGCTAGGAGAGGTTGGATAAACTTTGGAAATAAAAAAGACTGCAGCTGCTGGTTTATACCAAAGATAGATTCAGTGGCACAATGGTATAGCTGCTGCTTTGCAGCGCCAGAGACCCTGGCTAGATCAAGATTACATATACCACTGTATGGAGTTTGCACGTTCTCCCTGTGACCGCGTGGGTTTTCACCAGCTGCTCCGGTTTCCTCCAACACTCCAAAGATGTACAGGTTTCTAGCTTAATTGTGTTTGGAAAAGGTTGTAAATTGTCCCTAGTTTGTAGGAAAGCTAGTGTATGGGGATCGCTGGTCAGCGCGGACTCGGTGGGCCGAGGGCCGAAGTATCTCTAACCTAAACTAAAGATAGACACAAAATGCTTGAGTAACTCAGCGGGGCAAGCAGCATCCCTTGTGAAAATGGATAGGTGACGTTTCGGTTCAGACTGATTGTATTGGGTGGAAGGTTCCCCGACCCGAAACATCACCCAACCGTTTTCTCCAGAGTTGCTGCCCGACCTGTTGAGTAAAGGGCCTGTCACACTTGGGCGTCATTTGCACGTCATCATTAATGCGTCACGACGCACGCGTTGTGCCGCGCACGTGATGCGCGCATGGTGTGCATTACGCATGCGTGGTGACGTAGGCAGTCACGCGTGCTCGCGCCAGGATTTTGGTATGTACAAAATCTTCGCTCGCCATCTGCATGACGCGCAAATGACGTCTAAGTGGGACAGGCCTTTTATTCTAGAGTTTTATGTCTATCTTTGGTATAAACCAGCATCTGCCGTTCCTCTTTACAGCATCCATTGTGCTGTTCATTTCACCTGTCACACCTTTATTTGCCTTCACGCCTCTCTGACCTTTCGCGGTCCCAAAGGTAAAATTGGATTTACTTTTTCCACCACTGGTCTGGTGTTAAAATAAATTCTCATTATTTATTTCCATCTTGTAGCCAAAGAGAAACTTTCCACCCAAGTCTATTTTCACTCAGCTTTGTCCGGGACATGACTGGGTAACGTAACCTTCAAGTATAAACAATTAGTGCTTTACATCTAGGTTACGGAACGCTCCATCAAAGATTAGCTCGCAGTCTATTAATGGACCTATTCATGTATGAAAATTGTGTAAATCCGTCTCTGCACACAATACTTGCACAGCTAATGCTGATGCCAGGAATGATTGTTTTTTCTCTTCACAGGAAGCCGGTGTTATAACCAGAAAATCCTCATCAAGGCTCCCCATCCTGTTTAAAAACTTTAACACATTTCTGAATTTTTCAACGTTAAGTATAAATTTGTTATGTGTTGAATGTTCTTTTAAAAATAACCAACCAAACTGGAATGATCCTGATACAGGAAGGATGAGGCAGGTTGGCATTGTTCCAATGGCCTGCAGTTTGGTCCAGACCGCAAGATCTTGTCCACAGTATAGTCGGTGTCTGTTCCACTTTCCTCTTGACATGCTATTTTAAAATTTGAAAAGGCTGGCTTCTGTTCCCTGACCGCTGACAAAGTGTGATCCCCGCTGCTCTTTAATATTTGCTCAAAGCATTCAGCGCCAGGTGTGTTCTGTCTTCTCATCCTTATTTGCTTCCCAGGAAGTAACGGTGCAGGAAGTAATAGAATGAGTTTGGATGAACAAGCAATCTGGAACGCAAGGGAGCATGTAAAACCAAAGAGGAGGAAAGAGGCGAGTGAGCGAGAGAGATCACAGTGAGAGAGGACAGCGAGAGAGTGAGAAAGAAAGAAAGAAAAGTCAGGGTGACTTAGAGTTTAGACTATGAGAGCTGTCTGTACGGACTTGGTACGATCTCATCTGTTGCCGGTCCTTGTGTGTTCTGTGGTTTTCCTATCTCCAGTTACCCCATCCCCTCCTTTACTTTCAAACTAAACAAAACTTTAGACTTTAGAGATACAGCACGGAAACAGGCCCTTTGGTCCACCGAGTCTGCGCCGACCAATGATCATCCTAGCACTATCCTACACACTAGGGACAATTTACTATTTTTTTACTGAGCCAATTAACTTACAAACTGTATGTCTTTGGAATGTTTGAGGAAACTGGAGCACCTGGAGAAAACCCACGAGGGCACAGGGATAACGTGCAAACTCCGTACACGGAACGCCCGTAGTCAGGATCAAACCCAGGTCTCTAGTGCTGTAAGGCAGCGACTCTCGCTGCGCCATCGTGCCACGCCAGGCAGCGATAGTTGACAGTGCAAGGAAATTATAAGGTGGTGAGAGCCATCAGTTGTGTAGACCTGAAACCTCACGTATCCATTTCCCCTAGAAATGCTGCCTGACCCATTAAGTTCCTTGAGCATTTTGTGTTTTGCCATCTGCTCTATGCAATTTTATCTTTTACTGTTGTTTGCACAAAGCCAGGAAGACTCTGCTGTTGAACTGGTATGATTCGTGCAACACTCTTAAAGCGAGATGTGCAGGACATGTTTATTTGCATATTGTTGGTGCCTGGAACGTGCTCCATTGGTGATGGTGGAAGCAGATACCACAGAGGCATTTAAGAGATTTTTACACACGCACACGGTATGAATCATGTGCAGACAGAGGAGATTAACCATCCTAGATAGACACAAAATGCCGCAGTAACTCAGCGAGAATAGGTGACGTTTCGGACTGAGACCCTTTTGCAGACCCGACCCGAAACATCACATGGTGCTTTTTTCCAGAGATGCTGCTTGACCCGCTGAGTTACTCCAACGTTATGTGTCTACCTTCGGTGTAAACCAGCATCTGCAGTTCCTTCCTTCACAACGTGGCATCATGTCTGCCACAAACATAGTGGGCCGAAGGGCCTTTACCTGTGTTGTACTGGTCTCTACCAAAGATAGACACAAAGTGTTTAAGAAGGAACAGCAGATGCTGGAAAATCCCAGGTACACAAAAATGCTGGAGAAACTCAGCGGGTGCAGCAGCATCTATGGAGCGAAGGAAATAGGCAACGTTTCGGGCTGAAACCCTTTTTCAGACACAAAGTGCCGGTGTAACTCAGCAGGTCAGGCAGCATCTATTGAGAAGATGGCTAGGTGATGTTTCGGTTTGGGACCCTCCTTCAGACTGTACTGGCCAATGTTCAGTGAGCACAGAAGCAAGCTTTAGAAAGATTACAATCTATTTCACCAGTGGCCTTCCTATCCTAATGCCAAATAATGTTTTGTTTTATTTGAGGATGTTAATTGTTGCCAAGTTAGCTCACAGTGATTTCTGTACCACCATTTATTTATTGCCTTTCCATCATCTGTCCATTCAATGTGTACATTGAGGTTAACATGCAAGGATTAAATAGTGACTGTTTTCACACTAACAAGAGTGAATTCATTGCCACAGAAGGCTGTGGAGGCCGTCAATGGATATTTGTAAGGCAGAGATTGATAGATTCTTGATTAGTACGAGTGTCAGGGGAGAAGGCAGGAGGATGTAGTTAGGAGGGAGAGATAAATCAGCCATGTCTGAATTGCAGACTAGACGATGGGCCGAATGGCCGAATGCTGCTCCTATCACTTATGAATTTATGAATACAAGTGCTGCAAAGAGCACACATTCTGTGATAATCGTTTCAAAGGTTACAATATAAGTGGAGAACTTAGCAATTCTTACAGGTAACTTTTGTAAAGATAGGTAGTAGCTATTTATCAATTGATTTTATTTGGACTCCGCCCTTTCCCTAAACTGTTCTTGAGGTTGTGCTGCAGTTCGGAGGGTCTTTAACATCAATCCTGACCCCCAGTGAGTTTGTGAAACAGTTCTTCGTCCAGCGTTTCATTTTGATCCTTGGAGCGCGTCGACAGAAAGATATATCCTCCAATATATTCGTGGACGGTCTTGCAGTCTGCATTCAGACACGTGAGTGCTATGGCTGTACTCTGATCAAACTCGATCTCAACCTGGAATTAAGAGGCAACAACTTGAGTTTTGGGACCATATTAGTTTAGTTGACAACAAACTTACATCCGTTATGCAGCAGTTTGCCCCTAGATGGCACTGTCTTCCCTAGAATAAATCTATTGGCGGTGGCATGAGTTTAGTTTAGTGTAGAGATACAGCACGAAAACAGGCCCTTCGGCCCACTGAGTCCATGACAGTTTGTGTTGCTGCCTCACAGCTTTAAGGACCCAGGTTCAATCCCAACCTCGGATTGTGTCAACACGGAGCTGCTACGTTCTTGTGCAAAAATCTTTTATTCCCCAGGTACTCTGGTTGTCCCTCTAAATTCACTGGTAATTTCATTGTCTAACATTAGTTACCTCATAGTAAATGTGCCACTCCGTCTTCTCCCCTCTCCCCTCTCCCATCGGGCAGAGAAGTGTGAAAACACACACCTCCAAATTCAGGGACAGCTTCTTCCCAGCTGTTATCACCAACTAGATGGTGGTCCTGAGCTACCATCTACCTCATTGAAGAACCTCGGACTATCTTTCACTGGACTTTACTGGACTTTATCTTGCACTAAACGTTATTCCCTTTATCCTGTATCTGTACACTGTCGATCGATAGTAATCATGTATAGTCTTTCCGCTGACTGACTAGCAGGCAGCAAAAAGCTTTTCACTGTATCTTGGTGCACGTGACAATAAACAAAACAAAACGAAATGCTTGCATAACACAGCAAAACAAAATGGGAGGGGGTTCGCTGTTGGTGAGAGAAAGTTGCAGGGGTACAGAGGAGTGAAATAATGAGTTGAAAAATGGTCTCCTGTGTCCGAATAACCTCTTGCTGTCCTTTTCCCAGAAAATATCACCCAGAGATGAAGATTATAACAGTAGCAATGTTACAAAATTTTGAGATTTAAAAAATCAAGTCTGTAATTTATCCCATCAGATAAAGCATAAAAAGAAGTTTAATTTGACACCTAATTCACTTTCATATCTCAAGTATTTAAAAAGTTATGGCCATTTTCATACTCGGAAATTAGCATCTTGTTCCCTATTGATTCTCTCTGGACATAACAAAAAAGCTGTGATCGCGTGCTGTCAAAAGGCCATAACCTTCTTACAAATTAAGAGAACTGAATGAAATTTTCAGTTATGGTAGATTGAACCATTCTGAAACAAACATGAAATAATCTAACTTGGATGACCTGAAATTAAAGCATATAATTAGTTAGTTACCCAAGTGTAGCAAATTTCAAACTTCAATTACGAGATCTAAACATCTATCCATTTCTTAATAAATGATTAATGTTTTTAAATAGCCCAAGTGTCCAAATAATATTCATAAATAATTCACAATAAAACATGATTTTAAAATCTCATTTACATTAATTTATAGGCCAAATGGAAGGAATTTAGTGTTCAATTGCTGTAAATTAAAGTCCATTTTAAATCAGCTTTCTAGTGGGTTCCTGTGGAACGCGCTGGTTTAGAACGTTCACATTGCAGTGGATTTGTGCCCTCAAATGCCCAGAAAAATACTGCGGGATATAAAGAGCCCAAAATGAGCTACTCGCTATAGAAAACTTTATATACAGGGTTCTTAAGAAGCCCCTTTTAATGTAAAAATAAGGTACATACCTTTAATTGTTTGCTTTATAAAACCCTGGGGCTGCGAGAGGTCGCGGGTTGAGAGAGTGATTTTTAAACTACTATAACTATTATACAAGGCCATAAAAACTAATAATACCTTTTGCGACGGGGTCTTTCAGCGATTTTTCGTTAATGATTTACTAGGCTGAACATTTTCGATTGCAACAGCCTAGTAAAAATCGCGTTTTAAACCCGCCCCCCTCTAAACAGCGCCAAAATCACACACACGGGGTGGGGCAGATACTCAGCCACGCTTCAGGTAGGCTTTGTAACATACCTAATAACAGGGTTGGAGTATTTGATTTTTCGAGATTCAATTAGACAATAGACAATAGGTGCAGGTGTAGGCCATTCGGCCCTTCGAGCCAGCACGTATGAATGTGATCATGGCTGATCATCCATTATAGTCTTCTTGCCGTTGCAGTGCTTGTTCAATTTCTAAAGGAAAATTTCCGTGATTTTGTTAAAGGGCTGTCCCACTGTATGAGCTAATTCACGAGCTCTCCCGAGTTTAAAAAAAAATCAAACTCGTGGTAAGCTCATAGAATGTACGTTGCGGGTACCTCGGAGCTCGGTAGCCTTTTAGCGGCACGTAACGCTAACGGCAGGTACTCGGGGAAATATGGTACGCTCGTGGAGATTTTTCAACATGTTGAAAAATGTCCACGAGAGCCCCGAGTACCTACGAGCGGCTATTACCATAATTCTCCGAGTTCGAATAGGGGGAAACTCGGGAGAACTCTTGAATTAGCTCGTACAGTGGGACAGCCCCATAACAAGTCTAATGTACCAACAGATAGAATTTGATATCTCATAATTATTTACTTTTACAAAGCTACACAATTATCTGTTAGGCTTATCTGTTGGAAAGCACGGTGGAGCAACGGTAGAGTTGCGTCCTTACAGCGCCATTAGTAATTTTTCTAATGACAACAATCTGGTGGCAATTTTCTTAGTAGGAGCAGTGTAATCAATCAGCTTGGAAACAGGCCCTTTGGCCCAACTTGCCCACACTGACCAAAATGCCCCATCTACACCAGTTCCACCTGTCTGGGTTTGGCCCATATCCCTCCAAAGCTTTCCGATTGGGATTTAATATTTTAAATTGAGCCTTTTTTGAAACTCCAGAGTCAAAAGTGATTTATTGTCATATGTCCCAGATGGAACAATGAGAGCATGCTGACCGGTTGCATCGTGGCTTGGTTCGGCAACTTGAGCGCCCTGGAGAGGCAGAGACTATAAAAGTAGTAAACACTGCCCAGTCCATCATTGGCTCTGACCTTGCTTCCATCGAGGGGATTTATCAAAGTCGCTGCCTCAAAAAGGCTGGCAGTATCATCAAAGACCCACAACATCCTGGCCACACACTCATCTCCCTGCTACCTTCAGGTAGAAGGTACAGGAGCCTGAAGACTGCAATTTAAGAGGAAGTTATATTTAAGAGAGAGTTAGATGTGGCCCTTGTGGCAAAAGGGATCAGGGGGTATGGAGAGAAGGCAGGTACAGGATACAGAGTTGGATGATCAGCCATGATCATATTGAATGGCGGTGCAGGCTCGAAGGGCTGAATGGCCTTATCCTGCACCTAATTTCTATGTTTCTATGACCAGGTTCAGGAATAGCTACTTCCCCACAGCTATCAGGCTATTAAACCTGGCTCGGACAAAAATCTGAACATTAATAACCCATTATCTGTTATTTGGACTTCATCAGTTTATTTATTTGTGTGTTTTGTAGTCAATGCCTACTATGTTCTGTTGTGCTGAAGCAAAGCAAGAATTTCATTGTCCTCTCAGGGACACATGACAATAAACTCACTTGAACTTCTTACTTGCAGAAGCACAACAGAATATGCAAACATAGTACACTGCAAACATAATTTTATGTAAACATAAATGTATGTAAGCATAAATGGAGACATGAAAGCGTTAGTTGTAACTCACCTGTCTAATTTCCCAATTGACGTTCCACTGTTTTATGTTGCTATATCTCCAAGTTATGATAGGATCTCCTGTTGCCATATCAATTCTTATTAATCGGTTGTAGGAAATGCCCAGCAAATCATCCTTTTTGGTTCCTCTGAATCTGCAAAAGCAAACAATAACGTTGGCTCTTTCCATAATACCCTTATATATGGAGTTCCTAAAGGAATAATGGAATGCATGTACGAGTTACTTGGAGAAATATATCCTTACAAAGTTAAAATCATACTTTTGTCGTATCCACTTTCCCCGAGTACGCAGAAATAATGAAATGGGCCATTTTCTACATTTCATTTGTTCTGATGCAAAGGAGTCTAAAGACTTTACCAGTATGGTGTGGAATTCGAGTCCGTGCCGACCAGCGATCCCCGCACACTAGCACCAACCTACACACCAACATACTAGGGACAATTTTACAATGTTTACACTAGCCAATTAACCTACAAACCTGCACGTCTTTGGAGCGTGGGAGGAAACCGAGGATCTTGGAGAAAACACGCACAGTCACGGGGAGAACGTACAAACTCTGTACCGACAAGCACCCATAGTCAGGATCGAACCCGGGTCTCTGGCGCTGCAAGGCAGCAATTCTACTGCTGAGGCCATATTCCCAATGTTCTTGTGATCTTATGTAACTCACCTGACTATAAAGTATGAAAGTCCAAACTCTGGCAGCGATTGCCACGCCTGGATGAATCTCATCTTGGCTTCTACCAACGTCATCTGTGCCACATTCTGATGCGCTTCCAGGATGCGTGTTGTCAACTGAAAATAAATTGCTTGTTGAATCTTTGGTTTATTCAAAAGCGCTGCCGGCTAGACGATTTGTTCCGTCTAGTAGCTTCATTGCATCGCACCTTGCTTTCAATTTATTCCTCTGCTGAATAAATGGGTTTATGGGTGGCAGGGATTATGGGGAGAAGGCAGGAGAATGGGGTTAGGAGGGAGAGAGATAGATCAGCCATGATTGAATGGCGGAGTAGACTGGATGGGTCGAACAGAGAGTGGTGAACGCACAGAGAGTGGTGAATCTCTGGAACTCTCTGCCACAGAAGGTAGTTGAGGCCAGTTCATCGGCTATATTTAAGAGGGAGTTAGATGTGGCCCTTGTGGCTAAAGGGATCAGGGGGTATGGAGAGAAGGCAGGTACAGGATACTGAGTTGGATGATCAGCCATGATCATATTGAATGGCGGTGCAGGCTCAAAGGGCCAAATGGCCTACTCCTGCACCTATTTTTCTATGTTTCTATGAATGACCGAATTCTTCTCCCATCACTTATGAACTTATGAATACAAACATACACTGTTGTATAGAACATTTAGAAACATAGAACAGAAAGATAGATGCAGGAGTAGGTCATTCTGCCCCCTCGAGCCAGCACCACCATTCAATATGATCATGGCTGATCATCTAAAATCAGCATCCCGTTCCTGCTTTTTGCCCATATCCCTTGATTCTTTTAGCCCTTGAGCTAAATCGAACTTTCTCTTTAACATTGCTGAATTAATTTGTAGGCCAGTTTGACCGAGGTAACAGTTTGGTAAATTGTGTGCACATTCCCACCCCCTGTGTACGGTGCCGCAGATGTCTTGTGGCAAATACAATAGTGGTTGAGTCCTTACAGGAGGTAGGGTGGGAGGAAGTAACAGTCAAGATCGCTGTGGGAAGTATCAGAGATGGACCATGTGAGAATGAGATGACTCTGCAGCATGTTTGCAAGCGAGGTGTTCAGCTCACTGTAGAATGGGAACCATATTTGTACAACGCTATGTCAAAAATGTCATTTGATCCCCAATTCTAGTTGCTTCGAAAACACAATGAAGACACAAGAAGCTGCAGATGCTGGTTAACAAAAAAGACACAAAGTGCTAGGTAGCTCGTGTTTAAGAAGGAACTGCAGATGCTGGAAAATCGAAGGTACACAAAAATGCTGGAGAAACTCAGCGGGTGCAGCAGCATCTACGGAGTGAAGGAAATAGGCAATGTTTCGGGCCGATACCCCCTAGGTAGCTCAGTGGATCAGGTAGCATCTCTGGAGAACATCGATAGGTCTGAAGAAGGTCTCGACCCTATTCCTTGTCTCCAGAGATGCTGCCTGCCCCGCTGAGTTACTGCAGCTTTTTGTGAGCATCTTCGGTGTAAAGCAGCATCTGCAGTTCCTTCCCACACATTTTCAGGTTGTGCAGGTCCCAGAGATGCTGACCCACTTTGTCCGGCACTTGGTGTCTTTTTTCTGATTTCAAAATAACACTGTTACTTAAAATATCAAAGTAAGAATGCATAAATGAATTACAGTTACGGGAATAAATCTAGACTGTAGCATATCTTTAATCTACTTTCTCACATGCATAATTTTAAAAACGACGTTAGGTAAGGCTCAGGCATCTCACCCGTACTTCTGCAAAATGAGCTTTAACACACGAAACAAAACTAAGGTTTAAAGCTTGAATTAAAATCTGATTTATTTAATGGAAAATTTGATTACGCAAGGACAAATGCTTTACAGAATCGAGTAAAAAGAATGAAATGCAACACCTAGATCCCTTTATGGAAATAATGCACCACAAATTATTTTTATAATGTGATGCACATTCTGGTTGTTATGTATTGAAGAAAATAGAGTCATAGAGGTAGTTATGCAGCGTGGAAACAGGCCCTTCTACTAACTCGTCCACATCGACCAAGATGCCCATTAGTTCCATTTGCCTTTCTTCCCAAACATGTACATGTCCAAGTGTCTTTTAAAAACTGTTAGAATACCGACCTCAACTACTTCCTCAGTTAGCTCATCCCATACTCCCCCCAACCCCCCCTCCCCAACCTTTGCCCACTCCCCAAGCCTTTCCACTCGTCACTTTAATTTCATGTTTCATGTGTCTTGTGTTTTTGTGACTGTTAGTAGATCAATTTCCCTCCTGGGATAAATAACGTCCTGTCATATCATTTCGTGTTGTATACCCACCAACCTCTGAGTGAAAAAGCTGACTGTCTTTCAATACCTGTTTGGCTTTGAACTTCTTCAAGAATCGGGGCGAGACAAGAGATTCAGGGTTCATATCCATTTCTGTTGGGCCGTGCATCAGCTGAGGGGCAGAATTGACATCCTTCATCTTCAAGAACGACTGAATGTTATAAATCTCCATGGGGTATGAGCTATCAGCCATGGTCTTGCCCTTGGAAGCCAGTCGGCAGGCAGCCATCCATTTAGCATATTGTATTTCCTGCAGTCAAACACAAAGACTCTATTTAGAAGAATCATTCAGAAGGCACAGGGTGGCACGATGGTGCAGCAGTAGAATTGCTGCCTTAGAGTGTCGGGAGACGTGGGTCCGATGCTGACTACGGGTGCTGTCTGTATGGAGTTTGTACTTTTTCCCCGTGACCTGCGTGGGTTTTCTCCGGGATCTCCAGTTTCCCTCCCACATTCCAAAGACGTACAGGATTGTAGGTTAATTGGTTCGGTATAATTGTAAATTTGTCCCTAGTGTGTGTATGGGATGACGTTATTGTGCAGGGATCGTTGGTTGGCACGGACTCGGTGGGCCGAAAGGCCAGTTTCCGCGCTGAGCCTCTTAACTAAACTAAAACTAACAATTAATTTTGAATTAATGATTCAGTTTCGAAGGGTATCGCTAATACTAGAAAAAACGAAACTTTTCACTGTACCTCGGTACATGTGACAATAAACTAAACTAAATGATAGTGTTGACAGTGAGGTCACTAAATATAAATGAATAAAAATAACTCTATCGACTATTGGGGAATTCTGCTCAGCCAGGTAGAGATAGGGTTTGAGATCCCAAAGAGTGTGTGTTAGTTCTTGTCCTTTCTGATAGTTGGTGGGTGCTGAAAGACTCTCTGCTTCACAAACTGATGTTGATGCCAATTAATGAAATACTTACATTTTGACATTTTATGTATATTTCATTCATGCCGTCAGACACAGGAATCAGCAGCTTGATCCCGAATTTCTGCGCTGCTATATTGACGTCCGGTACCACTTCACATCCTAGATTAAGCAGAGTTTCAAACCAAACAGCTAAGTGAGAGAACAAATGGGGAAACAAAAATCAAAAAGGCTTTTGGCACATTGCCCTTCAATAGTCAGGTCATTGAAGGTCATGTTGCAGTTGGATAAGACATTGGTGAGGCTGCACTTGGAGTTGGTGTCAGGTTTTCAGAAAGTTACTTTTGAGGCAAATGAGGGAAGTACCTTCAGCCAATTATTGGAAGATTTGACCCTGGTGGATTAGACCTCAAAAGGAACGAAATGTGGCCAGCATTTATTGTAGAACATCAGTAGCTTAGTCAGAGGGTAGTTAATCTGTGGAACTCAGTCAGAGGGCTGTGGAGGCCAAGTCAGTGGATATTTGTACGCCAGAGATAGAAAAATTCTTGATTAGAACAGGTGTCATGGGTTATGGGGAGAAGGCAAGAAAATGGGATTAGGAGGCAGAGATCAGCCATGATTGAATGGCGGAATAGATTCAATGGGCCAAATGGCCTAATTCTACTCCTAAAACTTGGAGAACTTGTAATTAAGTTTTTCAAACCTATTAATTGACTGCAAAGTGCCTTAGGATCTTCAGTTCCGACTGTACATAGGTCGGAATTATGTACAGCAGGAGTTTTTTTTAAACATTGATGAATAGTTCCAATCTGGATGAGACTTGGTGTGCTAAAAATAATCAACGAGCAATTTCTTACAATGTTCCTTCTCCTCCCTCAATGTTAGAAGCTTTTTGCCTCAAGGAAAATTCAAAGTTACCTTCCACAGCCAACGACTGATTTCTCTTCATGGTAATTCAGATCATTTTTAACGTGTTCGTCACGGATGTCAATGAAATGCCTCAAGGCTACATCGATTTTTCAACAAAATTCTTCCACGGTTTTGTAGATCAGAACACTGCGGGCATTCCTTTAGTTTTGCGATTTAATAGACAATTTTTTAAAAATCTAAAATGTTGAGACTTTAACAGCAATTAAATGACAATTAAATTGCATGTGAGAGATATTTATAAAGTATACCATCTTCATTCTGTGTAAGAAGGAACTGCAGATGCTGGTTTAAACCGACGATAGACACAAAAAGCTGGAGTAACTCAGCGGGACAGGCAGCATCTCTGGAGAGAAGGAATGGGTGACGTTTTGGTATTGAGATCTGAAAAAGGGTGAGTTACTCCAGCATTTTGTGACCATCATCACTCTCTTAGAAATGTAATTACTAAAGTAATATTGGCATTCTGATTAAATGTTTAAGAAGGAACTGCAGATGCTGGAAAATCGAAGGTGGACAAAAATGCTGGAGAAACTCAGCGGGTAAGGCAGCATATATGGAGCGAAGGAAATAGGCAACGTTTCGGGTCGAAACCCTTCTTTGGTTAGGACCAATTTGATGGCTTTGATTTACTTGTAAATGAGTTTCTCACCTCTCAAGTTCAATTGTTCAATTGGTTCTCCTTGCGAAAGGTCTCTGTTCTTAAAGTACGATAGACATGTATCTTTAAAAATGAAGTAGTACTGCTTGTAGGCTTTCAGCAGAAGTTTTTTAGGCCTGAAATATGAATAAATAGTGAGAAAACAAACTTGTGCAAGTGAAACCATCACTGCAGTTCAATGATTTGCAATTACATTTCCTTTAAAATCCATTTCTATATTAATCCATCATCTCATAAAATACTGCCATCCAATTTCTATTAAAACAAAATGCAACACTTCCACCTATCACTGGTTAAGTATTGCAACGTGCCAAGACAAATCGTGATTGAAGATGTCATTGACAATATCACTGTCGTATCTTTGTTCATTATCCAGCCATGCATTGTGAATAAATGCCATCTCTTAATTTAGTTTAGAGATGAATTTTATTTTGGACACCATATCTGAGGAAGGATGTGCTGGCTCTGGAAAGGGGCCAGAGAAGGTTTACGAGAATGATCCCAGGAATAAATAGGTTAACCTATGGTGAGCGTTTGTCGGCAATAGGCCTCTACTCGCTGGAGTTTAGAAGAATGAGGGGGGTCCTCATTGAAACATACAGAAAAGTGAAAGGCTTGGATAGAGTGGATGTGGAGAGGATGTTTCCACTAGTGGCAGAGTCTAGGACTAGAGGTCATAACCTCAGAATTAAAGAACATTCTTTTAGGAAGATGAGGAGAAATTTCTAGTCCGACGATGGTGATTCTGTGGAATTCTTTGCCACAGAAACATAGAAACATAGAAATTAGGTGCAGGAGTAGGCCATTCGGCCCTTCGAGCCTGCACCGCCATTCAATATGATCATGGCTGATCATCCAACTCAGTATTCCGTACCTGCCTTCTCTCCATACCCCCTGATCCCCTTAGCCACAAGGGCCACATCTAACTCCCTCTTAAATATAGCCAATGAACTGGCCTCAACTACCCTCTGTGGCAGAGAGTTCCAGAGATTCACCACTCTCTGTGTGAAAAAAGTTCTGTAGGCTGTAGAGGCCAAGGCAGAGATAGATAGATTTTTGATTAGTACAGGTATCAGAGGTTATGGGGAGAAGACAAGAGAATGGGGTTAGGAGGGAGAGATAGATCAGCCATGATTGAATGGTGGAGTAGACTTGATGGGTCGAATAGTCTAATTCCACTTCATTCACTAATGGCCTTATGACCTTATGAGATACAGCATGGAAACAGGCACTTTGGCCCACCAAGTCCACACTGACCATCGATGTCCTGTTCACACTAGTTCTATGGTAACGTACTTTCCTCATCCACTCAATGTGCACTGCGGGCAATTTACAGTTACCAATTAACGTACAAACCCATGATGCGGGAGGAAACCAGTGCACCTGGAAGAAATCTACATGGTCACTGGGAAAATGTGCAATCTCCACAAAGACAGCAGCCGAGATTAGGGTCGAACTCGGGTCTCTGGTCTGTGAGGCAGCAACTCTACCGATGCGCCACTGTGCCTTTTGGTACTTAACAGGAAAAAATGTAGCTACAACCAAATCTTAAGATTACAGTAAATGTAAAAAACGGCATTGAAGTTTACATTGAAGTGTTGGAAAAATCCCGATTGGTCAAGAGAGTTTTTGAAAATATCTATTTGGAATATATATTGTACAGTAAACCGAAGGTAGAAACAAAATGCTGGAGTAAGTCAGCGGGACTGAAGAAGGGTCTCGACCCAAAACATCACCCATTCCTTCTCTCCAGAGATGCTGAGTTGCTCCAGCCTTTTGTGCCTATCTTTCGTACAGTATAAATCCAAATAGTGATATAGTAACTCAACCCCATCGGTATGAGACTCAAGATGAGAATGCAGGGTTCATTAGAAAGGGGTGAAGGAGTTTTTGAAATTTAAAAGCATCCTATTGAAGAATGAATCATATAACAAAGACATTAACATTGGTCAGAGCTCTATTAACATTAAGATTTAATAGAGTCATAGAGTCATACAGCATGGAGCCAGACTCTTTGGCTATACTTGACCAACATGCCCCATCTACACTTGTTTGTCCCATGTCCTAAATATTTTTTGAACGTTGTGATAGCATGTTTAGCAAATGGATTTCTATGCTATGCTGCACTAATGCAGACAAATATCTTGCCCCACTCCCTAAATAAGTAATTGCAATCTATTCACAGCACTTTCTCCAATTTTTGAATGAAATAGTGAGTAATTAAACATTTATATATATTGTGCAAGATTGGCTATACTCAAAGCATTCATATACTTACCTAAATATTTTAAGATAATCTGCTAACTTTGGGATGTCAGTGATGTCCTCCTAGAATAAAAACAGGTAGTGTAATTATTTTTAAAGCATGTTAATTAACCTTACATTCGTTGGAAAAATACAAATGTAAACAGACCACATGTTAGAAAATATCAAGGCACAATATTAATGTCCTAATTTGAGGAAGGACATTCTTACTATTGAGAGAGTGCAGCGTAGGTTTACAAGGTTAATTCCCGGGATGGCGGGACTGTCATATGCTGAGAGAATGGAGCAGCTGGGCTTGTACACTCTGGAGTTTAGAAGGTTGAGAGGATCTCATTGAAACATATAAGATTGTTAAGGGTTTGGACACACTAGAGGCAGGAAACATGTTCCCGATGGTGGGGAAGTCCAGAACCAGGGGCCACAGTTTAAGAATAAGGAGTAAGCCATATAGAACGGAGACGAGGACACACTTTTTCTCACAGAGAGTTGCGAGTCTGTGGAATTCTCTGCCTCAGAGGGCGGTGGAGGCAGGTTCTCTGGATGTTTTCAAGAGAGAGCTAGATAGGGCTCTTAAAAATAGAGGAGTCAGGGGATATGGGGAGAAGGCAGGAAAGGGGTACTGATTGGGGATGATCAGCCATGATCACATTGAATGGCGGTGCTGGCTCGAAGGGCCGAATGGCCTACTCCTGCACCTATTGTCTATTGTCTTTAATGTGATTTTGTTGAATGCAAATTCATATTTATGTAAAACAGCAAATATATCTTTCCAAGCAATTGGATTCAGGATGAAGTTTGATTTGTTCTTCAGGAAATAAACTCCTCATTTGGTCGATTTTATTAAAAAGTAAAATTTCTTAAATATTTTTTGTACTCTTCAGACTTTGCTGTTCCTCCATTTATGCTGCCCTTCCACTTCTTTTCTCTGTCAATGTTCCTCATATTTTGATAGTTTATTTTAGTGACACAGCATGGAAACAGGCCCTTTGGCCCACAGTGTCCACGCCGACCATTATCACCAATTCACACCAGTTCCAGTACTTGCTTAGTACGGGTGTCGGGGGTTGGGGAAAAGGCCAGAGAATGGGTTTACGAGGGAGAGATAGATCAGCCATGATTGAATGGCAGAGTGGACTTGATGGGTCAAATGGCCTAACTGTACTCCTATTTCATATGACCTTATGAACTATCCCACTTTCGCATCCTGCACACTTGGAGTAACTTACAGAAGCCAATGAACCTTACAAATACATTACTGCCGTTTAAGAGTTTTTTAGATCAGCACATATACTGTAAGTGCAGGGGATTGAGGGATATGGATCATATACAGTCAGATGAGATCAGTTTAACTTGGCATCTTGTTCGGCACAAACATTGTGGGCCGAAGGGCCCGTTCCTGTGTTGTACTGTTCGGTGTTTAGTTTAGTATTGTTTATAGATACAGCGTGGAAACATGTTCTTTTGCCCACCGATTCCACACTGACCAGCGATCCCTGCACATTAACACTATCCTACACACACTAGGGACAAATTACGTTTACACCATATAACCATATAACAATTACAGCACGGAAACAGGCCATCTCAACCCTTCTAGTCCGTGCCGAACACGTACTCTCCCCTAGTCCCATAAACCTGCGCTCAGACCATAACCCTCCATTCCCTTCCCATCCATATAACTATCCAATTTATTTTTAAATGATAAAAACGAACCTGCCTCCACCACCTTCACTGGAAGCTCATTCCACACAGCTACCACTCTCTGTAAAGAAGTTCCCCCTCATGTTACCCCTAAACTTCAGTCCCTTAATTCTCAAGTCATGTCCCCTTGTTTGAATCTTCCCTACTCTCAGTGGGAAAAGCTTTTCCACGTCAACTCTGTCTATCCCTCTCATCATTTTAAAGACCTCTATCAAGTCCCCCCTTAACCTTCTGCGCTCCAAAGAATAAAGCCCTAACTTGTTCAACCTTTCTCTGTAACTTAGTTGCTGAAACCCAGGCAACATTCTAGTAAATCTCCTCTGTACTCTCTCTATTTTGTTGACATCCTTCCTATAATTAGGCGACCAAAATTGTACACCATACTCCAGAATTGGCCTCACCAATGCCTTGTACAATTTTAACATTACATCCCAACTTCTATACTCAATGCTCTGATTTGAGGTTGCTTTGGCAAGTAAGGTGAAAGTCAATCCAAAGGGTTTCTACAGCTATATTAATAGCAAAAGGATAACGAGGGATAAAATTGGTCCATTGGAGAGACAGAGTGGACAGCTATCTGCAGAGCCAAAAGAGATGGGGGAGATATTGAACAATTTTTTTTTCTTCGGTATTCACCAAGGAGAAGGATATTGAATTATGTGAGGTAAGGGAAACTAGTAGAGTAGCTATGGATACTATGAGGTTCAAAGTAAAAGAAGTACTGACACTTTTGAAAAATATAAAAGTGGATAAGTCTCCAGGTCCGGACAGGATATTCCCTAGGACATTGAGGGAAGTTAGTGTAGAAATAGCCGGGGCTATGACAGAAATATTTCAAATGTCATTAGAAACGGGAATAGTCCCCGAGGATTGGCGTACTGCGCATGTTGTTCCATTGTTTAAAAAGGGTTCTAAGAGTAAACCTAGCAATTATAGACCTGTTAGTTTGACTTCAGTGGTGGGCAAATTAATGGAAAAGATACTTAGAGACAATATATATAAGCATCTAGATAAACAGGGTCTGATTAGGAACAGTCAACATGGATTTGTGCCTGGAAGGTCATGTTTGACTAATCTTCTTGAATTTTTTGAAGAGGTTACTAGGGAAATTGACGAGGGTAAAGCAGTGGATGTTGTCTATATGGACTTTAGTAAGGCCTTTGACAAGGTTCCTCATGGAAGGTTGGTTAAGAAGGTTCAACTGTTGGGTATAAATGCAGGAATAGCAAGATGGATTCAACAGTGGCTGAATGGGAGAAGCCAGAGGGTAATGGTGGATGGCTGTTTATCGGGTTGGAGGCAGGTGACTAGTGGGGTGCCT
Organism: Leucoraja erinaceus; assembly: GCF_028641065.1. NCBI lineage: Eukaryota > Metazoa > Chordata > Chondrichthyes > Rajiformes > Rajidae > Leucoraja > Leucoraja erinaceus. Next base: position 9,666,958 of record NC_073384.1, on the reverse strand, counting down.
CAGGGATCTGTGTTGGGTCCTTTGTTGTTTGTCATGTACATCAATGATCTGGATGAAGGTGTGGTAAATTGGATTAGTAAGTATGCAGATGATACCAAGATAGGGGGTGTTGTGGATAATGAAGAGGATTTCCAAAGTCTACAGAGTGATTTAGGCCATTTGGAAAAATGGGCTGAAAGATGGCAGATGGAGTTTAATGCTGATAAATGTGAGGTGCTACACCTTGGCAGGACAAATCAAAATAGGACGTACATGGTAAATGGTAGGGAATTGAAGAATACAGTTGAACAGAGGGATCTGGGTATAACTGTGCATAGTTCCTTGAAGGTGGAATCTCATATAGATAGGGTGGTAAAGAAAGCTTTTGGTATGCTAGCCTTTATAAATCAAAGCATTGAGTATAGAAGCTGGGATGTAATGTTAAAATTGTACAAGGCATTGGTGAGAGACCAAATCTGGAGTATGTTGTACATTTTTGGTCGCCCAATTATAGGAAGGATGTCAACAAAATAGAGAGAGTACAGAGGAGATTTACTAGAATGTTGCCTGGGTTTCAACAACTAAGTTACAGAGATAGGTTGAATAAGTTAGGTCTTTATTCTCTGGAGCGCAGAAGGTTAAGGGGGGACCTGATAGAGGTCTTTAAAATGATGAGAGGGATAGACAGAGTTGATGTGGACAAGCTTTTCCCTTTGAGAATAGGGAAGATTCAAACAAGGGGACATGACTTCAGAATTAAGGGACAGAAGTTTAGGGGTAATATGAGGGGGAACTTCTTTACGCAGAGAGTGGTGGCGGTGTGGAATGAGCTCCCAGTGGAAGTGGTGGAGGCAGGTTCATTGGTATCATTTAAAAATAAATTGGATAGGCATATGGATGAGAAGGGAATGGAGGGTTATGGTACGAGTGCAGGCAGGTGGGACTAAGGGGAAAAAAAATTTGTTCGTCATGGACTTGTAGGGCCGAGATGGCCTGTTTCCGTGCTGTAATTGTTATATGGTTATATGTTATATGGTTATATTTATAAAGGTCAGCACACCAAAAGCTTTCTTTACCACCCTATCTACATGAGATTCCACTTTCAGGGAACTGTGCACAGTTATTCCCAGATCCCTCTGTTCACCTACATTCTTCAATTCCCTACCATTTACCATGTACGTCCTATTTTGATTTGTCCTGCCAAGATGTAGCACCTCACACTTATCAGCATTAAACTCCATCTGCCATCTTTCAGCCCACTCTTCCAACTGGCATAAATCTCTCTGTAGACTTTGAAACTCTACTTCATTACCCGCAACCCCACCTATCTTAGTATCATCTGCATACTTACTAATCCAATTTACCACACCATCATCCAGATCATTGATGTACATGACAAACAACAGTGGACCCAACACAGATCCCTGTGACACCCCACTCGTCACTGGCCTCCAACCTGACAAACAACCATCCACCATTACTCTCTGGCGTCTCCCATTCAGCCACTGTTGAATCCATCTTGCTACTCCACCATTAATACCCAACCATTGAACCTTCTTAACCAACCTTCCATGAGGAACCTTGTCAAAGGCCTTACTGAAGTCCATATACACAACATCCACTGCTTTACCCTCATCAATTTCCCGAGTAACATCTTCAAAAAATTCAAGAAGATTAGTTAAACATGACCTTCCAGGCACAAATCCATGTTGACTGTTCCTAATCAGACCCTGTTTATCCAGATGCTTATATATATTATCTCTAAGTATTCTTTCCATTAATTTGCCCACCACTGACGTCAAACTAACAGGTCTATAATTGCTAGGTTTACTCTTAGACCCCTTTTTAAACAATGGAACAACATGCGCAGTACGCCAATCCTCCGGCACTATTCCCGTTTCTAATGACATTTGAAATATTTCTGCCATAGCCCCTGCTATTTCTACACTAACTTCCCTCAATGTCCTAGGGAATATCATGTCCGGACCTGGAGACTTATTCGCTTTTATATTTCGCAAAAGTGTCAGTACTTCCTCTTTTTTGACCCTCATAGTTTCCATAGCTACTCTACTTGTTTCCCTTACCTCACATAATTCAATATCCTTCTCCTTGGTGAATACCGAAGAAAAGAAACTGTTCAATATCTCCCCCATCTCTTTTGGCTCTGCAGATAGTTGTCCACTCTGACTCTCTAATGGACCAATTTTATCCCTCGTTATCCTTTTGCTATTAATATAGCGGCAGAAACCCTTCGGATTTACTTTTACCTTACTTGCCAAAGCAACCTCATGTCTTCTTTTAGCTTTTCTAATTTCTTTCTTAAGATTCTTTTTACATTCTTTATACTCCTCAAGCACCTCATTTACTCCATGCTGCCTATAATTATTGTAGATCTCCCTCTTTTTCCGAACCAAGTGTCCAATTTCCCTTGAAAACCATGGCTCTTTACAATTTTTACGATTTCCTTTCAACCGAACAGGGACATAAAGATTCTGTACTCTTAAAATTTCACCTTTAAATGTACTCCATTTCTCTTCCACATCTTTCCCATAAAACAAACTGTTCCAATTTACTCCTTTTAAATCCTTTCACATTCATTATATATATTATAACCAAGCCAATTAACCTACAAACCTGTACATCTTTGGGGTGTGGGGGGCACCGAAGAACTCGGGGAAAATCGACGCGGTGACGGGGAGAACGTACAAACTCCGTTCAGTCAGCACCCGTAGTCAGGATCGAACCGTGGTCTCTGACGCCACTGTGCCGCCCTAATCATGGGGGGGGGGGGGGGGGGGGTGAGTTAGTGGAGATGGAAAAAGTAGCCGCAGATGGCGAGGTTGCAACTGAGGAGAGAAAGAATTGATGTAGTCATTCACATCCCACTCAGTAGCTACTCTAGAGGCGGAAACTGCACCTGTTAATAGCACAGAATCAAAGGGAGGCAAGAAATAACTTTGAAGCATTGAGGCGTGGATGTGTTATCCAAAGAATAAAATGCTTATGTTAATTATGCATCTCTTTCAATTCTCACTGCAGTTAAGACCGAAAAATCTTTGCTTTGAGCAGAAATGTTAAATTGAAATGTCATCACTCATTACTGGCTTCCCAGGAAATTCAAGCAAGAGCTGTTTTTACACAATCATTTTGTCACTGCATTTAATTGCTAAACTGTTTACCGTGATTTATTCTTTTACAATGAGCGGTTTGGAACAACAAAATGTCTAAAGTACATCAGAAATGTACTCATTCTTTTTGGTAATAACAGCTCAGGAAGAACCGCAATTTAAAAACACGAATAACAGAAATAAGATGAAAGAACACAAAGTGCTGGAGTCATGGGTCTGTCACACGTAAGCGATTTTTTTGGGCGACTGCCGCAAAATTTTCAACATGTTGATAATTTTTCGGCGACAGTTGCGACAATTTTGCTGTTGTAGGTTGTCGTAGGTTATCGCGAGGTGAATTCCATTAAAACTAGTCCCTGGCAGTCGCCGAAAGAGTCGCCAAAGTGGGACACTGCTGGAATAACTCAGCGGGTCAGGCAGCATCTCTGGAGAACGTGGATTGGTGACGTTTCGGGTCAAAAAGTCATCTGGAGAAAAAGGATGGGTGAGATTTCAGCCTAGGACCCAAAGTCTGAAGAAGGGTCCTGAAAAGCCACCCATCCTTTTTCTCCAGAGATGCTGCCTGACCCGCTGAGTTATTCCAGCACTTTGTGTCTATCCTCAGTATATAACTAGCATTTGCAGTTCCTTTCTACACATGAAAAGTTACCTGTCCATGTTCTCCAGAGATGCTGCCTAACCTGCCGAGTTACTCCAGCACTTTGTGTCCTTTTGCGTGTTAACCAGCATCTACAGATCTTTGTTTCTAAAGAAATTAGACGATGCTTGTAGCTAAATGTACAATTATTTACGAAGGTGTGTGTTTCCATAACTAATTTCTGAATTTCCCTCCTGTGATAAAATATAGTCCTGTCGTATTGTATCGTAAATCAACAGTCTTTTACTTTGTAAATTGAAACGTTTTTTAAAAATAGTGCCATACATCATCCTTGCATTGTTGTCTGTGATCCAAATTCGTAAAAGCCAGTATTTTATTAAAAGGTTTCTATATGGCATTAACATAACGCAAGACTGTAAAGTAGTGTATGGACAGCACGGTGGCGCAGCGGTAGAGTTACTGCCTTGCAGCGCTTGCACTGCCGGAGACCCGGGTTCGATTGCGACTACGGGCGCTGTCTGTACGGAGTTTGTACGTTCTCCCCGTGACCGCGTGGGTTTTCTCTGAGATCTTCGGTTTCCTCCTACACTCCAAAGGCGTACAGGTTTGTAGGTTCATTGGCTTGGTGTAAATGTAAGTAAGGTAGCATTAGTGTGCAGGAATCGCTGCCAGCACAATAACCTGTCTCTCAACACCAGCAAAACCAAGGAAATGATTGTGGGCTTTGGAAGGGGTAGGATAGGGAACCACAACCCCATTTATATGAACGGGACGATGGTGGAATGGGTCAAGAACTTCAAATTCCTGGGCGTGCTTATATCCAAAGATCTTTCCTGGTCCGAGAACACTGATGCAATTAAAAAGAAAGCTCATCAGCGCCTCTACTTCCTGAGAAGATTACGGAGAGTCGGTACGTCAAAGAGTACTCTCTCGAACCTCTACAGGTGCACAGTAGAGAGCATGCTGACTGATTGCACCATGGCTTGGTTAGGCAACCTGAGCGTCCAGGAGCGGAAAAGAATGCAGAAAGTTGTGACCACTGCCCAGTCCATCATCGGCTCTGACCTCCCGCACCATCGAGGGGATCTATCGCAGTCGCTGCCTCAGAAAGGCTGCCAGCATCATCAAGGACCCACACCTTCCTGGCCACACACTCATCTCTCCGCTGCCATCAGGTAGAAGGTTCAGGAGCCTGAAATCTGGGACATTCAGGTTCATGAACAACTTCTTCCCCACAGCCATCAGACTATTAAACTCGCCAACAATCAAACCCTGAACTATAACAGCCTATTGCACTTTATCTGTGTATTTATGTGTATATACATGGTCTATGCTATATATACACACTGAACTGGTCTGTATTTATGCTTACTATATTCTGTTGTGCTGCAGCAAGCAAGAATTTCATTGTCCTATCTGGGACACATGACAATAAACTCTCTTGACTTGGTCGGCACGGATTCGGTGAGCCGAAGGTCCTGTTTCCATGCTGTATCTCTAAACCAAACTAAACAAAATGTACATTAAGGTCCCTTTAATGTTGCTTCTCCCTACTGTGCTTGAAGTTTAATGGCGAGAGGCAGGGTGGTGGAGGGGGTGCAGGGTTGGGGAGCAAGAAAGTATCAATATGGAATCCCCCCCCCAAAAATGTTGCTTTCTGAATGGAAGTTGTGCAATGAAATTATTGATCCTACCTACACTCCAAAGTAATGATCATTTATCCAAGGTTTTATTTTAGAGCAAATTAATTTATGACAAGTTTACAAAATTGCTCTTTGACACAAATATTGAATTTTGTATTAATTTTAAAACACAGAATACAATGAAATACAAAGTCAAAGTAGCCTTTATTGTCATTCAGACCTTGTGGTCTGAACGAAATTTTGTTGCCTTGCAGTCCTACATATAGTACCAAAATGACAAAAACACACAATAAACACAAATAAACATCCACCACAGTGAGCTCACCAGGCACCTCCTCACTGTGACTGAAGGCAAAAGACTTAAGTCTTTGTCTCATCCCTTCTTGTTCTCCATCTGTGCCGAGGCGATCCAGGCTTCGGATGTTGTGACCCCGCCGCCGGGCGATGGTGAGTAATGTCAGTCCCGCGGCTGAATCCGAGCTCCGCGAAGGGGCCGGTTCAACTCCGCGGCCCGGGGTGGTCGAAGCTGCCGAAGCTGCCGCCCACCAGTCCAGCGGACGCAGCTGTTGTTGCTGGATCTCTGGAGAACAGGTCACCAACCTGTGACCTGTGAGCTCCCAACACTGGGCCCGCGGTCGGGTCGGGTGGCCGCTGTTGCCGGAACACTGCCCCATCTCCGAGGCCGGGTCGCCGCTGCCGCTGGAATGCTGCCCCAGCTCCGCGGCTGCCAGCTCCGCTATTAGGCCTCGACGGAGACGGGGGATACGACAAGAAACGTCGCACCCCCCCCCAAAGGAAGAGACCAAAAACATGTTTCTCCCCTCCACCCACACACATACACAACCTAAAGGCAGCGCCGCCATCTTGGAATCGCCAGCTGCATCACAACAACCAGGTAGGTACATGGAACCGTATATGGAGGATGGAGGGTATACATACGGAATGAGCTACCAGTGAGGTACTTGATGGAAGTACTGTTACAACATTTAAAGGAATTGGGATGGGTAAATGAATTGGAAAGGTTTAGAGCGATATGGGCCAAATGCGGGCAGGTGGGACTGGTGTAGATAAGGCATCTTGGTTGGCATGGGCAAGTTGGGCTGAAGGGCTTGTTTCCGTGCTGTTTGACTATAACATTGCCAAGAAAACACAAAGCCCTGGAGGAACTCAGCGGGCCAGGCAGCATCTGGACAGGGAATGGGCAAGTGATGTTTTTGGTTGGGACCCTTCTTCAGGCAATATCATAAACATCTGGAATTGTTTGACTGATAACTGGTGGCACGGCGGCGCAGCAGTAGAGTTGCTGCCTTACAGCACTTACAGCACCAGGTTCGATCCTGGCTACAGGTGCGTGTCTGTTCAGGGTGTCTACATTCTTCCCGTGACCTGCGTGGGTTTTCTCCGAGAACTTCGGTTTCCTCCCACACTCCAAAAATGTACAGGTTTGTCGGTTAATTGGTCTGGTAGAAATGTAAAAATTGTCCCTGGAGTAAGATAGCGTAAATGTGCGGGGATGACTGGTAAACGTGGACTCGGTGGGCCAAAGGGCCTGTTTCCGCACTGTAACTCTAAAACTAAAAGACCCCTAAAATATTGGAATACATTTTTTTTCAGGAAAACATAGAAGCATAAAACTAATAAAAAAAAGATTCTCACCAAAATGTTGTCAATTTTTCCACCTTCAAGAGTCACCTCAAGACTGGTCAGAGCGGCCTCTACTTCATCCACATCTTGCTCATTCGTGTAGTCTTGCGGTTCAGATAGTAGCGACAACTTGCTTATGTGGTACTGAAACAATATTTGAATATTTACTGAAGTGATTACTGCAAAGTACATTTCCCCCAGATCTCTCCCAGACCTGACATAATTTTAAGAACAAATAGGACATGAAACAGTGGGCCCTTCGGCCAGACATGATAAGTTCATCCGACATAGGAGCAGCATGAGGCCATTCAGCCCATCAAGGGCGGCATCGCGGCACAGCGGTAGAGTTGTTGCCTAACAGCGCCAGAGACCCGGGTTCGATCCTGACTGTGGGTGCTCTCTGTACGTTTGTTTGTACGTTCTCCCTGTGATCGTGAGGAAACACTTTTTCTCACAGAGAGTGGTGAGTCTGTGGAATTCTCTGCCTGTGGAGGCGGGTTCTCTGGATGCTTTCAAGAGAGAGCTAGATAGGGCTCTTAAAAATAGGGTATCTCCGCTATACACCAGGGAATATGGGGAGAAGGCAGGAATGGGGTACTGATTGGGGATGATCAGTGTTACGGCAATCAGGTACAGGAGCAGCCAGGCAGCAGGAGGTACTAATGGAAATCAGAGAAACAGGTTAGTACATAATTAACACCAGCAGAGGGAGCGCATAACATCAGCCATGATCACAATGAATGGCGGTGCTGGCTCGAAGGGCTGAATGGCCTACTCCTGCACCTATTGTCTATTGTCTGTTGTTTATCGCGTGAGTTTTCGGTTTCCTCCCACACTCCAAAGCCGTACAGGTTTGTAGGTTAATTGGCTTGTAAAAATGTTAAATTATCCCCAGTGTATAGGAAATGAAATGAAATGAAATGATTCAAATTATTGTCATTGTCAGTGTACAGTACAGAGACAACGAAATGCATTTTTAGCATCTCCCTTGAAAGGGAGACACAGGGCGTCGTGGTGTGCCCGCGCCTGCCGCCGTAACATTCCATTACAGGCAAAGGTGGGTGAAGTGTCTTGCCCAAGGACACAACGACAGTATGCACTCCAAGCGGGATTTGAACCGGCTACCCTCCGGTCGCCAGCCGAACTCTTAGCCCATTGTGCTATCTGTCGTGTGCTGGTGTATAGTGCTGGTGTATGGGAGACCGCTGGTCGCCACGGACTTGGTGGGCCAAAGGGCCTGTTTCCACGCTGTATCTCTAAAGTAAAATAAACGGTCTACTCCGCCATTCAATCATGGCTGATCTATCTTTCCCTCTCAACCCTTTCTCCTGGCCTCTTTCCCCATAGCCTTTGCCACCCTTACAATCACCGTCAGTCATTGCTTGAAAAATATCCAATGACTTGGCTTCCACAGCCGTTTGTGGCCATGGATTCCATAATTTTACCACGCTCTGGTTTAACTTGGCATCATTTAGCCCATCTCATCTGCCTGCACACGATCCACATCCCTCCATTCCCTGTACTGCCATGTGCGTATCTAAAAGTCTCTTAAACGCCTCTGTCACATCTGCCTCCACCACCACCCATCCGGGCCTGATGTTTATAAGCCAACTATTAAACTTAACTGCAGCATCCTGCATGCAACATCGCTGTATTTAAGTAATTCAGGGAGAGTGTGGAAAAGTGTGACTGAGAATGCAGGCGTTACAAATTATTTATTTGTTCCTTAAAAATCAAATTGGCAACATGCTGTCAAGGCACCCTTCACTGATTTTAAATTTGAATTAAATCAAACGTGAAAATTGATGCTTTTTAAATGAAGCATAGTACAAATATATAATTGCATTCCATTGCCTCAGGATATGGTTGCATAGTATATCTTCGGAAAGTGCTGTCTTAGAATCGGTTAATAAACACGCCCCTCAGGCAATGGTTAATAGATTTCTGTATTGCTAGGCAACACATAAGAAAGCTAAATATTATAAATTACCAGCAGGATTATTATTTGCTTATATGTCTTTGCACGGCCATTTTAGCAAAGGCATCGAACCTATCATTAAAACAGCACGCAAAGGATATTTAACTGAAAGTATCTCATGGATCTCATGCACCTCATGTGCCTTGCTACGGCACAGTGGCACAGCGCTACAGTGGCTGTCTTACGGCACCAGAGACCCGGGTTCGATCCTGACCACGGATCAATCAATCCAATCAATCAACCTTTATTGTCATCTTGCAAGCAACAGTTGTACAGTGCAAAATGAAAAGACGTTTCCCAGTGAATAGCGGAGCATCGCACATGAAATTTAAAACATTTCACACATAATAACACTAAAAACAATCCAGTCCCTGATGGAACAGTATAAATAGTTAAAAGCAGGTAAAACACAATGTTAAAATACAATAAACCAATCATAAAAATGTCCGGGGCAGCTGATTTGAGTGGCCAGTGCCAGTTATTAAAGTGTCCGTGCCAGCCGCAGAATCAAGTGACTGTGGGTGCAGAGTGACTGTTTAGCAGCCTCACAGCCTGTGGTAGGAAGCTGTTTAGCAGCCTCGTAGTCCGGGCTTTGATGCTTCGATATCTCTTGCCTGATGGCAGGAGATCCAGGTGTATGTGGAGGGGGTGCAGTTTGTCCTTAGCAATTCTCTGAGCTTTTTTCAGACAGCGGCTCTGGAACAGTTCTTGTACCGAGGGTAGGGAGACGCCAATGATCCTCTCTGCTCCCCTCACTGCCCTCTGCAGAGCCTTCCTGTCCGAGCAGTTGCAGGTGCAGTACCACGTATTTATGCAGTACGTGAGTACAGACTCCACCGTGCCCCTGTAGAAAGTCCTGAGGATGTTGGTGGGGAGTGAGGCCTGTTTTAGTTTCCTCAGGAAGTGCAGTCGCTGATGGGCCCGTTTGAAACATAGAAACATAGAAATTAGGTGCAGGAGTAGGCCATTCGGCCCTTCAAGCCTGCACCGCCATTCAATATGATCATGGCTGATCATCCAACTCAGTATCCCGTACCTGCCTTCTCTCCATACCCTCTGATCCCCTTGGTCACAAGGGCCACATCTAACTCCCTCTTAAATATAGCCAATGAACTGGCCTCAACTACCCTCTGTGGCAGAGTTCCAGAGATTCACCACTCTCTGTGTGAAAAAAGTTCTCCTCATCTCGGTTTTAAAGGATTTCCCCCTTATCCTTAAGCTGTGACCCCTTGTCCTGGACTTCCCCAACATCGGGAACAATCTTCCTGCATCTAGCCTGTCCAACCCCTTAAGAATTTTGTAAGTTTCTATAAGATCCCCTCTCAATCTCCTAAATTCTAGAGATTATAAACCAAGTCTATCCAGTCTTTCTTCATAAGACAGTCCTGACATCCCAGGAATCAGTCTGGTGAACCTTCTCTGCACTCCCTCTATGGCAATAATGTCCTTCCTCAGATTTGGAGACCAAAACTGCACGCAATACTCCAGGTGTGGTCTCACCAAGACCCTGTACAACTGCAGTAGAACCTCCCTGCTCCTATACTCAAATCCTTTTGCTATGAAAGCTAACATACCATTCGCTTTCTTCACTGCCTGCTGCACCTGCATGCCTACTTTCAATGACTGGTGTACCATGACACCCAGGTCTCGCTGCATCTCCCCCTTTCCCAATCGGCCACCATTTAGATAATAGTCTGCTTTCCCGTTTTTGCCACCAAAATGGATAACCTCACATTTTATCCACATTATACTGCATCTGCCAAACATTTGCCCACTCACCCAGCCTATCCAAGTCACCTTGCAGTCTCCTAGCATCCTCCTCACACCTAACACTGCCCCCCAGCTTAGTGTCATCCGCAAACTTGGAGATATTGCCTTCAATTCCCTCATCCAGATCATTAATATATATTGTAAATAGCTGGGGTCCCAGTACTGAGCCTTGCGGTACCCCACTAGTCACTGCCTGCCATTGTGAAAAGGACCCGTTTACTCCTACTCTTTGCTTCTTGTTTGCCAGCCAGTTCTCTATCCACATCAATACTGAACCCCCAATGCCATGTGCTTTAAGTTTATATACTAATCTCTTATGTGGGACCTTGTCGAAAGCCTTCTGGAAGTCCAGATACACCACATCCACTGGTTCTCCCCTATCCACGCTACTAGTTAAATCCTCGAAAAATTCTATAAGATTCGTCAGACACGATTTACCTTTCGTAAATCCATGCTGACTTTGTCCAATGATTTCACCACTTTCCAAATGTGCTGCTATCCCATCTTTAATAACTGACTCTAGCAGTTTCCCCACTACCGATGTTAGACTAACTGGTCTGTAATTCCCCGTTTTCTCTCTCCCTCCCTTCTTAAAAAGTGGGGTTACGTTTGCTACCCGCCAATCCTCTGGAACTACTCCAGAATCTAAAGAGTTTTGAAAGATTATTACTAATGCATCCACTATTTCTGGAGCTACTTCCTTAAGTACTCTGGGATGCAGCCTATCTGGCCCTGGGGATTTATCGGCCTTTAATCCATTCAATTTACCCAACACCACTTCCCGACTAACCTGGATTTCACTCAATTCCTCCACCTCCTTTGAACCGCGGGCCCCTGCTATTTCCGGCAGATCATTTATGTCTTCCTTAGTGAAGACGGAACCAAAGTAGTTATTCAATTGGTCCGCCATATCCTGGTTCCCCATGATCAACTCACCTGTTTCTGACTGCAAGGGATCTACATTTGTTTTAACTAATCTCTTTCTTTTCACATATCTATAAAACCTTTTGCAGTCAGTTTTTATGTTCCCTGCCAGTTTTCTTTCATAATCCATTTTTCCTTTCCTAATTAAGCCCTTCGTCCTCCTCTGCTGGTCTCTGAATTTCTCCCAGTCCTCCGGTATGCTGCTTTTTCTGGCTAGTTTGTACGCATCATCCTTTGCTTTGATACTATCCCTGATTTCCCTTGTTATCCATGGATGCACTACCTTCCCTGATTTATTCTTTTGCCAAACTGGGATGAACAATTTTTGTAGTTCATCCATGCAGTCTTTAAATGCCTTCCATTGCATATCCACCGTCAACCCTTTTATAATTAATTGCCAGTCAATCTTGGCCAATTCACGTCTCATACCCTCAAAGTTACCTTTCTTTAAGTTCAAAACCATTGTTTCTGAATTAACAATGTCACTCTCCATCCTAATGAAGAACTCAACCATATTATGGTCACTCTTGCCCAAGGGGCCACGCACAACAAGACTACTAACTAACCCTTCCTCATTACTCAATACCCAGTCTAAAATAGCCAGCTCTCTCGTTGGTTCCTCTACATGTTGATTTAGATAACTATCCCGCATACATTCCAAGAAATCCTCTTCCTCAGCACCCCTGCCAGTTTGACGGTCCCAGTGGTGTTCCTGGACCAGGTGAGGCTGTCCGTAATTTGCACACCGAGGAACTTTATGCTCTCCACTCTCTCCACTGCAGTGCCACTGATGTTGAGGGGTGTATGCTTTGGCTGCGCCCTCCTGAAGTCGACAACCATCTCCTTAGTTTTGTCGACATTCAATTCTAGATTATTTTTGCCGCACCAGTCCACCAGTTGTTCTACTTCCTCCCTGTACATTGATTCGTCATCTCCACTGATGAGTCCCACCACTGTAGTGTCATCCGCGAATTTTATGATCTTATTGTCCCTGAATCTGGCAGCACAGTCATGTGTGAGCAATGTGAACAACAGCGGGCTGAGCACACAGCCTTGAGGGGAGCCGGTGCTCAGCGTGATCGAGCCTGTACAGAGTTTATGCTCTCTCCTTGTGACTGCGGGGGTTATCTTTGGGTACTCCGGTTACCTCTCACATTCTTCCAAAGATGTACATGTTTTGTAGGTTAATTGGCTTGGGTAAAATTGTAAATTGCTCCTGGTGTGTAGTATGTGCTAGTGTAACATGATCAGTGGTTGACGTGGACTCAGTGAGCCCATGGGCCGGTTTCCACACTGTATCTCGAAACTAAACTAAAATAAACTTTTATGTAGGAAGGAACTGCAGATGCTGGTTTAAATCGCAAATAGATAAAAAATGCTGGAGTAACTCGGCGGGACATGCAGCATCTCTGGAGAAAAGGAATGCGTGACGTTTCGGGTTGAGACCCTTCGTTAGACTCAATTGCCAGGAGGCAACAAGGTGCAGCAGGGGCAAGTAGATAGAGGGACAGTGGTCTTGTAGATATTAAAGGTATATGTGGGAGTGGCGGCACTTAACGGCAGCGGCTCGACTACAGTCGTCTGTCTTTTTTTATTTTTGTCTTGTTAAATGTATGTCTTTGAGTTAGTTTTTATTATATTTTTTTAGCTGTGTATATGTGGGGGGTGGTGGGGGGGCTGTGGGGGAAACCGTTTGAATCTCTTCCCTGTGCGGGGACCCGACTATTCCTTGTCGTGTCTCTGATGTCGTTGGGCATAACATCGTGGAGCCGGCGGCGACCTCCGGCCGGGACTAACCTGGGGGCTCCAGTTACAGAGCCTGCGGAACTGACATCGCGGAGCTGGCCAACTTCGGAGCGGGGAGGAGCTGTGGTGGCGTGCGGCTGCGACATGACGTTTGGAGTTCGGAGGCACCGGCCGCAGACCCGGTGGACGGGAACATCGGGAGCTCGCAGGTCCCCGGTGGGAGACCGCTTTTCCAAGCTCCGCAACGGCGACTTCTCCCGCTGGAATCGCGGGTTTAAGGACATGGAGCCGGGGCCTAACATCGCCCGGCGTGGCTTAAACGGCCTCAGGACTTACCATCATCCACCGGGGGCTTTAACATCGGAGCCCCAGTTCGCCTCGACACTGCAGTTGGACTGCTGGACCACGGGAGAAGGAACAAAGGGATGAGATAAAGACTTTGCCTTCCATCACAGTGAGGAGATGTTGGAGACTCACTGTGATGGATGTTTATGTAAACTGTGTTAAGTGTGGGTCTTGGATTGTGTTGTAATGTAAAAAACTGTAGAAATGGAATTTCGTTCAAACCTAGGTTTGAACGACAATAAATAGCATTCTATTCTATTCTATTCTATCTTTGCTGAATAAATTAATCTGACCTAAAGCGTACCACAAGCTTGTTCTGCTTTAATAGTGGGACCTGGGTAGCCCAAAAAGAAAATTAAAGTACGACTCTTTAACCACATGTTAACTAACCACTAATTAATATTTTCCGAAATAGTAAGTGTGAGATGCAGATTTAAATTTTGAATGTATCTTATAACAAAGGTGAAAATGATGCAACATAACCGCAACCTATAATACGCATAAAAAGGCTTTACTGCGCAGTGAAGCAATTATTTGGAACCACATTTCAATTTAAGTGTCAATTGCTTAAGTGGAGTGATGATGCGTTCAAAAATTCCACTAAGACAAGAGAGGCAGGAATTTTTAATTGCCAGCAACGGCACAATGACATTCCTATGGGTTTGTCCCACTTACGCGACTGCAGGCACCCGTCATAGATGTTTGCAGATCGGCGAAAATGTTCAACATGTTGAAAATCCAGTGGCGACCAGAAAGACGCTACGACTCTTTGGGCAACTGAGGAGACGACTCACGACCGTACAGGCGACACCCCGGTGACATGTCGCACGGTGAAGCCTGTATGGTCGTGAGTAGTCGCCCAAAGAGTCGTACCTTGTTCTGGTCGCCGCTGGATTTTCAACATGTTGAACATTTTCGCCGACCTGTAATGACCTATGACGGGTGCCGGCAGTCGCCGAAAAAGTCGCGTATGTGGGACAGGCCCATTGTTGCTTAACAGGCCTGTAAATGCAATAACACAGAGATAATACTATGTAACAATTACAAAATAATGAATAAATAACTATGCACAAATTCAAATTTAAATCTGCGAGGATGAGAGGGAATCTTATTGAAACATATAAGATTATTAAGGGTTTGGACACACACGAGGCAGGAACCATTTTCCCGAACAAAGGAGACTATGAAGGCATGAGGGAGGAGCTGGCCAAGGTAGACTGGAAAGGGATCCTAGCAGGAATGACGGTGGAACAGCATTGGCAGGAGTTGCTGGGCATAATCCGGAAGACGCAGGGTCATTTCAATCCAAAAAGGAAGAAAGATTCTAAGGGGAGTAGGAGGCAACAGTGGCTGACAAGAGAAGTTAGGGATAGAATAAAACTAAATGAAAATATGTATAACACAGCAAAGAGTAGCCGGAAGCCTGAGGATTGTGAAACTTTCATAGGACAACAGAAGGAAACAAAACGGGCAATACGGGCTGAAAAGATGAAAAGATGAAGTACGAGGGGAAGTTGGCCAGGAATATAAAGAAGGACAGTAAAAGCTTCTTTAGATATGTTAAGGGAAAAAGAATAGCAAAGTCAAATGTGGGTCCCTTGAAGGCAGACATGGGTGAAATTATTATGGGGAACAAGGAAATGGCAGAAGAGTTGAACAGGTACTTTAGATCTGTCTTCACTAAGGAAGACACAAACAATCTCCCAGAGTACTGGATGACAGAGGATCTAAGGGGGTAGAGGAACTGAAAGAAATGTTCATTAGGCGAGAAATAGTATTGGATAGGCTAATGGGACTGAAGGATGATAAATCCCCTGGGCCTGATGGTCTGCATCCCAGGGTCCTCAGGGAGTTGGCTCTAGAAATAGTGGATGCATTGGTGATCATTTTCCAATGTTGAATAGATTCAGGATCAGTTCCTGTGGATTGGAGGATAGCTAATGTTATCCCACTTTTCAAGAAAGGAGCGAGAGAGAAAACGGGGAATTACAGACCAGTTAGCCTGACCGGTGGTGGGAAAGATGCTGGAGTCAATTATTAAAGAGGTAATAATGGGGCATTTGGATAGCAGTAAAAGGATCAGTCCAAGTCAGCATGGAGTTATGAAAGGAAAATCATGCTCGACTAATCTTCTGGAATTTTTCGAGGATGTGACAAGTAAAATGGATGAAGGGGTGCCAGTGGATGTAGTGTATCTAGATGGTCAGAAAGGCTTTGATAAGGTCCCGCACTGGAGACTGGTGACTAAAATTAGAACACATGGTATCGGGGGTAGGGTGTTGACGTGAATAGAAAATTGTTTGGCAGACAGGAAGCAAAGATTGGGAGTGAACGGGTCCTTTTCAGAATGGCAGGCAGTGGCGAGTGGAGTGCCGCAAGGCTCGGTGTTGGGGCTGCAACTGTTTACCATATATATTAATGATTTGGAAGAGGGAATTAGGAGCAACACTAGCAAGTTTGTGGATGACACAAAGCTGGGTGGCAATTTGAACTGTGAAGAGGATGTTAGGAGGTTGTAGGGTGACCTGGACAGGTTGAGTGAGTGGGCAGATGCGTGGCAGATGCAGTATAATATAGATAAATGTGAGGTTTTCCACTTTGGCGGCAAAATCAAGGGGGCAGATTATTATCTCAATGGGGTTGGGTTAGGTAAGGGGGAGGTGCAGAGAGACCTGGGTGTCCTTGTACACCGGTCGCTGAAAGTTGGCATGCAGGTACAGCAGGCAGTGAAGAAAGCTAATGGAATGTTGGCCTTCATAACAAGAGGATTTCAGTATAGGAGTAGAGAGGTTCTTCTGCAGTTCTATAGGGCTCTGGTAAGACTTGTGTACAGTTTTGTGTACAGTTTTGGTCTCCTAATTTGAGGAAGGACATCCTTGTGATTGAGGCAGTGCAGCGTAGGTTCACGAGATTGATCCCTGGGATGGCGGGATTGTCATATGAGGAAAGATTGAAAAGACTAGGCTTATATTCACTGGAGTTTAGGAGGATGAGGGGATATCTTATAGAAACATATAAAATTATAAAATGACTGGACAGGCTAGATGCAGGAAAAATGTTCCCAATGTTGGGCGAGTTCAGAACCAGAGGCCACAGTCTTAGAATAAAGGGAAGGCCATTTAAGACTGAGTTGAGGAAAAACTTTTTCACCCAGAGAGTTGTGAATTTGTGGAATTCCCTGCCACAGAGGGCAGTGGAGGCCAAACACTGGATGGATATTAGAGAGAGTTAGATAGAGCTCTAGGGGCTAGTGGAGTCAAGGGATATTGTACATGAGCATGAACTGATCGTATCCATGTATGGTATATCTGTTCTAATCTTTGGAGGCCAAGGCAGTGGATGTATTTAAGGCAGAGGTAGATAGATTCTTGATTAGTACGGGTGTCAGTGGTTATGGGGAAAAGGCAGGAGAATGGGGTTAGGAGGGAGGGATAGATCAGCCATGATTGAATGGCGGAGTAGACATGATGGGCTGAATGGCCCAATTCTGCTCCGATCACTTGATCTTATAGTCACTGGAATTTAGAAGAATGAGAGGGGATCTGATAGAAACATATAAAATTCTAGATGCAGGAAAAATGTTCCCAATGCTGGGGGAGTCCAGAACCAGGGGTCATAGTTTAAGAATAAGGGGAAGGCCATTTAGGACTGAGATGAGGAAAAACATTTTCACCCAGAGAGTTGTGAATCTGTGAAATTCTCTGCCACAGAAGGCAGTGGAAGACAATTCACTGGATGTATTCAAGAGAGTGTGATATAGCTCTTAGGGCTAATGGAATCAAGGGATATAGGGAGAAAGCAGGAACGGGGTACTGATTCTGGATGATCAACCATGATCATATCGAATGGTGGTGCTGACCCAAAGGGCTGAATGGCCTACTCCTGCACAAGATTTCAATGTTGCTCTTATTCTACCTGCCGGGGCATGTTCTTCCTCCTGTTGAAGCAGGTTGGAGAACAATTCTGTTTACCTGCAACGCTGCAAACATCAACATTTCCTCTTCAGTGCAGTCGATTTCTTCCAAGAGAATTGCCCACCGTGCTTGCTCATACAGCTGGTTTATTCGTACCCCATCATACTGCGATCAATGGGGAGAAATAATTTTATGTTGATCCAAACTTTTGCACAAGTGAGTATTTGCAGCATCCTTAAAACATTAAAAAAAAAACCGTACGACTATCGTCAGGGTTTGACGGCTGATGACAGGTCAGATTCTCTGGCCTACAGTTTACATGCTTGCATCATTGATAGCATAAGAGCACATGGGGCAGCACGTTAGTGCAGCGGTAGAGTTGCTGCCTCACAGCGCTGGAGACCATAGTTCGATCCTGACTACGGGGTGGGGGGACATACAAAACTATAAAAGGACTGGACAAGCTAGATGCAGGAAAAATGTTCCCATTGTTGGGCGAGTCCAGAACCAGGGGCCACAGTCATAGAAACATAGAAACATAGAAATTAGGTGCAGGAGTAGGCCATTCGGCCCTTCGAGCCTGCACCGCCATTCAATATGATCATGGCTGATCATCCAACACTGGATGTAGAATAAAGGGGAGACCATTTAAGACTAAGGTGAGAAAAAACTTTTTCACCCAGAGAGTTGTGAATTTATGGAATTCCCTGCCACAGAGGGCAGTGGAGGCCAAATCACTGGATGGATTTAAGAGCGAGGTAGATAGAGCTCTAGTGGCTAGTGGAGTCAAGGGATATGGGGAGAAGGCAGGCACAGGTTATTGATTGGGGACGATCAGCCATGATCACAATGAATGGCGGTGCTGGTTCGAAGGGCTGAATGGCCCCCTGCTGCACCTATTTTCTATGTTTCTATGTTTCTCTGTTTCTGCGGGTGCTGCCTTATGGAGTTTGCACGTTCTCCCTTTGACCTGCGTGGGTTTTCGCCGGGTACTCCAGTTTCCTGCCACGTTCCAAAGACGTACGGGTTTGCAGGCTAATTGTCTCGGTATAATTGTAAATCCACCCCAGTGCGTGTAAGATAGTGTGAGTGTGTCGGAATCATTGTCGGCGCAACCCGGTGGGACAAAGGGCCTGTTTCTATGCCGTATCTCTAAACTAAATTAAAAAGGCCGTCACATTGAAATCTTTGGGCTATGTAGAGATTGAAACCGTAATTAATTTGAGAGGCACAAGAAACTGCAGATGCCGGAATCTTGAGTAAAACACAAAGTGCTGGAGTAACTCAATGGTTCAGGCAACATCTCTGGAGGGCATGGACAGGGCCGGGACCCTTCTTCAGAGTCAGAATCTTTATCCTTTCTAATTAGATCTTGGTGCTAAAGCCAAACACAATGGTTGTTTTTGTGTACTTCAAAATATCTTAATGTCAACTGAATGTCCTTGCTTTTCCCACATTGCAGCCTCATAATGCTCCCACATTAGGAGTCAACTTCTTTGTAAATCCCAGGACATGCAGAGAATAATGAAATCTGGCTGCATCTCTTACTTTTGGATTGAGATCAAAGAAGCTGTAGTATTTGTAACGCAGCAGGAGCTTATCTTCTTCCTGGATGCCTTGTTCCATCAGTGAACGTGACGAATCTAGCCATCTGCAGAAATCCAACATTAAACACAACCATAAAGAAATTATCTTAGATCCATTGCAATGTCTATGCTCTTTGATTCTGCATTGTTTAATTTCTGCTGGACTGATACAATCACTGCATGTCCACCTTAGTTGGCACTTAATCAAACTCTTCACTTCCACACCTCAACTCCTGCATGAACTTTACTTTTGTTAAAGTTTAAAACGCATTTGGGATGATGCAAGACAAACTACATTAATCTCAATGCTCAACGTGTCAACTCCATTGTGCTTTGTTTACTTTAGTTTAGAGACACAACATGGAACCAGGCCCTCTCCTTACCTTGGAGGACTTACACAGTTCCCGCTGCATCAAAAAGTCCCAGAGTATTATAAAGGACATTTCCCACCCCGGACACTCCCTGTTTGAACTGTTGCCGTCAGGCAGACGGTACAGATCTACAAGGACAAGGACGAACCAACTAAAAACAGTTTTTACCCCACGGCTATAAAAGCACTAAATGTAGCCGCCAAGGAACGCAGGGGCGATACATACTAAGGGACTGTGGTACACTGTGAAATCGACAGAAAGATGGAGGGTTGGGTGTTTATGCGTGCTATTTTCATGATATTTATTTTAGTTGTTTATCTTTTAATATTTTATCTTGTATGTATCGTTAGCTTTTAGAAATGTTTGAATGGTGCACTGACTGGCTGACATTTTTAAATTTTGTTGTACATGGTTCATGTTACAATGACAATAAAGAAACTATTCTATATTCTATTCTTCGGCCCACTACGGAGGAAACCGGTGCTGCTTAAATGTGGTTCAAAGTTAAACTGCATTAGGAATTACGCAAGACAAACTACATTAATCTTGAGGCTCAACGTGTCATGTCCATTATCTTTAGATTCATTTAATTTAAAGAGACTGCGCAGAAACACGCCCTTTGGCTCACCGGGTCCACTACGACCATCGATCGCCCGTTCACGCCAGTTCTATGTTATCCCAATTTCGCATCCACTCCCGACATACTATTTACAGAGGCCAATTAACCTGACAACCCACAGCTCTTTGGGATTCGGGAGGAACCTGGAGCACCCGATGAAAACCCACGCGGTCACAGGGAGAACGCAAATAATCCGTATCGACAGCACCCGTAGTCAGGATCGAACCCGGGCGGGTCTCTGGCGTTGTAAGGCAGCAACTCTACCGCTGCACAACTTTGCTGCATTTTAAGCTGCAGTCTTCTCCACGGATTATCTTGGATTCTTTGTCGGATCCTCCTGCATATTTTTGCACCTTCGCAGGCATCCATGTCACAGCGCGACAACCCAATATGTTTGCTCGAACTCAGAGTTTGATATGAGTTCAGCAAAATCTCTCCGATTTACAATCATGTCTTTTAAAGAAATGAATGCCAGTACTGGATTTGTTTTGTTTTTCTCCCAGAGGAGGAGCCAGAGTTTCGACAGGAGATAAAACCTCTCTGGAATGTCGTAATTAGAGCATTGAATAGATCAATGCCCCTACTACCTTCGTGGGCTTGAATTGAATTGAATTTCCTTTATTGTCATTCAGACCTTATGGTCTGAACGAAATTTCGTGCCTGCAGTCATACATACAATAATACAATAATAAACAACAATAAACACAAATTAACATCCACCACAGTGAGTCCTCCAAACACCTCCTCACTGTGGTGGAGGCAAAAATCTTAGGGCTGCAGTCTTCCCTCCTCATTGGGATGAACAGTAAGAGTCAACACCATCTCCCTTGCCTGGAAGCAATGGTTTAGTTTAGTTTGGTTTAGAGATACTGCGCAGATACAGGCCCTTCGGCCCACCAGGTGTGTGCCGACCAGCGATCCCCGTATACTAACACTATCCTACACGCTAGATACAATTTATAATTGTTAACAAAGCCAATTAATCTACAAAGCTTTGGAGTGTGGTGTGGAAACCGGAGCACCCGGGGAAAATCCACGCAGGTCACGGGGAGAACGTACAAACTCCGTACAGACAGCACCCGTAGTCGGGATCGAACCCGGGTCTCAGGCGCTGCAAGTGCTGTAAGGCAGCAACTTTACCGCTGGCCCACTGTGCCGCCTAAATGGTGTGAAAGGTTATAAGACTGAAGTGTCAAAATTCATTAAAAAAAATACCCTTCCCCAAAAGTACCCAGTCACGGAAAGCCCTAGCTTTCTCTCTCCTTCCCCCTCCCCAGTTCTCCCACTAGTCTTAAAGCCCTGTCCCGCGGTACGAGTTCATTCCAAGAGCTCTCCCGAGTTTTTAAAAACTCAAACTCGTTGTAAGCACGGAGAATGAACGTAGCGGGTACGTCGGAGCTCGGGGACGTCTCTTAGTGCTAAAGCAGGTACTCGGGAAGTCTCGCTAATGGCAGGGAAGCACGTGAAGACTAGCGAAGATTTTTCAACATGATGAAAAAATGTCCACGAGAGCCCCGAGTACCGACGAGCGGCCATTACCGTAAATCTCCAAGTTCGAATCGGGGCAAACTCGGGAGAGCTCTTGGAATGAACTTGTACCGTGGGACACGGCTTTAACTGTCTCCGCCTACATTCTATCTTTATCCCGCCCACTGACCTGACATCATACTGAACAAGGGTCTCGACCCGAAATGTCGCCCATTCCTTCTCTCCATAGATGCTGCCTCACCTGCCGAGTTACTGCAGCATTTTGTGTCTACCCAGTCACAGGGTAGTACAGCACAGAAGCAGGCCCTTCAGCCCACCGTGTCCATGTTGAGCATCTGCTATCTATATTGATTCCAATTACCTGCATTATGAAAGTATCTTTCTATGCCTTACCTATTCAAATGTTTATTTGACTGCAATTTAAACATAGTTCAGGTGCACAACCTTTTATCCGGTGTTCCGGAAACCGAAAAACTCCGAAAACCGCCCATTTTTCCAGGATGTCGTCGGCACACCAAAGCTCACGTTTGGCGCCAAACTTGACCCGAAACGACCCACGGTCAACCCAGGTCTGTACTACTGTAGCGGCTGCCTCCTCCCCGGAGACCGGGGAGACACTTAAACATCTGTAAATCATTGCTTAAATGTTAGTCAGTTAGTTTGGAGGGCTTTTATGTGAAGGGGGGGGTTGAAGGGGTAAACTTTAATTCTTAGTCCCCTACCTGGTCGGAGAGACGGGGAGCGGTCAATGCCTTACCGAGTCGCCGTGCAGTAAGCTCCGCAGCGCTGTGGCCAGTGGGGCCGCGGGCGGCGCCGGTTGTAGCTCCGACCCCGGCAACTCTACCCCTGGCTGCGAGGCGCTCCAAATCCAGCGCCGCCCGCGGCCGGACGCCCCCCACCCCAGCTCCGCAAATGTTGGGAGTCGGCGGCGTCGCAGCGCTGGGATATCAGCGGGAAGCGGGCAATGCCTTACCGGGGTCGCTGTGCGGTAAGCTCCAGGGCGCGGGAGGCCGCCTTCTCCCAACATTCGCGGAGCTGGGGCTGCGGGCGTCCGACCGCGGGCGGCGCTGGATTTGGAGCGCCTCGCAGCCAGGGGTAGAGTTGCCGGGGTCGGAGCTCCAACCGGCGCCGCCCGCGGCCGGACAGAGCCCCCAGCTCCGCGATGTTGGGAGTCGCCGACCAGGTAGGGGACTAAGAATTAAAGTTTCCCCCTTCACCCCCCACCCACCACCACCACCACCACCACCACATAAAATCCCTCCAAACTAACTGACTAACATTTATGCAATGATTTACAATGATTCCCCGGTCTCCGGGGAGGAGGCAGTCGCTCCAGACTTTTCAAGCCGCCCGCGCTACCTTCCTAATCTACGCTAAAAATCTTCCATTCGGAAATCCGAAAATGTCCGAAATCCGACAAGTGTCTGGTCCCAAGGCTTTCGGATAAAAGGTTGTGCACCTGTATTGGATCTGATTTCACCACCTCCTCTGGCAGTGCATTCCAAATGTCAACTATTCTTTTGGGGATAACAAACCCAATAGATCCAATTTACAATGAATTCCTCTTATCTTATCCTATGGCCACTTGTTTTTGATGCCTGCGTGCCTATGTTTGCATTCAGTAAAGCAAAGGCCACAACTCATGCTGATAGACCTCCACGATCATCCCTCTGATGGTCAATCTCCATCTCTCCATAGGCAATGGAAAAGTTTCACCTTCATTCACCCGGTTACACATTCTTTATCTACTCGAGTTGCTTTCATGTTCTCTACTGCTCTCGCGCCAGGGAGTAATGTTACTTCTGTGCAATTTGAGCAACGCTGATCAAATTAGCAGAAACTCTTCATGCATTCATGGGAATAGTCAGAGCTCTCCTTAAGTGGAAGGAGCAGAGGCAAAAGAACATTCATAAAAGGTACACACAGAAGTTGCTTGACTCTTGTAAACATCACAGAGACCATATCTAGAGTATTTTGATGGGGTCCAAGCATTAATACACAAAACAATTTTATTTGCCACATCTCAGATAGAGTACAAGTGTATAGTAGCAATACACTGACTGAGAGAGTAGTTGCCATTATCAGGCTATTGAGCATGTCGAACTCCAACTCTGAACTAGGGTTACCAATGGTCCTGTATTAGCCGGGACATCCCGTATATTGGGCTAAATTGGTTTGTCCCCTACGGGACCGCCCTTGTCCCGTATTTGACTGCTATTATTCGGGTCGAGGGGACTGTCGGGCTGGAGCGCCGCGTCTGACCCCGCCTCACCCGTCCCGACGTAGTGCAGCCCATGGAGTGCAGCAGCAGCAGCAGCGCCTCGCCCGTGGCCCCGTCGGTCAGCAGCCCGGCCAGCTGACCGACCTTCGGACCTTCTCTTGCCGCCGACACCGCCACCCCTCCATCACATGGCCGATCATCGGTTCACGAGTTGGATGGGCTGCTGGACTTTTCGTGCGACATCACGCGGCCCGGGCCAAAACTCCTCAGCTGGCCCGCCGGCTGGGCTTTGTGTGCAGTCCAACACCCGGTCCCAACTCATCATTCACCCAGCCACGGCCGAGTCGGTCAACGAATTGCCGTCGGGAATTAGTCCCTTATTTTGACCGTTTGTCCCTTATTTTGGGAGTGAGGAAGCTGGCAACCCTACTCTGAACTACAAACGGCCTGGGTTGCACTAGGGATCTTGGGCATTGTTTTATTGGGGTTTTTTAACTTATTGAACTTTTTTTCTCTCTTCTCTTTTATATTAAGAGTCAAGAGTATTTTATTGTCATGTGACCCAGATAGAACAATGAATTTCTTACTTGATACAGCACAACAGAATATGTGAACATAGACCATGTAAACATATGATAAACGAGAGAAAACCTTTATACCAGGCCTTTTACTCAAAAATAATGCTGCCTGAAAATAATTGCTTAGAAATTGGAGTACAAGTGGCCATATCTGTAATGCCATGCACATCTATCTGTAACTGCCCGATTGTAATCATGTAGTCTTTCCACTGACTGGCTAGCATGCAACAACAACCTTTCACTGTGCCTCGGTGCATGTGACAATAGCCTAAACTAAACCAAACACTAGTTCTATGTTATCCCACATTCTCACCCACTCCGGGGACAATTTATAGAGGGCCAATTGACCTACAAACCCGTACGCCTTTGGGAGAATCCGGAGGAAATCCATGCAGACACGGTGAGATCGCGCAAACTCCACACAGACAGCACCTGAGGTCAGGATCGCACCAGGGTTTCTGGTGCTGTGAGGTAGCAGCTCTCTCAGTTGCAACACTGTGCCGCCCATAGCGAGTGAAGTTCTTGCGGGGAAAGCACACGTGCAGGTTTTTCGCCGACGTCCTGAAGCTTTAATTTGCAGGTCATCAATTTGGCTCACGGTGCGTGTTCCGTTCACCAAGAAAGCATCACATCCAATTTCTGAGCAAATATTACTTTCCCACTGCACTATATGGACCAAAGCTCATAAATCAACTAAAGCATGCAAAGCATCAAATAATGATTATAACAGGAAAGTCATAATATTAAATCTGCTTCAATTAATTAAAATACAGTAAACCTTCGTTATAACGGACCATGGGTTGGGGATGGCGGGTGGGTGTAAATGGTGTCCGTTATTGCCGACTGTCCGCTATAACCAAGTAATGGGCCTGCCCCACATAGGCGATTTTTTAGCCGACTACAGGCGACTGAGCTGTCACAATATGGTCGCCGGGTGTCGCCTTTATAGTCGTGAGTAGTCTCCTACGTGAGATTTGTAGCGTCTTTCTGTTCGCCGCCGGATTTTCAACATGTTGTAAAGTTTTTGGCGACGGTGGCGACCGTAGGTCTGACGCTAATGAGCGTAGCTTGACGTAAGTACTGTCGTGGGTTATCGCCAGGTTAACGTAGGTTGTAGCTAAGTGAGGTAGGTTGCCGCCGGTGCTCACTTTGGCGAATTCCATTTGTCGTATTCGCCGGACAAGCCCATTAGTCCAGTCGCCGGTTTTTCGGTAACCTGCTACGACTATGACAGTCGCCGGCAGCTGCCTAAAAACCGCCTAGTGGGACAGGCCCATAAGGGATTATCGTTGTATAGCGGGGAGGTGGCGTGAGCATCCGCTGATGTAAGTGGTGGGGAGGCAGCGTGAGTGGAGGATGGCGCAAACCGCCACGGCTGTAAGCCAGCGACGAGAGGGCAGTCCAAAGCTACTATCTACCTCATCGGAGACTCGCGGACTATCTCTCATCGGACTTTACTGGACCTTATCTCCCACTAAACGCTATTCCCTTTATCAAGTATCAGTACGCTGCGGACGGCTCGATTGTAATCATGCATTGTCTCTCCGCTGACTGGTTAACACGCAACAAAAAAGCTTTTTGCTGTACCTCGGTACAGGTGACAATAAACTAAACTGAGCTAAGGGGTAACGTGGGCGGTGGCCGGTAGGTCTGTCCGCTGTAACTGAAATCTGTTATAAAGAGATCCATTATAGCGAGGGTTTACTGTATTAGCATGGGGTATTGTTTAATTATTCAATAACCTTGCAATGATCAATAATTAAAAGACTGCAAGTAAATGTATAGGAAGGATTGGCAGATGCTAAACCGAAAATAGACACAAAATGCTGGAGTAATGCCCCTGTCCCACTTAGGAAACCTGAACGGAGACCTCTGGAGACTTTGCGCCCCACCCAAGATTTCTGTGCAGTTCCCGGACTGTGCAGTCAGTCTCCCTACCTGCTTCCACCACCTGCAACCTCCGGGAACCGCACGGAAACCTTGGGTGGGGCGCAAAGTCTCCAGAGGTTTCTGTTCAGGTTTCCTAAGTGGGACAGGGGCATAACTCAGCGGGGCAGGCAGCATCTTGGGGCAGGAGAGAAGGAATGGGTGATGTTTCGGATCAAGACTGAAGAAGGGTCTCGACCCGAAACGTCAGCCATTCTTTCTCTCTTGAGATGCTGCCAGTCCCGCTGAGTTACTTCAGCATTTTGTGTCTAGCATGTAAGTAAATGCGATGTTGGATTGTTGCATGCTCTCTGTGTCTGTGAGTGGATTCTGGTTGAAAGCTGCAATTATCCAACGGTCCTTTGATCACAACTGGTTTATGGCACCCATCGAAGACAAAGTGCTGATGATTAGAAGCCTGGTTATTCCTAAGGACCTCCCAGAGGTGAATAATGAGAGATGAGAGCTGAGGAAATAGCTCTAACATTTGGAAGGAACCTTGGAGCACAGGAGGGTGAAGGGTGATCTTATAGAGAGGTGTTGAAAATCATGAGAGGAATAGATCAGCTAAATGCACAGTCTTTTGCCCCAAGTAGAGGAATCGAGAACCAGAGGACATAGTTCAGTTTAGTTTCGAGATACAGCGGAGATACAGGCCCTTCGGCCCACCGAGTCTGCACCGACCAGCGATCCCCACACACTGCCACTACCCTACACACACTAGGGGCAATTTTACATTCATACCAAGTTGATTAACCTACACACCTGTACGTCTTTGGAGTGTGGGAGGAAACCGAAGATCTCGGAGAAAACCCACGCAGGTCACGGGGAGAACGTACAGACAGCACCCATAGCCAGGATCGAACCCGGGTCTCTGGTGCTTGTAAATCCACCAACTCTACCACTGCGCCACCTTCCCGCCTCTTATGGAGGTGCACATAATCATGAGAGGAATAGATTGGGTAGGTGCATAGAGTCTGTTGCCCAGAGTAGAGGAATCGAGAAGTAGAATGTATGGGTTTAAGGTGAGGAGGGAATAGGAACCTGAGGGGTAACTTTTCTTTACACAAAGGGTGGTGGGTGTATGGAACTAGCTGCTGGAGAAAGTGGTTGAGGCAGGTACTATCGCAATGTTTAAACATAGAAACATAGAAACATAGAAATTAGGTGCAGGAGTAGGCCATTCGGCCCTTCGAGCCTGCACCGCCATTCAATATGATCATGGCTGATCATCCAACTCAGTATCCCGTACCTGCCTTCTCTCCATACCCTCTGATCCCCTTGGCCACAAGGGCCACATCTAACTCCCTCTTAAATATAGCCAATGAACTAGCCTCAACTACCCTCTGTGGCAGAGAGTTCCAGAGATTCACCACTCTCTGTGTGAAAAAAGTTCTCCTCATCTCGGTTTTAAAGAATTTCCCCCTTATCCTTAAGCTGTGACCCCTTGTCCTGGACTTCCCTAACATCGGGAACAATCTTCCTGCATCTAGCCTGTCCAACCCCTTAAGAATTTTGTAAGTTTCTATAAGATCCCCTCTCAATCTCCTAAAATTCTAGAGAGTATAAACCAAGTCTATCCAGTCTTTCTTCATAAGACAGTCCTGACATCCCAGGAATCAGTCTGGTGAACCTTCTCTGCACTCCCTCTATGGCAATAATGTCCTTCCTCAGATTTGGAGACCAAAACTGCACGCAATACTCCAGGTGTGGTCTCACCAAGACCCTATACAACTGCAGTAGAACCTCCCTGCTCCTATACTCAAATCCTCTTGCTATGAAAGCCAACATGCCATTCGCTTTCTTTACTGCCTGCTGCACCTGCATGCCTACCTTCAATGACTGGTGTACCATGACACCCAGGTCTCGCTGCATCTCCCCCTTTCCCAATCGGCCACCATTTAGGTAATAGTCTGCTTTCCCGTTTTTGCCACCAAAATGGATAACCTCACATTTATCCACATTAAACTGCATCTGCCAAACATTTGCCCACTCACCCAGCCTATCCAAGTCACCTTGCAGTCTCCTAGCATCCTCCTCACACCTAACACTGCCCCCCAGCTTAGTGTCATCCGCAAACTTGGAGATATTGCCTTCAATTCCCTCATCCAGATCATTAATATATATTGTAAATAGCTGGGGTCCCAGTACTGAGCCTTGCGGTACCCCACTAGTCACTGCCTGCCATTGTGAAAAGGACCCGTTTACTCCTACTCTTTGCTTCCTGTTTGCCAGCCAGTTCTCTAT